>NC_141687.1:1584867622-1585467622 GCF_964263255.1 Lissotriton vulgaris
TTTATACCTAGTTGGCAGGGTTAGTTTTATACTAACAGGATTTATCAGTTTTTCTATAGGAAATGGTCCAATAAATTTAGGGAAGAATTCCCAACAAGTTTTTACTTTCAAGTTCTTCGTGGACAACCACACTTTATCTCCTATGGAGTATGTAGGTGGTGGTTTCCTGTGAAGGTCCGACTGAGCTTTTTGTCTTTCCTTTGCTTGTGCCAAATTATATTGAGCCTGCTCTTGAACGTGGATTAAGTTTTTAATATGGTCTTCCAAAGATGGCATTTCTGATGGAATTTGTATGGCACTTGGAATATTTTTAGGATGAAATCCAAAAGTACAGAAGAAGGGAGATAGAGTAGTCGAGGAATTATCCATGTTATTATAAGCGAATTCCAAGACCCATAGGATATCTGACCATTCTTTTTCATTGTCAGCTAAAGTACACCTTAAGAACTGTTCTATAGTCTGATTAGTTCTCTCGGTTAAACCATCCGTTTGCGGGTGATAACCGGAAGAGGTGCGAATGTCCATGTCTAAAACTTTTCCTAAATTTTGCCAGAAGTGAGAAATGAATTGAGGTCCCCTATCAGAAATTATTACTGATGGGATGCCATGCAAACAAATTATTTCTTTTGAGAATATCTGAGTTAATTCTTTGGCTGAAGGTATTTTTTTAACGGAATAAAATGAGCCATTCGAGAAAAATGGTCAACAACTGTTAGAATTGTATTGAAACCTTCCTTAGTTCTAGTGAGCTCAACTATGAAGTCAAGGGACACTGTGTGCCAAGGTTGAGGTGGAATTGGGAGTGGAAGTAGAAGACAACTAGGGGATTGATGTAGTATTTTATTTCGAGAGCATACTTTGCATGTTTCTATGTAAGTTTTAACATCATCTAGTAAAGAGGGCCACCAAAATCTTCTTTTTATTGATTGACTAGTCTTAGTTACTCCTGGATGTGCAGACATTAAAGTGTCATGATGAGATTGTATTACTTTTCCTTGGAGTTCTGGGATGGGTACAAAAATCTGTTCATTCATATACAGTAAATCATCTTTCTTGTGTAACAAAGGATATAACTTAAACCATTCTTCCATAGTTTTTTCTTTCATCTCTTTTTTTATGTCCTCTATTACATCCGTAAGGATTATTCCTACTTTAAAGCAGTGATCAGACAATACTGGTTGAATTTTTTCTGGAGTATTATCTTTTTCTGTTACAAATCCCAAGCGAGACAAAGCATCTGCTTTTAAATTTTCTTTCCCAGGACGATAAGTGATTATGAAATTGTAATCATTAAAAAACAACGTCCATCGTAGTTGTCTGGCTGTGAGAGCTTTTACAGAACGCAAAAATTGTAAATTCCTATGATCTGTGTAAATCGTTATAGGATGTCTTGCTCCTAACAAATAATGACGCCATTCTTCGAAAACTGCTTTTATGGCTAACAATTCCTTGTCAGCAATTGCATAATTTTGTTCTGTAGGAGTGAGTTTTCGGGAGTAATATGCAATTGGGTGCATCTGACCGGTTTCTTTATCTCTTTGAGATAAAATTCCCCCAACTGCAAACTGAGAGGCATCAGCTTCTACAATGAAAGGATGAGAAGTGTCTGGATGCATCAATACAGGTGCTGTAGTAAACTGTCTTTTAAGAATTTGAAAGGATTCTTCAGCATCTTTATCCCATTCAAATTTTATGTTCTTTTTTAACAGTTTAGTTATTGGGGTAATGATGTGTGAGAAGTTACAAATAAAACGTCTATAAAAATTAGCAAACCCCAAAAAACGTTGAATTTGTTTTACTGAGGAGGGGCTTGGCCAATCAAGAACAGCTTGAATCTTCTTTGGATCCATTTCAATACCTTTTGGACTTAAGACGTACCCTAAAAACTCTACTTTGGTGGTATGAAAGATACTTTTTTCCAATTTTATATACAAGGAATTGTCAAGAAGTTTTCGAAGGATAGCTCTTACTTGTTTTACATGCTTGGTGGTGTCTTTGGAATAGATGAGTATATCATCAATGTATACTATGCAGCAAATGTCCAAGAATTCTCTCAAAACCTCATTTATAAAAAATTGGAATGCTGCAGGAGCATTGCAGAGTCCGAATGGCATTACTTGATATTCATATAAACCAAATTTCGTTCGAAAAGCTGTCTTCCATTCGTCTCCACTTCGTACTCCCACCAAATGGTAAGCTCCTCGTAAGTCCAATTTTGTATAAATAGTGGCATCTTTTAACTGGTCTATCAAGGTTGGAATCAAAGGAAGTGGATATCTGTTTTTAATGGTAATATTGTTCAAGGCTCGATAGTCGATATAGGAGCGCAACTCACCTCCCTTTTTTGGAATAAAAAAGAGAGGGGAGGATACAGGTGATTTGGAATGTCGAATGAAACCGTTGGCTAAATACTCATCTAGATATTCTCTCAAGTGTTCGTTCTCCTTCTCTGTGAGAGCATATATCCGAATGCATGGTAGGGTGGCTCCCGGTACAAGATCTATTCGACAGTCGAAATCTCTATGAGGTGGTAATGTGTTAGCCCTTTTTTTATCAAACACATCTTGAAGATCTGCATATTCTTCTGGAACTCCTTCCAGCGCTAATACAATTTTAGATTGCAAAGGGAAGTCACTTCCCTGAACTTGTAACTGTGAATCTGAAGATGGGAAACAAGAGGTTTGACAATACTTTGAATCAAATAATACAGTTTTCTTTACCCAATCAATTTTTGGATTGTGTTTTACAAGCCAGGATATTCCTAAAATCAAGCGGAATTGAGGGGCATCTATAATGTCAAAAGTAATTTTTTCTTCGTGTTTATTAAAACAAGTCATCAACAGTGTTTCGGTGTGAAATTGAATCAGTCCAGATGATAACTCTTTACCATCAACAGCTTTCACTACCTCTGGGTGTTCTTTAGACTCAGTGTTAAAATCTAACTCCTTTAAAAAGCAAGTGTCAATAAAATTGCCTGTGGCTCCAGAGTAAATTAAAGCAAAAACTGTCCAAACCTTTTCTTTTCTCGAAAAAGACTGTAAAGAAATCTTTATACTAAGATGATGAGATGTTATCTCAGGGGTTATGGAGGCCACACTAGTTAACATACTCGACAATCTGACCTCTTGATTTGTCGAGTCAATTAGTTTTCCGACTGTTGCACCAAACCTACCTCGGAGCTTTTTCCTTTAAATTTATTTGGGCGAATTGGACATTCCTTAACAAAATGTCCTGCCTTCCCACAATAAAGGCATTGATTCATTTTTCTTCTCTTATCTTTTTCTTCTTTAGTCAGAGGTCCTTTTATTGTTCCTATTTGCATAGGTTCTCCTAAATCTATTTTAGGAATAGGTTCTCCTTTCATGCTATTATTAGATCTTTCTTTAAATGAAAACACCTTCAAGTCAGCCTTTCCTTTTTCTCCTTTTCGTTCTGACAAACGATGATTTAATTTAACCACTAAATCTATAAAATCCTCAATATCATTTGGTGGGTCTAAAATCTGTGTCACCATACCTTTAAGCTCATCTTTTAGACCTTTATAAAAAAGAGACACTCTTTTTTCCTCAAACCAGCGAGCTTCAATAACTAATCTGTTAAACTGGGATATATAATGTAATAAGTCAGAAGACCCTTGTTTCAGATGTAGTAACTCATGGTCGGCAGACTGAACAAACACATGTTTAGCAAACAGTTTTTTTATTGTGTTCTTAAAGCGTCTGAGATCATAAAGAATAGGGTCGTCTCGTTCTACTATTGGTACTGACCATAGAGCTGCGTCACCACCAAGGTAGGACAAAATGAAAGCTACTTTGGAGGAGTCATCAGGAAAGGCTGTTGGTTTAGCAACAAAATGAAGATGACATTGATTCAAGAAAATAGAAAACTTATTGCTATCTCCATAAAATCTTTCCGGTTGTGCTAAGGGTACAGGAACTGGTGTGACTACTTGAATTTGAGTTGTAGCTGCAGAGGGACTAGAACCAGAATGCAAGGTTTGAAACCCAGGCTGAAAAGTTGCCGTTTTCAGTACTGTTTTCTGAGTTGGAGAAAAGTTCCAAGTACTGGGACCTGATTGAATACTGTTTTGAATCTGAGTCAAATCTCTACGAAGGGCAGCATTTTCTGCTTGCAATGCGGTCAGAATATTTGCGATGTCTTCCAGAGAATTCGAGACAAAAGGATCCATAACGTCTGGGCGAAATAATAGTCGTGGGCTTCGCCTTCTGTCAAGGTTACAAGCACTCTTACCTGAGAGTTGCTTGTAGATGGATTTCGCAGACACGTTATGGACCAACTTCCCTGAATTCTAGGCAACACCTAGTGATTGATGTGAACACCTAGGTAATTAAATAGAAAAAAGGGAGGAAGGCCAGATAGTGGACGCTACCAGCTCCTGGGTTGTCGACCTGCGAGGCAACAAAGAAACTTTTGTAACTGCTATCCCTTTGAATTTACTCCAAATTACTTGCATGCATTCCTATTGCTCTCTTTCTTTAATTTCTAAAGCCTACCTGCGACAAATGGGTTGTAAGCGTCGCGTCCGTGTTGTCGTCGTAGAGAGTTGTGGATGTGTAAGTCGTTGAGAGAGTGAAAACCAGAAGGGTGATGTCAAGTTCCTTCTCCTAAAATGAATAATTTTAGTAAAGAAAATAAGTTACTCCCTTTTCTTTTACTGTGATAACAAAGAATCATTTCTCAAAAAGCTTGTACATATCACTTACACATTTATCTCTGCAAGGCCTCCTCTCGACTTCACAACCTAAAAGAATTAACCTTAAAACAAAACACTATTGGCACAAAGGTCTCTAAGACTTGGTTATTGTCCTCTGAATTTGGGTACTTTGATTCCTTCTCAAAGCACTCTTTTTAGAATACACATAATCTTTGAACAAATACACGAAATTGTCTCTCAAAAGATACACGGAATTGTTCCTTGGCAGATACACGGAATGTTCTCGAGAAAACCTTTCAGGTAAGTTTTAGTTTTTTCTATATTCTGTTGCTAGCGTGCGTTGGGCGCCTTAAATTAAATCACAAAAAGATTTCACTTAGCTTTGATTTGTTCTTTCTTTCTTTTGCAGAATTGAGCACGGTAGGTTTCTGTAGCAAGAAGCAGCCTTCGACGGACTCCAGGCGGTGGTCGGCGTTCGAGATCCCAAGGCGGCGCTCCAGGATGTGCTTCTTCCGGGACGCGGCAGGAGGCGAAGCGTCGAGAAGCCTTGGGTGTGGCTTTTTATAGGCAAGCCACACCCCAGGAGATGTTGACGCATTACGCACCGTCAGGCAGCGTGCGTATGCGTCCTAGGGAGTTTCCTTTCCCCCGTCCTTGGCCGGCTGCGTGGTCCATGATCCTGCAACTTAACCACTTAGTCCCAGATTATAAACTTGCGTTTACATTTCACTGTTTAACAAAGTTTTAGCAGAATTCTTCCAGGAAGCAAAACATGAGATATGACAAGTTCTTTCAAGGATTTAACAAACATACATTTCTAACCCGAAGAATCATGTCATAAACACTAAAAGCAATATTGTACACACTTTCATTACTTGGCGTGCTGGTGCACGGGACAGGGGTGGGTTTTCTGTGGGGAAATTAACTGCCCTTTTTATGGAGCAGAAAGCAGTGTGTGTCTTAGGACTGTAATTTATGACAGTAAGTCTCTGGTTCAACCTGATAATGGAATTAAGTTATGCATAAAGGCCAAGTGGCCTATACTCTCTCAAAATGTCTGGCGACCAATTGTTGCTGTCACAATTGTCTGTCCTGTCTGAGCCGGCACCGAATTAGGTTGGATAGGGCTGAAATGGGAAATGGGTCACGGCCAAGTTGCCAATTCATTCTTATTAAAGATAAGTAGTTCAGTAGTAGTCTAGAAATTCAATGAAATTGCAAAAATTTAAACTATGAATCCTCTAAGGAGGGGGGGTCTCCCCCAAATCAGTGATGGACTGCTCCAATGTCATGGAGGAGACACTCCAAAAGAAAATTAAAATAAATGAAAATTAAGGGTGAAAGGGTGCCGAAATTCTTCTTTCAGCCCTGTGACCTATACAAAGCGTGAACCCTGTGCTGCCTGAGGTTTGCCTAGCCAGATAAACCATGATCAGACAGTTTGGTGTGATTGTGAAAAACAAAAAATTGTGGAATTAGGGAAGTGCCCGTGAAAGGAACAGGAAAGGTAATTTATTCTAATAACGGTGCAATATTGCCCCCGTGTCTGCCAGAGAGTGGTTTTGGCATTGGCGTTAATTGAGGTCTAAGAATCTAAGCTTGAATGTGATGTTGAGATTAGCTAACCTGCATCAGAGAGGGCCCTCTCTGTGCAGGGCCGTGTGAGTAAGGGGAAATTGCAAACACAGAAGCCCAGGTAGAGTGATCCGGGCAAAGGCACTGAATAGGACAGTAGTGGAACTGGTGCAGTATAAAGGCAGATCTTCCGGCTCAACATAAGGTTCTTAGCCAATGAGCAGGTACAGTTCCTCATCCTCGTTCAAACCAAAAGGGTTTATCGAATCCAGACGGATGATATATCGGTATTCCAGGATACGCAGTTGTTTGAGACGGTTACCCCCTCTGGGATTCGCTGGAACTCTGTCAATACCAAAAAAGGAAAATTGGTTAACATCACTGTTGTGGACATGCAACCAATGACGTGCAGAGGCATGGGACATATCAGCATTCTTACTTGCTCTCATGCACAGGCCTTACACTTGCCACACTTGTAAAAACACTTCTGTTCTTTTAGCCAGTTCTTCTTTTTCACTGGGCCCTCAAAGTAGCTCTTAACTAGCATGTCTTTAAGAGAACGTGCCTTTCTGTAGGTAACCTGGGGTGAGCTGTTGATCAATTTCCCTATTGTGGGGTTACTTCTGACAATGTGCCAATGTTTCTTCAAGATTTCTCGTACTCTACCTGCCTCCACACTATATGTCGTTATCATCCTGACATTACTTGATCCCGGGCTACTGGGGTGTTTAGCTATTTTCTTGCTCAGAAGTGTCTCCCTATTTCTGGCTTTCGCTTTCTCCCTGGCTATCATCAATGCCTGGTTCGAGTACCCCCTAACTCTGAATCTCTGGGTCATTGTATTCTGTGCACTCTCATAGCTGTCATTGGAGCTACAGTTTCTTTTGGCTCTCAAAAATTCTCCATACAGAATGCTATCCTTCAGGCTGCTAGGGTGGTGGCTTTTTGCATGTAAAATGCTGTTTCCAGAAGTGGGTTTCCTGTACAAGTCAGTTTCAATCATCCCTTCCACTATTCTGACTGTAATATCCAAAAAGTCAATTTCCAAGGGATCTACCTTACTTGTGAATTTAAGATTCACATCATTCTTGTTATTATTAAGCAGGAATTTGTTCAGATCAGATCTTGTACCATCCCAAATCAGAAAGATGTTGTCGATGTATCTGGTGTAAAATACAATATGGCGGGTAACATCAACATTGTCCTCAGACCAAAGAATTTGCTCCTCCCACCATCCCATCAGCATGCAGGCAAAACTTGGAGCAAAGCAACTCCCCATAGCAGTCCCAACTTCTTGCTTGTACCAGTTGTTTTCAAAGAAGAAGACATTATTCATGAGGCAGAATTCCAGCATTTCAAGAAGCATTTCCATCTGGTTTAGGTAGAAGATCGATCGGTCTCTCATTAAATGTCTGCAAGCTCTCAGACCATCCGCGTGTTTAATACACGTGTACAAAGAGACCACGTCAATCGTAACCATATAGAAACTGTCCTCCCATCTGATGCCCTCAATTTTGGAAATAAAACCAGTGCTGTCTCTGCAGTATGAGGGAAGGTTCAAAACATATGGGAAAAGAAAAGTGTCCAGAAAAATAGAGGTGCTTTCTAGGAGACTGTCATTGGCCGATACAATAGGTCTCCCAGGTGGGTTAGTCTTGTCCTTGTGAACTTTGGGCAACATATAGAAACAAGGGGAGACCAGATGCTGTACACGTAAGAATCTAAACTCTGATTCAGCTAATAGATTCTTGCCTCTCCAGTTTTTGAGTTTGTCATGATAAGTAGAAATACTCGCCACATACCCTTCCCTGTTTGCTCTTCTATAGTTGCCTGATAGCTCCAGCTGTTTCCTAGCTTCCTGTCTGTACAGATTGACATCCCACAAGACAACATTACCACCCTTGTCTGAGGGTTTGATTATAAAGCCTGGGTCAGCATTGAGAGTTCTTAGAGCTTCCCTTTGTTCTGGTGTCAGATTATGGGCATGTTTATTCTTACTCTTTTCCCACAACACAAGAAGATCCCTATTGACAATCTCATGAAAAGTCTCTAGGTTGTCATGGGGAGTAATGGGATTAAAAGTGGATTTAGGTCTATGACACGTCACACTACGTCCTCCTAGTGTTAGTCCCATCCTGTCCAATATCTCCACATCATCCAAGCCACTCACATCTTCTCCACACAACTCAAATGCACTCGCTAGGCTGTCAACATCCTGTATCTGTAAGACATTGGACACCTGTGTGCTCCAAACAGTATCCACTGCTCCTATGTTCTAAAGCACCTTTTTTCTTTAGTGCAAACATTTTCATCAGTTTCAATTTCCGGACAAATAGAAAAACATCAATCCTGGTTTGGCTATAATCGAAGTTGGCTGTCGGGCAGAAAGTCAAGCCCAACTCCAAAACCGATTTCTCAGCCTTAGTCAAAACGTGGGAGGAAATGTTAACAATAGTCAAATTGGGCTCACCCATCATTGCTGCTTGTTCTGTCGTTGCGTCTTCCCATATGACATTGCTCCTCTTGTGTTGCTTCCCCTGCGCCTTGTGGTTTTCCTCTTGCTTTTCCGCCTCTTCCTCTTCCGTATGTTCGATTTGGTGGTCTTGCTCTTGATGTCATTGTTGACTGTAAAAAATCATATTCTTCCAAGGGTTTAAAAGAAAGAGCACTCCTTCCACTTGTATCCAATATCTCTTCAAGGTCCGAATAGGTTGCCACATCGTATTTCTTTCCAATGTAAGAATCCGCCCACTGGCATAATCTTGTTTGTCTCTTAAAAACTTGGTCTTCTTCTTTTGTTTGATCTCATCCTCGTATTTTTCAAGCCTCTTTTCCATTTGTTCAATGGCTTTGGTTATTTCTTCCTTGGCATCATGTTTATCCAGCTCAGCTTTCAGTTTGGCCATGTCCGTAATGACCTGCTCCAACTCAATACCTGCATACTTTGACAGCAGGCCAAGCATGTTCTTGCAGGTCCCTGCCATTAATTCAGACCAATCCGAAATCAATTTTGGGTGGGGGTTCTGGTATGTGGGGGTAATCATGATTTGAAGACCCCTTGGTACCCTCCCAACCTCTATATAGTTATTCAAAGAGGTTACCTCCTACCATCTATTGATTTCTTTTTTCAAGAGTCTTTCATACTGAAACAAAATCTGTTTTAGTGTCTTATCCGGTGGTGTTGTTACCGTTTCGCTGGTGTTAGCTGGCCCTGTGCTTGCAGTTTCAGTCTCACAGAATAGTGATCGGGCCTCATCCACTCTGCCTGCGCGGCGACTCAATATTCTAGCACTTGTGTTGTTCGTGTCTGTACTCGTAGTTGTCTCATTCCCCGTGGTGGTTTTAGGGGTTGCAGATGCAGATGCGGCCGCCGCCGCTTTCTTTGTGCCTCTCGTCATGCTGTTACTCGAGGCGTCCCGTTCCTTTGCAGGCACCAATGCTTGTTTGTGACACGGATGAAAACCCTGCTGCGCCGCCTTCCTAGAATGGTAGCGCGGTACCTCTGCCTGATTAATCCTCTTTAAGAACTCCTTCGGTATCACGCGTGCAGTCCAGGTCCACAACCAGGAAGCGATTGGCGCGGTAACCAGCCACTCCCGTAGCTCGTCTCCGCAGCCGCACCCCCGGTCACGGTCTCCGGCAGCAACAGTTGATTTACCTTAGTCCAGATCAGGCGGTCGGAGATAGTTTCATGGCCAAAGGCCGGTTGGCCGGAAAGGGTTCCCGACTTCTCTCGCTCTCGTCCTCTCGAGGTTGGTGCAAGCCCCGGGTGTCAGAAACCCGGAAGTATGATTGAAAGGGCTCCCAAACAGAGTTTCTTCCTCCCAGGAACCACACAAACGACTCGCACACCAGGGTCTGTGTTCAAAATTGCGTTTGTTGGCGACGCGTTTCGACCAAACGGTCTTCTTCGAAAGCCAACCACACATAAACACAATAACCATTTTATACACATAACAGTGCTCAAAGTGGTAAAGGAAACTGAGGTAGGACTACATTTTAAGTCAAGACTACATTAAATAACTGTAGTCAGATGTGTAAAATTTAAACACAAAAAATGGTTTCAAATTAAATTAAAACAAATGCACAGACATATTTCATACAATTGTTCAAATTGTCACATTGATGCATGCACAGTCCATGTAAGTCTCTGGTTTAACCTGATAATGGAATTAAGTTATGCATAAAGGCCAAGTGGCCTATACTCTCTCAAAATGTCTGGAGACCAATTGTTGCTGTCACAATTGTCTGTCCTGTCTGAGCCGGCCCCGAATTTGGTTGGATAGGGCTGAAATGGGAAATGGGTCACGGTCAAGTGGCCAATTCATTCTTATTAAAGATAAGTGGTTCAGTAGTAGTCTAGAAATTCAATGAAATTGCAACAATTTAAACTATGAATCCTCTAAGGAGGGGGGTCTCCCCCAAATCAGTGATGGACTGCTCCATCCAAGCTTTGTATATCAAGAAGGCGCTGACTCCGTGTATAAGTTCCAAAGTAATGTATCCTTATTCTGATTACAGCATAGACCCGTTTCGGCTGTATTTAACCGCATTCCTCATTACAACCTTTTTTGCCTTGCTCACTACATTCACATAATCCACTGTTTAGTTTGACAAGTGTCATCTGGTTCAGCATGTTGTTATGGCAACGATTCATGTCACTACAAACAACATACAAGAGTTCTTCTATGACTTAACGTGGTACATGGAAAAGTTATATATACATGTATGCTATGTCAAGTCTGTGTCAATGTTACTTCACATTGTACCCACATGAGTCTGTAATGAAATTGTGAAAAATGTAATTACTAATACAGGCATTGAATACATTTACTCAAAATATAAGGTGTATGCTAAACATAAAATAAAAATTATAAGAATTAAAATTAAAAAGAATGAACTTCGTGGTATAACACTCTATTGTGTGCGTGCGCCCTCAGTCGTGTCTCCCACAGTTATATCTGTTAGATAGCCCCCCTACTGAAAGATCGAGTTTCAACCATGGCTAAGTACTGTGTGGCGTGCCCCTTGTGAGTATTCACAGCGTTACTCATGTAACATGCCTGGAAGTGATCCCAGAAATTAGCGCATGTCTGATTATAACAAGGCTCTCGTGTGTGCCTGTGCCATGCAGGATGATTCGATCTGGGCGGTAAACAGAGCATGTGTCCCCAAACCCACCCATGATGGTTTACCCTATTGGGTCTTCTCCAATATTCATTCTCATGGTTTATCAGTGACAACCTTTAGAAGATAGGTGAGGCTAATGGTGGGTGAGGGAGAGCTATTGTGGCTGCAAGAGTGTAACACTACCTGTGTGTCTAAGTGGTGCAATTCGATTAAACTAATTGAGTGACTAGGGTGCTTTGTCAAACAGTGATATGTACATGTAGTGTGGGTGAACGTCAGATGTGTAACGTAATGGGTCAAAAGTTACGGGACAGGCAGACTAGGACTAGAGGTGCACATTAAGCGGCTCATCCACATTTAACCAGTTAGGGATCTTAGAGTCTAGTAGAATGATATATCTAGACCCCAGTCTTCTTAATGCTAATTGTCGATTCCCTCCCCTTGTTTTCTTGGGTATACTGTCGATGACAAAGTATTTAAAGTCATCTATGTTTACTGCATGTTGCGAGTTTATATGTCTTGCGACTGGATATGCCTGGTCATTATTGATTGTTGCCCTGAGATGCTGAAGTATTCTACTCTACACACACCATAAACCCACCATTTTTTCTTCTAGACACTCTGGTACTCTTTTGTTGTTATGTATTCTTACGTGTGCCTGGTGTATCATGCTGCCCACATACCTTTTCCCACATGTGCATTGTAACACGTACACGACAAATTCTGTTTTGCACGTGTAACTCCCTCTGATGTTATAAGGTGAGTGTCTGAAAAGTAGCCTGACAGTGCTGGTATTTGTTCCGTGTTTGCAGGCTTTGCGCTTGGTGAACTTCCGAAAACCTTTCTGGGTTTGAAGCCATGTGGTAGTTGTGATATTCGTGGGGGCGTTGCACACTAGTTGGCTTCCCATGGATTTCGCGTTCCTGAATGTTACGGAAGGAGATTTATCACAGAAGGGACCTAGTGTTGGATCGTTTCGTAACAAAGGCCAGTGCCTGGTCAGAATCTTGCGTAAATTAGTGTGATACGCGTTGGAACCTGTGATCAGTCTGAGATTATGTGGTGTGGTTTGCTCCCTGGTGTCTGAAGCGCCCTCTCTATTATTGTTTGTATTTTTGAATAGGAGATCTTTCCTGTCTTTTCCTTCACACTTTAGTTCTGCTTTCTTCAGTTTTTCCTTGGTGTAACCCCTATTCCTTAGTCGCATGAAGAGGTTTTCTTTGGCATCCGCCAAATCCTCCTTCCTGCTGCAGTTGCGTGTCATTCTGAGACACTCTGCATATGGTATATACATATATATATATATATATATATATATATATATATATATATATATATATATATATATATATATATATATATATATATATATATATATATATATTATTGAATCAATTTCATCAATAATGTAGTTTGAGACATCATCAGTGGTTTTATCTTATGACAGTTCATGAGTGATTTAATACGTGAGTTGATTGCAGAGCATGGCATTAGCACAAGTAATTGTTAACTCAGAAACTATAATTTAAGAATTGTAAGCGTTCTATGTTTTTTAAACATTAGTGTTCATCTTATTTCAACACCTAAATGTTATGTCTCTTTAATCTTTCACTGAATAAAGAAGTTGAAAGAGAACTCTGTGCTTATGCAGGCATCCCTCTTTTCAACTATTTTAGCCCCTTCAAAAATACAATATGCTTCAAATTACGAAACATCCAGAACATTTGTAATCTGCTGGTTTCATGTCTTCATTACCATAGCAATGCTCTGTTATAGTGCTGCAGTTGATTACCAGGGAGTTAATTGGCAGGTTGCAGCTGGTGTTGAAAGTATATGTTTGAATCTGCATTTCATAATGTTTTACTGAAATAGATGAGAGAGATATGTGAGAACTCATAGACATGTGTCCTTGTTTAGCTTTCAATAGTACTAACTATAATTTCTATGACAAACGAAAACCCCTAATTTCTTGATTTACTGCAATATGCTCTGAAGGAAATGCTTTCAGTTGTACATCTTTGATTCCATCTAGATGGCATTTAGTGGAACCACCCTTTTGTCATAAATTCTGAATATTAAGCACTCCAGTTGCATATTAAAGCACTGGGGAAGACAGCAGTAGCACACTACAGAGATTAGTGAAAGACTGCTGCCTGCTGCCATGTTCACTTTACATCTCTGAATGTTTTACTGAAATCTATGAGGAAGATATGTTAGGGCTCATAGAAAATGTGTCCACATTTGTCCTTTTAAGAGCACCATTCATATTTGCTATAAAAAAAGAACCATCTCATGTTTTCCTTTCTAAAGGAAATGCTTTATTCTTTTATAGCTTTGATTCCATCAAGATAGCTTCAGGTGTGCCACACTAGTGAGCTAGTTGTTTATTAGAGCCCTGTGGGGAGCTGCAGTAGCACACCTGGATATTTACTGACAAACTAGTGCTGTGGTTAAAACATTTTTTTCAGTCTGTATGTCAGAATGTTTTACTGACCTAAATGAGGAATATATTTGAGAACACATAGAAAATGTGTTTTCATTTCGTTTTCCAGAACTAACAATAATTTCTATGAAAAAACATACCCTCTCCATGTTTATTTGTAAAGGAAAGGTTTTGAGCTTTAAAGCTTTGAATCCATTAAGAGGGCTTCAGGCATGCCACACATCTATCATAAATATGGAGTGCTAGTGCTCTTGTTCATGAGAATATTGTGGGAAGCTCTGTTGTTGCTGTTGGAAGTACGCTTTACTCAGAATGTCAGACATTATTCTCACATAACACAATAGCGTAGATTTATCAAATGTGTTCACTCGTATTACCTTTTTGACCAACTTCCATAACCCTTACGAGAAAATCATAAAAGAAAACAGGCCCAGATGTTTAAAGGTTTTGCATCACGTCTGTGATACTTTTTTAATGCAGGTTGGGCACACAATATGTTTTGGGATTTACAAACCAACATAAATTGGTATTTCTATTTGTTTAAAAATAAAAGTAATGCAAACAAAGATGAAGCGCTGCTTTGCATTACTCTGCATCATGGGGACATCCAATGGGTGGTACATGGGCGTTCTCATGCAGCCATTAATACTTTTTGATGCAAAACCTTAGCTACTAACAATAGGGTACTAATAATAATAAACATAATAATAATAATTGTGTAATGCAACTTGGAAGTAGCTGTTAAAAGGAAAAATACTTTTTATTTCTCAGCTCTTTACTGCCTTTGCACGTATGCTGCACTGTATAGTATACATGCAAATCGGGAAAGGTTTTACAGCTTGTCTAGGCATAGTATTTTGTACAGGAAGGGTACCCTTCCAGTACCAAATCCCTGCTGGACTGATACAAACACCCTTGCACCAAGGTGTAAATGTGTGTGCGTGGCAGCCTAGATGTGAGCTGGCACTAGGAAATGGGGAGGGGGGTAGAGTGCCATATTTCTGTGGATATATTGCTTTCCTGCTCATTCCCTGTAACAGAATGCCACACTGCAAATTTGGGTGCTGCATTGTGTAAGAAGTAGGTGAATCTAGGCTCCAATATGTTTTTTTTGTGACCCTAAAACCTGCCATTATCTACGATGCATTCTAATTTAGGCTTGTGATGAATAGCACAACATACTGTCCACATTGGGACAAGCCAATCAAGGGAAGGTCTGGACATGCCCAATGGGATATGCTCACCCTGACCTCCTATTTGTCTTTTTTTTTTAAACATTTTTATTGAGAAATTTAAAGCAGTATTGATACATTAATCTTAGCATGACATTAATACAGATTGTAGAACTTCGCACATATACATTCACTCCTTTAGCTGTATGGGCCCCCCTCAAAGCTACTTTAGTCCATGGCCCCTCTCCCGCTCTTACGTGGTGAGCAAATCTTCTAATACAAAACAGTTCAAAGGTTCTCATCTGAATCGCAGTCCTCCGGGAGTGGTGGTTCGCAAATATTGCCCCTATAAGAGTTCCAGCTTCCCCATACTCTTTCCCATTTTCTGGGACATCCCCGGTATATAAAGACAGACTTCTCCACAACCATTGCTAGGTCCATGTCAGCACACCATTAGGTTAGGGTCGGACTGGTCCCAGATCCCCATCGCTGCGCAATGTTTCGCTTCGCCACAGTCACTCCCAGTGTCACCCATCCCTGCGCTGTTGTATTTAAATCTGTTGGTTCCCAGATGTTTAATAAGCAATATTTTGGCTCCGGATATATTGTGCTTCCCGTGACCTGGGAGAGTGTCCTCATTACTGCCATCCAATATCTTCCCACCAGTGGGCGGGTCCACAATATATGAAAAAAGGTTCCCGGTTCCCCACATCCTCTCAGGCACACTGGTGTATCTGCCCTTCCAATTTTATGCAATAGCACCCTTGTGTAGTTTGTGCGGTGTAGCATTTTAAGTTGTACCAGGCGTAGTCTGGATGGAATTGCAGCCTATTTTGGGGATGCGTGTGCCTCTCGCCAATCCGCCTCATCAATGTACCCCACATCCTTTTCCCATGCCACCTTAACTGTCCCGGTAGGGTCAGGTCTATTGTTGATAATTTTTTTATATGTCATTGAGATCGCTTTTTTTTTAAGGTGGTCGGTCAGGAGCCTAACCTCTAACGGCGAGGACTCCTCTGGGGTTGCGCCTGGTGGCAGGGCTTGCCTAATCTGTATATAGCGAAATCGCTCCGTCGCAGCCAGGACATAGGTGGTCTGTAGTTGCGCAAATGGAATTACCTTTCCCTTCTGCCACAGATCCCCTACCGACGAAATCCCTATATTATCCCAATTCCAAAAACCTTTGGAGTTACCTAGCCTACCAAGTTTTTTTGTGTCCCACAGTGGTGTTGCCAAGGTGATCACTCCCTCGTACCCAAGTACACGCTGCACCATAAACCAGATATTTATTGTATGAAGTGTCGGTCCGGTAGCCGAGTGTTTCTGCCTCTTGCTATACAGGGCATCCATGATACCTGCCTATTCCAAAAGAATAAGAAAAAGAGTCTGTCCAGCCTGAACGCCGGCTCCCCTTGCGGGACGTGTAGCCACTGGTTGATCGGGACAAGGTGGGAGGCCCAGTAGTAGGCTCTGATGTCAGGCAGAACTATCCCTTCATCATACCAACTTCTGTTTCATTTCTTCATAGCAATGCAGGGTGTCCTCCCCTCCCATAACAAAGTAGTTTTCTCTGCCTCAACTGCCCCGAGGTACTTAGATGGGACCGGGAATGGGGTATTTTGCAGTGCATATAGGAATCTCGGCAATGCCCCCATCTTAAAAAGCGCTGCTAGTCCAAAGAGTGTCAGGGGCACCGTGCGCCAATGTTGGACATCCTGTCTGAGTCGCAGTAACGGCTGCATCAAGTTTCTATCAGTAAATTGCGTCCGGTCATGTGTGATAAATATCCCTAGGTATTTAAAGCCATCTGAGACTACCTGTATCGCATGCCCTCTTGGTAGCTGGGGTGGCAACCCCAGCAGGACATATAATAATGACTTATCCCAATTTATCATGTAGCCGGACACCCGTCCGTATGCAGCACAGATGTTTAGGAGACAATTAATAGACCACGCTGGGGAGGTGAGGTATAACAGGATGTCGTCTGCATACAACGAAATGCGGTCTTCCCAGCCAATTGCCCAACATATGCCCCTTATTGCCAGCGGCTCCAAAAAAATTGCAAAAAGCAGAGGTGATAGCAGACACCTCTGTCGCATCCCTCTGCCTAGTGGGAATTCTCTGGGGAGACAGCCATTAACCACCACCCTTGCCAACGGTAGCTTATATAGTAAACCCACCCATTTACAGAAGTTGCGGCCAAAGCCCAGAAATTGGAGGACCGCAAAGAGGAAGGGCCACTCCACCAGGTCAAATGCCATACACGCATCCAATTAGAGTATGACCGCGTCTTCATCTAGGGTCTCCTTACGTTCCATCACACCGAACAGCCGCCGCAAATTAAGTGCCGTGTTGCCGGGTGGCATAAAGCCCGACTGGTCCGGCAGAATAATTTCTGCTAGATTAGGTTGGAGTCTCATGCCTAGGACTTTAGCTAATATCTTTGCCTCTGCGTTCAGCAGCGAAATCGGCCTATATGACACACACTCCTGCGCTGGCCTGCCTGGCTTATGTTTCGCAACTATTGTAGCAAGACGTTGGTCTCTAGGTAGGGCCCCAGTTGTTAAGCTTTCCTTATACAAGTCTAGGAGGCGTGGCGCTATCGGGATACCATTTGACCCCAGCGCCTTCCCCGTATGTATGGCCCTAATTGACTGCGCAATCTCTTCCTGCGTCATATCTCCTTCTAATGCTGCAATAGCATCTTTCCCCAGGGTGGGAGTTTGTATGTCGTGTAGGAATGCCAGGTTGTCTTCGACTGTTGCATCAGCCACTGGTGTGTATACTGATTCGTAGTGATGTGCCAGCTCGTCTGCGATCTGCTGTGGGGCCTGTACTAGCGTGCCTTCTCATGAACGGATCTGTGCAATCCAATTATTTGCCCGTTCCTTCTTTCCTAACCATGCCAGTAGTTTTCCTGCCTTGTCCCCCTGACCGTATATAGTATGTTGGGTTTTCTTAAGCCTGTCAGAGACCTCCTCTCATGTATACGCCCTATACTCCTGTTGCGCTAGGTTCAATGCGTGTGTCGTGTCCACTGAGATGTCTAATGCATGCGCTCTTTCGGCCCTTGCTACCCCCGCCTCAAGATCCCTTATGTGTTGCGTTGATCTCGCTTTTTGCCTGTGATCGCCGATACAGCCTGGCCTCGCATTACCGTCTTATATGCTTTCCAGAGTGTCAATGGCGAGGAAATCGAAAGTTTGTTGTCCTCAAAATAATGTTTGGTGGCCTGAGCAAATATCTTTCGAATCTTCCGATCCTGCAGATACCCCGGTCTGATGGGGAAGAGCCTACGATTTTGTTGGTTAGGTGATGCGTATGTGATACTAACCGGTGAGTGATCAGAAATACCTCTCGGAAGATGTTTGATGTCTGTCATGCCCAATATCCTTGTGGCTAATGTAAAAATATAATCAAGTCTAGATAGACTATTATGGGCCCCAGAGTGGAATGTGAATTCTCTATCGGTCGGGTTCCTAGTCCTCCACACATCCAAGAGCCCCAGTGCCTCCACAAAGTCCCGCAATCTTTAGGTCCCCCGCCCTGTGTCTCTCGGAGGTTGTCTGTCAAGTTCGGGATCCATAACTGCATTAAAATCTCCCCCTATAATCAAGTCTCCCGAGGGGAGGGTAAGTAGGAATTTCCCCAAATCCGTAAAAGCTGTCTGGTGCAGTGTCGGCGGGATATATACTGATACGACATTGTATGGCCTACCGTCCCATTGTCCCGAAATGGCCGCAAACCTTCCCTGCTCATCATTATAAGTTTTCGACACCACCATAGAGAACCGTTTGTTTACCAAGACACCCACACCTCTAGATCCGGAAGTGAATTCTGCATGCACTGCCATGTGGAACCCCCATCTATTTAGAGCCTTAACTGTCGTACCTTACAGGTGCGTCTCCTGAATCAGTGCCAGAGCCGGGTTCTTCTTTCCTATGTATTGCAACACCAACCCACGCTTGATTTTATCTCCCAAGCCATTTACGTTCCAGGAGAGCAGTGTTAACTGCGGCGCCCGCTGTTGGGCCTCCTGAGTCTCCGTGGCGGTGCCGCTAGCTCCTTGGTTTGTGTCTGTCATTAGATTTGATTACCGGCCCATATGCAAGGAGTGTCGCAATCTGATCTGATATGTCATGCTTCATTCTTACTGTCAAAATTTACCCGAACAGTGGGGACGTATCCTCAACAACTCTTCCCCTTATAAACTCCCCCCCCTGTTCAGCCCCATGCCTTGCGGATTTAAAACTACCCACCACCCCAACATAGCAGAGTGCTTCATCCCCAAACCATTGTACATTTGTAACTGGGGAAGGGAGAAAGCCCTTCTACCCTGGCCATCCGCCCTTATTCAATACTTATTTAAGCAACAGAGTCTATATATTCCTTATCTGTTCTCTCACCATTGCAGTGACTCCTCTCTGTATTACCAGTTCAGCCTTGTTGTATTCTCAGCCCAGTGTGATCCAGGTGTCTCTGTTAGTCTGTATTTGTTCACCGATCCTCTCGCCAGTGGGGCACATCCGGCAGAGGCCAACGTCTCTGTTGTCCGCTCCCAAGTTCCTTCCGAAGCCGCAGATCCTTCACTATTCTTCATTGCCTGGTCGCTGGTCCCCACTCGCACCCTGCGTCACCACTTCACTTTCGTCTCCCCTGTCGAGTTGGGAGGGCCTCCGCCTTTGCCCCCTCTGCTCTTGGTTTCTATTTGCCTCCAGCCAGTCGGTTGCCTGTCCAGGTCACTCAAAAAAACAGGTTTTCCCCTCCACCTCCACTCGTAGTTTTGCTGGAAACAGCATTGCATATTTCAGCTCTCTATTGTGGAGTTCCTTCTTAACTTCTGTGAAGCTGCTCTTTTGGGCCATGACTGCCGCTGTATAGTCAGGATATAGCGTCACCGTACTATTGTCTATTTTGATGGGGGGGCTGCGCGTGCCCCCAGAAGATGAAAAGTCTTGCAAGTATCGGCCTCAGGGGAGCTTCTGGTCTTGGCTGCCCGCCCGGGACCCTGTGCGCCCTTTCCACCGAGAAGAATTTTGAGAGCCCCACTTGCTTCTGCAATGCTGTGGTATCCGACGTGAGGGTTTTCATCGTGGCCTCCACCTCTGTCACTCCAGAGCTCATGTTGGAGAGGTCCACCCTCAACAGCAACACCTCAGTGGAAATTGAGCCAATGGACGTTTGCATCTGTATTAGCTTAGCTATAATATCTTGCAGATTGACTTCCTTCTGGGGCCCAGTAGCCTTTTCACTTGTGGCTGGGGTGCCCGGCTGCTGCTCTGCCTGCTGGCTCTTTGTTAATGTGTACTTATCTATGCAGTTGTTCTGCACCTGTCTCGCCCCTCTGGTACTCATTCTGTCTCTGTCAGGCACTGGGTGTTGCGGTCACCTCAGGGGATTTCCCCACCTTAGTGTCGTCTATTACTTCTCTTCCACTGACGCCTTCCACTGGGCCCTGTCTCTCGACCAGAGGCCTCCTCCTACTGCACAGTCTCTCTCTTTCAGCGTGCCTCACTGTCGCAATTGCTGCGCTGGCTCTTGGGTGTCTCCTTTCCCGCCTGTTTCGATCGATTCACTGCCCGATGGGACTGGTCTTCCGGCCGCTACACAGGATCTCACACCGCAAATAGCCTAGGATCCTTACTTCGGTGTGGTCGCACTCTCGAACTGTAGGGATCTAGTCTCTCACCTCACGGCCCGGCAGGATGTAGGGAGCTCTCGCGGCCTCCGACTTTCACTTCTGGGCCTGGGAACCAGGGGCCGGTCACTGTCACGCCTTCAGGCCGACCTGCGTGCATGGACGTGCGGCCCTGTTGCTCACTGTGGGTCCCGGCTGCGTTCTTGGATGGTAGGCCTTAGCTCCACCCCCTCGCCGTGCTCGGTCCTGGGGAGTTCCCGCCGCACACGGGCCAATATTCGTGCAAGGGAGGGCACACTGCTGGCTATTCAGCGCTCTTATCGCGCCAGACTACAGGATTAATACCAGGATTTTCGGGTCCGGGCGGTCGGGTCTGGGAGCTCCTCTAGGCTGCGGCCATGTTCTTCAGTCACTAGCCACGCCCCCTATTTGTCTTTAATCAATTTTCAGGATGTTTGGACTG
This sequence comes from Lissotriton vulgaris, assembly GCF_964263255.1. NCBI lineage: Eukaryota > Metazoa > Chordata > Amphibia > Caudata > Salamandridae > Lissotriton > Lissotriton vulgaris. Next base: position 1,584,888,719 of record NC_141687.1, read on the forward strand.
TGCGTCTGAGTCCTGTAATGGGTGCCACAACATATTGTTCAGGTTGTGGCCAGCCAATAAGGACTGAAAGTATATCTGGACAGGAACAGTCCAGATATACCTATTTTTGTAACCCTTTAAAGACTACCCAAAACACCTCCTTAAATGCAAATTTCTCCAAATATTCTGAGAGGATTTATACCAAGTTACAAAACACATACTTTCTGAGTAAATGTCTAACTTTCTGCCAAGTTTGATGACAAAATGGGAAGTAACATGGGAAATCAATGTTTTGGGGCTACCACTTTTTCTTGGCCCTGTTTGATGAATCACTACAAAACTATCTAGGAAGGAGCTGAAGTAGCGGATTGTGTTTATGGAAAGCTCCATGAAGATTTGTCAATGTTATTAGTGAAACAAATATGATTTTTGGGTGGAAACTCTGACCTAATGTTTTCTACACAATGTGGACTGCAATTATATCATAAGTGTGTGTGTGTGTGTGTGTGTGCTTATGCTAACACCGACCAATGGTATAGTTTCCTCCATCTTGAAATAGTTCTGTAATCTACCACTTGATTACTGATGCTGCTGTTTTCTCTACTGTAATAAAGAATTGCGATCTTTGCATTGAGGGACTGAGGTTTGTCTAGTCCTCTGAACATGATGTACCTGTTCAAGGGCAACTTGGTTGTCCCAGTCCAGCTTCCATAGTTTGTATCAACTCATAGTAATTGCATATACTCTGAAAACCTCTGAATCTAATGTAATGATATTATTGAGAGTTTTAAAATGTATTCTGTAATAAACTGTTTCTTCTTGCGTGTTCCCTATTGGTGCATGCCATGGGAACCAGGTACTTGTGTACTAATGTCTGAAATCCTTTTTCCAAAATCCGACAAAAGGATGCGTTTTCCCTCTGTTTGGTGGCGCCCCATTTCTCATTCTTATGAGGTGAATCTATGGTGGATTTTCTAGGCAACTTTACCGGGTTCTTTACATTTATGATTTATGTATATTGATGCTGACTGTACTTGTGGTCTACTTTATGCACCATGTTTATTGGTTCCTTACATAAACCTTTAAAACGTTTTACCATGTCTGTCATTCTTATTCGGAATGCCACAGCTTTAATTCTGCAAGTGAACTTATTGGTATTAGAAAAAGGTCCTATCAAGGAGTTCCAACGTGCTCATAGGGACTACATCGCTCCTGGTCTGAGCTGTTAGTGCACTCTGGATACGAGAAAGTAAAAATGAAAATTGCATGCTGACAGATCTGATGGCTCCTGTCGGCACTGGATGACAAATTTGTCTATATAACCAACTACTGTACCATTATATTTCAGGCAGTTTCACACCAAGATTCAAATTGACCCACCACAATCTGATTCTGATTACCAAAGACAAGGCTGTAATGGTTATCCAGAGAAGATCAGCGTTAGTATCACTAGGGACATATGTGCATGTGAAAAGATGAATGAGAAGTGAGCGACAAGGCAGTGCATGTTGGGGTTTGTAGTAGGTGTATTTTCTGTTGTGGAATTGTGGAATTTATTTGTGGCGGAATGCAGTGGACGGGCTTTGAATTCAATTATTATGTAGCATTAGTTCTGTGGCTTGTGGGGACAGCACTTATTGTATTCTTGATTACATTTTTTGATTGATTTTGGAATTATTACCTCAGAGAAATGTTTCAAATTGTTGAATTGTCTGCTAAAGTGAGCTGTTATGTGAAGCTCTGTCAGTCACAACAAGACAGGGTCATAGCCTTTATATTGTGTGAGTGCATTATTTGAGCTTGTTGATGGTTCAATCCTTGGTACACTGGCATGAGTATGCTGAGTACTGCAACTTCCCACAGGTCAAGAGTCTGCTGTTGAAAGAAAGTGAGTAGTGTTCGTGGTACTGTATACATTTCTGGTAAAGAGAAGCAGGCAAAATGTTAACCTTGGTAAAAAGTAGGTCAGGAGATCCTGACAGTACACTGGTGCTTGTGTCATTTGTTGCAGCACAGGGATTGGCTTGTGAGTGCTGAAGCTGCGCTGCAATAGGGTGGTAATTGACTAAGAAGAGCTCGTATTGGTAGATAGATTAGGAGCACATTAGTACAGAGAGCGCATGAGATCGAGACAAGAATCGACTGCAAGCACTGTTAGGATGAGAAATCCCTTTTCTAAAGAGAAAAAGATGTGACTAAGGAGAAATAATTCCTGCCTGAATGCTTTCCAGCTAGAGAAATGGTGTCAAATAAAGGTTTACATGTGTGCACGTGGCTTAGCCAATGGCAAATATATATATCTTTTGGTGTATATATATATTCACAGAAAAAAACCATGTCATGAGTGATGTAATATGTGATGTCATCAGCAGTGCTTTACACGCACAAGTTATAGTGAGTCCAACTAACTATAACGTGGGTATTTCAATGGTTTTATGTCAGTAAAATTTCCAGGTAACTATAACTGGTGTGAAACCTATGGTTTTTTCAGTGAATTTAATAGGTTTTTTAAATGATAATTCCTAACTATAACTGGTGTGAAACCTATGGTTTTTTGAGTGAATTTCATACGTTTTTTAATGCTAATTCCTAACTATAACTGGTGTGAAACCTATGTTTTTTTCTGTGAATTTCATAGGTTTTTTTAACTGCTAATTCCTAACTTTTCATAGGGCCTCATACCTATGTGTTTTTTAGTGAATTTCTAAGGTTCTTTTTTCGCAAATATCTATACCTTAGAAAGGTATGTTTTCTAAAAATGAATCCTATATTGTATATTAATATAATATATATTTTTTTTAAAGTATATTCATTTTTTTTTAAATTTCACTCTGGAGCGCTCCAGGTGTGCGTACCAGTGAGCGCCCCGGTGCGCGTACCGGGGCGCGTCCCATCAGCGCACCAAAAAAAAAAAAAATCATGAAGGAGTGAGAATGAGGAATGGGGACAAAGAGAGTGGTGTAAAGAGAAAGAGAGCTAGAGGGAGAAACACAGAGGGGCTGTGTAATAGATAGTAAAACAGAGAAAAGGTATAAGAGGAAGTAACTGAGAAAAGGAAAATGAATAAGGGAGCAAAAGAAGAGAAGGAAGAGGAAGAAAACTAAAGCAGATGTTATGGGAGAATGTGAATGGGTGATGAAAGTAAAAGGAAGGAGAGTAAAGGATGGGGAATGACAGGTAGTGACAGAACCAGAGAAAAGGAACAGTGGTGAAGGAGGGAAAGAAAATAGCAGTGAGTGTAAGTAAAGAAGAGTGAAAGAGGGTGGATAAAATTGAATAAGGGTAAGACATGGGGAGTGACAGAAAGAAAGAACAGAGAGAGTAAAGGAAGGAGTGTCAGAAAGGGACTAAGTGAACCAGAAAAAAAAGGAAAGTGAGGGAGTGTGGGTGAGCAGGGGCACTGAAAGAAGTTGAATGTGGTAGGAAAGTAAGGAAAAGAGAAGTAAATATGGAGGATAAGATTAAGTGAGGGAAGCAGAGTAAGGAATCAGGGGTGAGGTAGGGTGAGAGAAAAGTAGTGAGGTTAAAGCAAAGGGTGATGACAAACTACATTTTGTAGTCACACTTACCATATAATTAATGAAAACTTACTTGCATCTTTAAACTACACTTTGTATCTGTGAAATACAAAAGAAAAAACAAGTTATAATTAGTAAAATATATATTTTAAAATAGAAGAAACAGGTCAAGAGGTAAAAAAGTGTACTAAGAAATAAAGCAATAGTGAAGGATACCAAAACAGAAATAAAGTAATGTAGAAAGAGAAAAAATAGGGAAAAAGAAATAGAAAGAGAACAAATTACTGAAGATAAGTAAGATACTAAAAGAATGTGAGATACCAAAATGAAATCAGGAAAGAGAAGAAAGTAAAAGGAAAATGAGTGAAAAGGAAGGATCGATTAATAAGAAAGAGGAATGGAAGATGACTGAGAGTGAGAGAAGGGGAGTCACAGAGTGAAGGGATGAAAGGAATGAGGTTAATATAGAACGATAGAGGAAAAAGGAGTGAGAAAGTAAGTACACAGAAAGACAAAGGGAAGGACTGAGTGAACTGCAGTACAATGAGTGAGAAAGGAAAAAGAGTAAAGGAGCAAAAGAAGGAAAGAGAGGGGAAGAGAACTAAAGCAGTGGTACTGAGAAATTGTGAGAACGCTGAAAAGTGGTGGAAGGGAGAGAGGAAATGCAGACAGTTGAAATTGGATTGAGGAGTTGTGAAATAAGTGGAGTAAAGGAACAGCGATGAAACAAAGTGAAAAAATGCAGTGTAAGTGAGTAAAGAGAGCTAAATAAGGGTGGAAAAAGGAAAATGAGTGTGAGACAATGGGAATACAATATAAATTACACAATGCAAACTATAGAATGACTTATACAATATGTTACATTGTTTATTTTTTTTGTTCTCAGAATATATTGAATTTCACTTAAATTAGTGAGTTCAAACTCTTCATCATATAACAGCGGGAAAAAAAACACAATCTAAAAGATTGTGTTAAAAAAAAAACATAAAAACTTACAAATCATATATGTACACTAATCTTTGATTCACTTACTTTTCCTTGAGGCCAAATAGAAGATAGTGAAGGTCCTATAACTATAACTTCCATTTCATCGACTTCCTATGAAAAAAGATCTAAGAACATCATACCTTGCACTTTCCTTACGGCCAAATCGTGTCAGATATATGAATATTTTTTACTATTAGATCCACTTACAGTACCTATATGAGATAAATAATTTTAAACATTAGACTAACTAACTAACTAACTAACTTTTATTAACTACTCCTGTCTTCAAAGGCCAATTACCTTTACTAAAACTTTGCTTTTAAAAACACTAGGTAAGAATTGTTAAAGTCATAAGGCAAACGTTGTTTATAAGTCAAATGAGAATCATTGCAGTAACTCCAACCTTTTTGACATTTTAAGTAGCATGTATAATGTCCTGATGTTGTCGAAGGACCGTCATGATAAATAATAGCTACAGTTGTAAAGGTTCTTCCTGAAATTCATAACTGAGAAGCCACAACATTTTTGATACAAGATGTCAATTTAGTTCCATCAGGTCTACATCGTTGGAAAACTAAAATGATATACTGACCATAACTTTGTATAAATAATGTGGATAGCATTAGACACTTACATTGGGTACACACCATATTATGATCTGCTGCTTTAACTAGATTTTTAAATGACACTGATTACAGTCTGGTAAAGTGAAATATATAAATCTTTCAGTGTCTATTCTAGTAGTACTTGATGAACTACAGTTGTGGCAGTCATGCTGCCATTGATAAGAAAGGCTAAAAAGATTATCTACATCTACACCTTCATCTTTCAAAACACCAAACATATACATTAAAAATTCCTGACAATCCTGCTGAATGTTCTGTGAAAATGTATCTTGACCAGAACACAGATCTAAAATATTTCGAATTTCTGTTACACTTTCTATTTTTGCTCTATCACTGCTACATTTCTCAAACACAAAATTCAATAAACCACACAATCTTTGATCCCGATTTTCAACAATCTGTTCTTGTAAAGTTTGAAGAAAAAAAACAACATTAACTACTACATTAGCATAGCAGTTGACACCAGAACTGTTTTCAAACTGAAATCCAACAACATTTTCATCAGAATCCTTTTTCTTTCTGTTTTGAATAACAGTTTCATCTACTTCTTGTCTTTTTGCTACTAACTCACTGCAATTATTCTCATTTCTTCTTTTTCGGCCTTCCACACGTTTTTAAAACAGAGAATATTGAGGCAAATGTGGAGCATACTTTCTTCTTAACCTATTGTATTCTTTAACACAATCTAGATCTGTACAAATCTTTGTCTCATCACACTCAATCAAGTACAATCCTGATAAAGTTCTGACTCGTGATAATGCCACATATGCCATACCCTCTTTAAACACAGATCTTCCAATGTTCACCAATGCACTATCTACACTTAAACCTTGAGATTTATGAATTGTCACCGCATATGCCAAACAAACAGGAAACTGTTTTTGGCGAACATATAAGTCTTTTACAAGCAAACATTTAGCAGAACAATGACTAATTTGTTGTACTTGCTCAATACCATCGAATTTTATTTTTAAAAATTCAATTCCATCTCTATTTCTATAATTCACAAAATCAACAACTTAACCCATTGCTCCATTTACCAGACCTCTTTCAACATTTAAATTCCTTCTTAAAATGATACGACAATTGAAACACACATTCAGAGTCTTTTCAAAACCAGCTGTATTAGAAATACTTTTCTCTAATGAATCCAATTTTGGTTTCAAGTTTTCTGACAAAACAATTGTTGCACCCATATGCTCTATTTTATCTATTGCTTCCAGTTTCACAATTTCTTCATTTTCTAGCTATAACATTTTGTTGTTGAAGATGGAACATTCTTGCAGAGTTGGAATCAAACATATCCCAGATTTCTTCTCAGTCATTTAATAAAAAATATTCTCTGGAAGAATGTTTTCATTTGGATACAAATTTGAAATTAATCGAGCATGTAAAGCTTCTTTCCCAAGCTCACTTACTTTTCCGATTCTTACATCTTGTAGAATATTTTTTTAATCTTCATCCTTTGCCTGTCGCATATTTTGAAGCAGTTCAGCATTGTTAGACCTGTCTGGCTTTTTGCGTAGTCCCTCCAAATTATTATTTATTTTGTCCCCTTTTTGCCCCTCATACCTTTAATAATTTTTGTCCACTAACTTTTTCTAGGTGTTGGTCAAGGGGATAGGTGTTCTTTTTCCCCTCATAGTTTTTTACCTCAGGCCCAGAGGCCTGTTCTTACAGGAAAATAGTTGGGACCACAAAATGGTGGCTACCAACTGCCCTAACTGTCAAACCTAGAACTTGCCCATAGACTAGAATAGGGCGTTCCAGAACCTTCTGGTCCCTTCTGGACCACTGAGGGTCAGCCTATAAAAGGCGGAATGCTGGACAGCCATTTTGTCTGTCAGTGAGGAGCAGTTAGAGTGAAGGCTGAGGTCTGGTAGGGGTAGGATCCTGAAGGGTGGATTGCTCTACAAGAGTAGCCCTCTGTCAAGGCTTTCCCACCGCCCATTCCTGTTGTCCTAGCCAAGCTAGTTCATCCGGCTGACCCTGGTCAGTTAGGTAGGGGTTAACTCTCGTGATCTAGGAACTGAATTAAGAGGTCTCCTGTGCCCCTTTATCTGTCCAGTAAGGAGGGCTGGTGGTCTAGTGCTGGAAAATTGTACTGTGGCTTAATCCTGTGGGAGCCCTTTGATTCCCCCTCCCTTTCAAGGGCAAGAAGTAAGCTTTTGGCCTGGGTGGCGCTGGGCAACTCTTACCCGTGTCCGGACTGGTAGTGAGCCGTCGCTCTTCTAACTGTCAAGGTGGTGGAGAGTGGAGAAAGGTTCCATTAAGCCTGGGAAGTCTGGTGAGGCTATCGCCGTGATCGGGACCCCGGGGGCGCCTACCGCGCTCTGTGACAGCGCACCAGTGGGATCAGGAGAGAGAGGGCGAAGTGTTCTTGCCGGCGCCAGCGCGCTAATTCCCCACTGAATTGGGGACTGCCTTACAGGAGGGGCCTAGGACCGAGCAGGCCCGGTGCGGAGACGCTATATCCCAGCGCATTCGCAGAAGTAATCGTCTGGTGAGAGTCGACGTCTTCCGCCGCTGAGGGGAGCTGAGTGGAGGAGGCTGCTTCGTCAAGTGGCTGAGGACCGAGCCGAGCGCCGAGGGACAGATCCTTGTCGGTGAGGAGCAGCCGGTCGAGTGGCTGAATCACCGAACAGCGGCCCGGGTTGCACCTGGGAGGGCCTCCGCTCCTCTGTGAGGGGGCGGGGAAGCCGACCACCAGAGGAGAAGCGTTTTGAGGCACAGAGGGTGAGCGGAAGAACCGCCTGCTGGCCGCCCTCGCAAGAAAGCAGGGAAGAGTGAGGGGTGGCGAGGGAGAGCTGGTTAGGCCTCCTGATCGTCTGTATTCTTCCCCATACTTGGCAACACTGATTTAGAAGAAGGGGGTGGAGGGCCTGAAAAACGAGTGGCATAACTTTCAAAATTCACCGATTCAAGAAGACTGATTTTACCTGAGGGGTGAAAGAAGTATAAAGGCCTCATTAAACCCCTGGCTCTTGACAATTCATGACAGCTTGCCCCCCCCCCCGGGTGGAGTAGAGTTTCTGAGGAGCAAAGCAAAGCACAATGCATATTTAACTGGCCTATGAAAGTATAAGGGTTACCTGCCAGACATGGTTATGGTGCGTGACTAAATGTAATGTACTGTTGAAATTAATTGATAACTTGCGTAGCAGTTTAAAAGTATAATCGCTATTTCTGAGACCAACTGCAGAGTACAGGCCATATTTAACCGGCCTATGAAAGTGTAAGTGTTACCTGCCAGACATGGTTATGGTGCGGGACTAAATGTATGGTACTGTAAATACTGGTTGCTAAAATGTGTTAGTAGTTCAAGAGTATAGTAATTGCTTCCAAGACAAACTGAAATGCCTAAGTTGTAAATTTTGAAACCAAAGAGCAGAGATATTATTTTTATAAACCAGTACATATTTTTCTAACAATTTGGTGTAGCGTCATTTTTATGTGTTATTGCGTGGAATTACTGCTGGGTGGTTTGCAACCTTCACACTTGTGCCTTTAGAATTGCATGTCTTACCCTAGGCCAGGCTACCCTAGGTGACCTGACATCCCAGGTTCCAACAAGCATATTTAAAATTTAACCATATATTAACGTTTCCAATGCTTCCAAGGGACTTCCTGGTATCTTCATTCGTAAGCATTTTAAACACTGGTTGTCCTTTTACTGGAGTCAACTGCAGTAGATAATACCAAATAACCAAATAACACATCATACTCTGTTCTAAGAATTTCTTGCATTCTCAAATGCACAAAAGCAAGCATTAGATTTGAGACCATGCTTACTTCATCAATGATAAGAAGTTTAATTTTCTTTAAGACTCTGGAAACTTTAGAACACGCATCTCCAGATAGTTTGTTGTAATGCAATTTATTATCATGCTCAACTGGCAGCATCAGTAAACGATGTAGAGTAATCCCTTTAATGCTATGTGCTGCCAGTCCAGTTGGAGCAGTTACAACACAAGACAGCGGTGATTCAGTCCTTTTCTGCAAATAAGTTGCATTGGCCTTAATCAGAAAACTTTTTCCTGTTCCCGCTTCTCCACTTACGTACAGTCGAACAGGCTTAAATGATGTACATGAGCACACTTTTTTCTCATGTCTGAATCCTTGTTCAATCTGTTCTGTAACTTCGTCATGTATCTTTTTCTGCTCAACGTTTAGTTGCTTTACCAAATCTTCTAAGTTAACTCCATCCTCTTGAGCTTGTTCCATAGCTCTTTCCACCTCATCCATGGCAGTTGCAGCTTCATGTTGGATAATTGGTCCTCCTAGTGGATCCTGACTCAATGAAGTAGAACTCTGACTGTCTTGAGAACTGTCTCTAGCAATCTCTTCAGCAATTGTGGTTTCTTGCTCTATTTCTTTGTTCAACATTTGCAGATAATTTGGAAAAACAGGACATTCTATGGTATCCTTAGTTGCATTAAAAGAGTCTTCATAACAGAGAAAATCTCCAAGTAGTTCCTCTTCTGTACGCCATGGCTTAAAGAGTTGCAAAAGAGCTAAATAGTAAAATTCTCTTTTGTCTGGAGCTTCGCAACTCAATTTTCGATGATTAATCAAATGGCCTTTTCTCTGCTTCACTAGACATCCTTCATACCCAATGACAGCATATTTTCCGTTATTTATATCTTCTGTGATGTTCCTCTTATAACTGTAGTTTTGCAGAACTTCATACAAACAAGTGTTCTCAAGGTGAGTAATTCTATTTGGATAGTATGTATCCAACATATTTGTCTTCAAAATATCTGTACTGTTTGGTTCTTTCTCCGCCAAATATTCAATTTCTTGTACAGATTTCAAAACTCGGTTTCGTGTTGCAGCAAGACCTAGACTCACCCAAATGATTGTTCTTGATGTGGCATAGAGACTTGCTGATGATAACCGATCAGAACATTCATATGCTCCAATTTCTCGATGCAACAACATCTTCAGACTGAAACTGTATAATTTCTTGCTTAGACTCTTTTCATGTGAAATGTCCTCCCACATTTCCTTCAGTTCTGTCTTTTATTTTTTTGTGATGTAAGATGTCACATATCGAGCCACAGCAATAGAGTTGTCAGCAACTAACTGAATATCCATGTTAGCATTCCACATGGACAAAATCACTGGGTTGTAGTCATTGATGTACTTGGACTCTTCATTTTTTTTTTAAATTATATGTATTTTTGGGTGATTTCCTCGTCACAGTATGTTGTAGAGATGACATCAAATTACTTACTCTTCCCTTAGAAATCACTGGTCGTGGAAACGCAAAACGACATTTCGTGTAGTACTTTTCCTTGTTTTTGAATTTTCGACGACAGTACTTTCCACAACGATGAGATTGAAAACGTAAAACTTGTTGCCTTAAACTGTTTTCTTCAGTAGTTTTCGGAACAGCACATGTTGAATACTCTTCAATGAAACTCATCACTGTTTCCTCCGAATCTGATCCAAATTTGGGTGCATCTTTAATCCATAACAACATATTGATATGAGGAGCACCTCTCGCTTGATTTTGCTTCCTCCAAAAGAAATCCAAAACCTCTCCAAGGGGAGGATTTTTTTTGTTGGTAATAAAAGACATCATAGCTTCAAATCTATGATTAAAATATCTGCAAACATTCACTGGATCCAAAGAACACAGTTCTCCAGGTGTTTTCAATTCTATATTTTGTATGTTTCCATTTGTCTCTCGTAGAACTTGAAGTAAGTCGTCCCATGCATACTCAGCACAGCTAAGAGTGAGGAACCATGTAGGAGTTCCTAAGTTTCTTAGCATACATTTCTATTCCCTATGACGACGGAACCAATACTCGTTTGTTCCACGCTGACATGCCATGAGATTGATTAGCTGAGATTCCAAAATACTGTCTTGCAGATTGACTTTCTCCATAAAGTCCCTCGCCGAAACATTTTGCAGTTGAGCTCCACTTTTCAATATATGATTAACTGCATAAGAAAGCCCAGACAAATCACTTTCATACAGTAAATGAAACAAATACGGAATGCATTGACGAAACCTTGGATCTTCAGCATATAATCTTAAAGTCCGGTATTCAGCTGCAGGAATTTGAACTGGTCGATCGTTGTATCGTCCACCTCGACCTGTTGGAAATAACTGTGGAAAACAACGAGCTTCCAACTTTCTTCCCATACACTAATAGGACTTCCTTTTGCTGCTTTCATTTGAAACAAGTCAATTGCATTCCCCATTATTTCTTAGGAATTCAAAGGATGAACAGTATAATGTTCATATATTTCTTCACTTCTAGACACCTCAACTTTTTCAATTTGGCCAACTGAACAATCACTGTCTTCTTCTGTAGCTGTTTCCTCTGCTCCAACACTTACATCTTTATAGTACTCATTGTTTTTGACCAAATACAACGTTGCCTTTTTGACTTTCCTAACATCCACTAAATCCTGCCAGATTTTCTTACTCTTTGTCGGAACCCCATTAACTAGAATAACCAGAGGATCCTCTTCTACTCTTTCTACACCAATTGTATCAATATTTTTCTTGACATCTAGAGGCAAATAAACAACTCTTCCCTTTAATCCTCTTTGTATATCTGTAGGAGGTAATTTCCCTATCTTAGGCTCCATTCGAACAATAGCTTGAAAAGGATGGACACATTGAATCAAAATTGATTCATAAGTATTTAAATCCATCAATTCAGAAGGAATATCTATCAACTGAAGATTATTATGAGCAGCTCTAGCAGGCATTCTATTTTCATTTAATTTTGTCAGACAATAATTACAAATACGCTGATCAAAACTCAAATCAAAATAATTCTCAACCAACAAATAACTTACAAAATCCTTCCATTCACTATTATTTTCCAATTCACATTTTGCATATAAATCAACTAACCTAGTCTGAATCTTATAATGAGTCCGTCGACAACACACACAAGGTAAATTAGGCCTTTCACTTGATTTCACCTTAAACTTGGTAATTTCCTCGTCAAACTTTTCTGTACTTGAAATCTGTACATTGTCTTCCACATTACCATTCATTACTATATCGATTTCTACACTGTCCTCTTTGTTCCCAAAATAACAAAACTCAATTTCTTCACAAATAGTCTTCCCATCTACTTCAGATCCATGCAAAAGAGCACTGTTTAAGTGTTTAAGCTTAAGTGCTGGACTTTTTGCATAATACAACCTTCTCACTAATTTCCTCACCTTATTATGATGCACTGCTAACATCCTAAAATGATGAAAAACATTCTGACATACTTTTCTAGAAAGACAAGCCAGTGAATGCCCATGCAAACCTGTGCTTTCTCTCACTCTGCAAGGATCTAAGTCTTGCAAGATCTTCATTTTTTGTTTTAGACTTTTCTTACTATATGTACGTAAGAAATTTCGAAGCAAATCTATTGAATCCTGTTGCACACTACAAATACTACTGCACTTCCATGTGTACACTGGACCCTTAGTACGTCTCCCTAAAACTTCATCAGATAACACCTCTTCTGCATCTCTAGACACAAGTTTCTCTTTTTCCATCACACAACCATCTTTCACCTCATATGCTTGACCACTGGTGTCAACTGCATGCACCAAATCATTTTCCTGAAAGTAACTCTCCTCATTAAAAAATGGCTCAGAAGTTGAACTATGCATCCATTCTCCAGAAAATACTTCACAAAAATTAGTCCAATTAATTATTCTTTTCCATCTACTGTTCGATTTGAAAACATCAATTGCCTTATTAAGTATCCTAATTCTATTGATTACTAAAATAAATAATTTTTTCTTAACTTCAAAAGCCTGATCAACAATCTTCTCTACACTTTTCTTTTTCTTGTAAAAAGCAGCTCTCTGTTTATCTTTCTTTTCATTTTTAAGCAAATTTAAAACTACCCTATTGTGAAACATTTGTCTATGAATGTCCCTAAATTGATTTAACCTTCTATTGCTATCCATATTCTTCTCTCCTGCTCCAATGGAGACATTTTTTGAGGACCTCTCCTTCCTTTTCAAATTTGTTCTCTCCTTCTGGATCTTCACATTACCGTTAACATTTGTTTTAGTTTTACATATGTTGCGAAAAAAAGACTTAGTTGTCTTACCAGGACCTTTTTGGGTGTTTTTTGAAGTACTTGTTGTAGAGGATTCTTTTACTTCCGTTGCTAATTTTGTAATTTTTTCTTCTCCTTTCTTCTTCTTTGCCTTGACGGCATTTTTGCAAACTTTTTAAATGTTGATTTCAATCTGTGGTAAAGAAAAAAATAACACATTATAGACCACTATTAGCAAACAACAAAGTAATGACAATAAGCAAACGATATAAACACTAATTTGCAACATATCTAAGTTTATACCACAGCAACTATATAACTAGGAGTAAGACACAAACCAACAGCAAAGAAACTCAAGGCCTTATTTATGAAGGCCTTCCGCCACCGGTACGTCAATTTTTTCCCGTGTTAAAAGTGACGCACCAGCGCCACAAGGCAAACATAAATAAGGCCCAAATGTAAATACCATTAATTGGCCACCAAAATCGTTTTTGGAATAACATTTAAAAAACACAGCGCAGAACCTATGTACAAGCATTCAATTTCACTACTGAAACCTCACTGTTTCACAAAATACAAATCCACTATCTTACAAATGCTCATAGCAAGCATTATCAAAAAGCAAGATACAAACCAACAGCAAAGAAACTAGGGGCCAGATGTAGGTAAATCACAATTACCGAATTTGAAATACCGAATTTTACCGATTCGGTATTTCAAAATCGGTAAATGGGATGTAGGTACCAACATCTGGATTTTTTACCGATACCTTGAAATTCGGTATTTACCGATTCGGTAAATACCGAATCGTATTTGCTATTGAATCCTATGGGCCTTGAAGCCCATAGGATTCAATTCAAATACCGAATCGGTATTTACCGAATCGGTAAATACCGAATTTGTCAAGGGTGCAGGGGGTGTCACATTTACACCCTCTTGCACCCCCAAAACGGGCATGTGTGCAATGTGGCACACAGACATGCCCTAAGGGCACATCTGTCTGTCACATGGCACATGTGTACATGCACAGATGTGCATGTACACAGGAATCGGTATTTTACCATGGATTTGTATTTCATGGTAAAATACCGATTCTGAAAGCCATGTGCCAATGGAAAATTGGCTACCCACATTGCCTTTTCTGTAATTTTACCGAATCGGTAAATATTACCGAATCGGTAAATATTACCGAATCGGAAAATTTACTGATTCAGTATTATTAACGATTCGGTAAAATTACCGAATATGTGCCCCTACATCTCCATAGCACTTTACCGATCGGAAGCGGCCGAAAATCGGTATTTTCGGCCGATTACAATCGATAAAGGGCTACCTACATCTGGCCCTTAGGGCCTTATTTATGGAGGCCTTGCACCACCGGTGCGTCACTTTTGTCCCATGTTAAAAGTGACGCACCGGCGCCACAAGGCAATCATAAATAACACCCAAATGTAAATACCATTGATTTGCCCCCAAAATCATTTTTTGAATAACAGTTTAGAAATACAGCGCAGGATCTATGTACAAGCATTCAATTTCACTACTGAAACCACACTGTTTCACAAAATACAAATCCCCTATCTTGCAAATATACATAGCAAGCATTATCAAAAAGCAAGACACAAACCAACAGCAAAGAAACTCAGGGCCAGATTTATGGAGACCTTGCACCACCGGTACGTCACTTTTGTCCCATGTTAAAAGTGACACACCGGCACCACAAGGCAATCATAAATAACACCCAAATGTAAATACAATTGATCTGCCCCCAAAATCGTTTTTTGAATAACATTTTAGAAACACCGCGCAGGACCTATGTACAAGCATTCAATTTCTCTACTGAAACCTCACTGTTTCACAAAATACAAATCCCCTATCTTGCAAATATACATAGCAAGCATTATCAAAAAGCAAGACACAAACCAACAGCAAAGAAACTCAGGGCCTTATTTATGGAGACCTTGCGCCACCGGTACGTCACTTTTGTGCCATGTTAAAAGTGACGCACCGGCGCCACAAGGCAATCATAAATAACACCCAAATGTAAATACCATTGATTTGCCCCCAACATCGTTTTTTGAATAACATTTTAGAAACACAGCGCAGGACCTATGTACAAGCATTCAATTTCACTACTGAAACCTCACTGTTTCACAAAATACAAATCCTCTATCTTGCAAATGTTCATAGCAAGCATTATCAAAAAGCAAGACTGAAATCAACAGCAAAGAAACTCAGGACCTTATTTATGAAGGCCTTCCACCACCGGTGCATCACTTTTTTCCCATGTTAAAAGTAACGTTCCATCGCCACAACGCAATCATAAATAAGGCCCAAATGTAAATACCATTGATTTGCCACCAAAATCGTTTTTGGAATAACATTTAAAAAACACAGCGCAGGACCTATGTACAAGCATTCAATTTCACTACTGAAACCTCACTGTTTCACAAAATACAAATCCCCTATCTTACAAATGTTCATAGCAAGCATTATCAAAAAGCAAGACACAAACCAACAGCAAAGAAACTCAGGGCCTTATTTATGAAGGCCTTCTGCCACCAGTGCATCACTTTTTTCCCATGTTAAAAGTGACGCACCGGCGCCACAAGGAAATCATAAATAACGCCCAAATGTAAATACCATTAATTGGCCACCAAAATCGTTTTTTGAATAACAGTTTAGAAACACAGCGCAGGACCTATGTACAAGCATTCAATTTCACTACTGAAACCTCACTGTTTCACAAAATACAAATCCCCTATCTTACAAATGTTCAAAGCAAGGATTATCAAAAAGCAAGACACAAACCAACAGCAAAGAAACTCAGGGCCTTAATTATGGGGGCCTTGCGCCACCTGTGCGTCACTTTTGTCCTATGTTAAAAGTGACGCACCAGCGCCACAAGGCAATCATAAATAACACCCAAATGTAAATACCATTGATTTGCCCCCAAAATCGTTTTTTGAATAACATTTTAGAAACACAGCGCAGGACCTATGTACAAGCATTCAATTTCACTACTGAAACCTCACTGTTTCACAAAATACAAATCCCCTATCTTGCAAATATACATAGCAAGCATTATCATAAAGCAAGACACAAACCAACAGGAAAGAATCTCAGGGCCTTATTTATGGAGGCCTTGCGCCACCGGTGCGTCACTTTTGTCCCATGTTAAAAGTGACGCACCGGCGCCAAAAGGCAATCATAAATAACACACAAATGTAAATACCATTGATTTGCCCCCAAAATCGTTTTTTGAATAACATTTTAGAAACACAGCGCAGGACCTATGTACAAGCATTCAATTTCACTACTGAAACCTCACTGTTTCACAAAATACAAATCCTCTATCTTGCAAATCTTGATAGCAAGCATTATAAAAAAGCAAGACACAAACCAACAGCAAAGAAACTCAGGCCCTTATTTATGAAGGCCTTCCACCACCGGTGTATCACTTTTTTCTCTTGTTAAAAGTGACGCTCCAGTGCCACAACGCAATCATAAATAAGGCCCAAATGTAAATACCATTGATTTGCAACCAAAATCGTTTTTGGATTTCCTTTTAAAAAACACAGCGCAGGACCTATGTACAAGCATTCAATTTCACTACTGAAACCTCACTGTTTCACAAAATACAAATCCCCTAACTTACAAATGTTCATAGCAAGTATTATCAAAAAGCAAGACACAAACCAACAGCGAAGAAACTCAGGGCCTTATTTATGAAGGTCTTGCACCACCGGTAAGTCACTCTTTTCCCATGATAAAAGTGACACACCGGCGCCACCAGGCAATCATAAATAACACCCAAATGTAAATACCATTGATTCACCCCCAAAATCTTTTTTTGAATAACATTTTACAAACACAGCGCAGGTCCAAGCATTTCATTTCACTACTGAAACCTCACTGTTTCACAAAAGACAATTCCTCTATCTTGCATATTTTAATATCAAGCAATTCCAAAAAACATGCCACAAACCAAGAAGAAAAAATCTCAGTCTGCTTCCTAATTTGGGGTAACGCAGGTGACATAATTCTAAAACATTCAAATATATTTCTTTACAGAGGCAGACACTATTAATTGCTTCTCAAAAAAATAAAAGCCATTCTTATACCCCAAAATCGTTTTTTAAATAACTTTTTGCAAACACAGCACACGTCCTATGTACAAACATTCAATTTTACTACTGAAACTTCACTATCTGCTTCCAAATCTTCTCCATAGAGCAAATAAGTCTCTATCTAAATTAAATGAATCATTACTTACCTTTACAAATGCTTTGGGAGATTGAGAACAGTGTCAGACACACACACCAATTTTTCTTTAGCAGAGCAAAAGGTGTGCACTCAATACACTGAAACCAAGACTGGCAGAGAAAACCTCTAATTCTACACACATATGCCTCATTTCAACCAATCAAAACTCTTCTCTCAGTTTTTTCAAACCAACAGCCTTCCCCCTCTCAGACCTTTCTATCTGTTACCATAGCAACTCCCTCCTAACTGAACTCTTAGGTTCAAAAGTTTATTCTACAACGTTGCAAATTAAGTCAGCAAGGATGTTTGACCTCTCAATACATCAGCTTATCCAGGGCATTATTGCTTTTAGTAACTTTTTCTTAACCATTCAAATTGCTTCTTTCACACAACACAACCATGCACCCTAACTTTCAGTTTTCAACTATCTGAATCCACCAATAATTGCTTGTGATTCAAGAGAAGAGAAACTCCACAATTATTTTGTTGTAAACTCCTACTGTTCCAACTGCCATTTCATTCCCACACTTCATCTGACTGCACCAGAACCTTTTCTCATCATGTATTCTGTGTGGATTATTGGACATAGCTACATCCACTGGGCTCAAAGGTATGCAGCTGGCAGAAATCTTCACAACCTTGATTTATCAAATGTGGAAATCAAATGGATTGGCCAGAGAGGATTGAGATGTCACTAATTGATACCATTGGTGAAAAACTTTTTGCATCTGCCAAACCCTGACCTCTTAATAGTGCACTGTGGAGGAAATGACTTGGGCACTATGACTGGGGTTGGTCTGGAAATGCTTTTAAAGGACACCTTTGATCAATTGATGACACTTTTTCCACAAACTGCCTCGGTATATTCTAATATATGCCAAAGACAGAAATGGAACTGGTCAAACCAATTTTGTCCACAATTTGAGAAAGCACGGAAACATGTGAATAAATCTGTTTCTGCTTACATGAGAGACTGTGGAATGGGTTCAATATAAAATAATAACTTGCGTTACAACATGAAAGACATCTACAGAGGAGATGGTGTGCACTTCTCAGATGAGGGGAATAGAATATTCCTCCTGAATTTATGACTGTGCATTGGAACCTACTTGTAGGTACCATTATCAACCACAGAATCCTAAAGCTCTTTTCAGGGCTACCCTACCTCTGATCACTCCAAATGATTATCTTTTTCTAACTTTTTTCACTATTTTTCACCGAAGTACACTCCCCGGTACGCTCCCCGGTGCGCGTACCGGGCACTTCCCCTGCAAAAAATTAAAAAAAATATTTCTTTTTTTTTTATCCTTTATGAGCCTCCTAAGCCCCCCTCAGAAAACCTAGGGGGTCAGGGGCTGTCTACCGTGCCCCCTTCTACCCATTCCCAACGTTGTTTGTCCTCCATCTTGTGTCTCGATTGTACCGAAACACAAAATGGAGGACTCCCTTAACGCTGCCGGTGCGAAAGGGTGCGCACCGGTAAGCGCTCCCTAAAAAAAGGTGGGAAAGTAATTTACAGAAAAACCACTGGAGACACTTTCATCAAATATAGATTAGGCCCTACTACATAGCAGTCCCTACCATTTACCCAAATTTGGTGGAATTCTATTGAGACATTTAGGCTGTAGGCCTGTCTAAATATCCTGAGGTAAATTACATGACCAAAACACATATGAAGTGTTAGAATTTACAACCAATTAAAAAGTTACTTTCATTTTCTACGATTATTTCCTGACATTTGATTGGTTATGTACATGAATATATATAAAAAAAGAGAGGGAAACACAGCCATTTTGACTACTACTTCCTGAAGTACATTTGAAAAGGAATTACACTGAGAACTTCAGCTGCTTTCTCAAAGGTAAGTTGTTATTTTGGAAAGTGAAGTATGTTGTGCACTTTAAGTTAATTCTGATAGTTATATACTATCCCTCTTTAATAGTTATAGATTGAGATAGGCTTCTGTGTTATAGTTATGGATTGAGTTAGGCTTCTCTTGTATAATTATAAATTTACTTAGGCTTTATCACATACACTTTTTTATATTTCTAATTCCAGCCTGATACAATACACTACCCAAAGATAACTTAACTGTTAAAAAATCCAAACTACCTGTCTGAACTTAAACCCAACAGTGCCCTATCTCTACGGATATATTTATTTTTTATGCAATTTACAGCAACAAAATGGAAGGAGAACAGGATATTTCTTTTGAAATTGTTTTGGACAACAATCCTGAAGAGAAAATTGCTGAGAATGATAACTTTGATTTTATGGATGAGTCGCTGGACCATGAATTAGTTCAGTGTGTGGAATCAATGGAATCACAGAATGAAAATGAGGACATTCCAGACAATATATTGTTAGAAGTTTTAAAAAATTATGAAAAAGAATCAGAAGAATAAATTTATATTTAATAATCAAAAATAGTTCGAGCCATTATTCATTTTTATATGTAATTCATCAAGTAGTTCCAAAAAGTTTATAATATAAAGTGAGACTTATAGTATACTGTGCAACATTTTTGTGTTACATAGTAAGTTTGCTCATAGTTACTTCCTTTCTCCCACTATATTATCTCCAATGTGTATTTAACATCTCTTTATCATCTCCTGCCTCCATGTTGTTTCTGCTTTCCTGACAGACTATGGTATGAATTTCATATACCACAATAACTTCTGTAACAACATGCAAGATATCTACAAAGGAGACGGTGTATATTAAATTTTAGACTCTGCATTGGTACCTACATGTTGGTACTTAATAAAAAAAACAACAAAAAGAACAATTAATAAACATATAATTTTTGAAAAGTCTGTCATTCTTTTTTCCCCATGGTACGCTCCCCGGTATGCTCCCCAGTCCGCTTCCTGGCGCTCCCCCCACATCAAACCTATGGGGTCACGGGGGTCTATCCCTGCCCCCTTATGGTCATTTCCCCCTTTGTTTTGGCCACTTCTTGTGTCTAGATCCTACCCAGACACAAGAATGCGGCCGCTCCGGACTGTTTCGAGTGTTTACAGACACCCGAGAGCCAATCAGCTTTCCGTGCGCGCCTGGTGCGCTCCCCAGTGCGCGTACCGGGGCCCTGCCATAGATATATATTTTTTTTGAACGTAAATTACTCAAAATCCACTGGAGCACATATCTTGAGACATAGCAAAGGCACATCGGGCTACCAGTCCCTACAATTTTGCCAAGTTTAGTGGAAATCCATTCAGCCGTTCAGGCTAAAAGTGAGTTTGACCGCCCTATGGAAATTAACATGGGGAAAACACGTTTAGGGACCCCCTTTTATCTCGGACCCCGCTTGACGAATCCCCCCCAAACTTTCAGGGAAGGACCGGAGCTCAACGAGGCAAGTTTGAGGAAATTTTCAGGCGGATTCGTCAACCGGCGCCAAAGTTATTCCAAATAGAATTTTGAGATTTTGCATTGAAAAAAATCCTAACTATAAATAGGTAATATATATATATATATGTATATATATATATATATATATATATATATATATATATATATATATATATACATATATATATTTATATATACATACATATACACCAAAAGATGGGGAATTACAGTTCCTACTAACGAGGACTTTCCACATTGCCAAAATATAAAAGCTAAGAAGGAGAATGTATGTTTTAAGACCTCAGTCTAGACTGACACAGTTTAAAGACCTGAATCTTTGGAAGCAAGATGCAAATGAAAACAAAAGGAAGGCATTTGCATTGCGATCCACAATAGGCCTTACTTGTGAATAAGCAGGCGGGACAATGACAGGCATAGAAAATGGAGGAGGATGTGATTGATTCAATTGGGGTTTACCCACTGATAGAGAGCGAGAAGATAGAAAAAAAAAGCCTAGCAAGAAAAAGAAACCGGAGGATGTGGCAGAATTGGAGGGTGAGAAGATCCTCAAAATAAGATCCTCCCCATAAAATGCAGCATCCGTACAAGTTCTGCAGTCCTATCCATTACCAAGAAGAGTGCGGACACTGTGACCCCTCCACTAGTTAGCGCAACCCCAAGTTAAGCAGAAACAGCTGTTTCGGTCCCTGTTCAGACATTAACACCTATGGCAGTGAGTACATCACACCCATCAGGTACACCAAGTAACTGCCTTAAAGCGACAATCTCTGATACTCCACAGAGTAACACCCTTCTGTGAGAAGTTGGCCTCGAATATGCTGTCTACTAAATAAAGTGGGCACCCTGTACCAGTCTAAACAGCCCTTATTGATGATTAGGTTAACCTTTATAGAAAGCTATCCTAGTGGTAGCTGTGGAGAGCAGACTTCAGGCCAAGTCTCGAAGGAATGTAAAGCAACTTGTTTTACCAAACCTTCTGAATAACCAAATGAAAGGCGAACCACACAATAGATATACAAAATATTTGTATTTATTACTAAAATCTCTCTACTAACCTCTATACAAGATTAGAGCACAAGGCACACAATACTTAATCAATAGAACAACAGTAAGTCGCACAATACACAGCGGGCTCCAGGGGGAGACTGAACCATATACTAAAAAAATGGTATTACAACAACCACTTCACTAGACAAAGTGCCTAGAGCACGTAGAATCGCTGGGACCCCAAGAAACCACCCAAAAGAGTGACACAGGGAGCCCACGGAGGCAGGGCCGGACTGGCTACTGGGCAGTTTGGAATGCTGCTTTAGCTGGGGGCTAATTTTGTTGATGGGGACCTGCTTGTACTAAACGGAACGAGACGCAGGTCTCCATGTACGAAATCAGCCCCCACTGCAGTAAAATCTTCCAGCAGAATTCCAAACTGCCTTGTAGCCAGTCCAGCCCTGCACGGAGGACGTGTGCAGTGTGTTAACACTGATGCAAGTTCCGTACAACTTATGGGAAAGTCACAGTTGGAAAATTACAGTTTAAGGACACCTCAGAGAGGACATCAAGCAAACCCTTTGGAACATAGAAGGTTCCTAGGCCAGCACCTTTGTGAGTACCGAGATACCCGTGTTACCTATCTCAGGGGAGCCGCGTGCAAAGGGGTCAAGTGGTGATGGAACCCTTCGTCATTTTCTATGGCGTGACTCAAAGAAGTGCTGCTGCTGGGAATATGAGAAGCGTCGGTGGAATACAACCCTGGATCAGAGGTGACAACACCCTGAAAGCAGAGGGGGCAGAGTCTGGGTCACTTTAGGGTGACCAGGGGCTCGGTAGAGAAATGCCCACTGATGTCGGGTGCTTCAGGTGTGAAGAATGGATGCTTGACTCTGCAGCCATGAGGACCAGGAGATGTTGACGATAACCGAAGTCCAGAGGTGAGCTGTCCCACAAAGGATGTCGAGTGCTGAGGGGTCAGTGTCCGGATTTAACACCTACAAGGCTTGGCAAATGCAACCAACAAGGGCAGAGAAAACAAGTCACAGTGAGGACCAGCAAGGTCCTGAAGACTCTCCAAGCTATGGGGTTTCAGGGCACATCTGGATCAACCAGGGAAGCCCAAGAGAAATAAAAGTTAACTACAAAGGGACGTACAGGCTAAGGAACCACGGATCGTGAAGGGACCTCATGCTGAATCACGAAGTACAGGCCCACGGAGCACTCGTGGAGTGGACGCCTGATTTCTTCAGTGGAAATTCTGCTTGGGATCAAGACTACTTGTAGCCTAAAGCACAGCCTCAGGGATTGCCAAAAAGCATATGCTGCTGCAAAAGTACACGGAGCAAAGGAGTTCGGGTTGCACTGTACCCACGAGGGATACTGGTCTCAGGATTGTTGAGAGAGCAGATCGACCTCAGAGATGCTCGAGCACTCACCTCCTGTGTTGCAGAAATTTTCAGAGTCCTCCGGAGCTCAGGAGATGCAAACCTGTCCGATGCGATAAGGTGCCTGCTTCAGCAGGGGAGTAACTCCTTTACTCCAAGGGAGATTCTTCTGTCGTCCAGCGTAGTGTAGATCATTGAAGTACTTGGTTTCTACTGGCTGAGTTTAGTCCAGGTAAGATCTAAAGTCCTGTAGTCAGGGTTCCTACTTTATAACCAAGGAGGGGGTTGCACAAACTCTAGGGACCCTTCTAGGGGAGGGACTGGACAGAGGGGTGATTACACCTATGTCCTTTATCCAGTTTTGCGCCAGAGCAGGAGAATATGGCCCCTGCAACCAAGTTGAGCTAGACTATGCACAGGGACACCAAATGTGCCCCGAGTGCAGACTTTCAGGCACTCACAGAGTGCACCCAACCAGCCCCAATACACTAAAGCCTGTCTGGGAGTTGGTCACACCTCCCTGTGACAGGAAAGATATTGTCAGGCCTTCTCCTGCTTGAGTCCAGCTCAGCAGCATTAGGGCAGACTCGTGTCTGTGACTGGCAGCATCTATTTTGTGCTACCCAGGTTGAGAAAGCTGGTACCGGCTAGACCGGTGACCCACAGTAGTGGTTCTTCAAGGGAGGAATCATACATCCCACACCAGTTACTGGTGTGGAGGTATGATTCCAAGGTGTTTGACACAAAACACGACATGTTTCTAAGCAGCCGTTTTAAAGTTCGAATTTATCGGAAGGTTATAATGCACTTAAGTATATATGGTTTCACTGCATCACAGAAAACCCCCGGAGAATAGATTCCGAAGGCTGCAGAGGGGCTCTGCTCATGCAGGGGCATGCTCTTTCACAAAACCCAGCACCATGCCTTCAGGACTGATAAGGCCTGCCAAAGGGGTGACTGATAGGTTTGTATGTGCAGTGATTCAGAATAGATATAGGTAACCTATATATAAGTAAGGGGTGCATGCACCACCTTACACAGGCTGCAGTAGCAGACCTGTGGTGTCAGTTTGAATGGTCTCTCAGGGTGGCATAATACACGCTGCAGTCCCTGGGAGACCTCTGGGGTACCTATGCCCTGGGTACATGGTGTACCATATACTAGGGAATGATAAGGGTACCCCAGTATCCAATATGGAGTGTACCTAAAAGTACATGCAATCAATTTAGAGGAGAAATCAGCTAGACTGCGGTCCTGGATAGCAGGATTCCAGTCAGTCTAATTCGCAAACAGTGATACATCAGCAAAAAGTGGGGATAACTATAAGAAGCAGATCCTACTCTCCTACACCTTCTCAGTGTCCCTCCGAACGTTGTGGAGATATCAAGCATGGTAGCATCTAGCCCCCTACTAGGAGAGGCTTTGACAACTTTGGTCGAAGGAGGTGCCATGACTATTTCAACCCCACAAATCACCTCACAAGGCAAGGGACAGACTATTCAGAGACTTAATGTCATCCAATCAAAAGCAAAGTTTAAAGAAATTATGAAGAGTAATGTAGGGATGGACTTCCTAGGGCACTACAATGAGAGAGAGCATGTTTCTTTTCATGAGTAAGGAAGCGCATAGGTGCGCAAGAGGCACATGCCGTAATGGAGAAATAGGCAGATTAGTGTGGATTTGATTTGACTCAAAGAATGAAGTTAGGAAAGAATGTCAACATGATGCCGGGCGACAAGGAACTGAAGCTGGTAAAACTGAGAGGATTGAATGTGAGAGAGTTGATTTTGAATATTAGGGACCAGTTGTGGCTCCTTCGCTAAGATGAAGGAGAGTGTCCTCACTGCTCTGTGAGCAGTTTTAAAGACAAGAAATATAATGAAAATAGTGCAATGTTAACAACATTTTATTTATCCATTCCTGCTTAGGTGTGGGCAGGACATGCCTGGGCTGGCCAGAGCAGGGGACAGGGGAGGAGATGTGAGTGCACTCTAAATGGTTTGGCTGGCTGTCTTGAGCCGGCAAAACAGTCATGCACACTTTGCATGTTCTCCACCAACTGTATTGCACTGCATGGGTTGAGAGCATGCACTAGCTCATAGTTCTCGTCTGAGCACAGAACCACGGGGCTGAGACCAATCATGACGCTGCTGTCTGCTAGGGGGGAAAAGCGAAACAAAAGGGGATGATGGACGGAGCGTTTGAGTAAATCAAACACTCACCCCCAGTCAGGGGAGCCTGTATGCTTCCTGTGTGTTGACGACCGAAGGTGGCAACTGGCCTGCAGGAAGGTGGATTTTTTTTATCACCTCCTCACCCCCGTTAAACAGCAACCACCAATGTAATATGGAAGACAGAGGCTGCCAATGAAAATGAGGAGGTAGTTACAAGAGAGGTGGTAAAGGAATACAGGGAAGTACAGGGAGGAACATATGTACATACTCTCTGGTCTCAGTCCCCCGACAGGTCTCTTCCTTTCCATTAATTTATTCATCGGGTTAAGGGAAAATCCTCAAAAGTGGTACACAGATACAGTGATCATTTCAAAGGTTTTGTGGGAGGACTTGAATGTGTTGTTTGAAGTGGTGGTCAGGCAGGTGCAGCCGGCACAGGTAACAGTGATGGGGCTGGATAAAGGACGTTGAAAGATGATGGGATATGGCGAGAAAAAAAAAACCTCGGCTCACTGCATGCAGAATCAGTGATGCGGGGAGTGCAAGGTAAGCAGTTTTATTTATTTTTTATTTTACTTTCCTTATCCCGTAGTCTATCAACTTCCCCCCACCCTGCCCCACCAGTGTTACCTGTGCCGGCTGCACCAGCGGTCGAGAAAGACTTATGGTCTTAGTACACGAGGGCAGTGGAATGTTCGACATAGGGACCCCCTAAGGTAGCAGATGTGAATGCATTTTTACTGTTGGTCAGGATAAATGCGATTCAGTTATTAACCACTTAAAGACCAAAGTCCCCAGAGGGACATGATTTATTGAAGATCAATCAAACATCTCAAGAACTTAAGGAATCTGTACATGCATACTTTGAAAGGCTAATGCAGGTGTACAGGGAACATAGCAAACTAAACGACCCACTTGGAAACAACATGAGAGGGATTCTTGCTTCTTTTACACAAGGGCTGTGGCCTTAAGTGAGAAAGCAGATCATACAAGATGTTCTCTGCTGGCAGAGTAAACCCATCGATGAAATCCTGCAGTACGTAAAAAAAATGTTTACATTTATTTTATAAAATTAAAAGAAATTAAAATTAAATTAATATTAATAAAATTAAATACCTATGTAATGGCATGCGTTGTAATAGCACCTGCGTTATAATGGCATGTGTTGTAATGGCATGCGTTGTAATAGCACCTGCGTTGTAATGGTTGCATTGTGATGGTACTGCGTCGTAAAAGTGGCGTTGTTATGGTTGTTTCCCCTAGATGTTAAATGCAAGGTACTGATAGAGATGTTTATGGTCACCCAGACCCAATTGGCACAGAATGGAGGTGCAAGACGACTAAACTGCCATTTGAAGGACTCAAAGCTGACCCCAGTGAAGGGCACTGGAAGGAGGAATGTCACTATAATCCTGATCGAGCAGCAATTGATGCCCAAGCCTAACAATTTAATTGTGCATAGAGAGTTTACCCCTGTACTCAGACACAGTATGCCTACCTCAATCCGGATTCCAGGCTTATCCCAAAATACACTTGAACCTATGCAGATGCAAGATGGTAATACCCATTTCCATGAGACTCACATGTGCATTCAGCTGCTGATGACCATAATTTGAGAGCGATTCAAAAGACTCTAAAATGGGAACACACTTTCATTAATTGCTGATATAATGTTATGCCTAGAGGCTATAGAATCTCATTTCATAGCTTAGAGGTTGTCGGAAACACTAAGTAGTAGCAGGGTTTGTAGGTTTTGCATAATATTTGGCTAAGTCCCCTGCTAAAATTAATACCAAATGCTCATGATCTGGCTTAGGAGAAACTACCATGCTTGTCATTTTGTGCCATATTCCAAGGTCAAATAGGTAATAATAAGATGTTACAACGTATAGGAAGGTGCACCAGAAGAAAGTCAAGTTCCAATATGTATTCACAATATATCCTTTATTTTATTTCTTCAATGCAAAGGATTCAAATCCAGCAAATGCCCTTTGTTCCAATTGCTCCTGGAACTTCATCAGGGCTCTGAATAATGTCTGGGGAGTATTTTCTTAAGTAATATAAAATTACCGTCCATCCACACAATATAGAGTGAAAAACGTCCACATTAAGGGCCTGATTACAATGCAGATCGGACTATTGCCCGACCGGCACTGTGGCCGTAGCAGGACTGCCAGACTACGTGTCGGGAATCCGACTACCAGTATTGGGATGCAACTGCCTTCAAGGCGGTCACAATCTATATTTTGTATTGCGGCATGTGTTGCAGGCTGCAGCACTAGCTGCAGTACAACCAAAATACTTTTAGAACATCTCTCACTATGTGGCAGACACCATAAGGTGCCTGCCAGATGGTGCAGGCATGATTGGGGGTGGCACAGAACCTATATCAGAGGACCTGGAGGGAAGGAGGTCGTGACAGGGGCCCCCGAAGACACTTTCTGCCTGCCTTTTCATGGGGGGTGTACTGAGCAGGCACCATCACTATTGTAGGGATTGCAGTCCCTCCGACGGTCCAACAGGCTCCTTGAACCCATCGGATGCATGTCAGATGCTCTCTCTGCCAGCCCACCATCCACCCACCCTTCTAATGTGGCAGGCGGACCTGCAGGGGTAGACGGCTCTGGGACCGCCACCGATAACCGGGATGTTTGCTGTCCCACCACCTTTGTAATCAGGCCCTAAGTCATCAGTTGATTTGGTAACCTTCGGTTAGTACAGAGGAAGTTCATAGAACACCATGTTTGGTACCGTGATACGTATCCGTTGCAAGGTCGGATTTACCAATTTGATATTGCTCTTATGAGAGACTCTCTTGAAGGTGGATTGGGTGGGAATACCCATTACACACTCCTCACACTCTATATGACACAGTCAAGGCAGATAATTGTTAGGTAGGTTTGGATCATTTTGGGACTCCCCAATATTCATCCTACTTCCTAGTAAGATCATGTGTAAGACCAAAAGGTTGGTGTGTAAACTAAAATCTCCGGAAATTGGCAGGTATTTCATTCTGTTGTAATTGTCCATTTTGTCTCTTGGTTGATGAATGATACAGTCTTTAATGAAGGGAGTCCCCATATTGTAGATATTTATGAAAAGTATTGATAAATCATAGATCAAAAGTACAGTCAACACGAAAATATCATCATACTTTTTATCAATTTGTTTGATCCTGCATCCCAAGACGTTTTAGCCCACACTACTGAACCAGCCAATGGTCTTCCAATCTTTCTGCTCTGGTCTTTAATGCTAAAGATTAAGCCTGGGCGGAGAACTACGCTCCGTTAGTGGAGTTTGCGAATTTTCGGCAACTGCGCACTTCGCGGAGAGCGCGAAGCTGTCGACTACTTTGCAATCTACAGCGTAGCGTAGTAGTTTTTCTTCCTCGCGCACTCAATAGCATTCTCGCGAGCCCGGTAATGACTTACCATGGTTCTGCGTTCGCTTTCTCGCTTTTCTCTCCCGGTCGCGTTCGCTACGATGTTTGGAATCCGGCCGCACAATCCAACCTGACTGTGAGAACTCGATAACGTCATTCGGACGCACGAACACGTCATTAGGACGCGCGATCTTCCTTACAGCGCTATGTAGGTAAGATCGAGTTTCCGAACACGCAGAAACTGCAATCTGGCACGGAATATCTCTCGAGCATGTTAATATTTTCTCAAAAATGTTCATTTAACCCCTCAGATTGTGATTTGGCTGTATTTATTTGGGCTAGGAGTCCTTTTTTTGCTTCTACTCTTTTTTTCAAGAGAAAGGAAGTGCCCCTGAGTCTCCAACTTCCTGTTCATGTCCACTAGGCTCCTCCCAGTGGTTTGTTCATGTGGTGTTCACTTTCATTTGGAATTGGAGCTGGAAGGATCACTCTTTGTGTTTGTCTGCTGCATCATAGCATTTTAATTGGATTTATTGAGGAATTTTGGATTTGAACTTTTCTTACACAAGTAAGTTAGAGAATTGAGAATTGGTGTATTGTAAATGTTTTATTTTGTGTTGTTTTTTTTAACTACAGTTTTCTGTGCTTCTCAATCTTTCTTTAAAATTATTATTGGGGGAGGCCTGTACTGTTTTGGTAAGTTTGCACAGTGCTACAACGCGACCGTACAGTTTTTGTCTTCTTTGCGCGCTCAATGTGTGTGCTCGGGCGCCCGATCACAACGTTTTGTACAGTTCGCACCGCCGAACACACCGAATTTGCATTCTCGCGAGCAAAATCTCTCGAGTTGCCTAAAATGTTCCCAAAAATGTAGATGCTGTTCATTTTACTAAAAGAAACTCCTCAGGTTGTCATTTGCTTGTAGTTTTTGGAGCATGGACCACTTACTGTTTCTGTCCTCCGTGTACCTTGTTGTTTGAGGGTGGCCTGACCATGTGGGCAGCTTGGAGGCCATTTTGCCAAGCCAAGCATTGTCCTTTTGCCATAGGAATGTATTGTCTATTTGTCTGTCTTCTCTTTCTTTTCATGTTTTTGGGGGTGGCCAGGCCATGTGGGGGTGGCCATTTTCCATGTTGGGCAGCCATTTTAATTCCTGGTACTAGTAGCAGCCTCTGTGTTTTTGCCATAGGCCTCCTAGCTTGTGGCCTACTGTTGAAGGACTGGGTTATTCTAAGACCCAGAGGTGCCAGGGAACAACACCTGAAACCTTCGTGGGTAACCTGTTCCGGCGTACAAATGACAGAGACACGGGACACTTCCTTCGGCGTCAAAGATTCGAGGTTTATTACTGCAGGGAACACAGAAGTCACAAGAAGTACAGCATGTGTAGGTTCGAGGAGACTGCTTCAAATTGCTACTGCAGGTCGCTCCTTTTATACACATTTCTCTCATAGGTTAACATTGTACACAAAGGTTTACAACTCGGCTCCCATCGTAATCTCCAAGAGGGGTTGCTTTGATGCATTCAGGGCCCGGAACATACGTGCGGAAACATTTGTTGTTCCCAACTGTAAAACACATCTTCCCACCATTAGTACATTCCAATTGGCAGTAAACAGATCGAAGAAGGAACGGAAAACAGGTGCAGAGGAAGACAGAAACAGTGGGGAGATCGGAAAGGGTGTAAAAGGGGTGGTATCGGGAAACACGAGCTACAGGCATCAAAGGGACGTGCCTAATGAGATGCACGGCTGAGACAATAGAGCGGCACGGCAAGATGAGCCTCGAGCGGGGCCATCTGCCTTACAGTGTCATCCCCCTCATCATAAAGACACTTTCAAAGGAAACATGTCTTCCGTAAGAGTCTTGGGAATCCCAGGGTCGCGAAGCAGACAGTGTCCGTTCGCTGGCTACCTGAGGGCAAGAAACAAAATGGATGCCGTATCTAAGATGGAACCCGTAGGCTCGGATGTAGAAACTCACGAAACAAACAAACGGTTTAGGCTAGCACAGCGAAACTGCGCACGCCCACTAAACTCGTCATTTGCGGTTCATAGATACCAGACTCGACCATATTCGTCCGAGTCGAAAACACCACTTACGATCGTCACGGAACCTCAGACGCTCCGTTTGCCCTCATGTAGGCAAGCACTAGTCGGAATCATACTCGATATTCATCAGACCATCTAGATGTTGCTGCAACATCATTCTATCCAACTGAGCTCCCTTGGTACCAGGTGGCTGTCTTATACACGTCATAGCGCAGAGGCCACATAAGGCAGGACCACACTGCACACAAAGGCAACACGTGAACAGAAATGCTGCAACAACCCCGATGATCATCAGAATTTTCCAACCCCAAGTCGACATTAGGCCCCAAAACCACCCAAGTAGCGTCCAATCCCCTACGTCCACGTGTATGGTCTCAGAGATCTTATGCAACTTTGAAATGGCTTGATAGACAGTCGGAGCGTTATCTGGAATGAAAATACAGCAGCTCGAATGGATCACCTTACATACTCCACCTCGATCTGCTAAAACAACGTCTAAAACCATTCGGTTTTGTAACGTCATGAGCCTATCCGCCTGAAGTTCTGCGGTGATATTACCAAGGGCACTGGCAGTGATATTAGCTGTCGATTCCACCACTCGAGTCAACTGTCTCAGGTTCCTACTATTAACCATAGGTCCCCAAAACGGAAAGAAACCCTTGAAAAAGTCTCCTGCCTCTTGACCGGCAGTGTCCTCTTCGCTAATCACGCCTCTCACAACTCTAGTCTTGTGGTAGTCTGCATCAACGGTAAACGTCGGAGGCAACAACTTTGCAATATAACATGTGCCCGCAAAGTCGGAGGGCAACCACGTATACGCACGATCATGACAGACAAAGTACGTACCCTTGGCAGCCAGAAACACAGGGGTAGAGAGCATCGGCAAGACATACGTCTCGGAGCAAGCACTCTCTCCGAGATATGCTCTCGATCTTCGGCCACGACCTTTTAGACAGAAATTACCAAGGTGGGGTACGATCCATATTGGAGACGAGCTTCTAAGCTGTCTTTCACCCACGAGCGCACTATACTCAGCCTCACTCAGATCCCTATAGGCTCGCACCTCTTCCTCTGGAATGAGCGACGGCTCATAGATATCCCTATCTAAATCAGCGATCGCTATTCCCAAAGGCTTGTGGTACGGACCAGGGCCAAAGTGCGGAGGACATGGCTCTCGATTGGGGTAGGAATCTAGTGCACTGCGAAACATTGTTTGTAATGCTCGAGCTGAACCCTGGGAGCTATAAGGAAGGACCAAATACGGAATTCCCTTATCTGTGGTATGTGGCATTAACCCACACACCCAACAATTAGTAGTATTAACCACTAACTGATGCTGATGAAGGAGTTGAATGAAGGAATTATTTCTGAATTCTGCACGTCTAGCCTGTTCGTGTTGGGGTAAGATATGGAAGGAATGAGGGGACATGGTGGAGGTAGTTTGAGGTTCAGAAGTAGGAGTAGGTATGGCAGAAGATAGGAAGTACTGTATCATTTAATACACCCCACCCGCCAATAACGAGGAAACAATTAGAAACAGAAGGAACACCTGAAACATAAAGCATTTGGTATGAGTAATCTGTTGGAATTTGAATCTTTGCGCCTGAGCTTTTTCCAAGTCCATCAGCTTTGAAAACGCCATCCCCTAAAACCGTCCGCAACGTTTATTGACACAATTCGTTCTGTGTAGCAGTAGTCAATCCCCAGGAGTTCCCAGGAACCGACGGTCTCTGACCTAGCGTCTGGACCTACTATCCAGAAGGAAGTACACGCGCGGCCCTACGGTTCACCTGGATGTAAGGTATTCTAATTCACAAATATATACAAAGTCTCTCAGCTGTGGAAGCAAAAACACATATGGAAAAACTCAATATTTACAAGAATCACAGTTGTACGTGTGTTTAGACTGATCGTGGAAAAGGGGGTAACGTAGATGTCGAGGGACAGAAACGAAAATGTATTTGTCCTTGGTATTAGATCGCAAAGAGTAGCGGCTTCTCCCAGGACGTGTCTGTTCGTCAAACGATGGATCTGATGAGGGAACAGAGTTCTGTTGATCAGTCAGTTGTTCAGATCTTGAATCTCGTGATGGCAAATGTTCAACAATGTCTTTCTGCTGCACTGAGGATTCTCCGACAAGTTGAGCGTCGCTGAAAGGTACAAAGGTTTGCGATGCTTCAGTTTCAGACGAGGCATTGCCCTTCCTCACCCACGAGTCCGCTGTTAAAGGTATAGGAACCTTTTTAGTATGGGTGGCATGCACCCAGTGCTTTCGACCTTCCAGACGAACAGCAGTTCTCGTGGCAAGGAGGACTCGGTAGGGTCCAGTAAAGCGAGGCTCGAGGTTACGCTTTCTTCCGAAATTCCTCGTCACCACCCAGTCTCCGGGCTGGAGCTGGTGGCCTGGACCCTCCTAATGCTTCAAAGACCTGTTGGTGAATTAACCTCAGTTTAGCAGTCAGATCATGTAGATAATCAATCAACATTGGATATTCAAGGTCTGAAAACACACTTGGTCTAGGGACCCCCCAAACATTCGCAGGACGGCCGAACACTATTTCGTAGGGACTGAGCCCACTCGGGAGTGTACAGTCGCCCTTGTTGACAACAGAGCTAGAGGCAAAGCGTCAGGCCATGAGAGACCAGTAGTGGCCTGAATCTTCGCCAACTTTAGTTTGAGCGTGCCATTATAACCCTCGACCAAACCCGCTGACTGAGGATGATTTGCGCTATGGAACTTTTGAGTAATTCCAAGGCCCTTACACACATTCTTCATCACACTCCCCACAAACTCACTTCCGTTATCAGACCATACAATCCGTGGCATTCCATACCGACGAAAGTATTCCTTCAGTAGGATTTTCGCAGTGGACAGAGCAGTGTTGTCTTTGAGAGGGTAGGCTTCAATCCATCGGGAGAATGCGCAAACCACAACTAAAACGTATTTCAGGTTATTGCATCGCTCCATATGGATGAAGTCTAGCTGAATTACTTCAAAGGGACATGAAGGGGGTGCAAAATGGCCAGGAGGTGTAGGGGTTCCTTTTCCAGGATTGTACAACATACATATCATACAATTCTTGACCAATCTCTCAGCACATTTCGTAATACCATCATTCTTCCACACAGGGGACAACAACTTGCAGATACCTTTCGCACTGATATGCGCTAAACCGTGTGCCATCGTCACAACAGCTAGCACATAAGCATCTGGCAACATTCATCTCTTATGCTCTGACAAATCAATCCAACAACCATTCGCATCCAACTTTCCCGTGCTCTCTTTCCACTTCGTCTTTTCAGTCTCGGTGGCCTCGTTCTAAATCGCTTTCACACTCTCGATGGTATCCTCACACATACCAGTCTCTGTTGGCCACCTAACCGAACTCGTCACATACATTCTCGTGCTAAGGTTCCGGGCAGTCTCCTTAGCAGTCTCATCCGCAAACGCATTACCTCGACCAACATCATCCGTCACCTTACGATGCACACTACATTTAACAATCACCACCTGCTCAGGCAATGTAAGTGCATCCAAAAGATCGTTCACAAGCTGTCCATGCTGAATCTTAGTGCCATGCGACGTCATGAAACCTCTCTCTCGCCACAATCGTCCGAAGCTATGCGCGACGCCAAAAGCGTATTGGCTGTCGGTAAACACATTCACCCATTTCCCTTTCGACAACACACACGCTCTAGTCAAAGCAATCAGCTTTGCAGGCTGAGCAGAATTCTGATTCAATTTTGCAGCTTCCACAACCGTACTCAATGTCACTACAGCATACGCGGTCGTTACATCACCGTTCGGCAATTTAAAACACGACCCCTCCACATACAGAGTCCCATCGGGATTATCCAAGGGAGTATTTTTCAGGTCTACACGACCTTTGGTTTCCTCTTCGGTTCGTAAGTAGCAGTCGTGAGCTGCTACTTCATCTGATTCCATACTGATTGGTAACAAAGTCGCCGGGTTCAGGACGTTACAGCGCTTTATTTGAATGTGACTTGCCAAAAGCGTCAATTCATACCCAGACAACCTTGCACTCGTCAAGTGCTGAGTTTTCGTACAATTCAAAAGAGTGTCAACTGCGTGCGGAACCATCACCGTAAGCATATTATCCATGACCAATCCTGCAGATTGTCGGATGGACACCGCAGCTGCCGCTGTTGCCCTCAGACAACTCGGCAATGCTCTAGCTACTGGGTCCAAGGTCGAGGAAAAATATGCACATGGACGCTGCTTACCACCGAATTGTTGCGTCAAAACACTCAACGCACAACCTTCCTTCTCATGAACGTATAGTGTAAACGGCTTACTGTAGTCAGGGGTCCCTAACACAGGAGCCGAACACAATGCGT
This sequence comes from Lissotriton vulgaris, assembly GCF_964263255.1. NCBI lineage: Eukaryota > Metazoa > Chordata > Amphibia > Caudata > Salamandridae > Lissotriton > Lissotriton vulgaris. Next base: position 1,584,923,847 of record NC_141687.1, read on the forward strand.
CACGCAATTCAGAAAAACTTTTCTGACATTCTTCCGTCCATGGCAAAGGAGTTGGAACGTCCTTGCATGTAAGAGCCACCAATGGTTTCGCTAGCAATGAAAAATTTGGAATCCATTGCCTGCAGTATGACGTGATACCTAAAAAGGCACGCACATCTCTCTGAGTTGTTGGCACAGTCATTCGCGCAATCGCTGCAATTCTCTCTGGGGTCAACCTTCTTCCCTCCTTTGACAATAAGTGACCTAAATAGGTTACTTCTTGACAACAATATTGTAGCTTAGAAGGTGACACCTTGTGATGTAAGTCACAGAGATGTTGCAACAACGACACCGTGGCAGTTTTGCAAATGTCCTGAGTGTCTGCAGCCACCAATAAGTCATCGACGTATTGGATCAAGGCTGCACCAACCGGCAACACAAATGCATCAAGTTGGCCCTTCAGGGCTTGACTGTATATCGATGGACTCTCACAGTAGCCCTGAGGAGCACGTTTAAACCTGAAGCTGCGGCCACCAAGAGAGAAACCAAAAAGATCTCTACTCTGCTCAGCAATCGGTATGCTGAAAAACGCATTTTTCAGATCGATCACGGAGAACCAAGATGCAGAGGCTGGAATCAGAGTGAGTAGTGCCGTGATGTTGGGCACCACAGGGAACTGAGGAACCACGATTTTATCCACCTCCCGTAAATCGATGACAAAACGATAAACAGGTGGTTTCGAAGGGTCAGTACGTTTCAAAATAGGCAGTATAGGGCTGTTGCACACGTTTCCCCGAGTCTCCTCGATAACGTCTTTCTCAATCAAATCGTAGATGATGGCTAACAGTGCTCGTTCACCATCAAGGGAGATACGATACTGGGGAATACGTGGCAGTCGCACGTTAGATTTCAAGTGAACAACATAAGGGGAGATGTCAAGCATGCCCACGTCATTGGGACCTGTTGCCCACAAAGATGCAGGAAGCGAACTCAATTCCGGTGGAAGCTTATCGAGAGACAAGTACATTGGAGAGATAACTCTCTCACCCAAAGTAAGCTTTACTCCCGCAGGAGAACAATACAAAGTCGCATACAGACGTTTTAGCAAATCCAGGCCCAAAAGATTTTCACCACAACCAGTGGTCAAAATCAACGGAGCTTTCAGCTCACGAGGCCCAATTGTAAGGGGCAAAGGGCACGAAACTGGATTGCTAACAGGGGCGCCAGAGAATCCAACGGAAACATTTGTTAAGCCAGATAAAGGTGCGCCAGGGAGTTTCGAATGCATGATGGAACTTTTCGCTGCACCAGTGTCCAACAGAAAAGGCTCAACGACGCCCGAGGTGGCAACTGCAACGTAAGGCCCTCTCTGATCAACCGGAACTGATACTACTCCCTCTCTTTGTACATGGCTGTCCTAGTAATTACTATTGTCAACATTGTGATCAACGTAATAATCGTCTACATTATACTGAGCAGATCTGCTTTGTGAGGATCCACGCTGGTCGAAGCAATTGTTAGAATCAGAAGAATTATTGGAACGGTCAGTTTGAACACCACGACCTCTACCACGTGATGCTTGTTGGGGGCCGCTACGACCTCCTCTAGAAGAATCACCGCTGTTTCGATCACGCAAAACCGGACAATCGAATTTCAGATGACCCTCGTTCCGACAATAGGCACACTGATTGTACCCTAACGAAGATCTATCAGAAAAGGAGTCATTTCGAGATTGCGGTCTGTTAGACTGAGACTGCGATCGATTGCGCTGTTGCGAATCATTTTGATTCGAACAAGGAGGATACGCTTGCTGTAGCAACACTTTTGTTTTGAGCTCTTTCGTCTTTTTATCAGCGCGATCATTCTCTTCTTTCTCTCTGTTCTCATAATATTGTGCTGTGGCCAATATTTGAGCAGAAGTAGAAACCGCCCAAGCACTTTCTGAATTACGCAATTTGTTGCTTAAGTCGGGCAGCAAATTTGAGACAAACTTATCCACAAACAATCGCTGTCCACCCTCAGTACCCATATCCTGACCACTATGATCAATAAATGCCTCCTCAAATCTTGTAAAGAAATCAGAGACACTCTCGTCCTTCTTCTGCTTGCAAGCAGATAGTTTGTCCCAATTCACCTTCATGGCTGGCATAAGTGTTTTCATAAGGGTGATAATTCTCTGAGGAAGATCCGTAATCAATTGTTCAGGCTTAGCCCCACCAATTTGACGGGTGTCTGCTGCCACAAGAGCAGGCCAGTCACCACCTAATTCTGCCGCATGGTTTTCCTGACGAATCTTTGCCCATACCGGTTGCGGTACGACATTACCGAACAGCATATCAATATCAGCAAGATTCATTATCGTAGCATCTACAAGCTGCGATAATTCTTTGTAGTATCCTGCAGGATTTTTGCGAGGATCAGGCAAAGATTGCTTCACCTGCAAAACTTCCGATCGTTTCCACGGGAGATGTATCCACACTCTTTGAAAGTGTGGCAGGATCGGTGGAGCAGCGTTAGCGTTACCTGGCATCCACACCGGTGGAACTTCGCGCATGGGATACTGACCAGGCGCTGCAAGCGATCCCTCAATGTCCTCCACAAACAATGCCCGAGGCATCGTAGAAGGACGAAAAGACAATAATTGCTCGACAGCACGTCGAACATTAGTGCCCACCAACATTCCGCTCGCAAACTGGAGCTGTAGGTTAGTCAGAGCAGTCAATACCTCATCAGATGCGTCAGCCGATATTAGGTCACGTAAAGCCTTGCACATCTCTTCGAACACGAACCTTTGCGTCAGTATGTTGAATTGGCAAAACGTATCTAACACTACACGAGGAGGATTCCGAAAGGGGTATTTCATCCAACCCATAGCCATATTATACAATGAGTCACGCTCCCTACCACCAGGAAGCTGACTTCGTCTTTGAGGATCGTCCGAACCAGCGGACTCAAGAATAGGTCCAAGAGAATTAAAGAAGTTAGCAGCTACAGAGGGGGTACGACGTCGAACAGACAGAGACAAAGAGTAACCCAAAGGGGTAACAAGAGAAGTACCAGAAACAGAGGGAGCAGCAGGAGAAACCAGAACAGTAGAGGCAGCGGGAGCAGGAGTATGAGGAAGTACAAGCGGAGGAACAGTAGGGACAGGAGTAGGTATAGGAGCAGGGACAGTGGGAAGTACAGGGATAGGAGCTTGTTGGGGAGCAGGAACAGGGGGAATCACAGGAGTAGCAGTACCCTGTACATACGGAGGTGGTGATTTCATAAGATAAGACATTAAAGGGTCCTCTGTACCTTCCTCCTTTTTATCTGTATCCGCCGGTAAAGCGGGATACAGACATACGTTGCAATCTATCGAAAACTTCCTTTTCCTTTTCCTCCTTATCTCGCTGAAACTGCTCTGCTTTTCTTAGCGTAGTAACAACTCCATCTCTCTGAGTACGTTTAATCTGTCTGATTTCTCTCTGTTTGGCTTCCTTACGCCACAACCGAAGGCATCAAACATGGCCGGCCTTGATTTTTTTTGAAACAATTTAGCCTCAAGATTATCTAGAATTGGGGTCTCGAAGCTACCATGAGGTGGCCAACTAAGGACACCATCCTTTTTAGTATAACGAATCCAATATTCATTAAAGGTGATCGGACCTAACCCGTGCTTACTATAGAGCTCATAAGTTGGAGTTCCAACCGGAGGTATCGGACACGAGTCCTCCAGTCGGGAATCCGTACCACAACGTCTAAAACAACTGAACAAAGTACTGCGACCAGGCATCTTGCACACTAGCCGAGTTTCACAAACTTCAAGGGTTACGGGATTTACCAAGTCCCTGCAAAGAGCAAAAACCCTCGGTTTTTGGCGACTGCAGACGTCAAATATCACAACAAAGAACCAAGTACTAAGAACCACAAATGCAATGGAACCATGCAACAACTAAGCAACCATAACTAAGGACTCTGGGAGCGACCCACAAATACTTAACTCAAAGATCGATGGCGTCACCAGAAAGGCCCTTCAATCGTCTCGCTGTACCAAGGTCTACGCCAGGCGCCAAAACAGGTCTACAGTCAGGGCAGCAGTCCGTCGCAGCCGTCAGGAGGCGGGAATCTTCGCGGGAAAAGTCGTCGGGCCACTTATTTCGACAACAGGATCGATGAAGCGGGGTGCACCTTCCCTCTGAGATTTCACACGAAGTTCCTCACGATCGTCGGGCTTGGACCGGTACCACTGATGCAGCCCCACCTTGGGCGCCAACTGAAGGACTGGGTTATTCTAAGACCCAGCGGTGCCAGGGGACAACACCTGAAACCTTCGTGGGTAACCTGTTCCGGCGTACAAATGACAGAGACACGGGACACTTCCTTCGGCGTCAAAGATTCGAGGTTTAATACTGCAGGGAACACAGAAGTCACAAGAAGTACAGCATGTGTAGGTTCGAGGAGACTGCTTCAAATTGCTACTGCAGGTCGCTCCTTTTATACACATTTCTCTCATAGGTTAACATTGTACACAAAGGTTTACAACTCGGCTCCCATCGTAATCTCCAAGAGGGGTTGCTTTGATGCATTCAGGGCCCGGAACATACGTGCGGAAACATTTGTTGTTCCCAACTGTAAAACACATCTTCCCACCATTAGTACATTCCAATTGGCAGTAAACAGATCGAAGAAGGAACGGAAAACAGGTGCAGAGGAAGACAGAAACAGTGGGGAAATCGCAAAGGGTGTAAAAGGGGTGGTATCGGGAAACACGAGCTACAGGCATCAAAGGGACGTGCCTAATGAGATGCACGGCTGAGACAATAGAGCGGCACGGCAAGATGAGCCTCGAGCGGGGCCATCTGCCTTACAGTGTCATCCCCCTCATCATAAAGACACTTTCAAAGGAAACGTGTCTTCCGTAAGAGTCTTGGGAATCCCAGGGTCGCGAAGCAGACAGTGTCCGTTCGCTGGCTACCTGAGGGCAAGAAACAAAATGGATGCCGTATCTAAGATGGAACCCGTGGGCTCGGATGTAGAAACTCACGAAACAAACGAACGGTTTAGGCTAGCACAGCGAAACTGCGCACGCCCACTAAACTCGTCATTTGCGGTTCATAGATACCAGACTCGACCATATTCGTGCGAGTCGAAAACACCACTTACGATCGTCACGGAACCTCACTGTGCCAGTAGGTAGGCCCAAGGGTACTACTAGAGTCCTCCTCATCATGGGTGCATGAAAGTTGTTCAATTGTTATAGGGGTGTTTAAGTTGTAAGTGTAACATAATGTAGGTCATGGATGGCTTTGGATTAATTAGCAAAATGTGTCTTTGGTGTTGAATTGCAGGTTTGGGTTGTGTGTTGAATAATACGGCTTTTTCCTGCGCACTAGGTAACCCTAGAATTCAGCTCGCGTAGTTTTGGTAAGTTTGCACAATGCTACAAAGCGACCTTACAGTTTTTGTCGTCTTCGCGCGCTCAATGTGCCTGCTCGGGCACGCGATCACGACGTTTTGTTCAGTTTGCACAGCCGAACACGCCGAATTTGCATTCTCGCGAGCAATATCTCTCGAGTTGCCTAAAATGTTCCCAAAAATGTAGATGCTGTTCATTTTGCTAAAAGAAACTCCCCATGTTGTCAATTGCTTGTATTTTTTGGAGCATGGACCACTTACTATTTCTGTCCTCTATGTACCTTGTTGTTTGAGGGTGGCCTGACCATGTGGGCGGCTTGGTGGTGGCCATTTTGTCAAGCCAAGCATTGTCCTTTTGCCATAGGAATGTATTTTCTGTCTTCTCTTTCTTTTTATGTTTTTGGGGGTTGCCAGGCCATGTGGGGGTGGCCATTTTGTGTGACCTTCCATCCTGGTCTAGTTTTTTTGCCGCAGGCCTACAAAGTTGTGTGATTTTTTTCTGCCAGTAGGCCTAGAGCCCCAGAGATAGTCAGCGGGGATGCTTGATGTAGCGGTTTCCATTTTGTCTGTTGAATTATTTAACATCATTTAGGGCATGGGTGGCAATGCATTGAATTTTCAAATGTGGTGTTTGGGGTGTAGTTAACTGTTTGGGGGAAAACTCAAAATGCCTTTGTTGTTTGTGTTGTTGTGTAACTTTCAAACCTTGTAGCCATGGGGATTTTCTTTTTTGCATTAAGCTGTGATGTAGGCATCCCCCTTTTTCTGGCCATATAGTAAGGATATAGGCCTAGTTGAGTTTATATTTTTCTGGCCTTTACCCATGCACCTGTGATGAGTGCCCATGTGGAGCTGTGGTGGTAGTAGTAGTGTGCCGTTTTGTTTCTGACAAATTGGCCTGTGTCTTGCCATTGTTCCTGTTGGCTTACTACTGTTCACATCCCCATTGCTATCTGCTGCAGGTCACTGATGCTGCATCCATCCGAAATGATGCACAAATTATGGATAAACAAGTTCCACTGCCACTACATTTGCATTTTAATTCTTTGCTATTCTTACTCTTACTGGATGTACTAATACTTCTAGTAGTAATTAAAGCTAACAAAAATCCATATTCGACTGATGTTGTTCTGCCTTCTTTGCTTGTAGGTGCACAAAAGACTGAAGAGGAGGTGTCTGTCATCATTCATCGCCTGTTGTACTGCCATACGGACGTCCTTCTGTACTACGTCACGTGTGGTGTGAGTGACTAACCTGACCAGACATCATTCTCAGCAACTTGTGCAACTGAGTGCTGCTGATGACATCTGAAGAAGATGGGCCCAAAGAAAGCAGGTACCAGGTCCTCCAAGACCAAGAAAGTTGCTGAGAAGAAGGAAGAACAGAAGAAGGAAGTGACACTTAAGTCTGGTGTTGAGCCGAAAACCTTTTTTGGGAGAAAAAAAAGTATGCCTGCAGCAGTAGTGACCGGGGTCAAAGCTGGGGCCAGCACCTCTGCATCAGTGGGCCCAAGCCACCACCCTAGGCCCAAGCAGATGAGAGGGGAAGAGGTAGCCAGCCTAATGGTGGAAAGCAGTGAAATATGAAATGAAATGAAATGAAATTTAATTTGTAAGGCGCATGGCTGCCCTAGAGCGTCCCAGCGCTAACCCAACATATGACAGAAAGAAACTCCGAGAGGAACCGGTACTTAGGGGATCTTAGGAAAAAGAAAAGTGACTTTCGGAACTTAAGGTAGCAGGGTTCGGTCTGGATATGCCTAAGGAGAGCGTTCCAGTTTTTCGCCGCATTTACAGTAAAGCAGCATCCTCCTGTGCGGGCCTTCCTAACTCTTGGAACTATGGCAAGATTTTCCAAATCCGACCGGAGGGCCAGAGCGGGTTTATAGCTACGAATCAGGCTCCTAATGGCCGGAGGACCTTTGCCTTGGAGCGTCTTATGGGCAATGCATGATGCTTTGAAGGAAATTCTCTCACAAACTGGCAGCCAGTGGAGAGCTCTCAACAGTGGTTTGGCCGACGCTCTTCTTGGAGCCCCCGAGAGCATGCTGGCTGCTGCATTATGCACCCGCTGCAGGATATTAATGGTGGCTTCCGGAGCTGCTAGGAGTAAGGCGTTAGTATAATCCAGTCTGGATAAGATTAATCCCTGGATCAGTAGTTTCCTGGACTAGAAAGGCAGGAGAGGGAGAACTTTCTGCACCGGCCGAAGCAGGCCGAAGCACACGCCAATGACTTTCTGAGCATGCGTCCTGAAGGTTAGTTCGGGTTCGAACCACACCCCTAGGCTTTTGATTTTTTCTTTTGGCAAAGGCAGCTTACCCATACAGGGAGACCAGAAAGCTTTGGGGAGAGATGTAAATTGGTGGCCCAGGAGCATGATCTCAGTTTTTGCTCCGGTCAATTTGAGCTTTGAGCCAGTCATCCAAGAAAATATTCTGGTGAGGCAGGCAGAAAGATTATCCGGACATCCCTCTTGTTGAGTCAAAGAGATGACTAATTGGGTGTCGTCTGTGTAGGTGACAGATTTAATCCAGAAGGGGGCCAACACCTCCTCCAGTGGGGCCATATAAATGTTAAACAAGGTAGAGCTCAACGAAGAGCCCTCGGGAACTCCACACTGGAGGGGAGTAGATTTGGACATAACACCATATACCCAGATCCTAAATGATCGTGTATTCAAAAGGGATTCAAGCCATCTCAGGGCCGATCCTGCTATGCCCAATCTAGCAAGACTGTGGAATAATATTTCATGGTCCACCGTATCGAACGCAGCACTCAGATCCAGGAGGATCACCACTGCGGATCCTCCTGAATCTAAGATGCACCTTGCCTCCTCTGCCACCACTATGAGGGCTGTGTCAGTGCCCTGACCCGGGTGAAAACCTGTTTGAGAGTCGCTCAGCAGCCCGTTGCATTCGAAGAACCCTGAGAGCTGATGATTAATGATTTTTTCAGCGATCTTGCCCATACCAGGTAACAAAGAGATCGGGCGAAAATTGAATAAATTGGAAGTATCAAGCCCCGTTTTTTTTAGGAGTGTCTTGACTCTGGCCTGTTTCGAGCTAGGTGGGACCACCCCGCAAGTAAATGAGGAGTTTAACAGCTCTGTTGCAAGGGGGGCAATAGTGTCTGCAATTTGTTTAAGGATGTACATTGGCGCCGGGTCAGATGGAGAACCACTGTTCAGGGAGGATAAGGTTTTGCAAAAATCCTCCTTGGTGATGCGACTAAAGGCATCCAGCAGAGGGCCGGTGGTCGGGACTGGAGAAGGGTCATCACCGATAGAGGTGTTAGTCTGTGGTAGACTATCAAGACTTCCTTGTATCTTAGTATCAAAGAGCTCCGCTAACTGGTTGCACCTTGCTTCAGTATATTCTTGATCAATCATCGGGGCAGGGACTTTAAGAAGTCGCTTAACAATTTTAAAACTTTCCTTCGAGGAGTTGGCGGATGAGTTGATTTTGTTCTGAAAGAAAGTTGCCTGAGTTTTCTGTCGGGCAACTTTGTATAGTCTCAGGGCAGACCGATAGGCATCTTTGTTGTTAACTGCCCAGTCTTTCCTCCAGCTACGTTCCAATTTTTTACAGGCTTTTCTAAGATCTCTGAGCTCTGAGCAGTGATAATGAGCCTGACATGAACTTATCTCAATCTCAAAGTAGTACACATTCCACGCAAGAGGGAACACAGCAAAATGGTAGTGAACAACAACCAGCACCCGCAATAGTAGATGTTCAACAACCACCCCCCGCAATAGTAGATGCTCAACGAAAAGAACAACCACAACCACCACCTGTAATAGTAGTTCCACAACCACCGCCCGCAATAGTAGATGTTCAACAAAAACAACTACCACAACCACCGCCTGCAATAGTTGTTCAAGAGCCACCACCGGCAAAAGTAGTTGTTGTTCCTCCCGAAGTCGGGGCAGTTCAGGAAATTGAGCCTGATGCAGAGCAAGAAGAGGCAGCACCTCATGCAGGAGATCTATTGTTATCCAAATCCCCACCAAGGAAAAGGAGGGTTAGTCCATTGAGTTCTTCGCCAAGCATCCCTTCTAATGATCTTGACCTCAATTGGGAGCCAGAACGATCTGAGCATGAGAGGGAGAGATATCCCAAGAAGACCAGGCTAGGGAAAAGGAAGGTTCCAGGAAGCCTACCACTTATGGAGTGCGATGTTCAGCAGCCGGATAATGATGGTGATGATGAGTCAGACCCAGTCATCACAAGCATTACTCCTGGCCCTGAGGACATGGAGACCAACATTTTAACCCTAACAAGAATTGCTGCGTCTAGGGATGTAGTAGCACGCATACCACCAACACAGGCCACACCAGAACTACCTCCAGCTTCCATTTTTACATTTGCACAAAGCCGGCAGCGTCCTACATCCAGCACAAGTTTCACCTCAGCAGAAGTAGGTAGTGGTACTACTGCGCATCCACATAGTGAAGTTCACCACCCAACCTCCAGTTCATCCGGCATTGGAAGTGGCACTTCTAGCAGGAGACAAAAGTTAAGCTCCCCAGCGTGGGACCTCCTTACAGTTAGCGCAAATGAGGACAACATTGCTATATGCTCCATTTGTCATTCCTCTGTTAGTCGTGGTAAGCTTGGTACAAACTATGGTACCGGAGGCCAAATGACCCATATGAAAAACACCACCCAATCCAGTGGGAGGACCACCTACGTATCATAAAAGCAGGAACCCTTAATGTTGGTGGGGAAGAAGTAGAAGGACCACGGGTAACCGGACAGGAAGAAGAGGGAGACATTCTATCTGGTAGTGGTACACTAAGTACTCCTGTCCCACTCCGCAGCACTGCAGTGGTAGAACCCAGACCCTCCGGATCAGCAACATCTCTGTGGCACCAGAGTAAGAGTAGTAACCCGGAGACACCAAGGAGTATGGGTGCGAAGTCTGCGACACGAAGTACTGCATCGGGCATATCTGAAAGAAATACCAAGCAGCGTACCATTCTTAGCATGTTTAGGCAGGAGGGAAAGTATGAGCGCAACCACCCAATAGCACCTTTGTACAATGCTAAGCTTGCTAAAATGTTAGCTCTGGACCTTCTCCCTTTTTCTTTTGTTGAAGGGATGGGTTTCCTGGAATTTGTGACAACCCTCTGCCCAAAATGGAATGTTCCCAGCTGCTACTATTTTGCCAGAATTGCTGTTCCAGCACTACACCACGACGTGCTGGAATTGCTTGGAAAAGCTTTGCAGCAGAGTGCTGTGCATAGTATCCACCTGACAACAGACATGTGGAGCAGTAGCCAAGCCATAGATTTCATGTGCATCACTGCACACTGGATCTCTTTTTCAGGTGTTAGAGACAAGATATCTACAGGCATTGTCACTACTGAGATTTTTAATGATACTCGCAAACATGCTACTGTAGCCAAGTTTGCTATGGAGCAATCGCATACTGCTGCAAACATTTTGGATGAGTTCAACAGCAAGGTCTTTGAATGGCTGCAACTAAGAGGCCTCAATATTGGTTTTGTTGCCACTGACAATGGCAGTAATGTAGTTAAGGCCATGGAAGATGGCCGCTATTTCAGGGTCCCGTGTTTGGCACACTGCATAAACATTGTGGTTCAAGACTTTCTGTAAAGTGAAAGCAAAGTCAGCAACTTACTGACCATTTGCAAAAGAATCTGCACGCATTTCAATCATTCTTTTAAAGCCCGGAAGCAGCTACGGGTCATTCAACGTGAGTGTAACATGCCAGTCAAAGCACTCATCCAGGAGGTACCAACACGTTGGAACTCTATGTATTACATGCTCGAACGGGTGTTTGAGCAGTACATACCACTTAATGCTTATGTCATGACAAGAAGATCAGGGGATCATACTGTTAAAGCCATGACCGTTGAGATGTGGCAATGGGACCTCATTAAATGCCTGACTGAGATGCTACTTCCTTTTGAGGTCTTCACACGTGCAGTCAGCAGGGAGGACTGTACTATGAGCCAAGCCATCCCATTGTTGTACATGCTTGAGCAAGAGCTGAAGGAGGTGTCTGAAACATATGAAGGTGTGGAAGGAAAACGTGAAGCATGTATTTTTGCGAAGTCCTTAGCAAGCCGCTTATCTGAGAATACAAGGATTCACATCAACATTACATTACTGCCACCATTTTGGATCGACGGTACAAATTATTTGTGAACAGTAATGCAGTAATTCCTTTTTCAGAAGAGGATGTTTCCAAGTACAGTGGAGAAGTGTGGCTCAGGGGTTAGAGGCGGCAGACCCGGAAGCTGAGATCGGCCCTGGACCAGGGTTCAATTCCCCGCCTCGGCGGGTCTTGGGCTAAAAATTACACGGACTCGATAATTCTCGCTCCGGTGCCTTCTCGACTCACGGGTTCACACTCTGCGAATCTGGGCAATAGCTTGCTTAATCTCCACAACGGCCCCTCGCAGCGGGATGCCTGGCTTTCACCTTGTGGATACCCTGCCAGGGCTATCTCACAGGGGAATACCAGGACGGGTTTCCTTAGCAAGCGCCGGGAAACCCACTGCGGGTAGCTGTGCGCTATATAAGCTCAAATACATTTACATTTACAATAGCCAAGGAAGCCACTGATTTCGAAAATGAACAGCTCTCAATTAGAGGCCTGCCAGTGCCAGCCCAGGACAGTGCAAGTACTACTGAGCATCCTACAGAGTCAAGTTCTTCTTCACAGCATGCGAGCAGTGCGTTTCTTCCCAGCATTCACCAACACAAACAATAACAGCAACCGCACCAACAGGATCTGATTCATCAGACACAAGCAAAAAAATAGCTGCTTGGTTTCTACATAAAGGGATGGGGAAGTCTGTTGCTGTCGCAAAGCAAAAAGAGGACGAGCAAACCAGAGCACCAATGAACATTGAGCGGATGGTCCAGGCCTATCTGGATCACACAACAGAGGTGTTCATGGAGCAAAGCCCATTGGTGTATTGGAATAGGACAAGAAGCCAATGGCCAGTGCTCAGCAGGCTGGCGATAAAGTATCTAGCTTGCCCTGTTGCAAGTGTCTCTTCTGAGCGTGTGTTCAGTGCTGCTGGTGCCATTGTGACTGTGAGAAGGATCAGTCTCTCGCCCAAAAGCGTGGAGAGGTTAACCGTGATTAAAATGAACCAGCACTTGATACCACCAGACTACAAAGTCAGTGAATCAGAGCTGGAAGAGGAGATCGAGACGGAAGAAATAAGTAGTGGGTTACAGGACCTACTTCTGTCAGAAGAACCACCAGGGTTTGAGGACGAGCTCCTCTTCCCTGACAACTAGGCTTGGAAATTGTTACATTCTCCCTTCCTTTATTTCTCCCTTCCTTAGTTATTTGTGTGTATCTGACTTTCTGACTCAAACTTGAAAAGTAACATCATCTTCCTTTCTCTTTTAATTACCTATTGGAGTGGCACATGTGAGCATTTACTGTGCACTCCACTCATCCGAGTCCTGCTCCATCTTCCTGACTCACCCTAAATACATTTCCATCTTGCCATACTTTGGATGGAGATGGACAATAGTGCAATAATGTAGCCTCTAACAGTCCCTCCATAACAAGTGAAACATACGTGACTACAGCCATCTTCTGTTTTGTTTCCAATCTGAAATGCATCACTGTCTTAAGGCTACACCTCTGTCTGCAGGCATACACAACTCTTCAATGTCAGAACTTGAGCAGGGTTCCAAAATTAAAGTAAACTCGTCATCACTTTCAGAAGGCTCTGTTGCATCTGTGATCTGACAGTCACAAAGAAGAGAAAGACAGGTATATGAAATAAATTATGCCATACATTGCATTGGCTGCTTGCTGACTCAGAGCAAATGTGCATGAAGTAGAAGTATACTAGTAGTTTCAAAGTGCTTGTGTCTCAAGTGATGGTCAATGTTTCCATGTTGTTTAATAATATGTATCCAATTGTACTCCTACTACTGCAGGTGCAGTCGTAGGAGTACACTCACTACATACTTAGTTGCTGTTTTTGGTCAGTTGGAGAACACGTACACGTGCCACAACGGATGATGATGATAACCACCATACCATCTTTGCACGCTGTCAGTCAGTTTGATCCGAGATGATTGATGGAATATGTTCAGGAAGTGGAATACAAGGTAAACACACAACCAATCAAGAAGAAGCACAGCAGACCTAGGCTACATGTGTGTGTAGTGGTGGAATGGAATAGCGGTATGATTGACATTGGCGCATTGATTTACAATTACATTAATCACTTGTTTTGGAAATACTAGGTTGATGTATATGCCTTTTGTCTGAAACTCTGAAAAATGTAGGTAAATGGAGTTTGGGCCACAGACTCACGTCCCGGTGTTGTGGTGTGGCCCTGTAACTGTTCTGTGCTGGCTCCTATCTTGTTGTTCTTTCTGATGACTGCTGTGCAACTAGAAGAGTAGAGTTAATCAATGTATCCAATCAGCCTTAGTCTGAAAATCTTCTCGCTCACGAGTCTTGTCATTTTTGCACTACACCATAATTGATTTTTATGTTTTCATTCTGTTAACTTATTTTGTAATACCCCATTTCTTCTTTCATCAACACTTACAGGCCGGCCTTTCACCCAGCGCTACTATTATACGTGGAACAACAACTCACACTTACCTTACCAATCCTCCTCATCATCATCATTCTGCCAGAGGCGCCACGAATGATATAATCAATCAATCAGTCACAACAGTGTCCATGGAAGGGAAGAAAAAATGAATGACGAGATACAACTACACATTTGGCCCTGGATAATACATTAACTTTAGTATCATTTTCATATTTTTCTTTGATTCCTTTTTCCTCTTCATTTATTTTACGCTTGTGTTTGGTAATTGATTGTTCACTTAAAGTATCTCAATTTTGTTTGCTAGCTTCAGCCTGCTACAACAGATATTACGGTTTCTCAGAGGGCATACAGCCTAGGCAAAAGTCATATCATATCATAAGAAGTACTTCCTTTGAATTGTGTAGTAGTAGTTAAGTAATTACCACTTCTTATTAACCATCCAGTTAATAATAAACCTTCATTGTGCATCCATTTCGTTGTTCTTAATTGACTTTACATTTATTGGGGAGTTGTGGATCAGCAATCATCGTCTTCATTGTTTTGCTTTTGTTGTCTCCATGCATACTGTTTTTCCTTGTCAAACCTTTCCCCAAACCCCCGTTCCCAACCATGCATCAAACCCTAACCCTCTTCGCCCGGGCTGTGTGGTTTTATATTGAGGTGTGATATTACTACGTTAAATATACACCAACAATTGATCACATGCTTGCTGGGGCAGATGTGGTAAAACAACACTAATGAAATCAAATGTCAACGAGGCAGGGCGAGGATCTTCTTCAGCTTGCCCACCCAAGCTCACTTTATGTAATAGTGTACAAGGCAAGTAATTTCCCAAAGTGACCCAACGAAAAAATGTAAATCATTGCTGGCATTGTTTTAATTCAATTTTAGAGCATGTACGTTTATGATTTAATTTGTGTTTTAATGACTCCAACACAACTACAGTTATCTTCTTCTACTTTTTCAGTCCCCGACACCATTGATTTCTTTGAGTTTGTTTAGCAGTTTCAATATTGTTTGTATTTTTGGTCCGTATTATGTACTGTAATTTTCTACTTCTCTCACATTCTTTCTCAGGCAAATGGCTGTCTCTTTGTTTTTGTTTTTGCAATGCTAGTGCCAGTGTCTAGGAGTCTACTCTACTACTATCACACAACCACAGCATATTCTCCGTTGTCTTGGGAAACCATGCAGCCCTTGCGGTACCAAACGTAATCATCATGAATCACAGGTAAGAAGAGACGTTTGCTGGGAGGTATAATGGAGAAGAGGCTGGTAGTACTAATAGGACAAATATAACTTTGAGTGAGGGGCACAGCATCTATCTGTTTGCATGTTATACATGTGGTCAGTTAATAAAGTATTTCAATCAAACACTGGCCGCTGCCCTGCATCTAGAGTAAACCTTGTGACGTACAACTGTAACCCCACCACAAAACAACATCATATCATATCTGTGTAAGTTGAAAATAAATAACATTTATTCATGTATAAAAATATCCTCCTATCCCACCCCTATCCCCACCCTAACCCCAACCAATGTCCAAGTCCAAAGAATGTCCCACAAAAATAACCCCAACACCCAATTCCCACCCACCAACAAAAGTATTAAAAAAGGGGCAAATCAACAGGGTCCGGGTCCATTACATTTGGCGGGCTTTAAGGTGTTTGTCCACAATGATCTTTACACGCTCCTCTAATTGGTCCTCCAGCTTGGCCATCCGGAGGGGAATTTTTTGCCGAAATTCACAGCACCTACATTTGCATCCATTGTGTGTGGGGGTGGCAGATGTTAAATGCCGGCGGTGAGCGGGTGCCTGGCCACGGCGCCGTACTCCTGCAGGTGGAGCCTTGCTTGGGCCAGACGCATTGGAAGAGGCAGCAGCTGCTGCCGCCACCTCTTCCTCCTCCTCCTCAGCCTCAGCCACCAGCTTGCAGTACTCCTGCACAATGGCCTGCAGTTTCCTTTGCCGGGCCCTGGCTGCCAACTTCTTCCGCGATGGTTTTGAGGAAGGAGTATGAGTATCTATAAAAAAGAAATAGAATTGTAACTGAAACTCTTCATAATTAATTCAACAGTACATTGTGGCATAGTAGCACTACCAAGCGCAGAACATACAATTGGTGTCAACTTTTAGTATCTATCTAATCTGTCCTCCTGCTTCCCCTGCCTGTAGCATTTGTTGAAGTTTTTACCAGCATTATACTTGCCCTAGTACTGGGTGGCCTTGAGTACACATAAGAACAAAAGTCTTTTTTGTATCTCCTTTTATTTTTTCAAAGTAAGTCTCTGCTTCCAGTGACAGTCTTCACCTATGATGAATACAAAAACATTTAGGGGGCATCCACCCATTAAAAGTAAATGTCTATCATTCTTTATTATCAGCTTAGCTGGTTTCACTTTCACCAGCAACCACCCATGCAACCACTCCTTCCTTGCCTTGGGTTTCATTGACACAAACTCCGCTCAAGATTCTTGCTATCCGCTGTATCCATGTACCCATATTCTTTTGCCCAACCAGGCCTGAATTTTCTTTGACCTTACAGTTCTACCCATCCTTTAACAACCCATGCATTCAATTCATATCAGCCATGTGAATGAAACTTCCAAAGTATCCTTCTATGGTAGTTAGTCTTATTATTACATCTCTTAGTCCTCCCTTCCTCCTTCCACCCTAGTTCACTTCTTTCCCTTTTTGTTCAACACATCACTCAAGGTCATTTGATCTGACTCACAGCTGAGTTGGAGTCTGATGGAACTGGCCTTGTTTACTCAACTCAAACGGATAATGCTACAAAGGGTGTCTTCTTCAACCATTGTATATTGTCCAGTACAACTTCAAATTCATACTTTCTTAATAAATCTCATAGCACAGTGAGGAAAAAAATGTCCCCCTTCCACCTAGTAATGCAAATAAGTAATGAATATAACTTACCACCGTCCACCGCTGAAGTTTCCTCCCCCACTGATGCTCCTGCAGGTGCCACAGCCTCTGTCCCCTCCTGGATGGCAATCTCTTTGCCGCTGGCCCCGTCGGCACTGGTGGTTGGTAGTGATTGTGCACCTATAAAAGCAAGTACACCTTTTTAGATGCCTGCACACCTCCCCATATTTTACTAGTTGTACTTTTTTTAACCAGGAAGGAAGATTGAAAAAACAGTTACGTACAACATGAATCGTTGTGACAGTGTAACTAGTCCAAATTGCGTCCTAATGTACAGCAGTCACATTAGACAGAGTTTAGTTTTCATTTATTAGATGGTCCCTAGGGTCACCTAATCTACTCCTACTCTAGTCTTTGGAAAGTTACCCTGAGCCATATAACCATTTTAGATCCGTGTCTACTGCTTTGCCCATGTTACCTCGCAGCTTGTTGCACAGTAAGAAAGACACCATTGAGGCCACATGAGTGTCGCATACAATTGACAAACCAGTATTGTTAGTCCCTTTTGCTTATCCATAATGTTGCACTTTTTGCCATGACTGCTAAAAACTGGCAAAGTTGTATTCACTGTCTAACGTGAAACATTTTTCTCATCGCCAGACGAGAAGAGAAGATTGCCTTCTATGAAACAAGGGATTTGCAGAGCTTTCGAAAGATGCATGTGTAACCACTAACAGTATACGTTCAACGGTGAGAGGTCTCCCACAATTCACACATTTCTCTATTGTGCACTAGATGTACCAAAAAATGTACAGTATTTAATCTTCTTCAATTTGCATGGTGGAGCAGGATGTTTTTCATGGAAATACTTACAAGGTACAACAATACAAAGCTTGTTATTAAAAAAAATAACGTTTTTGAACTTGCACGTAGACTCTGTGGTATATTTTCAGTGTCTGGGGTGTTGTGGGCTGAAACGAGTGAGTGAGCGAATGGGTCTTCTTCTTCTTCTGTTCTGGCCTGGGTTGTGTATTAAAATCATTGGGTATATCTAACTATCTTCGTGTGGGGGTCGGGAGTGTGACAAATGACTATGACCGAGACACTTGGGTAGGTAGACTAATCGGTCATTGGATTATGGGTTCTTCTGACTGAGTTCTGTGACCAGGGTGTAAGGTCCAACCCCCCTATCACCAACATCAACAACATCCTATTTTCTTGTGCATAGTTCTGTATGTGTATGTGCAGAGAATAATAACCACAACAGTAGTAGAAGTATACTAACTGAACAAAAATTAGTAGGCAAACATCTGGTTGTGCATTTTTGTTGGTGGGAATTGACAAAGACTGGAGATTACAGAGGACAACGCAAAAGACAGGAGTGGACCCAGTGCCTACAGCTATTCTATCACAGCTTTATTCAAAAGAATACCTTAACTAAAGAGTGGCCAACAGGGCAAGCTTAGCTACACACAGTCTAATAGTAGTAGCACAGAGAGTCTTGGGGCAGAGGCAGTTTGAAGGAACTGAAAGTCAGGGATGGCATTGGATAGTTACCCAAAATTTGGAAAACACATTTAAGACCAAATAAGGTTTTGCTAACATTGAATTAGGAAGGAGGATTAATAGGTTGGAAAAAATAAGGTGCGTTAACAAGTTAGGGAAATATAATTGTTAATAATATAAGCACTGTAGGACTTACTGGGGCCAGCAGCAGGATCCGCGGTAGAGAAGCGCTCCTCTTGTGGTTGTCCCGC
This sequence comes from Lissotriton vulgaris, assembly GCF_964263255.1. NCBI lineage: Eukaryota > Metazoa > Chordata > Amphibia > Caudata > Salamandridae > Lissotriton > Lissotriton vulgaris. Next base: position 1,584,942,436 of record NC_141687.1, read on the forward strand.
CTACTCGGACCCCGTCTTCTTGCCCTTGGGTGGTGCTGATCATGTAAGAAATAATAAAGAAAGAGAAACATTAAGTGCTGTGAAACAAAGACCTCATTCAAAAATCCTCTGAAACATTTTAGGGAACAACAATTTCAATAAAATTAACTTCAAAGTATAAATGACTACTGGCTTGCAAGATCCACAGACCGTCTACTTATAGAACACTAATCAAATGTGCCATAAACATTCTGATTGCAGAATATACTAAGGAAGCCAGTACCACCTGACCTACACCACTTATTCAAGAATCCAGACGGGCCAATTGTTCAGTAAGTCAGCCTTTCACTTTTATTTTTGCCCAAAAACATGCATAGATGATGAGATGGAGGACACATGCATAAATTTGTACATACACGTAATTGTTGGTTGCTTGCATCAGAACTGCTACTGACTCACCTGACCATGCTTTTGCTGTGCCACTCAGTAAACAAACTCAAACCGGTTCTATGGAGGGGTGGGGTAAATAAGAATTAACTAAGTGTTAGAACCGGCTGTCTCTAGTTGGCAGAGGTATACACTTCTGACAAATAGGGACACTCCTTTTCTAGTCAGGGCAAGGGGATCACACCCTTCGATAACCCCTGCTCACCCCCTTGGTAGCTTGGCAGAGCAGAATAGGCTTATCTCAGAGGCTGTGCGTTAAGCAATTATGACCACATACAGTAATACAGTGAATACACTACAAATGGACACGACACCGTAGTATTATAAAAATAAGTATTTTTATATAAGGCTTAGCACAAGACCAGATAACGACAAAACTGTACACAATCGAATAAATACGTTAGGAAGGGAAAAAGGATAGTTCAAAGGTAGTTTCTTCTTTAGCACAAAGTTTTTAGTATCAAAGCAAATCTTCTTCTTGGCAATACAGTTGTGAGCAACAGGGTAACCGACACGGGGGCTACACGACGTCAAGGCAAAGTTAATCCAAAGGTTCGGCGTCGACCGCGAGGAGCGCTACGTCAAGCCTGGAGTCACACGGACCCCCAACAACACAGTACCTTAGGAAAATGAAGCACACGAGGATCAGCGGCGTCGAGCAATCCGGCGTCGCGTCTTCGGTGTCGATCCGGCCTCAGCAGGCGTCGTCGTTGATGATGCGGTTGCACAGAGTGAGCAGCGCTCACGGCGTCGAAGGGCACACAGGTGATGCGATCAGCAGCGGTGCAGACACGAGGTCCTCTGGAGCTAGAGCCGTACTCCTACTCACTGGCGTTGCTGCTGGCTTCGGTTGGGCCTAGCGTTCTGTCGTTGTGATTGCTGATTCTTTCAGAGGTGCTGGATTCACGGTTCCAGCAGATAGCACTTTAGCGGATGAAGTCCTTTAGCCCTGTGACTTCAGCAGGAGACTGGCACTCTTCCAGTCCTTGGAGATTTTCTTAGCAAGCGTGAGAGTACACACACAGTTCCTCTCTCCTGGTTCCTTGGCAAAAATAAAGAAGCACTGTAGGATTCCCCCAACAACAGCACACTTGGCAGAAGGGGTAGGCAGTCCTTAGATCAGCAGGCCTCTTGTCCTTGGTTACAGGGTTCCTTGTCAGAAGTGATCTAAATTCTTGGTTCAGGGGTCCTACTCTTATACCCCTTTTTGTCTTTGATCCCTTTGTCCCTGCCGGGGGTTTCCCAACATCCTGGGTCCGTTGTGGGTGGAGCCAGGCAGAAGCACCTGGCCTATTCACTGAGCAGGGCTGGGTCCTCAGACGCCCAGCAGGAGGTGGAGCCAGCATTGACACTGGCAGGAGCAGAGCTATCGGCCTCCTGACAGGAGGTGGGGCTAGGATCGTCCATGGCAGGCACAGAGCCATCAGCCGCTTGGCAGGAGGTGGAGCCGGCATTGTATCAGGCAAGGCAGGCTATCAACAACTACTCTCCCCCTACTCTCAACATAAATGTCCCACTCATCCCACACTGACTCATCCAGACCTGTGGAGCCACCCAGCTCCTGTCACACACACGCAAAACCAGCAGAAACCAGATATGGTTAGACAAGAAAATAGACACCTTCTAAAAGTGCTATTTTCGAACCCATAGTCCAGAAACCATCCACACCAACGGATGCGTAATTAAACCCCGAGTTCAGGGATACCAAACTCGACATTGCACCATGCTCTCCGAGCCAGCGAGGGTCATAGTACTAATAATCCCGGCAGCCCATTCTAATCAATGGAGAGCAGGCTACCTCGCAATAGTGAAGGACCAAGATGGCGGTAATTCACTATTAGGACATGCCAACTTGGTCAGGCGTGTCCTACCTCAGACTTACAATGCACCCTGCCCGAAGGCCTACCATAGGGGTGACTAACATGAAGCCAAGGGAAGGTTTGGAGGGCTGGCAAGTAGGTATACTTGCGCGGCCGGCGTGACAGCACGAGGCTGCACGTGGGTCTCGCAATGACCGACCCGTAGACATTCTTTTAAGAGGCCGCTCCTGTGGGTGGCACAACACGTGCTGCAAGCCCACGAGCGGCATTTGCGTTTACAAGCCCCGGCACTCTGGGTGCACTAGACGAGGGACTGATAGTAAACCAAATAAGCCAAACATGGATACAATAGATACATCAATTTAACATAGGGAGCACTTGCGCTATGGCACTGATCAGCAGTGACACGGCGCCCAAAGCATATACCAGCAAAAACATCGTAAAACAGTAGAGGCAAAACAGAAAAAATGGAGGAGAGACTCAAGCCAATGATGTCAGGTCTAACACGTGTCCCCTCCAGCTGAAATGTGGGGAGAACTACCCTTGACCTAGGGAGTTCTCTTCACTAAGGCGGAAAAATCTGGACAGACCATCAGCATTGGCGTGATCTGTACCAGGGCGGTGTTCCACCGTAAAGTCCATCCCCTGGAGAGAAATGGACCACCTCAACAGTTTCGGATTCTCACCCCTCATCTGCATCAACCATCTGAGGGGCCTGTGGTCTGTCTGAACCCGGAAGTGAGTCCCAAACAGGTAGGGTCTTAGCTTCTTCAGCGCCCAGACCACAGCAAATGCTTCTCTCTCTATCGCACTCCACCTCGTTTCCCTGGGAAGTAACCTCCTACTGATGAAGGCTACAGGCAAGTCTCGGCCCTCTTCATTCACCTGAGCTAGAACAGCCCCCACGCCATGCTCTGAAGCGTCCGTCTGCACAATGAATTCTTTCGAGAAGTCGGGTGCCTGGAGTATAGGTGCTGTGCACATTGCAGTTTTCAGGGTGTCAAAGGCCGTTTGACAGGCGTCAGTCCAGATCACGTTTCGTGGCTGCTTCCTGGAAGTCAGCGAAGTCAAGGGGTGCACGATGTTGCCGTAATCCTTGACAAACCTCCTGTAGTAACCCATGAGTCCTAAGAAGGCTCTCACCTGAGTTTGGGTTTTGGGCGGCGCCCAAGCCAGGATGGTATCAATCTTGGGTTGCAGGGGGGCAACCTTACCGCTCCCTACTTGGTGCCCCAAGTACACCACCGAACCCTGCCCAATCTGGCACTTACTGGCTTTGATTGTGAGGCCTGCTCCGCGCAGGGCCAACAACACTTCCTGGAGGTGGCGCAAGTGTTCTTCCCAGCTGGCGCTGAACACTGCGATGTCGTCCAGGTAGGCGGCACTGAAATCCTCCAGTCCAGCCAAGACCTGGTTGACCAACCTCTGGAAGGTGGCAGGGGCATTCTTCATCCCAAAGGGCATCACCCGGAACTGGTATAGCCCATCTGGTGTGGAGAATGCTGACCTCTCCTTTGCCCCATCAGTCAAGGCGATCTGCCAGTACCCAGACGTTAAATCAAACGTACTAAGGTTTCGGGCAGCCCCCAACCGATCGATGAGCTCATCAGCTCTGGGGATGGGGTGCGCGTCAGTCTTCGTGACCGAATTGAGTCCTCGGTAATCCACACAGAACCGGAGCTCTGGTGAAGCACCAGGCGCTGCAGCCTTCGGGACCAAGACCACTGGGCTGGCCCAAGGACTGCTAGAGGACTCAATCACCCCTAACGCGAACATCTTGGAGACCTCCTCCTTAATGTACGCTCTGACCTTGTCAGACACCCTGTAAGCCTTGTGCTTTACAGGAGGGCTGTCTCCGGTGTCAACGTCATGGACACACCAATGCGTGACACCCGGAACCAAGGAAAACAGATCCGGGAATTGTCCCAACAGTTGGCGACAATCCTGTTTCTGCTCAAGGGTCAGTGTGTCAGAGAGGACCACACCATCCACCGACCCATCTTGCTCTTTAGCACACAGGAGGTCAGGAAGAGGCTCACTCTCCTCCTCCGTTCCATCATCTGTAGCTAGGAGCATGCCCACTTCGGACATTTCTAAGTGGGGCTTCAAGCGGTTGATATGCAGGACCCGCAAGGGGTTCATGGGAGATTTCAAGTCCACCAGGTAGGTGACATCGCTCTTCTTCTCCACAACCTTAAACGGTCCAGTCCACCTGTCCTTGAGCGCACAAGGTTCCACAGGGGACATGACCCACACTTCCTGACCAGGCTGAAGCTCTACCAGAGTGGCATTCCGGTCGTACCAACGCTTCATCTCCTCCTGGCTGGCCTCCAGATTTGCCTGAGCAAGTTCTCTGAAGCGCCGAGTCTGGTTCCGAAAGGCCAGCATGTAGCTGTATACATCCTGGGGAGGTTTCCTGGGAGATTGCTCCCAGCCTTCCTTGACTAGACTCAAAGGCCCTCTTACCGGCTGACCGTATAAGAGCTCAAAGGGGCTGAACCCTAGAGACTTCTGCGGTACCTCACGGTAAGCAAACAACAGGCATGGCAAGAGGACGTCCCATTTCCGCCTCATTGGTTCTTCAAGACCCATAATCATGCCTTTCAGGGTCCGGTTGAATCTCTCAACCAGCCCATTTCCTTGAGGGTGGTAAGGAATGGTGAACTTGTAGGTTACCCCACACTCCTTCCACAGAGACTTCATATAGTTCGAAATGAAGTTGGTGCCTCGGTCTGACACCACCTCTCTGGGGAACCCCATCCGGGAGAAAACACCCATCAGTGCCCGTCCCACCACGGGGGCTGTCACTGTTCTGAGAGGGATGGCTTCCGGGTACCTCGTGGCATGGTCCACCAAGACCAGGATGAACCTGTTGCCCAGGGCTGTCTTGGGGTCCAGGGGCCCAACAATGTCAATACCCACCCGGTCAAAGGGGGTACTGACCACTGGAAAAGGTTGGAGGGGAGCCTTCTGCTTCCTCCCGCTTTTCCCACTTGCCTGGCAAGTGTGACAAGTCTTGCAGTGGATGTCTACATCCCTTCGCATCTGAGGCCAATAAAAATGGGTGACAAGCCTGTCATAGGTCTTGTCCTGCCCCAGATGTCCAGCTAACGGAACGTCATGAGCCAAACCCAGTAGGAAGGCTCTGAAGCGCTGGGGTACCACCAGCACACGGGCTGACCCAGGCTCAGCAGCCTTAGGCTCGCTATACAGGAGGTCGTTCTCCCAGTACACAAAATGTGACCCTGACTGATCACCTGAGGATTGGGCTGAGGCCTCATGCCTCATGCCCACAAGAGAAGGGCACACTTTCTGTTCCGCACAGAATTCCTCCCTGGAGGGACCACCATCCTGCTGCCAATGGGTCAGCTCGGGCAGATCTCCCAGTTCGGCAATTTGTTCCCCTGTGGGCTCCAGGGCATCCCCCTCGGGGTCTACCTCCTCCTGGACCACGGGAACTACGGGGGCCGGTTTCCCACGCCTCCTGCCTCTTCTCTTCACAGCTGGGTCCTGGGCCGTACTTTCAGGCTCCGGGACCCCATCAACACCCTTACTCGCTGTCATGGATCGAGTGGTTGCACACACCCACTCTGGCACGCCCAACATTTTCAAGTGCGCCTCCCTCTCCACCTTAGCCCAAGGGGAGTCTTCCAAATCATTGCCCAGGAGACAATCGACAGGCATGGCGGGCCTCACAGCAACCTGAAGAGTACCTGAAACTCCCCCCCATTCAAAGGAAACCTGAGCCACCTCACACTCTTTCTGGGAGTTGTCGGCAGCTATCACGGGGTAGAATGCGTGGGGAACCACCTGCTCTCTAGACACCACGTGACACTTGACAGCTGTCACACTCACTCCGGTGTCTCTGAGAGCTTCCACTCTATGGCCATTAATGGTCACCCACTGCCTATATTTACTAGTGTTACTAGGCAGAGGGGGTGGAGGGACCATTTGCATGTCTCCTAGCGAGACCAGGGACATTTCTGCGGGACCCCTCCCACCATGGACAACCATCTTCTCCCCTCCCAGGGCTACACTCGCCAACTGACGGGGGGTGCACGCGGCGGTGCATTCGAATCCTTTTTGGGACACTGGGGGTCATAAAACCGGTGTTCCACCTGCCCACAACCGTAGCAGGTTAGGGGGCCCCTATGAACAGGTTTACCCGTCGGGGCCCTTAGCTTCTTCTCAGGGGGAGGCTGGGAACCTTTCCCTTGGTTCCCTTGGGGATTACTTTGGGGCCCTTTCTGAGACTCCTTCTGTTTTCCCTTGTCCCCCCCACTCTTCTGCTGGGGACCCTGCCCACCTTTGGCTGAGTCTCCCACTGGACCCTTGTGGACCCTGGTACTGACCCAGCGGTCCGCCTCCTCAGCAAGTTTTCTAGGGTTAGATATCTTGCTATCAATCAGGTGCTGGCGCAGCTCTGGAAAACAGTTATTAGACAAGTGCTCCCAAGCAAACAAATCATAAAGAGCTTCATAACTTTCCACTTTGCTGCCCTTTACCCAACCATCCATGGCTCTGCAAAAATAAGACACATATTCAACCCACGTCGTACCAGGCAACTTCTTACATTCTCTAAAAGCTTGTCTGTACTTCTCGGGGGTTAAGCCATACCGCAACATTAAAGCATCTTTCATATGAGCATACGACATCCTATCCGCAACAGGCATGTCTAACAGGGTGTCTCTTCCCTCATTCACAAAGCGACCCCACAACCCCGCTCCCCAATCCTTCTCAGGGACTCGGTGGGCCAACAATGCTAACTCATATGCTTTAAACCATTGACCAATATCTTCATTCCTATTGTAATCTTTGATCACATCTTTCGGGAAGTAAAACTTACTTTCTGCAGGCTCGGATGGAATGCTGCCACCAGAGGGATTCAACTCTAACTTTTTAGCTTGGATATCCAGTTCCCTCAACCTGGCTTCACGCTCCAAAGCTAACTTCTCTCGTTCAAACTCTAACTTTTTGATCTCCAAATCAGCTTCCCTTCTACCTCTTGCATTTTCTAACTCCAACTGCCCATTTATCTTTAGCCTTGCCATCTCCATGTTGTAAGCTCGCTCTTTCGCCCTTTCTTCTCTTTCTTCAGGGGAAAGACCTTTGGAGGAAACACTGCTTCCGGGAGAGAGAACAGGTCCATTCACTGGCACCTCCTCATCCCCTTCCTCTGTGGGTACCACCACCACATCAGAGGGATTTCTGGACTCCCACCAGGCCTGTAATGCTTTACGAAAATCATCTTTTCTCGAGAGGCCGGTGGTAGGAACTTTAAACTGGTCGCAAAAGTGTTTCAGCTCATCTTTCTTGTATTTCTTAAGCTTGCTCCTCTCGAACTCCTCCACAACAACAACAGGGGTAGTGACTCCGTTGTCACTCATGGTCAAAACTGGCAGTGTTCAAAAAATGAAGTTTTCAGAAAAGCGGAGAACAAAAATAGGATCCTTCCCAAATCAGATTGTGACTGCGTTATGGTCTGCTTTCACTATGTAGCGCACACTAATCACTGCACATGGGTCATAAATGCAAGTCCAAATCCTCACCGCTGACCCACCAATGTTAGAACCGGCTGTCTCTAGTTGGCAGAGGTATACACTTCTGACAAATAGGGACACTCCTTTTCTAGTCAGGGCAAGGGGATCACACCCTTCGATAACCCCTGCTCACCCCCTTGGTAGCTTGGCAGAGCAGAACAGGCTTATCTCAGAGGCTGTGCGTTAAGCAATTATGACCACATACAGTAATACAGTGAATACACTACAAATGGACACGACACCGTGGTATTATAAAAATAAGTATTTTTATATAAGGCTTAGCACAAGACCAGATAACGACAAAACTGTACACAATCGAATAAATACGTTGGGAAGGGAAAAAGGATAGTTCAAAGGTAGTTTCTTCTTTAGCACAAAGTTTTTAGTATCAAAGCAAATCTTCTTCTTGGCAATACAGTTCTGAGCAACAGGGTAACCCACACGGGGGCTACACGACGTCAAGGCAAAGTTAATCCAAAGGTTCGGCGTCGACCGCGAGGAGCGCTACGTCAAGCCTGGAGTCACACGGACCCCCAACAACACAGTACCTTAGGAAAATGAAGCACACGAGGATCAGCGGCGTCGAGCAATCCGGCGTCGCGTCTTCGGTGTCGATCCGGCCTCAGCAGGCGTCGTCGTTGATGATGCGGTTGCACAGAGTGAGCAGCGCTCACGGCGTCGAAGGGCACACAGGTGATGCGATCAGCAGCGGTGCAGACACGAGGTCCTCTGGAGCTAGAGCCGTACTCCTACTCACTGGCGTTGCTGCTGGCTTCGGTTGGGCCTAGCGTTCGGTCGTCGTGATTGCTGATTCTTTCAGAGGTGCTGGATTCACGGTTCCAGCAGATAGCACTTTAGCGACCATATGTCCAAACAAGACGACAACAATATTGGAAACAATAAAAAAACATGATAAAACATCTATACCAATGTTTAATCTCTCTTCTCACATCTTATCATCAGAAGAAGTAAAAGTTCTGAGCAAAGGATTGTCATATGTACCAAGTACTGGGGCGAACAGATTCCAAATCCATCAAGACATCTTCTCCTTTTTTAGAAAGATCAGATTAAAAAATTTTTTTGCTAACAGAGATGCAGGTGAAGAAGAGGAGAACTTATCAGGCTGCCACCCTCCGTCTACTTTCACTCCAACGCTGGACATGCTTGGACCAGAAGTCACAATTTTTGAAAAGAGTGTTCTGAATGAAATAGAGAGAATTTTGAAATATATCCCCATGCCTCCTACCAATTTAGCAAAAGAGGAAAGACTAGCCTTGAAGAATTTACAAGAAAATCATGACATCACAATAAAACCTTGTGATAAAGCAGGAGGGATAGTAGTCATGAACACTAACCAATATGCTGACAAAATTAACCAGATGTTAGGAGTGGAAGAACATTACAGAAGAGCAAATAGACGATCACTTACCAACCTGTCAGAAGAGATAAAGACTATGGTGTCCAAAGCCTTTGTGGATGGACATATCTGCCAGAAAGAAATGGACTACCTCATTAATTTACATCCAGTGGTACCTGCCATCTACGGAGTTCCCAAAACACACAAGAACACAACAAATCCACCCCTAAGACCGATAGTGGCGTCTATAAATTCCAGCACGGAACCCATCTCAAAATATTTAGACTCCTTCCTGTGCCCTCTTACCACTACTTATGCCTCCTATATCAAGGACACGGGGCACATGATCAAAGTCCTTGAACATTCTCCATTTAACAGTGCTTCCCAACTACTTGTGACATGCGATATAGAATCGCTATATACTAATATCCCACAAGACAAAGCAATAGAATCAGTGGCAGCATTACTGGCAAGAACACCAGGTTCCAGACCTGACACTTTTATTCTAGACTGTTTGAGAATAGTTCTACAAAATAACTACTTTGAATTTGGCAATGAAGTATACCATCAAATAAAGGGAGTCAGTATGGGGGCCTCTTGTGCCCCCAGCATAGCCAATATATATATGGGAGAATTTGAACGCAAGAATATCTATAATGAAATTGCGCCCTTTTATGAGAACATATCTAGATGGCACAGATTCATTGACGACGTGTTTTTTATTTGGTCAGGAACGGAAGAACTGTTAAAGGAATTCATAGAATGGCTCAACCTGGCGGACACAAATCTGAGATTTACTCAAAACTACTCATCAGATAAAGTGGAATTCCTAGACATATGGATAAGACATGCAAACGGAGAACTGGCAGTCGAATTATATCGGAAACCCACAGCCAAAAATACCATCTTGGAACATGGCAGCTACCATCCTAACTGTCAAAAGGACTCCATACCGTTTGGTGAATTCCTACGAATAAAGAGGAATTGCACGTCCATGAAGGACTTCACGACACATGCCAACCAATTAGCAGAACGCTTGCTGGTGAGAGGATATCCCAAACGTCTTATTCGTAATGCTATGAAAAGAGCAAAATACTATAATAGAGATGTCCTCCTAAATCCAATCTTGAAATCCAACGAACAAAAACTTGTGTGTGTCCTGAACCACTCCACTATTAACAACAAAATAAGGAAGGTGATCCATAACAACTGGAAGATATTGAATACCAACGATCAGGAAGAGAAACTGAGCAAACCCATCCTGGCTTTTAGAAGAAATCAGAATTTGCGAGACAAACTGGTACATAGTAGGTGTAAAAACAAGGAGACAAACAAACAGAAAACCATTGACGGTAATCCATTACCCATTGGTAACCATAGATGTGGTAATTGCCACGCTTGTGACCAGATAATACCTGGTGAAACATGGACCTATGGACAAAAACATGGAAAACTAAAAGAAATGACAAATTGCAGAACTAAAAATGTCATATACCTTATCAAATGTCCCTGTGACATTGGGTATATAGGTGAAACATCTAGAGAATTCCGTATTAGACTCTCGGAGCATAAATCTGCAATCAGAACGCAAAAAACAAATGCCCCAATGGTTTCCCACTTTGTCCAATATGGCCACAAAGAAACAGATCTGCGATGGCAGATTTTAGAACATGTTCACACACCGCCTGGCAAAGACCCCATAGTTTTTCGTAAAAAACGTGAAACTTTTTGGATCCACCTATGTAACACTGTTCGCTTTGGGCACAATGAGGAAATCTCTTGGATAGTTACTCTTTGATAAATCCAGTGTCTCTGTAATTTGATTTTTAATATCCCCATTTTTGGATAAATAGACTAATTACAGGTGATTCCACGCTGCAATCCCTCATAAATCAGAACATTTTCGTAACCAACCGTGTAATACCAGCACACGACGAATTTTCTACATGGATTACAGTCCTTTTTATCAATTTGGACGCAAATGAAGAAAAATAGTTTCAATATGGCCGCCCCAGTGTAGACAACCCTGAAGCAGTCCGTCTACTATCTTTATGCCCGCCCTTCTCACTTGCAAAAAAATGCAAAACAGGAGTCCTGTTTCCCTGTCTATGCTTCCCCACCTGAGTGTAATCAGTGAAGTGCCTTAGTATAAATATTCCTTACATTCACAAACACCTCTCTCCCTGGGAGCAGTCACAAGAACCCCCGATCGCGCAAACTACCAAGTCTAGACCAGGTAAGAATCTGCTCTGCAGATACGCCCCACTTTGTGGATAAAATACCTACAAAATGCCGTAGCACTTAATGCCTAAGTTTGATACCTGCCCAGCCCGGTTTTAATATAACTTGTCAGTTAGTCCCTTGTAAAAAATCTTAAATACCACTGCAGTCGTATATCTTTGCAAAACCGCCCGGTTTCATGGCGCGATACTCAATTTCACATCGTGCTACTTTCAGCATCGTGCCACTAATGGAAACGCTTGCAGCATTTTCATCGCGCCAAGCGTCTCACGGCAATTTATCATTATCTCTTAGGGCTTGGCACAGTTTGGTCTATGAATTCTAAAATCCACCGCAGCGGCAAGCTAATAGCAAATATATAAGGTAAGACCTTAACGGGAGTTTTACGAGACGTACTTTGTTTTGTCACCCCTTCGGGGACGCAGCCACTGTAAAAACAAACCCTGTTAAAATGTGAACCTGTTATTTAGATACCGTTTGGCCAAGCACCATGCTTATTTCTTTTTAAATAGGGAAAGATCAAAACCGCTTTTGGGCCACACAGCAACATAACCCTATTAATATAAGTTACTACCATTGCGTCTGCAATGCGTTGTTTAACTCTGTAGCGCTATATTTAGACATAGGGTCTGAAGCTGCCCTCTAGAACTACTATCAGAAAGCCCCGTTTTAAAGAATTCAATTAACTCAGGGTATGTCCAAATGTATTGAAATGGAGCGAAACAAGCCTATCTTATTATCTTTTCCAGTACATAACTCAAAAGCGGAAGTTGAAGACATACCATCAAACGAAATTATATAAAAACCAGGTAATCATTGCAAACATCCTGCACAGATTTTTTTGCTGGTACATGCCTGGCCAATCATTAAATAAGAGATGCTTATTGTCCACACAGAACACACGCTATCTATGTGGAAGCCCTTCGCCCCTTGGAAAAAACTGGTCTATCTAACACAGTAAATCCTTCGACATAAATATAGGTAATACAGCGCAACCTCATAGTCATCTACTTTTATGCTACTGCATCATAACAGATGGTTACATCATGTCCTTTCTGTTTTGTAGTTCTTGTCTAAAACCATAGACTGTCCAGGATCTGTATCAATATACATTCTCAGTGACTATCAAAACCGCACCACTGGTAATGTCAATCTGCCTTGCTGCTAATACTGAGCACTTTTTCAATAGACACTCCATAAGCACTGCATGCACCTAACTATATCACTCTTTGGGAGCTTAAATACTGAAAGGGAATAACCAGGACCTGTGTTTTCTCTCCTCTCCCACTGTTGAATCCTTGATCTGTTGAACTCTTACTTCCACTTAAGGAGTATGTGCTAGCTATGAGCTCTCATTAGTAATCTGTAAAAATGTAAATATGTGTAATTAATGATGCCACTGCTTGAGACTGCTAAACATGTAATAGACAAATTGATTTTTATATGTTTTTTCCTATGCACTTATTTTTTTGCAGAAGAATTGTATGACGCCCTCGAATACCTTTTTTAATCTCTGTGTAATACATTATTGTCTATGTTCTCTGGCCCTGAGGAAGGTGGCTCTCACCGAAACGTACGTCGGCCTAACATCAGCTGTCACGGATACAAACTAGTTAAATCCACCATAACTAGCAGAACTATACCATCTTGTGTCTTTAGTGTATTCTGCATAGCACACCTCAGAAATGTCAAATGTATTAGTCTATTGTTGTGTATAAATTAGTCTTTTGTATGAGTCAGTTTTAGAATAGATGACAGTATGACTGGTATATAAGTATGTCTGTGCGTATGATAGTGTAGTTGTTATTAGAGGGCATCTTTAACTTAATGTTTTCTATGTCATGAAAAGTATGTTTGTAAATTAGAGCAAATTCTGGTTGAGTACACAATGACTGATTTAGTTGATAAAATGTGTCTAAAAATCTTTTTATAAAAATGTGAAGAAAATTAATAAATCCTTTTTGAATAATACTTTATAGTTCTCTCTCTGGCATCTTTTAAAAATGTTGAGATTGATTCAATGTAAAAAAGAAATATAGGTCCTTACTGAGGTTCAGTATTCTCTGCATAACTGGCAGGAGCAGAGCTATCGGCCTCCTGGCAGGAGGTGGGGCTAGGATCGTCCATGGCAGGCACAGAGCCTTCAGCCGCTTGGCAGGAGGTGGAGCCGGCATTGTATCAGGCAAGGCAGGCTATCAACAACTACTCTCCCCCTACTCTCAACATAAATGTCCCACTCATCCCACACTGACTCATCCAGACCTGTGGAGCCACCCAGCTCCTGTCACACACACGCAAAACCAGCAGAAACCAGATATGGTTAGACAAGAAAATAGACACCTTCTAAAAGTGCTATTTTCGAACCCAGAGTCCAGAAACCATCCACACCAACGGATGCGTAATTAAACCCCGAGTTCAGGGATACCAAACTCGACATTGCACCATGCTCTCCGAGCCAGCGAGGATCATAGTACTAATAATCCCGGCGGCCCATTCTAATCAATGGAGAGCAGGCTACCTCGCAATAGTGAAGGACCAAGATGGCGGTAATTCACTATTAGGACATGCCAACTTGGTCAGGCGTGTCCTACCTCAGACTTACAATGCACCCTGCCCGAAGGCCTACCATAGGGGTGACTAACATGAAGCCAAGGGAAGGTTTGGAGGGCTGGCAGGTAAGTATACTTGCGCGGCCGGCGTGACAGCACGAGGCTGCACGTGGGTCTCGCAATGACCGACCCGTAGACATTCTTTTACGAGGCCGCTCCTGTGGGTGGCACAACACGTGCTGCAAGCCCACGAGCGGCATTTGCGTTTACAAGCCCCGGCACTCTGGGTGCACTAGACGAGGGACTGATAGTAAACCAAATAAGCCAAACATGGATACAATAGATACATCAATTTAACATAGGGAGCACTTGCGCTATGGCACTGATCAGCAGTGACACGGCGCCCAAAGCATATACCAGCAAAAACATTGTAAAACAGTAGAGGCAAAACAGAAAAAATGGAGGAGAGACTCAAGCCAATGATGTCAGGTCTAACACTAAGCATTCAGTGACAGAGGAGGTGTTATGCAGAACTAATACTATCCATCCACCACTATTTCACTAAAAGACAATGTAAGGACTAGACTCTAGCAATAGCATCAACTAACTTCAGTTCTCTAAAAACTCTAACATCAATAATCAGCAGCCCAAGCTAGCGCTAAGTTACAAACCAGTAACAGAAGTGGCGAGCAGCACCTGTGTCATACAATAACAGAAGAATTAGAGACAAATTCATCTGCAATGTAACTAAGCGCACCAGTAACCGTGTTACTTATTAGTCCAAGAATTATACACAATACTTATACTACTATAATATATATTAAATTATTAATATTACTAGCTACTCACCAAGCCCCACGACTTCAACACCTAGCAGGTCCAATAGGTCCTGCTCCCTGTACAGAATGTCTGCCCACCGGTGGGCCAGCTGCTGGTGGGTGCGCCGGATTTGCGAGCGACGGTACACTGCCCGGCGCACCTTCACCCACCGGCGGTGACGCTCCTCTGGGAGGTAACCGGACCCTGGCCTGCTGCCTGCTGCCAAGGTCCAGGGGAGGTGGCACTGCATGAAAAAAACCAGGGCGGCCACCTCCCCCTCCCCAAAAAGATTCCGGGCCTGCACCCCTGCAGGTCGCATTCTGCTGCAAGGCAGCCGGCTCTTGTGCGCAGGCGCCTTGCCCTTCGAGCCGGTTCTGCTGCTCCCCTTTGCCATGGTTCTGGGGTGGAGGTGGAGGTGAAAAAGAAAAGTTAGAACAAAAGGAAAAAAAGTTACGGGGAATAAGTAGGAGCTTAAATAAAGAAGTAAAATAAAACAGTAGAAAAGCTAAAAAAAAGGTGGAAAAGTAGAAATAAAATGCAAAATATAAACTTAGGGACAAAGGAAGATAGATGAAAAGTAAAAAAAGTAAGAAAAACTGTGAAAATAGGTAAAGATTGAACAGATATAAGGTGGATAGAAAACTAGGCCCAGAACCATAGCATACAGTGTGAAAAACAAGATGGCCGCGCCCATCGCAACCACGTGGGTAAGTTTGCGCGAGATTTCACGCGAACACGCACTTTCTCAGTCTGAACAAGTAGTTGTGTTCCTGAACAAGGCGTGCACCGCGTGAACGCGTTATTCGCGACCCGGAAGAGGAAATAGGGGGCGCGGGCGGGCGGGACAATTGAAAAACAAGATGGCCACGCCGGTAGCCCACCACATGGGTAAGGTCACACGCTACAATCCCCCGAACATGCAGACAGCGCCCCGACCACGCACTACGCGCTCCCGAGCAAGAAAAACGGCTCGCAAACGGGACCAGCAAGCTACTACGCAAGCTCGCGAAGCTCGCGTAGTGCGAGAACGGCTTTGCGTAGCTTCGCGAAGCGCGACTACGCGTACTACGCCCACCCTTACTAAAGATTTTAAACCCAGACCTACACACCGGATTAGTAGCCCCTGTTTCTTGGCATAGACATAGGTGATGCTTGTCAATGAATAAGCTCTGCTATATAAAATACCTGCTATATTCCAGCTCAGCAATGTTGAAGGAGGAACGCCATCTGCTACGAGCTACGCTATTAATAATAGTGGGGCATAATATCAAGAACGGAGATAAAATTATCGCTGCTTTAGCGGCAGGAAACTACTGCTAAAGCAGTGATAATGGGCTTGATAATATGTCCCTGTGAATTCCCATAGCAGCCCAGGTTCTGGTATTAAACTGGGCTTCTATGGGAATTCACAAGGGCATATTATCAAGCCCATTATCGCCGCTTTAGTTGCAGTTTCCTGTCGCTGATGCAGCAATAATTTTATCGTCGTTCTTGATAACATGCACCAGGGTTTTTTTTTTCTGGGAAGTTGTCAAGTTGGGGAAAATGTGTGGTGCATTGGACGATGGACATTCTCATCGAAGACTGACTTAGTCAGACTGGTAGATTATCCCATGTTTTACTCTCATTGAAAGGTTGAGGTCCAATTGTGGCATATAGTACAGGAAGTGAATTTCTCCACTCTATCCCCTTTCCAGCAATTTCTGGGAGTCAGTATCCATCCTCCAGGGGATTCACCTATGCGTTGCTCAAGAGTCTCACTGATCGAGATATGGTAGTCACATTTCTTGCGGAATGAGGGACAGATTTACAATAACTGGTGCATCCCCAGGGATGCACCAGTTATTATGCGCCACAGCTCCGCCACCCATGGTGCGCCGCATTTATAATTTGATATTTGATATTTATTAGCATTTGTAAAGCGCTACTTTCGCTCCGGAGGGAGCATCTTGGCGCACCATGGGGAAAAAACGGCACAGATGCGTGACGCATCTGTGCCGTAAAGGCGGTGCATTGCTGGAGTTGCGTCGCAAGCGCGACGCAGCTCCAGCAATGCTCTGGGGGGCCCTTTCTCTCCAATGCTGCGTCAAGCCTTACGCCTGCTTCAAGCAGGCGCAGGGTTTTGACGCAGCATTAGCCTAAAAGTGCCTGCATGAAATCTTGTAGGTTTCACGCAGGCACTTTTGCGAGGAGTACCTGCCCCAGAACGCCCACCCTGTGCCGGAACGCCCACATGTGGCGCAAGGCTTTACAACATGACGCATCTGCCTAGATGCGTCACTTTGTAAATGGGTCGCAGGGATGAGCCACGTTTACGCCACCGTTGCGTGACGCAAAGGCAGCTTAAACGTGGCGCAAGTCCAACATAAATCTGCCCCTGAGGGTCTAGCTTCTGAAATGAGGAAAATCTTAATTTAAGCTGAATATGTGAGGCCTCCATGAGCAACTAACTAATGTACAATGTTGGTGTCCATAAACCTCACTTCTATATAATCACATTGTGCCTTGTGGTCACTTTAGCGTTTTGTGTAAATGATGTCTGAGCGTGCTACTGAGCAACAGTGTTGTGTTTTGCGATTGCAAAAAATCGCCACACAATACGACCAATTAAGACTCATTGGCCTTTCCGAGTCACATTGAAACAAAAAATGTCATAACTCTTTGTCTTCAAGTTTAGAATGTTTAATTTGTGGAGATTTGTGCCTTAGGCATTTAAAATTCTGAATGCATTTCCGTTTTGAATTTTTGACAGAATACCCTCAATATTTTGATTTAATGAAATACAAACACACAGATGTCTGGTTCAATACTTAATATTACTTAAAAAAATGGTATTCATTCTTCCTGAATATCTTTCATTCACACAACACAATTGATAGAGCTTTTCCTCCCAAAAGTTATATTTCAAAGTAATACAAGGCCATGCACGGCTTGCGCGAAGAGATAAATACCATAGTTGTTTACGGGAGACAGATGTGTGAGAGGAGACAGAAAAGAGATCTGCACGCAGATAAATAGTTGAAACTATCTCCAGTGAAAGGTTTATTTACTTGAGAATGCATTCGACATATTCAAGCAAGAAGACTAGCAATCATTTCAGCTACTCGGCGCTTATGATCTTAGCCTGGATACTTCAAAAAATCATAAGCTGTTTTGCACGAATAACTCTGAAGTAAGCTGGAGGAATTCAGTATTTCACTTGGAAAGATTGCCTGCTATTAATTGCCGTGTTAAGGAGCGGAGGATGCATCGTTGCTTTCCCGGCTTCTGAGAATCCATTTTAAAATCGCGGTGCTGCCTTCCTGTGAGTGCTGCATCCTTCTGGTATCATAAGATCTCCAGTCTCGATTTATCAATCTGTAAGTCTCTTGGAAACAGTTGCCATATTAACTAACTATTGATGCCTACAGCTCATTTTAATTCAGAGGAAATGCATATATTTATGAGTTAAACAAAATTAAGAGTGCGTGCTTCTATTGTATTGACAGATATACAGCCTGATTCATCAACGGGCCGTTTTGCGAGCCCCTAATAGCGAATCATAGCGATTCGCTATTAAGGACTCGCAAAACGGTAATCATGTAGGGATCGCATAATAAAATGCGATTCCTACTGATGCCTTATTTGCGATTAGCAAATTGCTAATCGCAAATAAGGAATAACTCGCCATTCATTCCTATGGGCCAAAAGGCCCATAGGAATGAATGGGGAGTATTCCTTATTTGCGATTAGCAATTAGCTAATCGCAAATAAGATTGCGATTTGAAGGGTGCCAGGGGTGTCCACAGGACACCCTGTAGCACCCCTCAAATGAAATTTCACACAGGTGTTGCACACACACATGTCCAAAGGACATGTGTGTGTGTAACATGCAACTCAGAAAAATGCATTTAAATGCATTTTTCTGAGTTTTCGCAATTTACTGCGAGGTCTGACCTCGCAGTAAATTGCGGCAAGAAATTGCGAATTCGCAAATTTAAATTGGATGTTGAATTGCATTTAACTACATCGCTGCTGCAGCAATTCCCCTCCTGTGCTGCAGATCCTTTATTCCCATCATTCATGACGAGCTCAGCTCGTCATCAGCACAGCTCAACCGTGCCTCATGACGACCTGAGCTCGTCATGAGCATCGAAGGGGTTAAGGAATTTCTAATAGAGATTCCTTAAATGTATTTCCTCGCACATTTGCGACATCGCAATTAGCGATTTTTGCATTTGGGATGCTGAATCCCAAATGCAAAAATCGCTCTCGCAAAGGGCCGGATTCTCAGAATCCGGCCCCTTGCGAGCGCAATTTAGGTTCATAAATCGGGCGGATAGTCTTCCCCTTGTCATTAAAAGGCGTAGAGCACCTTCCCTATGGACGTGGTGTGAATAGTGGTGTTTGTTGGAAGATTTTAGTGTCGGGATGGTGTTTCATTTCCGTTTCGAAGGGATAGAGTTGCATTTGTACGTACCTACTATAATTACTAAATCAAGTTGCCTCAGAGAAGCACAGGTCAGATACCTGAGTCTTATAAAGTGGCCACATTGTATTGTATTGTATTGTAATTGCATTTATATAGCACGTACTATCCCTGACGAGGCATCAAAGCGCTTTTTCGGCGAGTAGCAAGCTACCCGAGAAGCCATAAAGGATTAGTGTTGAATTAGTATAGAGAAATATGAAAGTAATTTCAATGGTGGATAGGTTAGTCAGTTATTTGGATTCAGAAGGGTAGCATAGGGATAGAAGTGGGGAAAAGGTTTGCATTTATATAGCGCTGGTTACCCCTGGTGGGACGTTAAAGTGTTTTTTGGTGAGTAGCATGCTACTCCAGAACCGATAAAGTATTAGTGGTGAATTAGTATAGTAAAATATGAACGTAATTTGAGTGTAGGACATTAGACAACTATTTGGATTGAGAAGTATAGCAGAATGATACAAAAGGGAAAAAGGTTTGCATTTATATAGCGCATGTTACCCCTGATTGGGTGTAGAAGCACTTTTTGGCGAGTAGCATGCTACTCCGGAACCCATAAAGGATTAGTGTTGAAATTAGTATAGGGAAATATGAAAGTAATTTGAGTTGTGGATATGTTAACCAGTTATTTGGATTGAGAATTGTAGGGGAGGGATAGAAGAGGGAAAAAGATTTGCATTTATATAGCACTTTTTACCCTTGATGGGGTGTTGAAGCGCTTATTTAGCTAGTAGCACGCTACTCCGGAACCCATAAAGGATTAGTGTTGAATTAGTATAGTGAAATATGAAAGTAATTTGAGTGGTTAATATGTTATTCAGTTATTTGGATAGAGATGGGTAGCGGAGGGATAAAAGAGGGAAAAAAAGGTTTGCATGTATATATATAGAGGATAGTGAAAGGCATAGCAGTAGGAGGAGGCTCAGGATGAGTAAAAAGAGATGTGGAGTGGAGAGGGAAGAGCGTGTATAGGCTTATTTTGGGGGATTGGTATAGTAAAAGAGGTGCCAGATGATGCAAGAAGGGGTAGAGTGAGAGAGTCTAGAAAGGGATATTTTTGGGATCATAGTAGTGATATGGGGTTTGGGATGAATGAGAGAGTGGATGTAGAGGATATATTGATAGAGGTGTAGGGTGAGAATAGGGTAGTGCATTGGAAAGCTAGTAGAAAGAGGATTAGATGAGTCAGAGTTGAGATAGAAGATATATTGAGAGAGGCATATGGTGAGAAATAGAATAGTGCATTGGATTTGCTGAATTAGAAAAAAGTAATAAATATATAGATCCATCAGTACATGGAAAGTATATAGATGCATAAAGGAGGTAAGTATATGTGGATTAAAGATGTTGATAGAGGTATAGGGTGAGAAATAGGGTAGTGCATTGAATATGCTTTTTTAGGAGAAAAGTAATAAATATATAAATCCAAGGGGAAATAACATTTACAATGCAACTTTTAAAAAGCACTACCATTACAACAAAACTTTTACAACGCAGCATCCATTACAACGCATGCCATTACAACGCAACCATTACAACGCATGACACTACAACGCATACCACTACAAAGCATGTCATTACAACGGAGTCATTACAACGCATTCCATTACAACGTATACCATTACAACGCATAGTACCCTTACACTATCCAACACTTACCCTACTGTTGCATGCCCTTCAGTTAGAATAGTAATTTTTACCCGTACACTATCCAACACTTACCCTACTGTTGCACCCCCTGGAGTTAAAATAGTAATTTTTACCCCTACACTATCCAACACTTACCCTACTGTTTCACCCCCTGGAGTTAGAATAGTAATTTTTACCCGTACACTATCCAACACTTACCCTACTGTTGCACCCCCTGGAGTTAGAATAGTAATTTTTACCCCTACACTATCCAACACTTACCCTACTGTTTCACCCCCTGGAGTTAGAATAGTAATTTTTACCCGTACACTATCCAACACTTACCCTACTCTTGCACCCCCTGGAGTTAGAATAGTAATTTTTACCCGTACACTATCCAACACTTACCCTACTGTTGCACCCCCTGGAGTTAGAATAGTAATTTTTACCCCTACACTATCCAACACGTATCCTACTGTTGCACCCCCTGGAGTTAGAATAGTAATTTTTACCCCTACACTATCCAACACTTACCCTACTGTTGCACCCCCTGGAGTTAGAATAGTAATTTTTACCCCTACACTATCCAACACTTACCCTAGTGTTGCACCCCCATGGAGTTAGAATAGTAATTTTTACCCCTACCCTATCCAATCCTTACCATACATGCAATGTAATGGTATGCGTTGTAATGGTATGCGTTGTAAAGGTAGTATGCATTTTAATGAAATGCGTTGTAAAGGTAGTTTTAAAAAATTTGTTGTAATGGTATGTGTTGTAATGGAATGCGTTGTAAAAAAAGTGTTGTAAAGGTATGCGTTGTAAAAGTATGTGTTGTAACGTCATACATCCAAATCCAAGTACATGGAAGTTATATAGATGCATGAAGGAAAGAAGTATATTTAGATTAAAGGTGCATTAGTCTTGTTTTCAAGTGTTGTTGTACTTAAGAATTTATTTTTAACATAATTATTCTACATGTTAATACAAAGCAATACACATATATAGGTACATATCTATAGTACAAAGAAATACATATATACAGATGGATATGCTGTAGTTTTCTGTTTGTGTATGGTGCTTATGTGGGGAAGAGCCAATTCTTGAGTAGTTTTCTGAAGATAAGGTGGTTGTCCATGGATCTTATGTTTGGGGGTAAAGAGTTCCATACTCTGGCTACTTCACTAGAGAAGGATGTGCCACCCATGTTTTTTTCTTGTAGCTTGGGATTTTGATGTGAGGTGCCACTCTAGATTGGAGGTTCCTTTGTTGAATGTGTTTGGTGATTTTATTCCTGAAGAAGAGTGGAGCCATTCCACGTATCGCTTTGTGGGTGATACAAAACAGCTTGAAAGTGGATCTTCTGGAAACCGGTAACCAATGCAGGGCTTTAAAGGCAGGGGTGATGTGGTCCTGCGGTTTGATATGCAAGAGTAGTCTGGCAGCTGAGTTCTGAATCCATTGTAGTCAGTCAGTCAAAATACTTTATTTTCGATAAATTAATATCATAAAAAGACATAGGCACAATACAATTTTATACAATCGACATCACATAATTATACAAAATCAAATCTTAATTAATTTACAACCTATACCTTTTTACAGGAAAAAGAAAAAAGATAAAAAGGCACATTATCATTTTACAAACTCAATTTAAAATGTATTAAAAAGAGGTCAGTAAGTAAAAACCATATATACATATTGCATTTCAGGATATTAATTCATAAAGTAAACATTTCCTATGACCAATATTTAAATTAATTTCTTATAGGATCATATTAGATAGATTGTCGGACACCATCCTTTTCTTAATCCTGACAGCCCCCACTAAAAAACTCGCAACGTGGAACATAGTCCTGGGGGTCTGTAATAACTGTAAAAACAGGAGCGCTGGCTTGACCTGGATGAAACCTGCCTCCTTTAAGATAGGAATCAGATATTTACTTCTTGGTGCCGTGTAGTGATCACAGAACATTAAAAAGTGTAATGTGTTCTGGATCGAAAAGTTATCACAGGAACACGGCATTGCATTTTCGGGGGTACTCCAGGTTGGGAAGTGTCCGAGAGTTAAATGAATCAAATTAAACCGAAAACGCGTTAAAAGAAAGCGATGAAAGGATTGGTTTACAGTAATTAGGTATGATTCAGGTCCTACATGAGTACTCAGAATAATGCTAGTCTGCACTGTTGGTTTCTCGAGCTCTACTTGTTCCCTTTCCAGACTTAACACTTCTCTCATCATGCCTTTAATTAGCTCAATGTCTTTAACAGTTATAGAGGCCGGAGAAAAAAAAATCAGGTCTCCACACTTTAACAAGACAATTCTTGATGTAAGCTAGCCATGGGATTTTATTTACTCTGTCCAGCTGCAAACAGTCTTTCAAAATAATATGGTTTAGGGGGATTTCTTGGTTCAGCCTTGTCTTTAACCAAGCCAGAACAGGGGCCACTTTAGTCAAGTCTGAAATATATCCTAAACCAAGTTCAGTATGAACAATATATGTTGAGGTGGACTGTGGTACAGAGAGAACAGCTCTTAAAATTGTAGTCTTTTCACGGTTGTTAAAGCTGATCTGTGGTAGATGCAATTGGCATAATCAAGTTTGGACAGAACAAGGAAGATGGTAGCTTGGACGTTGTGTGGAAATCCCATATGGGGGAAGATTTGTCGCAGAATTTTTATAGTAACAAAGCTTGGTCTTGCTAGTTTGTCCACTTGGGCATTCATCAATAGCTTGGATTCCATGGTTATTTTGAGGTTTCTTACTTCCTTTGATACTTTAGGCGGTGATCTCAGTTCACCAGGCCAGGCGGTAAGCGGGTCATAATGTTTCCAATCGCCACACATGAGTATTTCTGTTTTGGAAGCATTCAATTTGAGATGGCTCCAAGTCATCCATTGATCCACAGCTCTGAGACAACTGAAAATTGGCAAGTTTCCAATGTCTATGGGGCATTACAGTTGAAGTAGCATTTGTGTGTCATATGCATAGTTATAGCACATGAGGTGAAATTGAGTGATCAGTGCTGGTAATGACTTCACGTAGATGTTAAAAAGCATGGGTGAGATGATTGAGCATTGAGGGACCCTTGCTTTCATGGAGTATTTTTGGATGAGAAAGGTAGGGTGTGGATGACATTATTTCTGTTTCGAAGGTAGGACGCAAACCAGTCTAGAGCAGTCCCTGTCTATGCGGGTTTCGTAGAGTCTTTGTATCAGACTGTCATAGTCAACCGTGTCAAACTTAGCTGAGAGTTCCAAGAGGAGTTATGGTCAACTGTTTTCTTCAGGTCATCCCAGATGGCAAGGAGGGCAGATTCTGTGCCTCTTCCCAGACTGAATCCTATTTGGAAGTCTGAAAGTATGGCATTCTCTTCAATGACTTGTGACATCTGGGCAAACACTGTATTTCTATCAGTTTGCCCAGGAAAGGTCGATTTGTAATGGGTCTGTAGTTGTCAGGGTTCAATGGGTTCCCGTTTGTTTTCTTCATTAAAGGGTATATGTATGAATTTTTGAGTTCCTCTGGAAATTTTCCTGTAGTTAAGGAATCGTTGATGATTCTTCTTACTGGAGTGGCAGCAGAGGTTGTTAGAAGAATTGTCTTGGAAGTTTGTGGTGGACCCGAGTAAGAAGGGCTGCCGGCAGGCCTGCTTGCTTTGACCAGGTCCATTAATTTGTCGTGTGAAATGTGTTGGAAGTAATGGAGAGGCAGGGTAAGAATATTCTTGGATTGTTGTTTTGTGAAAGGGTGAGTGTTGGTGCTTTGTCTCTGTTTTAAATATGAGTCCAACATGTTTGCTTTGTCCGTGTAATAATTTGGCAGTTTGTCTATGAAATCTTGAGTGACAGGATGAGATTCTTCTCGGCAATTTGGTTTACCAAATTCATTGAGTATTTTTTATAGAATTCTTTATTTGCACATTTAGCATTTTGAATTCTGTCTGAATAGGACCTTTTTAATGCTTTTTTGATAGCTGACTTGTATAAGCTGTTACTTTTCTGTAGTCAAAGTTTGTCTTGTTTGGCGTTTGTTTTGAGCCAGGCATGTTACAGCTTTCTAGTTTGTTGTTTTATGTCTTCTATCTCTGTATTTCTCCAAGGTGCTTGTGCTTTTTTTATCTGGTGTGTGGTTTTGGGTGGTATTGGATATCAAAAGCTTCCTGACCACTCGTATAGTTTTTGAAGATCATTTTTTGTTTTCAGTTCTGTACTCAATGTTAGTTGTGTTTCTAAGTGTTCCAAATTAAGTTTGTTCCACTGTCGATAGATGGATGCATGCAAGGTGGTCTTAGTGTTGTTTTATGTAGGAAAGCAAGCAAATTGTGGTATGACCATGTGACTCGAGTTAAAGGTTGAACGTTAACTAGTTCGGTATTAGCAAAAATGACATCCACGATGTGCTCAGTGATGTGTGTGGGTTTGTGGACCATCTGATGCAGGTTCAGTACATCTAGGCCTGTGATCATTGTTTTTGGATGGGGCATATTGGGTTTGTCAAACCAAATATAGAGGTCCCCCAGAACACATAGGTTGGAGTGTATTGTTATTAGGTTTGAAACTGTGTCTGGAAATGTCGACTTGCTAGGTGGAGGTCTGTAATGGAGCAGTAAGTTAAAGGAGGAAGACTATATAGGATTGAATCTGGTGAGAAGAGTCTCACATTTCTTAATGGAGATGTCATCAACTTTAGTGATATGTAATATTTGACTGAACACAAAAGCTAGACCACCTCCTTTTATACCCATACAATTGTATTTGATCATTTATAGCCTAGAGGAATGGCTTCATGCAGGACTGGAGCCTTATCATCTCTCAACCATGATTCAGTTACGCATAACA
Organism: Lissotriton vulgaris; assembly: GCF_964263255.1. Classification (NCBI taxonomy): domain Eukaryota; kingdom Metazoa; phylum Chordata; class Amphibia; order Caudata; family Salamandridae; genus Lissotriton; species Lissotriton vulgaris. The sequence goes on from NC_141687.1 coordinate 1,584,968,125, forward strand.
TGTCTGGTTTTGCGTCCGTGAGAAGGTCGCAGATATGATAGTTTATTTTAGAGAGCGATTATGCATTTATTAGTAGACAGTTTAGAGAATGTGCTTTCGGGACAGTGAGACTTTGTTTTGTATAAGAGTGATCAGGATTGTGTGTGTATGTATCAGATGTGTTTTTACTTCTGGTATTAGAGAGATGGAGAGAGAATGAATGAATTCATTGAAATAAGGGTCACATCTTTATTTAGTAACATAATTTAGAAAGCTATATGAGCATGGTAAACTGGATACATTTGTTTACAACTACCACCCTAATTCCCTTCTTCCTGGGATTGTCTAAATCATGGAAAAATATGTCAACCACACTCTCTCAAACTTTGTGGAATCCCTTAGTTTGCTACACCCCTCCCAGACAGGATTCTGCCCATGTCAAAGTACTGAAACTGTTCTGCTAGTGGTGGTAGAAGAAAGCAGAAAGATACTGGACTCAGGAGGGTCAGCTGCCATCATCCTCCTTGACCTGAGCACAGCATTCGATACGGTGAACCATCGTATCCTGATTCACCGTCTCAGAAACATAGGAATAGCTACCACTGCAATGGCTACGCTCCTTTCTGGAGGGACGTTTCTTCCAGATTTTTGAAGGAGATATGAGTTCTAAACTCCTGCCTTTGCTATGTGGTGTCCCTCAGGGCTCATTGCTTAGCCCAACTCTTTTTAATATATACATGGCCCCTCTTGCGGCAATCGTGGCCCCGTTCAGAATCCATATGGTGACTTACGCCGACGACACCCAATTGGTTGTAGCACTCAACCAAGCAACACAACAGACTTATGCCCTTCAAGTCTCTAATGGATGTGGGCATCCCACCTGAAGCTCAACGATGAAAAGACCGAGATCATGATCCTGGGAAACCCCTCTAATGTGACACTAGGGACCATGTGCCAGCATGCATGGGCTCAGCCCCGGTCCCTAAAACCGAAATAAAGAGTCTGGGCACCTGGATAGACCAGAACCTGACTTTCAAGGTGCAAGTAAGGGAGACGGTTGCCATCAGTTTTGGCCTGCTTAGACTGGCCAGAAAAATGCTTCTTCTCCTTCCTTCCCAAGCTGAGAAAGTCCTAGTCCAATTGCTGATACTCTCAAGGATAGACTACGAAAATGCACTTTACTTGGTGGTCCCGATTGCAGTAATCACTAAACTGCAAACAATCCAGAACATTGCGGCTAGACTACTGTTGGGAATACCAAACCACATCTCAGCCAAACCTGCCCTTCGCTCCCTTCACTGGCTGCCAGTGAAAGAAAGAGTTATCTTTAAAGACTTCTGTGTCGTCGACAAGTCCCTGCAGGGGAACGGGCCACCTTTAATCTCGACCATGATCTGCCCCTACAAAGCAAGTAGGAAACTCCGCTCTGCCGAACTCCTCTTAGTTGAAGTCCCTAGAAATAAGAGGTCCAGAAGCTGCTGTCGTCTCTTTTCCCTCAATGCAGCCAAACTCTAGAATGCACTGCCTCTTCACCTCCTTAGGAAACCCAGCCACCTTGTTTTCCGAAAACAACTGATAACACTTTTGTTTTCCTAAAACCCCCGTTTCTGATTACTAGTCATGCTCAGCGCTGGGAGGCCTCCGGGTGGCCATGTGCGATACAACTGTCCCTTTCATTTAATTTCATTCATTTAATTTCAAATGGACTCAATCTGGTGTGCTGTGAATCCAGATAAATACGTAATTAGCAGTACAGAGGAACTGATAGAGCTGGAATGCACCCTGTGATTCTCATCTGGTAGGATCCTGCTCCCACATCAGGTTTTAGACACAGAGGCTACACTGAACAATAAAGTGAAAACAAAAATGCTGGCACTGAATAGAACTACTTCGTGTGTAGATGTGCTCTTAGTGAAAGAGTAAAAGGCAGTCACTCAAAGTGCAGTTAGCCAGTGGCTGAAGTAGGCTTGCCCTTTGCCCTATGCTGCATGCTGTTGTGGGTGGAAGCTAAATGGATATAACACAACAACATACCAAAGGCTAAAGAGAGGTGTCTGAAAGCCCCGATAAGTAAGTAGTTCATACACATCATTTTATTAACATCAAAAGGTCCAGGTTAATGCCTAACCTAAAAATGGCAGCTCTCTTTCTGAATTTGCATTGCCAGCAGAATGGCACATAATGTGGGACTCTTCAAGCTACATTTTGAGGATGCAAGGGTAATCTAAAGTTTACATGTGACAAACTTTGCAATGCAAACAAGTCAACAAGTGTTGTGATTTCCTGTGTTGTGAACTACTACATTTAGTCCTTAGATCTGAAGATCTTGCCATGTTTTTTTTAAAATTTCTGTCACCAATGTTGAGAGACCTGATTCAACTGAAAGATTTCTCCTCCACTCCTTATTTAATTGTTTATTGAGTAAATAGACAATTAAGATTGCTAACTGATATATAGCATGTTTGAATATAGTAAATATGCTATCACTTATCATACATCGATCAGCAAGTATTATTCAGTGGCAAAACCAAATTCAAGTTTAAATCATAGTCTGAGTCCCAATGGTTTGATTTGAGAATACTTATGCAATACTCTCAAGCACTGAGCTGTTTCTTTCAAATAATACCCCTAAGTGTTGTATTTTCTTTCTGTTTTATACCAGATCTTACCTAATAGAAACTCTTCCAGGTGGCAATAGTTTTTAATTTAATTATTGATTCAAGCAAGTCAGGAGGTCTCAATATTTTTCACTTCTGTTGAGTGAGTCTTCTTGGAGTGAGTGTCCCTACACACAATATTATCTTCGATAACCCACATACATTTTGTTGTTAAAAATATTTTATTGGGTTTTTGCAAACCAAGACAAAACAAAAAATGATACAGTGTTGGTATATATAGCAGATCGATATTAAAGTAAAAAAACTGACTTTGATACTTCTTTTTCGTGCAGGAAAAAGAGGCGACAATGGACAACCTTGTCCACAGATATAAAAGGGATTTGAAAATTGACCATTAATAAAAAGACTAGCAGAACGGCAGTCATATTATTACCAAAATTAAAAGAAGATAGCGTTTGAAAAAGAAATTGCCAACAAACTTCATCAAATGCTTTCTCCGCATCTAGAGCAAGAAGGTCGTCATGGGAACTAAAGTTAGAAGCTTTATCAATAACATGAAAGAGGAGCCATGTGTTATTAATAGGGAATCTTTTTGACAAAAAAACAGATTGATCTATGTGAGTAGGAGATGACAAAATCCGAGCTAACATGGTAGCTAGGACTTTTGAAAACATTTTAAAATCCCAATGTATTGGGAAATAGGACGATTATTAGAAACCTTAGTGTGGTCCTTCTCTGGATTGGGAAAAACTATCATTAAAGCTTCTGTAAAAGAGCCTTTGAGTAATCCAGATTAGGTGAATGTAGTGAATAAATGATGTAAGTGAGGCTGAGAATATCAGCAAAAGATTTATAAAATTATGCAGGAATGCCATCAGGACTTGGGGAGTTTTGGGGTTTAAGCAATTGAATAGCAATTAAATGTTTTTCTGTAGTGATAGGGCTATCTAATTTGACTTTATCAGACTGGAAAAGTTGCAGTAGATGAGGAGAAGTAAAAACATTGTTAACTTGAGGATCAAGGAGATTTGGGGTGCTGTATAATGAGGAATACAATGTAAGGAACTCATCAAGAACATCTGAAGTAAACACAACAATGTTACCATTATCTTTGTGTATAGCATGAATTCAATTTCTATCTTTTTTTGATGCAATGGTAGTTAGCTAAATGTTCCCCTGACTTGTTTGCATTAAAAGCAAATTAGCTCTCTGATTAGCAATTTGAATACTGGTTCTTTTGGTTAGCTTTGAAAAATATTCATATCTAAGTTTTTGCAACGTGGTTTTAATAACAATATTTTGAGAAGATATAAATAATCGTTCCAATTTTGCAATCTGTTTATCAAAGTGTAATAAGTTGGTGTTAAATGTCTTATTTTCATGGGCCATTATAGAAATAACCACCTCTCTTAAGTATGTCTTAAAAGCATCCCATTTTGTAATAGGGGAGGTAACATCATCAGGATTATGTGAGAAATACTCATGAATAGCAGTTAAAATTGTGTCTTTATGAACATCTTGACGGAAAACATCTACATTCATGCGACAATGAGAATGAGAGACAGACAAATTATTGTAAATGAAGTGAAATTACTGCGTGGACTTAAATTTCAATGTTTCCAATGGAAGGTTGATTTATAGACTTCACTAAGTCTCTAGACACTAAGAAATAATCTAAGTGTGAGTGACAGTTATGGGGATTAGAGAAAAATGTGAATTATTTTTGACTAGGGAAATGTAGTCACCATATATCAACAGCCTTAGTGTTTTTATATAAAGTTTTGAGGGAGTGAAACTCTTTAGGAGGTGGAATGCTTGAGGTAATCTCAGGCAATGGCAATCGCTCAAGGCCGCATTACCAGTGGCTGAGATTAATTGAAGCATTCCAGCCATCAATTGGATGTATACTTATTTTGTCACCCTAAGTACAAACGGTATGCCCAGACATGGGTCCGGTGCGCACTGCGCCACTGGAACCAAACTGTACATGGCTGATGAGCCCATAGCTATTTGCTTGTGTTCCAGTTCATGGAGGACCTGTCTTGGAGCAGGGTCAAGACTGATTTGCATAAAGCTGGGACCAAACTGAGGTGCCACAGTGTGTAAAATAATGTTGGAGAAGAATGCTACCCCAGTGAATACCAGTGGCTGAGAATAAATCAAGCATTCAAACCATCATTGTTTTGTACACTTATTGTGTCACCCAAACTGGGACGGTTATGCCCAGATGTGGGTTCCATTCACAGTGTGAGACTGGAACCAAGTTGTACCTGGATGATGAGCCCATAACAAGGGTGAAACTAATCCTGGATTGCTTGTGTTCTGGTTTAGGGAGGACCTGGCTTGGCAGTTCAGGCTGGTCTTTTCCAAAGTGAGCAAGGGACTCACGTCTGAGCATACCCTGCCAATTTATGGTGAACAAAGCGGTACAAAAGGGGGGTGGTGATGGACGGAGCATCTGAACCAATCAAACACTCACACCCAGTCAACAGATCTGGGTTTAATCCATCACCGTTCTTTAGCCCACTCTGCCACCCCAGTTCAGACATTGCCATATGCAAATCAGTCTGACCCTGTGCCTCATGGGAACAGTCCAGCCGAAACTGCCAAGCCATGCCTTCCCTGGACCGGAAACAAGCTTCCGAGGACCGGTTTCTGGCATTTCAGCTGTCTTCAGCCCGGCTTGCTTGAATCCAGTGGCAAAGTAAGCAAGGAACTCACGCCTGAGCATACCCTGCCAACTTATGGCGAACAAAGGGGTACAAAAGGGGTGGTGATGGACGGAGCATCTGAACCAATCAAACACTCACACAGATAGCCAGAAACCGGTCCTAGGATGCTTGATTCTGGTCCAGGAAAGACATGCCGGCAGTTCGGGCTGGACTGTTCCCATGAGGCACAGGGTCAAGGCTGATTTGCATATGGCCATGTCTGAACTGGGGTGGTGTGGAGTGCAAACAAACGATGCTATTATACCCAGATCTCTGTACTGGGATGAATGTATGACATTGTTCTGCATTCTGTCCATCAACTGTGGTTTTTGCATTTGTCACCCCGAGTGGGATTGGTATGCTCAGACGTGAGTCCCATGCTCTCCACACCACTTGAGTCAAGCTATCCTGGCTGAAGATGGCTGATAGCCAGAAACCCGTCCTAGGATGCTTGATTCCGGTCCAGGAAAGATATGACTTGGTAGTTCGGGCTGGACTGTCCCCATGAGGCACAGGGTCAAAGCTGATTTGCATATGGCAATGTCTGAACTGGGGTGGTGTGGAGTGCAAAAAAACGATGGATTTACTCCCAGATCTCTGTACTGGGATGAATGTATGACATTGTTCTGCATTCTGTCCATCAACTGTGGTTTTTGCATTTGTCACCCCGAGTGGGATGGGTATGCTCAGACGTGAGTCCCATGCTCTCCACACCACTGGAGTCAAGCTATCCTGGCTGAAGACGGCTGATAGCCAGAAACCGATCCTAGGATGCTTGATTCCAGTCCAGGAAAGACATGACTTGGCAGTTCGGGCTGGACTGTTCCCATGAGGCACAGGGTCAAGGCTGATTTGCATATGGCCATGTCTGAACGGGGTGGTGTGGAGTGCAAAAAAACGATGGATTTATGCCCAGATCTCTGTACTGGGATGAATGTATGACATTGGTCTGCATTCTGTCCATTCAACTGTGGTCCTAGGATGCTTGATTCCGGTCCAGGAAAGACATGCCGGCAGTTCGGGCTAGACTGTTCCCATGAGGCACAGGGTCAAGGCTGATTTGCATATGGCCATGTCTAAACTGGGGTGGTGTGGAGTGCAAAAAAACGATGGTATTATGCCCAGATCTCTGTACTGGGATGAATGTATGACATTGTTCTGCATTCTGTCCATCAACTGTGGTTTTTGCATTTGTCACCCCGAGTGGGATTGGTATGCTCAGACGTGAGTCCCATGCTCTCCACACCACTTGAGTCAAGCTATCTTGGCTGAAGACGGCTGATAGCCAGAAACCCGTCCTAGGATGGTTGATTCTGGTCCAGGAAAGACATGACTTGGCAGTTCGGGCTGGACTGTCCCCATGAGGCACAGGGTCAAAGCTGATTTGCATATGGCAATGTCTGAACTGGGGTGGTGTGGAGTGCAAAAAAACGATGGTATTATGCCCACATCTCTGTACTGGGATGAATGTATGACATTGTTCTGCATTCTGTCCATCAACTGTGGTTTTTGCATTTGTCACTACGAGTGGGATTGGTATGCTCAGACGTGAGTCCCATGCTCTCCACACCACTTGAGTCAAGCTATCCTGGCTGAAGACGGCTGATAGCCAGAAACGGTCCTAGGATGCTTGATTCCAGTCCAGGAAAGACATGACTTGGCAGTTCAGGCTGGACTGTTCCCATGAGGCACAGGGTCAAGGCTGATTTGCATATGGCCATGTCTGAACGGGGTGGTGTGGAGTGCAAAAAAACGATGGATTTATGCCCAGATCTCTGTACTGGGATGAATGTATGACATTGTTCTGCATTCTGTCCATTCAACTGTGGTTTTTGCAAGCAATGCAAAACATAGGCATTGAGACAGCCGTGGTGTCGGTTGCATTATAACGGCTCTGGCAGGACTGCCGACAACCTGTTGGGAAGTCCCGTTTAGGATAGGGTGGCGGGCAGACGAAAGTCAACCCGCCCTCCTAATCAGCTCCCAATTTGCATTTCAATCAAGTACACCACAGCACTGCATAGAACAGAAACAATTTAAACTAAAAGTACAACGAAATAAAGCGAAACAAAATCACCAAATTTCAGAGGACACAGCATCTTAAAAAACAAGTAAGACATTTCTGTAGTACATTAAATTTGTGAAAATAAAATCATCAGATTTCATAGTAACCATGATCTTTTTTTGGGTGAAGTACCATGGGTTTTACCATCCCTTTTGTTGAAAACTCTTGCTCTAAAATCTTGCTTCTTTACTCTCCCTTATTTCCCCCTTGTTTCAGCCAACTCAATACTTTTACTACCTTCTTGTGATTATAAACTTTCCTATCACTGAGTAAAAGTTTGTATACTCACCCTTGTAACATAAAGTGGATGAGAAAACTTTGATTCACACTTGTTTACCCTACGTTCTTTCAACACTCAAACTCAGTCTCAAATTTCATAAACCTCATCATCAAAGCACTCTTCAAAACAACAGTCTTTATCCCAATGTATCTGAACAACAATGCCAGGGATTCACAACCTCTTTCCATTCACACAATGGGATGTGGTATGAAACAACCAGATTGGTTTTCCCACAGCTTTTCACCAATCATCCCTGCTACTCAAAGCCAATTGCAAACCTTGTTTTAGCATCCTTTTCCATTTCTCGATCCGACCATTACTTTGAGGGTAATAAACAGACAAATAAACATGCTCAACACTCATTTCCTCCAAAATTCATTTAAAACTCCAGAAAATAACTGAATCCCATTGTCAAATACAATGATTTCAGGTTCCCCTTCTCTCTCTCAAACAATTCACTTGGGAAATCTGCCAATTACTGTGTTGTAACTTGCTCATTAAACTTCACCTCAGGCCAATGTGAAATATAGTCCACTAACACAATGGCTTACTTGGGGCACTTTCCAGAGACATAAAAAGGGCCTATGATGTCAAACGCAACCTTCTTCCATGGACTCTCAGATGTATCAGAACCACAAGGGGATACCGTTTCTGAAACTTTTTGTTCCAGGCACACAGTGCACATTGCCTAATAACCCCACCTTGTGGTCTACCCCAGGCCACCAATGCCTTCCTCTGATACGTCTTTTGGGGGCACTCTTTCCAATGTGACCCTCATAAGCCAGCTTCATAATGCACTCTCTCAAAATCGATGACACCACCAAATGACACACCTCTCAGTGTCACATCCACCAAAACGCCAATTCTGCACTCACTTGTTGAAAATACTCTACATCCTCAAAAGGCTTGCCTCTTGCAGTCTAACATTCCAGGAGATACCTTTTCACAATACAATGATGGTATTCTCAGCACATTCTCACTCCTTGTTAGAAATCTTACCGGTCATGACCACATTCACCCTAGCTACAGTTAATTTATCATGATTATCTTCCTTGTCTGTACCCGCAGTTGTCTGCAGCCTTGACAAACAATTCTCTAAACGTTTTTCTTTCCAGGGACATATTCCATTCTATAGTTGTATCCAAATATCCTCATCACACAAAGTGCTATTCTAGCAGATGTCCTTCCTGCTCCTTTGGTATAAAAAACACCAACTAAAGTATGATGGTCGGTTCAAATTATGAACTCATTACCCAACACATGCTTTCTGAGATGACTCACACTCCGCTAACATGCCTTTCTCTCTATGGTGGAGTTATTGATTTCTATATCCCTCAATGGTCTGGACACATAGGCAATGTCAACATCTAATCCCATTCCAATTACAACAACACTGCACACAACCCCACACAACCAGCATCAGTGTTGATAAAGGTAGTATTTTTGGTATCAAATGGGTTAACTGCTTGCACAGACACAATATTTGTTTTTGTTTATAAATTCTACCACACCCTTATCACACTTTACAAACTCAGTCTTATCAGCAAACATGGGAATAAACTGTGAATAGTACTCTGCTTAGCCTATGAAAGATCTTACATGACCCTTGTTTGCTGGGAAAAGATCTTTCTGTATAACAACAACTAGTGTAATTTTGAGAGAAATCTCTAGCTCATCAACCAATACCACAAATATTCAACACCACTTTAAATTCTTTCTCTTTTTTATTAAACTACTCTTTTGCACAGTTTCCAAAACTGTCTTCAAAGCCTCATCATGTTCTATCATATGCTCACCAAACACAAGAATGTCTTCCTGAAAATATGTAATTTGAGGTATGCCTTTGAATAGGTGATGCGTAGACTGATGAAACACATCACACACCAAGGCTAACCCAAATTGCATCTGATTGTACCTGTAGGTATCCTCTGGCATGACAAAATATGTCATAGGTCAAGAATCTGGATACAACATTATTCAATAGTACGCCAATGACAGATCAATGATGAGTGGGACACCTGAGCTTTGGGATTAACCCCATCTTTCAATACAATACACTGCAAAAACCTCTTAGGTACCCCCTAGCACATTGTTAAATAATAAAGGATTCTCTTTCTTATTGGGTGTATTCCCCATGACACATATGCCTAATGGTGCTCCCAACACTGTATTAAGATGATTTGGACATAAAAGTATAAACAGACCTCTCTGTTGGGCTCATCCTAAAAGGTAAGATCCATCTTTAGCAAAATAAACTTTAGGAGAAACTACAACCTCTTGAAACTCCAATTGAGCTTCAATAAATCCTAACAAATCTATGGGTTGTTGTTTGCATATGCTACCAATTTAACATCAGGTGGCTGGAGAGCATAGTTCGGAAATCTGCTGAAGTATTCTTCCCGAACAATTGTATGCATGGCACCTGAATCTGTCTATAATCTCACACTTTCTCTGTCAATTTTGATTGTGCAGAACAGATTATCATCTTTGATATTTCCCACTTGTATTTGTAAAGCTACCTCATGACTCCCTCCTTTATACCCACTTGTTTCTACAGTATTAACTGAACTTTTGGATTTCCTATGTGTTAGACCTGACATCATTGGCTTGAGTCTCTCCTCTATTTTTTCTGTTTGCCTCCTTTGTTTACGATGTTTTTGCGGGTATATCGCTCTGGGCACTGTGCCACTGCTGATAAGTGCCGTGGTGCAAGTGCTCCCTATGTTAAATTACTGTATTGATTGAATTCCATGTTTGGCTTATTTGGTTTACTGTCAGTCCCTAGTCTAGTGCATGCAGAGTGCCGGGGCTTGTGAATACAAATGCCGCTAGTGGGCTTGCAGCACGTGTTGTGCCACCCACACGAGCGGCCTAGTAAAAGTATGTCTACAGGTCTGCCATTGCTAGACCTACGTGCAGTCTTGTACTGTCACGCAGACTGCGCAAGTACGCCTACCTGCCAGTCCCCCAAACCTTCCCTTAACTTCATATTAGTCACCCCTACGGTAGGCCCGAGGGCAGGGTGCATTGTAAGTATAAGGTAGGACAAGCCTGACGAAGTTGGCATGTCCTAATAGTGAACTACCGCCATATTCGTACTTCACTATCGTAAGGTCGCCTGCTCTCCATTAGTTAGAATGGGCTGCCAGGATTATTAACGGTATGATCCTAGCTGGCTCGGGGAGCATGGTGCAATGTCGAGTTTGGTATCCCTGAACTCTGAGTTTGATAACGCATCCATTTGGGTGGATGGTTTTTGGACTCTGGGTTTGAAAATAGCACTTTTAGAAAGTGACTATTTTCTTGTCTAACTATTTCTGGTTTCTGCTGGTTTGGTGTATGTGTGACAGGGGCTGGGTGGCTCCAGAGTTCTGTATGAGTCAGTGTGGGGTGAGTGGGACATCTGCATTGAGAGTAGGGGACGAGTAGCTCCTGATAGCCGGCCCTGCCCGATACAATGCTGGCTCCACCTCCTGCCGAGCGACGCATAGCTCTGCTCCTGCCAGTGACAATACTGGCTCCACCTCCTGCTGGGCGTCTGAGGACCCAGCCCTGCACCGTGAATCGGCCAGGTGTCTCTGCCTGTCTACACCCATAACAGACCCGGAATGAGGGGGAGTTCCCCTGCATGGACAAAGGGATCAAAGCCGAAAAGGGATATAAGAGAAGGACCCCTGAACCAAGACTTTAGATCAATTCTGACAAGGAACCCTGAACCAGGACAAGAAGCCTGCTGATCCAAGGACTTGCCTACCCCTTCTGCCAGAGTGATGTTTGCTGGGGGGAATCCTGCAGTCACTTCTTTATTTTTGCCAAGGAACCAGGAGAGAGGAACTGAGTGTGTACTCTCGAACTTTGCCAAGAAAATCTCCAAGGGTTGGAAGAGTGCCAGCCTCCTGTTGAAGTCACAGGGCGAAAGGACTTCACCGTTTGCTAAAAGTGCTTGTTGCAGGAACCTGAAAGTCCAGCACCTCTGAAGAATCCAGCAATCTCGACGCCGACGGACGCCGCTGAACCCAGCTCGACATCGTGAGTGCAGCTCTCGTGTCCCGCATCTTCGATGCCAGCCGCTGGGCCCGATCGACGCTAGTAGCGAAGCCGCTGCCAACGCCTCGACCCCGAGCCCTCTCGACGTCGTGAGCGCTGCTCACTCTTGCAACATCGACATCGACGACGACTCCAAGGCCTGATCGACATCGAAGACCCGACGCCGCTTATCATCGTGTGCTTCACTTTTCCAAGGTACTGTGTTGTTGGGGGTCCGTGTGACTCCGGGCTCGACGTAGTGCTCCTCGCGGTCGACGCCGAACGTTTGGATTAACTTTGCCTCAACGTCCTGTGACTCCCGTGTGGGTTACATTGTTGCCAAGAACTGTGATCTAAAGAAGAAGACTTGCCTTTTGTTACTAAAGACTTTGTGCTAAGAAGAAACTACGCTTGAACTATTATTTTTCCTTCCAAACGTATTTATTAAGATTGTGGTATATTTTTGTCGTTATTTGGTCTTGTGCTAAGCCTTATATAAACATTCGTATTTTTATAATACTACTGTGTCGTGACCATTTGTAGTGTCTTCACTTTATTACTGTATGTGGTCATGAATGCTTAACGCACTGCCTCTGAGATAAGCCTATCTGCTTTGCCAAGCTACCGAGGGGGTGAGCAGGGGTTATCTAAGGGTGTGATCCCCTTGCCCTGACTAGAGGAGGTGAGTCCCTATTTGTCAGAAGTGTATACCTCTGCCAACTAGAGACCGCTGAGTCTAACATTGGTGGGTCAGCGGTGAGGATTTGAACTTTGCGTTTACGACCCATGTGCAGTGATTAGTGTATGCTACATAATGAAAGCAGACCATAGAGCAGCCACAATCTATTTTTTGGATAGGATATTCTATTTTTGTTCTCCGCTTTTCTGAAGCTTGTTTGAACACTGCCAGTTTTGACCATGAGTGATGCCGAAACCACTACCCCTGTTTTAGCAAAAGTTATATTCTGTTGTGGAACTGCTTTCTCATATTCATCCATGTCTTCATTCTCTTCCATTCCTTCCAGGAGAGGTGGAAGATATTTTAATACTCATCTCCCTTCAGCTCCAAGGTCGAGCAGGGCCAATGTCATAGCTGTAAAAAAAAATTCACCACCCACAGCTTGAACATAAGCTTAAAACCTGTCTCTCCAGTCCTTCCAGGGTACAATAGTCTCTCCTGCGGCATGTACAAAATGTTCAGTGCCAAGAATCATTCTATGGTACACAAAAGGTCTAAATATGGATGTGGCCTATAATGAAACACGGCACAACTATATTTTCACAAGAAATTATTGCACAATAATGTCACCAGAATATAATAGAGCCCATTAGCATTCATTAAGTAATAGGCATCCAATGTCTTTGCCTCAACCACGGTGTCTCATTGGCAAGTAATGGTAAGCCCACTACCATTCACGAAATAGTGGGCTTCCAAGCGGACAAAGAACGGTGGCACTCTACAATAGCCAAATGTTCAAGTTCCTGCTACCGGGCACCAGCGCCTGTAAGCCTTTGATGTTGGGGTTTTCAGAACCACTCTGCTAATTCAGGATTCATGCAAGAATCACCACGAGCAATCATCAGCATCACTTGAACCAGGGCCTATCGGCAGGTCTCCTCCCAGTCACAGTGAGGGAGTGAGCTGCATTTTGGTTAGCTGTGCTATCACAGGGAAAGAAAAGAAATTTCCAATTATAGGATCCAAAATCAATCCTTGAGAATCTGTAATGTACCATTGTATTGTTATTGGAGACTGAAGGCCTACGTAAAGTATACAATGGATTGACAGAATGGTGGCTCTTTCTTTTTCTTTTTATAGCTTCCAACTTACATTTGTTTTCAAAGCAATCTCTATAAAGTTGAATGTTGTTTCTTATAATCTGGTATGTTTGTAAAATGTGTAAGGTGAAGGGTCAACCTCCTGTTTCAAAGTCATTTTGTTTGTCACTAATACAGATATTTAAAAAAAAATTAAATACAGAAATACCCAGTAGCGAATATTGTGCATGCTTTGTTCAGAAATGCATGGCCCTGAGTAAGATCTTGTTGAATTAAGCCCCCAAGGGAGATCAAAGCGTGTGGGCATGGTGCTGGAGTTTTTGGATGCAACTAAATAGAGGGTTTGATTCTTTAATATTGGACTAATGGACACTTATTAGCACCCATGCATGGAGGTTAGATCTAAAAAGACTCGTCACAGTAGGGTCAGATTTTTTTTAAAACCATTGAACTTTTGTATATGTTGATGGTTCGTTTTATTTTGAATATGTTGAATATTTGGTACAATTTTGTGTATCTGCTATCGATTAGCATCTTTTTTCAATTCAATGTCAATTCAATGTCTTTGGTAATTAGGCACATCTTTGTTTTAGGATGAATACTCTGTAAACTGTACTGAGCACTGCTCCTCTTGTTTGCACTGAACCCTCTCCTGCATTGCTCTCTTTGCATAGTCTCCATCCATGCTCCTCTCTGCTTCTGCACTCCCTTCTCAATTACTGCACAGCCTTTCCTGCCGCCCTCATTTCTGCACCCCATTCCCTGTTTTTGATCTACCACTTTCACAACTTCTGTCACCACAGCCCATCTCTTGCAGCAGTTTCTCAATCTACGTAGTTACTATTTATCACCCACACAGTATGCTACCTAATGTACCCATTTTTCTGCTCTTTCATCATATTTCAAACTTCCGAAGAGAAAGCATTGACAAAATCCAATTGTCTGTCTTTACTGCACTAAAGCAATAAAACAGCAGTTGTTCATGCCTGTTTTTGCATGCATTATATCATCATTAAAGCTAAACCGATTTGCTTTGCCAATGCATGAGTTAGTGTACAGTATAGAGATGGTTGTTAAAATAAGGGGTTTCAATCATGGAAGTGCTTTTTAACAGATGTTCATGTTGAATATGTAAACAAATCATTATTAGTTTACACCTTATGATTTTGGAAGGCTTCAAAGTAATTAATTGAATTCACTGTCAACAAAAGAGCATGCGTATGTGGATGTAGATATGCAGGTCTACTGCTTGTGGTCTATTATTTTTTATCATATCAATCAATCAATATCTGCTATATGGCTTTGAGATGATTAATAGACTGTCTATTATCTTCCCCTCTCCGATGAATCGAATATTAACGACTGTAAGAATGGATTCTGCAACATTTGCATGACACAATTTAATAGTGTGTTTGGTTTTGATTGTACAACATTAGATGAGCACATCCTCTATAATTCAGTTTAGTGTGGTGGTATTAGGTTAAAATATGGATAGAGATTGTTTGAGTCAAAGGAGATGTGATGGCCAGTATCAAATGAAGCACTCTTCAAATAGTTTCATTGAGAGCAAAATTGTACATCCCTATCCCATTTCCATGACAGGGGCATATCCCTTTCTAGATTTTTTTGATCCTGATTGGAATCCCAGATTGCACAGTTCAGTGAATATAACTATCTGGTTTCCATTTGCAAGGGCAATGCTCGCCTATTAGAGTGTTCTCATTCTGAATTGTGTGAGTACAGAAAAAAATATATATATTTACACATTTATAAGTATATAATGTAATATAAATATACTTAAGGTGCTAGAAGCTGCCTGAATTTTGCAGCACAGTAGATAAGAAAAGCGCCCATATGTACAAAAAGAATTTGCATTTCTTAACAGACCAAATCGGTATTTCGGGCAGTAACAAAATGCAAACTAGCCTTTCCTGATGTACGAAAGGGATATACACAGTCGCAAAATGCAATTCCTAACCAGTAAAATGGCATTTGTCGATTCCCAAAATAGGAAATCCCAAATAGAGATTTCCTTTTTGCGATTTACTAACTGCATGTACACATCATTTCCAATTGCGAATTGGGCATTTAGGTAATGCTATTACTATCAGCTTGGATAGAATAGTAGCCAGCCTTAAACGAAAGGTTAACGGGATGTTATAATTAGGCTCATAATTCACTTATAGAAAACCTTAGAAATCATTCATATATAATTACACAAGCTAACTATAGCTTATGCAGTGCACTGCTTATGACCTCACATATGACATCACTCACGACATGGTCTGTGACCTCACTGATGACATCTCAAATGATGTGATATAATATATGAGGTCATAAGCAGTGGATTGCGGGGTTGTAAGTCATCGTTGGCTCAGGTAACTATAACTGCTGAATTTCTATGCTTTTGTACAAGTGCAATATGAACCTATCTCTTCAGTGAATTTGTACAGTTTTTAAATTCTATTTCCTAACTATACCATTCCTGTAATGTTAGTTCTTTTCAGTTGATTTCTAAGTTTTTTAATCCTATTTTCTAACTATAACTTCCCTGTAACTTTTGGTTTTCTAAGCTTTTTTCAAGAAAATGGTTCTGTGAGTGGGAGCATGAGTTCCTGAGTGGATTTGTCAGTTAAGATGGACATGTCTGGTTGTGTTTGTGAGTAGCTGCATGAGAGATTCAGAGTGTGAGTGGGCCTATGAGTGTGCATGTGAGTGTCTGAGAAGGTCCGTGAGTGAGTGTATTAGTGACTGTAGAAGTGGGTATGATGGAATGTGATTCTCCCTCATGCGTATGTATCCAGAATTATATCCAGAAATGTGTGTGAAAACATGAACCTTTTTCATAGAAAGGTCGAGGAGAGTACAAAGAGTTAAATCTCCACCAAACAAGGTTTTTTTTTCATAACAATATGAAGAAACCGCATCTTTGATTCTTGGAGAGAGTTACTCACATTGCTTGGCATCACAACACATCACCAATATTAATGGGAAAAACACAGGGAGACCTTTTAGTGAGCTACCCATCTTCCTGGTAAAAGGTGTGAAGCCCTATTTTTTTTATAAAACTAAGATGGATGGGCCAGGGCTAAATGGGAGCAGCTTCCAAGTGATTTGCACATTTGCATACTCCTACAAATTTAATGGAAGAATGATGGATTGTGCTCTGTGTATGGAAAGGCAAGAAATAACTCAATCGTCATAATCACTACACACTATGCTTCAATAGATCTACAATGAAATTACCTCCATGAAGGATTTCTGATTGTTTTTGAATTTGGAGTTCCCAAGAAAAAATATTTGCTTTGCTTTTGGCAAGCCCATGAGTTTCAATCATTTGTCCTTTATAGAAGTAGAGCTTCAACTAGGTCAGATGCATGTTTACATTTCTAAGTGCTTCCTATTGGGATATATTTTCTGTGAAATGTACATGAGGGCCAGAACAGAAGCTCACATGCCTGTTTATGTAACTTGATCCTACACTTTTGCATAAACTGTCTACCCATCTAAAGAACTTTCTACTACTACTTAGGTTACGTTAGGTAAATGTACAGTGAGAATTCTATGCTGTAGCTGCGTAATGGGCCATGAGGAGATGTGTTCAGGAATGTTGTGTGCATTTGGCAATGTGATTCTTCCTCGTGTGTTTTTCTGCTGAACTCTGTGACAATATGATTTCTAATACAGAAAGAACACAAAAAGTAAACACCAAATAAGGAAACTTTCTCTTAAGTATATGAAGAAAGTGGTTGTTTGTTTGATGGAGATGTTCTCTTATTCATTGGCATCAGGAATGCATCATGAAAACTGGTAAAAAAAAGTGTTGTGAGGCCTTTTGGTAAGCTGCTTATTGTCTTGGTATAAGGTGGGAAAACATTGCATGTACGCTTTTTTAGTGTGGTTATGAATGTATATAGTAATATATTGCTTATATTAATAATATTTATTTCCATAAAATGTGAGAGTCGCCCACCCATTGCAACCTGTCGTAGTGGGGTTCCAATATCCAGCATGGTTTTGACAGAACTGAAAAAGATATAAACACACTTTAAAAGTTTTGTTTAACCCCTTCACTGCGGCGGCTATTCCGCCGCAGTGCTAAGGGGGCGGGCGGAAGTGCGGCCGGCGAATTCTGGTGACGGAACCGCTCCGTCACCAGTGTCGGTTGCGCTGTGCTCATGACGGAGCGGTTCCATCATGGCCCCACCCGCTCAATGGAACGCTCAGCGCAGGCGCGGAATACACGCAGCGCAGGAGCGTCGGGCGGGCCATGACGGAACCGCTCCGTCATCAGCACAGCGCCACCGCGGCTGATGATGGAGCGGTTCCGTCATCAGCAGGGGAGGGGTTACGATAAGTGGTTTAGTAATCAAGAGTTAAAACTAGTATAATTATACAATGAAAATATTTTAAATAATGTTTTTTACTTTTTAAGGAGTTGTGACGCCATTGCGCATTTGTGTTAGGATGTATTTCCAGAGCTGAGGCAGGGACACGACTCCAGAATATTCCCAAGAGTAGTAAAGATGTACTCACACACTGTAAAGGTTTTTTCATAGCAAGAGGTTTTCTAAAAAAGATCAAGAGTAGTGTATTATTCACCAAAACTATTGTAATGGTGGTTTGAACACATTAGGCTGAGTTGCAACATCACTGTTATGTGAGCAAGAAGGCTTCTTGACTCTCATGTGAAATAGGAAACAATGGATCTGATTGGTTTGACACCTGTCTATCATTAATTGAGGAAGATCCCACATCTTTTCCCTCATCGTTTTGATGTGTCTCTTGGGTTTCACATCTTTTGTTTTGTCTCTGACAATTCCATTTTTTTGAGAGTTTGAGTAAATTCTTTGGGCACATAAAGGTGGCATCTGGTGGGGCACAGGGTTCAGAAGAGAATAATAACATCTTGGATTATGAAGAACCACCAAAGGCAAAGAAAGAAAGTATTGCATGGTCCTTCTTCATAATACCAGAGGGGAGAAGAAGGTCAATGCACGGAAAGTAACCTTTCTTTTCTTGAACATCAGTCAACCCTCTAGTAAGCTTCTGTTTTGGACAGGTTTCCTGTTTCTCATAAATAGGATATTGACCAACCGGACAATGTTCTAACTCGGGATAATGCTACATACAACATACCTTCTTTAAATACTGTACGTTCAATATTAATAAAAGCTGCATCCACACTTAAACCTTGAAATTATGGATAGTTACAGTATATGCTAGAGACATTGGAAATTGTTGCAGTCACTCATATAAGTCCTTTAGATGTGAAAAATGTTCAATACAATGGCCAATCTGCTTCATGCCATCAATCAGATCAAATTTTATGGCTAAGTATAAGAATAAATGAGCCTTGCCATAAATTAGCACTCGGTCAAACACCTGGCTTGCATTTTTCATTTAATTTATTTTTCCATGAATAATTCTTCTTGGCGCAGAAAGTAATTAACATTAGCTCCTCAGCACATACATTTTCAATCTCCCATATTTATTGTGGGTCTAGCATTCAGCTCCCGGACCATGCTGATCTCAGCCTTTCTTATCTTCAATTTTATGGAGCTGCCTCATGCTACTGTATAGCACTATATTTTAAGGCATGTCCCACAGGCCGATGGCTCAGGGTATGATTTTTACTAGTCCATCTAATTTGTAGCCTAATGGATTCCTTTTTATTTTAAATTTTCAATATTATTATACAACTATATATACCCTTTAATTTCAGACTATCAAATTCCTCTAGCATCTATACTCTCCAGTCAGCTACTTCCTATTCTTTTCATTGGGATATAAACACACCACTGCCAAACCCCCCAGCAGTCTGACTGCGTGGGCACTACGCAGTGTTCTACTGCATATTTATCTTCCTGCTGTGTCTGGACACTGCCTATAACCTAGCAAGCAGTCTCTGATCGGGAGTCCACCATCTTTTGATCTTCATCCAAAATATTTTATTGGTATGGCAGGACCGCTTTGATCCCACTTGCATTTTGGCACCACAGAACTTTCTATTCCAGATGACCAAATTAATTTACTTCTTGCAGGCAACAGGACAAATGAAAACCCTGTAGCCCTGCATATGCTCTCCCAATAAGAGTCCCTTCATTCATGGGTGAACAATTTTGCATCCTTCCTCCACCATAACTAATTTGTGTAGTTACTCTCATTCTGAATGTGCCATCTTGTTTTTCAACTGGATCTAGTACAAGTTACTGGCTACCATATCCATGCTGTAAATCCTTTCACATATTAGCAAAAATCTTTTATTTTAACACTCCATTCCAATTCCATTCTGTTCCTTACTCATTTGTTTCCATTCTCCTCAATTACTTTTCAGGATGTTGTACCAAATAACGAGGTACAAAATAATTGGTTGCCTTACTATTCACATACGCCAGTCTATATTCCTCCCTAAGGGGTTTGAGGCAGACCTGCAGGCTCCCTTACTCCTTTCTTTTATGCCACCAGAGTTCAATCACAAATCCTCCTCCTTTACCTTATGAGTCCTGATCAGTATGTACGCATATTTCATTAGTTCCCCAGGTTTATTCCTGTCCTGATGAGACACTGATATCTGCAAACGGTTTAAATGCTGTCAACACCAAGAAAGAAAGACCCTACTTTTGTATGAATGCCCATCCAGATACCACCCCCTGTGTTTGAAAAAGTTGTGGAATAATTTGGCTGTCTTGCATAGTAACCAATATACCATTTATACTCACTTGTGTTTTCACTTCTTTCTTTCACGATTTTGGTTCTTGTCACTTGGAGTTCTTTTAGAACATCTCTTTACTATTCACTTGACTGTTATATTTTGAGATTAAGAATTTGATATTGATAATAAAATATTTTTGATTCAGCTGAATGGAATTTATTCAACACACTTGTTGGTTTTCCTTCTAAGATTAAATCAGAACAACATTTCTTCTTTGTAAAAATATTAATGTTCTTTCTATGCAGGATTTCCTGCATTGCCATATTGTTTTTTGAGCTTGGGTTCCATGTGAACACTTGTCTTGAATTATACACTTTATATCCATGTTTACATGGACATTTGCGTTGTGCTCTTATGATTGTGAATATGAGTACTCAACCTCATCCCTATTTGGAAAAATATTTAAATCAATTACTTTGACCATAGCACCATTTACTAATTCTTCCTCCACATTTAAGTTATGCCGCAAAAGTACTCTACACTTTTTGCACACGCGTAAACACTTTTCTAATCCTGCAGTCTTTGACACAGACTTCTCCAAAGAATATCAAGGGGGTTTATCTCCTCTTTTTTGGCTTTAAAAGCCAAGAAAGCGGAGATGAAATTATCTCCCTATTACCTAGCTGTCGCTAACACCAGTTAGCGACAGCTAGTAGGAGATAGCCACCATCTTGGGCCCACTTTGCATGTCAGAGAAATTTATCACTAACGACATGCAAAGTGGGTGTGCCAAGATGTTAGCGACTGGAAACAGTCGTTAACATCGCTATAACCTATTACCAACTGTTGGATATATTCGCGCTAAGCACGAATATCTCCAAAAGCTAACACCTGCCCTGAGCAGTTCTTAGCCATGTCATCCAATGGGAGGTG
This sequence comes from Lissotriton vulgaris, assembly GCF_964263255.1. NCBI lineage: Eukaryota > Metazoa > Chordata > Amphibia > Caudata > Salamandridae > Lissotriton > Lissotriton vulgaris. Next base: position 1,584,989,171 of record NC_141687.1, read on the forward strand.
GATAACATGGCTAAGAGCATTAGCTCGGTAATGCATGAATATCGCTGACTTTTCAGCGATATTCATGCATTGCGGACGATTTTTATCGCATTTGCGATAAACCTTGGTAATACCAAGGTTTATCTGCGATAAAAATCGCCGCAGGTCGGCGATACATTTTTGTCTCTAACCAAGCAATAGCGATAATTATCGCTATTTCTTTAAAATATGCCCCCCAATTTTGCTTGTAGTTTCTCAGTTAGTAGTATTGTTACTCCCTGGTGTTCCATTTTATCAATAGCTGTAATTTCCAAAATATCTTCTTTCTACAGTTTCCATAATTGTTCATTTAATTTGGAGCACATTAGGCGGGTGTGGAGTTCAGGGATGGAATGCTGAATGTTGAGGTTGTGGTATTCTGCTGGTATTAGTTGCTGCCTGGTGGTCATGGCTGACGATCAATAAAGGACTTACCTGCATAACTGCTGGCTCTGTATGTCCTTTTAGTGGCGACGAGGTTGGGTATGGTGTCTGTTGTTCCCAAGAACAAGACTAGTGTTGTGCGTGACTGTTTTGGTGTTCTCCAGGATGATATGTTCAGGGATTTCATGTCTCAGTCTTTTGGTCATCCTGTCAGTGATGACATTGCCTTAAGAGGCGATAGAAGTGGTGGTATTGTGGCAGGGAGTACTACAAGATACATGAAACCTCCTGCACATTTTAATAATTATGTCATGCATTAATCTCTGCCAGTTTTCTTCTGTATTTTCATCACATTGCTCTGGTTATGGTTCATTTTATGTAATTGTAATCTGCTTGTATTTTGGGTTTTTTTCTTCATTAATCGTATTTTGTTTATGGCTATTCTTTTGTTTTCATTCTGTAAGAAGGGATATGTGTGGAGTTCTGGTATGGAATGGTGAACGTTGGGGATGTGGGATTTTGCTAGTGGCAGTTGCTGCCTTGTGGTCATGGCTGATTGTCAATAAAGGACTTACCGGTATAACTGCTAGCTATGCACGTCCTTACAGCGTGCTGCTGTGTTGTCGGAAGAAAATAGTTTTTTGTTAAGTTGACTTTCCAAAGCTCGTTTGACCCCTTTATCAGAACACCTATTCTAATGTGCTTCAGAATATGTCCATATTCAACATCAGATGCTTGACACATATTCTTCACTAGTTCCTTGTATTAAAAATTCAACCAAATGTTTATATTGCCAATACTTCCCCAAAAATGTCCTTTCATTATGGCGAACTGTCTTGAAAACAGGCTGTTTTTTCATGGGGGTGAGTTGTAGTAGGTCACCCAAGACAATTACATGCTTCCCTTTAAAGAGCACATCATACTCTATTTTTTAAATTTGCATTATCTTCAAAAGCATGCTTACCTCATCGGTGATCAAAAGCTTCAGTTTCTTCAAAACTCTTGACAACTTATGACAAGCTTCTCCAGATAACGTCTGGTATTCCAGCTTATTGTTATGTTCAACATGTAGCATAAGTAGTCAGCGTAAAGTAATTACTTTAATACTGTGCGCAGCTAATTCAGTTGGTGCTGTTACTTTACATGATAAATTTGATTCTGTAGTCCTTTGTAGATAAAACATATTTTCCCATTGCCAGCTTGACCACTGATATACAGTAGAATTGGGTTGGATATAGCGCAATCATATTATTTCTTCTCATGCAACCCATGCTCCATGCCATCTGTTACTTCAATATAAATTATTTCTGTCTGTCATTCAATTGTGCTACAAAGGGCCAGATTACAATCTTGTTAGGAAGGCCTCCTGACGGGTACCGGAACGTGCGCCTATGTTTCCGACCGAGTCGTCACCCACTCCGAACGACCAAGTACGATGCAAAGATCTCATTTGCCTCAACCAAATCGGTTCTGGAACCTGATCCTGTCCGACCAACTTGTTCGCAGACAATTCATGCCGAGAGATTATGGTGCATAATTCGGTCAGCTGTTTCGCCTCGTTCTCAGCAAGACAAAATGCTGTCGGAATTGGACTTCAGGGGGTCGTACCAGGCCCCCCTTCACACAGGGCCCTTCGAATCGGTCACGGGGGTGCCCATGGGTCCCCTGATCCAAGCATGCACAGTGTGGCACGCAACATGGGGCAGCCACCACAGGGTGTACACTTTTTGCCACCCACCCCTTTTTTCTATGGGAGACTGTTTACGCGTAGAGTACATAGAATTCAACTGGAGTCCAAGCAAACTGAGTCCGTCAGCATACGGATGCATCGTACTTGTTAGGACAGACTCGCACTTCGCGATTCACTTGGAAAGCCCTCCAGGTTAGAGTCGCACAAAGGGCTTTCCTAGCAAGATCCTAATCTGGCCCTAATTGTTCAAAATCTACATTTTTCTCTTTTGCTTTGCAGTTTCTGCCTCACTCATGGCTATGGCTGCTTCATTTTGAATAACTAGTTGTCCAAGTGAATCTTGACTCAGTGGTGCAGAATTGTGACTGCTTTGTGAAATCTCCTTAGCTAGTTCAACAGAAATATATTCTTCATGTTCAATTGAATCTTTCAAAATTTGCAAAGAGAAACGTCTGGATTCCTGGCTTTTACAGCATTAAAAGTCTTCTTAGCAGTCTTAGGGCCCCATTAGGATGGGGGGGCTGATTGCCTCTGCCGGGCCAGCGGTAGTCACCGCCGGCCCAGCGGGGGCAATCCGCCCGCCATCCCTGTAGAAGTGACCCCCGCTATATTATTATGGCTGGGGGTCCGCGGCTGACGGAAAGACCGTCCAATTCCATTCTGTTCCTTACTCATTTGTTTCCATTCTCCTCAGTTACTTTTCAGGATGTTGTACCAAATAACGAGGTACAAAATAATTGGTTGCCTTACTATTCACATACGCCAGTCTGTATTCCTCCCCAAGGGGTTTGAGCCAGACCTGCAGGCTCCCTTACTCCTTTCTTTTATGCCACCAGAGTTCAATCACAAATCCTCCTCCTTTACCTTATGAGTCCTGATCAGTATGTACGCATATTTCATTAGTTCCCCAGGTTTATTCCTGTCCTGATGAGACACTGATATCTGCAAACGGTTTAAATGCTGTCAACACCAAGAAAGAAAGACCCTACTTTTGTATGAATGCCCATCCAGATACCACCCCCTGTGTTTGAAAAAGTTGTGGAATAATTTGGCTGTCTTGCATAGTAACCAATATACCATTTATACTCACTTGTGTTTTCACTTCTTTCTTTCACAATTTTGGTTCTTGTCACTTGGAGTTCTTTTAGAACATCTCTTTACTATTCACTTGACTGTTATATTTTGAGATTAAGAATTTGATATTGATAATAAAATATTTTTGATTCAGCTGAATGGAATTTATTCAACACACGTGTTGGTTTTCCTTCTAAGATTAAATCAGAACATCATTTCTTCTTTGTAAAAATATTAATTTTCTTTCTATGCAGGATTTCCTGCATTGCCATATTGTTTTTTGAGATTGGGTTCCATGTGAACACTTGTCTTAAGTTATACACTTTATATCCATGTTTACATGGACATTTGCGTTGTGCTCTTATGATTGTGAATATGAGTACTCAACCTCATCCCTATTTGGAAAAATATTTAAATCAAGTACTTTGCCCATAGCACCATTTACAAATTCTTCCTCCACATTTAAGTTATGCCGCAAAAGTACTCTACACTTTTTGCACACGCGTAAACACTTTTCTAATCCTGCAGTCTTTGACACAGACTTCTCCAACGAATATCAAGGGGGTTTATCTCCTCTTTTTTGGCTTTAAAGGCCAAGAAAGCGGAGATAAAATTATCTCCCTATTACTAGCTGTCGCTAACACCAGTTAGCGACAGCTAGTAGGAGATAGCCACCATCTTGGGCCCACTTTGCATGTCAGAGAAATTTATCACTAACGACATGCAAAGTGGGTGTGCCAAGATGTTAGCGACTGGAAACAGTCGTTAACATCACTATAACCTATTACCAACTGTTGGAGATATTCGCGCTAAGCACGAATATCTCCAAAAGCTAACACCTGCCCTGAGCAGTTCTTAGCCATGTCATCCAATGGGAGGTGGATAACATGGCTAAGAGCATTAGCTCGGTAATGCATGAATATCGCTAACTTTTCAGCGATATTCATGCATTGCGGGCGATTTTTATCGCATTTGCGATAAACCTTGGTAATACCAAGGTTTATCTGCGATAAAAATCGCCGCAGGTCGGCGATACATTTTTGTCTCTAACCAAGCAATAGCGATAATTATCGCTATTGCTTTATAATATGCCCCCCAATTTTGCTTGTAGTTTCTCAGTTAGTAGTATTGTTACTCCCTGGTGTTCCATTTTATCAATAGCTGTAATTTCCAAAATATCTTCTTTCTACAGTTTCCATAATTGTTCATTTAATTTGGAGCTCATTAGGCGGGTGTGGAGTTCAGGGATGGAATGCTGAATGTTGAGGTTGTGGTATTCTGCTGGTATTAGTTGCTGCCTGGTGGTCTTGGCTGACGGTCAATAAAGGACTTACCTGCATAACTGCTGGCTCTGTATGTCCTTTTAGTGGCGACGAGGTTGGGTATGGTGTCTGTTGTTCCCAAGAACAAGACCAGTGTTGTGCGTGACTGTTTTAGTGTTCTCCAGGATGATATGTTCAGGGATTTCAGGTCTCAGTCTTTTGGTCATCCTGTCAGTGATGACATTGCCTTAAGAGGTGATAGAAGTGGTGGTATTGTGGCAGGGAGTACTACAAGATACATGAAACCTCCTGCACGTTTTAATGATTATGTCATGCATTAATCTCTGCCAGTTTTCTTCTGTATTTTCATCACATTGCTCTGGTTATGGTTCATTTTATGTAATTGTAATCTGCTTGTATTTTGGTTTTTTTTCTTCATTAATCGTTTTTTGTTTATGGCTGTTCTTTTGTTTTCATTCTGTAAGAAGGGATATGTGTGGAGTTCTGGTATGGAATGGTGAACGTTGGGGATGTGGGATTTTGCTAGTGGCAGTTGCTGCCTTGTGGTCATGGCTGATTGTCAATAAAGGACTTACCGGTATAACTGCTAGCTATGCACGTCCTTACAGCGTGCTGCTGTGTTGTCGGAAGAAAATAGGGGCAAATTATCAAGGGGGTTTATCTCAGCTTTTTTGGCTTTAAAAGCCAAGAAAGCGGAGATAAAATTATCTCCCTATTACCTAGCTGTCGCTAACACCAGTTAGCGACAGCTAGTAGGAGATAGCGACCATCTTGGGCCCCACTTTGCATGTCAGTGATATTTATCACTAATGACATGCAAAGTGGGTGTGCCAAGATGTTAGCGACTGAAAACAGTCGCTAACATCACTATCTCCTATTACCAACTTTTGGAGATATTCGCTCTAAGCGCGAATATCTCCAAAAGCTAACACCTGCCCTGACCAGTTCTTAGCCATGTTATCCAATGGGAGGTGGATAACATGGCTAAAAGCATTAGCTCGGTAATGCATGAATATCGCTGACTTTTCAGCGATATTCATGCATTGCGGCGATTTTTATCGCATTTGCGATAAACCTTGGTAATACCAAGGTTTATTTGCGGTAAAAATCGCCGCAGCTCAGCTGTAAATTGTTGTCTCTAACCTAGCAATAGCGATAATTATCGCCATTGCTTGGTAATATGCCCCATAGTTTTTTGTTAAGTTGACTTTCCAAAGCTCGTTTGACCCCTTTATCAGAAAACCTATTCTAATGTGCTTCAGAATATGTCCATATTCCACATCAGATGCTTGACACATATTCTTCACTAGTTCCTTGTATTAAAAATTCAACCAAATGTTTATATTGCCAATACTTCCCCAAGAATGTCCTTTCATTATGGCGAACTGTCTTGAAAACAGGCTGTTTTTTCATGGGGGTGAGTTGTAGTAGGTCACCCAAGACAATTACATGCTTCCCTTTAAAGAGCACATCATACTCTATTTTTTAAATTTGCTGCATTCTTAAGTGTACGACGGCAAGCATTATCTTCAAAAGCATGCTTACCTCATTGGTGATCAAAAGCTTCAGTTTCTTCAAAACTCTTGACAACTTATGACAAGCTTCTCCAGATAACGTCTGGTATTCCAGCTTATTGTTATGTTCAACATGTAGCATAAGTAGTCAGCGTAAAGTAATTACTTTAATACTGTGCGCAGCTAATTCAGTTGGTGCTGTTACTTTACATGATAAATTTGATTCTGTAGTCCTTTGTAGATAAAACATATTTTCCCATTGCCAGCTTGACCACTGATATACAGTAGAATTGGGTTGGATATAGAGCAATCATATTCTTTCTTCTCATGCAACCCATGCTCCATTCCATCTGTTACTTCAATATAAATTATTTCTGTCTGTCATTCAATTGTGCTACAAAGCGCCAGATTACAATCTTGTTAGGAAGGCCTCCTGACGGGTACCGGAACGTGCGCCTATGTTTCCGACCGAGTCGTCACCCACTCCGAACGACCAAGTGTGATGCAAAGATTTCATTTGCCTCAACCAAATCGGTTCTGGAACCTGATCCTGTCCGACCAACTTGTTCGCAGACAATTCATGCCGAGAGATTATGGTGCATAATTCGGTCAGCTGTTTCGCCTCGTTCTCAGCAAGACAAAATGCTGTCGGAATTGGACTTCAGGGGGTCGTACCAGGCCCCCCTCAACACAGGGCCCTTCGAATCGGTCACGGGGGTGCCGATGGGTCCCCTGATCCTAGCATGCACAGTGTGGCACGCAACATGGGGCAGCCACCACAGGGTGTACACTTTTTGCCACCCACCCCTTTTTTCTATGGGAGACTGTACATAGAATTCAACTGGAGTCTAAGCAAACTGAGTCCGTCAGCATACGGATGCATCGTACTTGTTAGGTCAGACTCGCACTTCGCGATTCACTTGGAAAGCCCTCCAGGTTAGAGCCGCACAAAGGGCTTTCCTAGCAAGATCCTAATCTGGCCCTAATTGTTCAAAATCTACATTTTTCTCTCTTGCTTTGCAGTTTCTGCCTCACTCATGGCTATGGCTGCTTCATTTTGAATAACTAGTTGTCCAAGTGAATCTTGACTCAGTGGTGCAGAATTGTGACTGCTTTGTGAAATCTCCTTAGCTAGTTCAACAGAAATATATTCTTCATGTTCAATCGAATCTTTCAAAATTTGCAAAGAGAAACGTCTGGATTCCTGGCTTTTACAGCATTAAAAGTCTTCTTAGCAGTCTTAGGGCCCCATTAGGATGGGGGGGCAGATTGCCTCCGCTGGGCCAGCGGTAGTCACCACCGGCCCTGCGGGGGCACTCCGCCCGCCATCCCTGTAGAAGTGACCCCCGCTATATTATTATGGCTGGGGGTCCGCGGCTGATGGAAAGACCGTCCGCCGCTTTTCCGCCCGAATGGCAGGCTCCCTTTCACCGTGAGGATGGCGGGCGGAATTCCTAAAGATGCCCTTAGCCTCCAACTAGTTTGTAACTTATTCAGCAAGCCAAGGCATGATGAGTTGCAGAAGTGCCCATTAGAAAAACACACTTATTTCTGCAGTTTGACAACTCATTATTCTGTAGTTAATTAAATTTCCTTTATTATGTTTCGCCAAATAACCTTCACGTCCAACTACTGTATATTTTTCTTCTTCTATGTTTTGTATCACATTTCTTTTGTATCTGTAGTGTTGAAGTACTTCATAAAGGCACTTGTGTTTTAGATGTTGACTTTTTTTTGGATATCACGCATCTAACATATTTGCCTTCACAATATCTGTACTTTCTGCGTCAAACTCCGATAGATAGCTCATGTACTTGCTTGGCCTAGACTTACCAAAAAATTCCCTTTGACTTTGAGAACCACCTGGCTGAGGTCAGCCAGGCACAGCACTCATAAGAGACTACCTCTCTATGGAAAAACATGTTCAAGCTGAACCTGCACAATGTCTTAGATTTCTGCATCTCCTTGATCTCTGTCTTTTTTTATTTAATATTGTATGAAGTTGTAACGGCCGGATTCTCGGACCAGATAGGATCAGCTCCTTAGAGCACCTCCAACCCAGCCGGAACGTAATCACCTCCCTCCTTAGGACATATTTACATTAGGTATGTATATGCCTTGTACCTAAGGATGGGGAATTAGCAATATACATGCATAGGTTTTCTACAATATCCCACTCATACCAGTTAGTCTCGCGGCAACTTAAGCCCAGACTAGTCTACCCTAGGGCAGTTCCGATTAGTTACCATTACACACTGACCACAGTCAGTGCTCGCTCGACAAGCCGCAATCCTGCGTGTTTTAGCACCAGTATCCTCCCTGGTGTTCTCTCACTCACCTTCCGATCCACAATCCGGCGGATCTAAGCACCAGTATCCTCCCTGGTGTTTTCGTTACTTACATCCCAAGCCGCAATCCTGAGGTATCGGCACCATTGTCCCGCCTGGTGTTCTCATTAACGCCGCTTACCAACGACGATCACTTTCCTATGAATACCTTTGGAAGGAATCTCTCATTGGCTACTCGGGATATGATACTACAATATTATGAATTATACAACAGTTTACCGAATGAGATGATGTACAATCTATTCTTCACATCAAGGGGTCCCTCTCTCCCTCATTGCTCAGTCACTTCTTACCTGACCGGGAATTACATCCGTTCATGAAAACAATGCCTGACTAGAAGAACAGGTTACCCTGATTGAACAAGAATACGAGGCACATGCTGGTTCACTAAGAACTGGGGTACTTTATTACAATGATCATAAAAACACAATACCACACTATGACATATATCCTGCAAAGGAAAGTGAAAGGTTAGAATGTGCACACTATGAGAAAAAAGGTCGACGTCACCTTATTAATGTGAAGTCTGGATTCAGCAGTCATCTAGGTTCCCTTCTCGTCTGCGCTTTGGCTCGTCTTAAAGTCACACTTCGGCAGTCACGGGTACACATCTGCACCGCTATGCTCTGTCTTCTCTGCTTCCCTCCAAGTCACTGGAACCTTCCTTTCATTAGCTGCTTTCTCTCTGGCTGTTCTGCGCTACTCCTCTCTCCTCTCAATCACGGACCATCTTCACTTCTCGGCTTCGATCTTATAACTCAGTTTCAGCCACTCTGGTATTCGTTCTCCTGACTAACTGCTTCATTCGGAATGCTCTGATCGTATAGGTCAAAGCTCGCCAGCTGCTCTAACTAAAATAACTTCAATCTTTCTAAGAGAGTATCAGCTTCTTGGTCTTTCTCGGACTTCAAAATGGCGACTGTCTGCCTGGAAATAATTAATGGCATTGATGCTAACGGCTAGCTGCCGCCTACAGACTGACTAATTTACTGCCTCATGCTCTCGCTAATATGGAAGCTTGTCCTTTCATGGAAAGTTACGGCCAGTAACCTGCCACCCACCAAATTCTTGTACCTCCCCGTACCAATGACACGTTCTCAGTCGGCCGATCTGATGTTGTGTCTTCGGAGTGGAGAAAAATACAGTCTATCGATAAGGGCCAGCCTGAGCCGGTTCTCTCCAAGCGAACAACACTTCGAAACTAAAACATTACATTTGACCTAGAAGCATCTCAAGCTGCCGGGGCAGAAAGCAAGATGGAGTCTCTCCCGTTTGAGGCCTACAAGGCCCGAAATAAGCATAACTCCATAGAAGGTATACTAACACTCTTGCAAAAGGACGGATTATCACTAATACTAATGAATCTATCCCCTAACATAAGTTTATAAGCCCTGATCTAAGGAAAAGGGTACGAAAGTGCATTACTGTGCCCTTTGAATAGGCCCTGTCTATGGTTCTACTCCTTGCACTAGAATGATAATAGACTGGAGTCACTTCCAATCATCCTCCGTCAAAGGAGGGCCGAAAAAGTCGGTCAGAACAGAAGTGAAGTGCTGAGCAACACAAATGGAGTTGTCTGCAACAAATTGTAGATCAATATTTGTATTCCACATTATCAGAATCACAGGGTTGTGGTTATTTATGTATTTGGATGTCTCTGATCGTATGAGGTTGTATGTATTTTTTGGTCACTTTCATGTCAATGTATGTCTGACTGCAGACATAAAGCTCTTCACTCTTCCTTGTGAAATCACAGGTCATGGGAATCCAAATTGACATATTTTGTAAAATCTAAGCATGGGCGTATTTGCGGATTCGCAAAATCCGCAAATTTGCGGATTCGTGGATTTTACGGATTTTTTAAATGGGGGGGGGCTTCTGTGCGAGTTCAAATGCATCTTGTGTGTATAAATGGTCAGAGACCGATCAGAGCAGCAGATGAAGAGAAAGAAACTCCTGGTCACAGGAACAGCGAGAGAATTGCGCTCGTGAAAGTCAAGGATACAAAGGCCTCTATCCAGCATCACAGCTGATTTTCGACGGTAGATTTGAGAAGAAGGCACACCTGCCCAGCCTCGACGACGCTCACAATGGTTTTTGGGCTGATGAATGAGTCACTGAATTTGAGCTTCAACTAGTTCCAGCGACCATGTGTGTGTTACTATGCAATTGCACCGATGTGCGCAGGGGTCCCTTGAGTGAGCTGTCAGCAGTGGCACGAGGATTGCGCTCGTGAAAGTCAAGGATACAAAGGCCTCTATCCAGCATCAGAGCTGATTTTCGACTGTAGATTTGGGAAGAAGGCACACCTGCCCAGCCTCAACGACGCTCACAATTGTTTTTGGGCTGATGAATGAGTCACTGAATTTGAGCTTCAACTAGTTCCAGCGACCATGTGTGTGTTACTATGCAATCTCACCGATGTGCGCAGGGGTCCCTTGAGTGAGCTGTCAGCAGTGGCACGAGGATTGCGCTCGTGAAAGTCAAGGATACAAAAGCTTCTATCAAGCATCACAGCTGATTTTCGACGGTAGATTTGGGAAGAAGGCACACCTGCCCAGCCTCGACGATGCTCACGATTGTTTTTGGGATGATGAATGAGTCACTGACTTTGAGCTTCAACTAGTTCCAGTGACCATGTGTGTGTTACTATGCAATCGCACCGATGTGCGCAGGGGTCCCTTGAGTAAGCTGTCCATCATCCTGTAACTATTTTAGGATGGCACCGGCAAGCTGCCAGCGCCATCCTAAAATAGTTACTAAATTAGCTTCATCAGGAAGCACTAATAGATAAAATAAATCAGGTGCTCGAGCACCTGCTGTGATTTACAGTGCCAGGTCCTTGTCTGCACTGTACAATCTTCGCGAGTGGCACCATGCACAGCACAAGCAGGTGCTCCTTCCTTTCTGCCCCTCGAGTAGATTTTTACTCGAGCCGCAGCTTTGTCAAAGCAAGTGGACAGTTTCCCAATGTGAGCGGTCGCGAGCATACGCGACCACCCACACTGAGAAATCTGGCCACCTGCCTTAAGAAATCTCACTGGGAGGTTGACTTTGCATGCTCCCGCTTGTCAACTTGATGTTGATGATCGCAAACAAGGAAAAATCTTGCTGGGATGTGGATTTTCCTCTCTCGCTAACTTAATGATGATGAACGCAAGCAAGTGAAAAAACTCCATGAGCTCCACGTAACGGAGAGTGTGGAAATCTTTGCAAACTCCGAAAGCGGAACAGAATTCACTGCCCAGACCTGATACCAGTAAGGGATCCACTGGACTCTCTGCACAGTGTACTTCATTTTAGTACACTATATAGAGAGCAGTTTCCTAAAGTCTGTGAGTGGTTGAGTAATTAACTGAGTGAGTTTATGAGTCTCTGAGTGGCAGAGTGACTCAGTGCATGGGTGTTTCTGAGTGGGTCTGTTAGTTGGTGCGTGAGAATGGAAGTGGGACTGCTAATTGATGCATGACTCTCTGACTGGTTCTGGGAATTAGTGCATGACTCTCTGAGTGGCTCTGTGAATGGGCGCAGAATCTCTGAGTGGGTCTGTGAGTGGATGAAGAGTGTCTTGGTGGGTCTGTGAGGGGTGCCTTAGTGTCTGAGTGGATCTGCGATTAGGTTTGGGTTTCCCTGATTGGGTAATAAGTGGGCACATTATTCTGTGAGTGGGTCTGTGAGAGAATGCATAAGCTTCAGAGTGGGTGAGTAAATGGATGCTTGTGTATCTGAGTGGGTCTCTATGTGGCTGCATAAGTCTCTGAGTCTGTGACAAGATGCATACGTCTCTTAAAGGGTCTGTGAGTGGGAGCATGAATCTGTGAATCAGTCTGTCAGTGGGTACAAAAGTGTCTTAGTATTTCAGTGAGTGGGTGCATACCCTTCAGAGTGGGTGAGTGACTGGGTGTGTAACTGTTTGAGTGGGTCTCTGACTAGGTGCATGAATCTCAGAGTGTATCAGTGAGTGGCTGCATGAGTCTCTAAGTAGATCTGTGAGTGGTTGCATGAGTCTCTGAGTGGGTCACTGAGTGGGTTCATGAGTGTCTGAGTGGGTCTGTTAGTGGGTGCATGAGTCTGTGGCTGGAGTGTATGATTCTGTGTGGATCTGTGAGTGCATGCATTTGTGTGCATGTAAGTGTGTGAATGTATATTTTTATGTATTTTTTTACGGGTTCGCGACTCCGCTGCAAAGTTTCACCGGGGCTGCGCTGAGCATCACGATGGGTCTACGACTTGAACCATGTGAAAAAAATGGTTTGCAGGATATTGAAACTCACAAGGAGTCCCTCAGACACCCCCTGATGCCGAGGCCTAAGATGGCTTTCAACACTTCTTGGCTGAAGTGTTGGCAGCCAATCAGAGCTCTACACTTCCCTGGATGAGCTCATTATTATTTGCAAATTAGCTGCGATCGCAGATAAACAAATTTAGATTTCCATAAATTTCTCAATACCTATTGAATGGATTTAAACCAAGTAGCAAAAAGCACACTCTGTGGATCTAAGGCTGCTTTCTGTCAAATTTGCTGTAATTCAGTTCAGGCTGCAAGTTTGTCTAAATAGTCTATGGGAATTAACATGGTAAATACACTTTTTTTGACCCTCCCTATTCCTCAGCTCCGCTTGACGGATCTCCCTGAAACTTGCCAGGCACAATAAGACTCACCTTGACACTTTTTGGGTAAAATTTCATGTAAGATTTGTCAAATGATGGTAAAAATAATTAGGCAAGTCAAAATCACTTTTTTTATGGAAACATGGTCTTAACTATAACTACCTACTGGCAACCGCAAGTAGGTAAATATGAAGGGCTTATACTTACCCGTAAAAAAACTCAGATGTTCCTTGTAAAGACATGCATGGAAAAGACATGTAAAGACATGCATAGTTGTGGTGAAGATCTGTGTGATAATGGAATGGCTGGAATATTGTAATATTGTATGAGTGCAATCTCCCCAAAAACTGACTTAGAAAATGTAATGTCTTCAGCACCACGTAACAAGACTGTGTATAAACCTCATAAATGCCTTCTTAGACAAACTTTCTACACAGGCATGGTCACAAACACAAAGTCAGTGGGAGTCGTGTGAGATCAGAAGCCTCGTGAAGTTACATATGAATGTGGTAGCCAGGCCATACTCTGCAAGATGTGGTTACACGCGGAACACTTTGCACTCCTGCCTGAGACAAGCAGTGTTTCTATAATCGCTGCATGGATTCTCTCCAACAGGAATCACTGCAACCACCTATAGAAGCACATGCTGGTTTACTCAATATCAGCCCTTCAATGGTTATTCTACGTTTTAAATGCCTTTGTATCACCCATTGAGAGTTTTACAAACATGAAAATTTAGAGATTGCTGATATGCTACAACTCAAGAGCTCCATTTTTAAAACTTGGTGGCATATTTGCAAGGATGGTGTTAAAATTATCGCCGGTTTAGCGGCAGAAAACTGCAGCTAAAGCGGCGATAATGGGTTTGATAATATGCCCAGGAGAATTCCAATAGAAGGCCATGTTCACACCAGAACATGGACTTCTTTTGAAATTATCAAGGGCATATTATCAGGCAGATTATCGTCTCTTTAGCAGCAGTTTTCTCCTGCTAAACCAGCGATAATTTTTAACACCGTTCTTGTTAATATGCCCCCAGATCCTTGCACTTACTGAGTACTGCATGTCAAGAGAGCCCACTCTAGAAGCCACTCCCTTCACAGTCTCCCAATCTTAGATTTCTCTAGAATCACTTGAAAGGCACAAAAACCAATTCTGTTTTGGTGCAATGTAGTGCTTCCTTTAGTGACTTCTTTTTATTGAGTCCGTGTTTGTTTCTGTTAGAAATAGGGTTTCTGGTTGGCTAGGGTATGTGGCTAAGCCAGGCAGAAACCACCACTCTAGTCAGGGCAAAGGAGTTACACACCCAAGATCATCTCAGCTCACCCCCTTGGTGGCTTGGCAGAGCAGTCAGGCTTATCCCAGAGGCAATATGTAAAGCCTTTGCGCAACACATACACACACCAGCGACGCACTGGGTACACCACATATAGAGAGACTCCACAAAAGGTTGTATCAAAAATATCCCTTGTATTGTACATAAAAACACATTAGCCCACATCACATTAATCACTGTGCCACTAAGTTATAAAAATGCATATAAACCCCATAAGACTGCAATTACATGAGTCACTACGGCACTAGGCACGTGTCATAATAAGGAAGCCACTGAGTTGTATGTAAACTACATGTAGACCCCACCTACATAAATCACTGTAACCTAGGCAATTGTCATAGCATCATGTGCATCATAATCACCTTGCCACCATCAGGTAAACATAAGATCACTTTGCTGAACATGAGGCACAAGATCACCTTGGTCCCCAGGTAGAATATATTATGCAAGCCAATCCCAGTCCCAGCCTCTGCACTCCTAATACCAGAAATACTGCAATGTACACATGAGTGTAGGCTCAGAAGTATCTGTGCCCCTGTCATGGACCCTTTGGTAATTATGTTGGGAAAGTCACTGGAGCAAGATTGGGACCACCGTAAAGGATTACCACCTGTCCAGCTCTTTACTGCTGTGGGGACACCCCCGTGCTCGCCCCACAATGACCATAGGGGAAAAGCAGGCCCCCCAAAAGGTAGGTAGGGTCAAGGAGGGGGGGCAGCTGCCCGCAACTGTGCTGAGGGGCAGCTACTGCTAGAAAAAAAAAACCAGGCTCAGGAGGGTAAGGAGATCTCGCCTGGTCTAGAGTGGCTGCTCTGGGTGGGAGGGACCTCAATCCCCTTCTTTACTCCATGCAGACTAGTAGGGCAACAGCCTGCGAACATGCAGTGCTGCTGCCAAGCGATGAACATCAGCTCCCAATCACCGGTCACTGGGGGCTGAACTGATTAGGTTGTACCTGGGGCTGTGAGGATGGAAATGTGCTGGTAATCCTCCTCGTCGGCATCATGCTGGGCGGGGATGCCACAAGCGGAGGATTCCTCATTCAGTTTGGGATGTTGTTAGGCAATGCTCAGGGCTTCTTGGTCACGCTGTTGCTTTCTGTGTGGGTGTGTAGCCCTCAAGTCAGGAGCCCCTCCTCCCGGGGTTTCCTTGGCTATGGCAGACCCTCTCCCTCACTGCAGAGGGCAGGGAGTGTGGTAGGCACGGCAGAACGAGCCCGCGCCTCATGTTCCAGTAAATCCCACACACACTACATCTTCGCTACCTTCGCAATTCAGGGCATGGAGCAGCACTGCAATTACTGCCGAATATCAGCTAGTAGAGACGCTCACTATGACTGATTTCAATCACTCTGGATTTGCCCCAATGTAGCAATTACCATTCGCTTTCCACCAGCAAAGAGCTCTCCACACGCTCTAAACTGGAAAGCGCCATGCTTATTATTTTCAAAGGTTATAGGTAAAGACAAGCACTCCCCCTGCCAAAACGTACAGTGTTTCTTTCATGATTCATCTCACATAAAGGGGTGAAGAACAGTCCAGTCCTTTCCTGAAGACCTTTGTATCCCTGAGACTTCAAAAAGGAGGCCAGCACATACAATCCCTTGGAGATTCTTCACAAGCAGGATACCACAGCAGGGCAAAAAGAGTCAGTCCTTTTTCCTTCAACACATACAGACGCAGCAACTGCGGGTCAACTCCACACAGCAAAGGGGCAGTACTCCTCCTTACAAATCTTCAGCTCTTCTTCTTGGTAGGGTCCTCTTGTTTCTTAAAGTAATCTAAAGTCCTGGGGTTTTAGGTGTAACACTTATACTCCAAAATGTCTTTGGTCTTCGAACCCAGTCCTAACCAGTTCAGCCTTACTGGTGCAGCATAATCACAGGGGGTGGACACAGCATTGTTCAAAAGGAGGCACAGCCTAGTCAGGTGTAAGCAAAATTCCTCCCACTACTCTAAATGCAGACCAAGTCTATTCAGCCCTCTGATGAGTCACCCAGGCAAGGCAGGAGGCCACACCTCAACCCCCTGCCCCCAGTGACTGTCCAGAGTGAGTGCCCATCTCAGCTCCTGTCACTCACACACCAGATGTTGGATACACAAACAGCCAGAGACACACAGAATGGTAAAGTAAGAAAATGCCATCTTTCTAAAAGTGGCATTTTCAATCACAGAATTTAAAAAGCGCCTTCACTCAAAGGTGCATTAATACATTCTGAGTTAAGAGAGTATAAACTCAATTTTTCTGTCTTGTCCCTATTGATAGTTACACATGTAAACATGTTACAGTGCAACTCCAATAATTAGCCGATAGGACAGATAACCTTTCAATAGTGAAAAATGAAATACATTGTATTTCACTATCAGGACATGTCACACACACTAGCACATGTCCTACCGTTCACATACACCGCACCCTGCCCATGAGGGCAACTTGGGCCTACCTTAGGGTTGCCTTACATATAAGTAAAGGGAGGTTTTGGGCCTGATAGTCGGTGCACTTGCCAGGACAACATGTCAGTTTACAACTGCGTGAGCAGATACAACATTGGTAGGTCTGAGATACATTTACAGGGCTACTCATGTGGGTGGCACAACCAGTGCTGCAAGCCCACTAGCATTTGATTTACAGGCCCTGGAACACACTGTGAACTTTACTAGGGACTTACCAGTAAATCAAATATGCCGATCATGGATAACCAATCATAGCGCAATTTATTAAGAGAGCATATGCACTTTAGCACTGGTCAGCTGTGGTACAGTGCCCAGAATCCAATAGTCAACGAAATCAGGGTCAGAAAAATAGGGAGCAAAGGTCAACAAGTTCGGGGATTAACCTGCAAAAGGGTCAGGTTTTACAGTTCCAATATCAGGACGCCTTCACGTGTTTCTACACATTAGAAATACAATATATATATTATTTTAAAAGAGTTTTGTTAGCATTGTTTATGACAATGCATTAACTATTAATTGGATAGGTTAGATTGCGTAGTAACAATGCAACTATTGAGGCAGCGCTTTGGAAAGAGCTGTTGCAGGGTTGCCCTGATAAGGATCTTGTCTCACCCTCCAGGCTAAGTATGAAAAGTCAAGGAACAAAGATGAGCCAATAGAAAGAAATACTCCAAGAAAGCTAAGAAGGAACAGGAAAGTTAATAAAACCCCAATA
Organism: Lissotriton vulgaris; assembly: GCF_964263255.1. NCBI lineage: Eukaryota > Metazoa > Chordata > Amphibia > Caudata > Salamandridae > Lissotriton > Lissotriton vulgaris. The sequence continues at coordinate 1,585,006,597 of NC_141687.1, forward strand.
GAAATGAAATATTGATAATAGTTCATACATTAAGGCCCATATGTGTATGATGTGAGATTTCCTATTAGGAAATGCCAATTTAGCGGTTTCCAAATTTGAAATTTCCTAAAAGTGTTTCCGACTCTGTAGCAACTGCTATTATGAAATGCCAATGTATGTACATTTCAATTTACGATTCCCAAATAGCAATTCCTTTGAATTCACTATTTATAAATTACAAATGTGAAATTACTTTCATATGGGCCATAATCCCCATAAAATGCTGGATCAGAAATGAGGCAGTCCTACTTGAAATGTTGTAAATAACGATGTAGACATCAAGGATTTAACATTCAGTGTACCTATGTAGGGCGCTACGTGTGCATGTATATATATGTGTATATATGTATTGTGTGTTCATTAATATACTTCATTTCACTTGAGAGGTCACCTTAGGAGCATAATTTTGTTGCATTACAGGCACGAACTGTTTGGTGATAGACTGCGTTTGGGTTATAAGCTGTAAATCAGCATCGAAAACGATCATCTGGTTCTTTACTTTTTGAAGGCTATAACGTTCTATTTCGAAAGGACTGGAAATCACATGTCCACTAATATGTTTACCCATTGTTTACCCAATACCTTGGTCTATCTGGTATTGTTTCTTCAAGCATTTCTAACAAATGCACTAAGCCTTCAGGGTACTGCTGCAATGTCTTGGTAGAGCACAGACATCATCTGTGTATTTGTGGTGTAAACAGAAAATGCATTACAAATAGTCCAATAATGGGAATAAATAGGTAAACATAACTCTAGGACAAGGCGTTTAAAGATAAACATCAGACCGACAATTGGAGAACTTAGAGAGTTCTCATCTGTGAAGCTAGGTGAAGAATAACACCTTTGTCTGGTTTGGGTGATGATCCACGACTTGCATGCCTCATGACTGAGCTTATTCCCTGTCATATGATTTAATTCCTTTGTGTGGTTTTGATGATGGTCCACGACTTGCATGCCCCATGACTGAGCTTTATACCTGCCATAGGATGTTCCAGCCGAGAAAGGCGGCACATGCTACAGCTACCAAAAGATACCATGTTCATGTCAGGAATGGAAGAGGGATAAAGAAGCAATGGGTCAGTAGCTGGTAAATGATGGGCTCAAAGTCGGTTACCACCTTTCTTTAAGACAAGGGGAACCCAGTGGATAGCTAAGGGCCATGGGTATAACTTTGTTATAAAAAGACAGTGGAACTTAGCTCATACATCATACACACAATGTAAAGTATAGAGACTCAATGGAACCTATACACATCAGGTTGTCCTGACCCAGCCGGGGCAGGAGTTTTATTACCAACAGAAACAATGTTGAATACAAAATGCAATTTTCAGGACACAAGCCTGTGCCTGTACTGACAAGACAGGAGAAAAATAGATGTAGGGTGAGAAAAAGGGTGATTTTCAGGCAAGAAAAGAGAGCAAAAGCAGGGCACTGCAAAAAATGCAAAGAATAATAGCAGTGTCGCCTGGAGTGGAATGTACACAAGGTTAAACAATATTTCAAGTGTCAACCCACTCTTGGGTGTCGACGTTTCGATCCCTAAATGCTCTAGTAGATGCACGGGATCATCATCAGGACTTAACTAGATAGTAAAACATGCCTGAATTAGCAAAGCCTGGTTAGAGAAAAGGAACAAGAAGAAACAAAGTTTTAGATACTTTGCCAACAGAAAATTCATAAAGACCTAACTGCCCAAACTGGCAAATACAATCGGAATCGCTGTGCGTGAACCCGTGCGTGGTGTTTGGTTTTACGTGAACATTACAAAACTGTACAATACATATTATCATGATTTTCGGAATCGCAGTGGCATGCGTGAGTTTCACTCGGCTCTGAACTTCCAAGGTGAAAGTGTGCCTAGTATAAGTCTATCAGGCAGTGCCAGTTGTTCCTTACTATGTTTTAGCGGATTTGTGAAGGTGCTTAGGCCGGAAGGGTGAGTCTAAGGAGGTCTATTAAGTTATTCGCTAAACATAGGGCCACGGACAATGCTTAGACGTACCATCAGGTTTCGCTCACACATATGGTTCAATGGGGTTAATTGGTAAAAACTTCAAACGTCATACTGTTGGAGGCTGCACTACAATGAAGGGATAAAAATTGTAGATTTAAAACCGGGAACTAACAAACCAGCGAGCGTGACGCATGGGGAACGAGGTGGTTACCTTTTAGGTTATGTGCTCGCGTTGGAATCGTTTTGTACACAGACATCAATGGTTCCGTGTTTTGTTTCAGTGTGTGGTCTCCTTTCTGGGAATTAAAGAGGAGACCGGGCTTACTGCAAAGTTAGCAAAGAGGGGGATAATTACGAGTTATTCTAAAGCCGACGCACGTTACTTGCCTGAAAACGCTAACTTCGTAACAACGCGAGCACATAACCTAAAAGGTAACCACCTCGTTCCCCATGCGTCACGCTCGCTGGTTTGTTAGTTCCCGGTTTTAAATCTACAATTTTTATCCCTTCATTGTAGTGCAGCCTCCAACAGTATGACGTTTGAAGTTTTTACCAATTAACCCCATTGAACCATATGTGTGAGCGAAACCTGATGGTACGTCTAAGCATTGTCCGTGGCCCTATGTTTAGCGAATAACTTAATAGACCTCCTTAGACTCACCCTTCCGGCCTAAGCACCTTCACAAATCCGCTAAAACATAGTAAGGAACAACTGGCACTGCCTGATAGACTTATACTAGGCACACTTTCACCTTGGAAGTTCAGAGCCGAGTGAAACTCACGCATGCCACTGCGATTCCGAAAATCATGATAATATGTATTGTACAGTTTTGTAATGTTCACGTAAAACCAAACACCACGCACGGGTTCACGCACAGCGATTCCGATTGTATTTGCCAGTTTGGGCAGTTAGGTCTTTATGAATTTTCTGTTGGCAAAGTATCTAAAACTTTGTTTCTTCTTGTTCCTTTTCTCTAACCAGGCTTTGCTAATTCAGGCATGTTTTACTATCTAGTTAAGTCCTGATGATGATCCCGTGCATCTACTAGAGCATTTAGGGATCGAAACGTCGACACCCAAGAGTGGGTTGACACTTGAAATATTGTTTAACCTTGTGTACATTCCACTCCAGGCGACACTGCTATTATTCTTTGCATTTTTTGCAGTGCCCTGCTTTTGCTCTCTTTTCTTGCCTGAAAATCACCCTTTTTCTCACCCTACATCTATTTTTCTCCTGTCTTGTCAGTACAGGCACAGGCTTGTGTCCTGAAAATTGCATTTTGTATTCAACATTGTTTCTGTTGGTAATAAAACTCCTGCCCCGGCTGGGTCAGGACAACCTGATGTGTATAGGTTCCATTGAGTCTCTATACTTTACATTGTGTGTATGATGTATGAGCTAAGTTCCACTGTCTTTTTATAACAAAGTCGGTTACCAGGCACAAGTGGAGGGATAATTTTCCCATGTGGATTTTGGCATGGTGTTAATAAGGAAACTGTCATAAAAACTGGTAAAGGGAGGTAAACAATATGCACCACAATAGTATGCTAGGCATACGAATGGCTGTATAGTCAAAGCAGTACACTTGATTCTCCTTGCGACAGCATGTACAGACACCATCTGTAACGCATGTACGTTAAAGATGCTACACTCTTTTTTTAAAGACTGTAAACATGAGACATCTGGAAGCTTATAAAGGTTTGATAAGTTGCAAACTGCTTATCCTTGCAACCGCTAATTGTACAAACTCTGGCATAGCATAGAGCCTTCAATAAAATCTATTTGGTACATTTGGTCCAACTATCACCGTCTACAACAAAACTATGCAATTTTTACATAGTTCAGGATAGAAATGTCAACCTTACTTCTATGTGGCCCGTCTTTCTTCATAGCGAACTTGACCTACAAGTCAATCTATCCTGTCACCTCAAAAAAATAAATGTAAGTTATTAGAGGATTTCCTAATGGTTTAGACATATATACATTGTTTTTTGTAAAGATGTATATATCTAAAACTCATGAATCAGATTTTATTTTGGTTTGATCTTATTCTGAAAATATCAGCCAAATTTATAAGTGAAGTTGCATCGCTCTTGCACCAAGTAACTTCAGAAATCCGGAGTAATGTAATGCAGCTCAAATAGCTATGTTGCATTACCCTGCCCTGGGAAGGCATTCCATAGGCCTTGCATGGGTATTCCCATGCAAATCCCATGATGTTTGTCACAACCTAGACTTAGCAAAAGTAGTAGACCTGCAAATGCACCAAAATGATACACCTTCCCAGAGATAGTGTAACAAGGAGAAATATATTTATTTCTTCTTATTACTTTTTCTATCTATGTGTACACATAGAAAGAGGAGTAGGCTTCTCAGGATTTATTTGGTGCACCATGTTGCAAGAGTGCCTGAGTTGGCTTTAGGCATCCAAAATGTACTAGTGTAGGGACAAAGGCAGGAATGCATAGCTTTTTTTTAAATACGGAACATTCCTTCTTTTCCCTGTAATGCATCGCAGCAAGGTGAAGTGCTGCAGTGTGTTGCGTTACTTTGCCATAAATATTGCCCATAATTTATAAAGCAAAAATATCAGGTGTCCTAAAATATTGAAAGGAACTCACTGGAAAACCAGCGGCGTAACTAGAGCTTCTGGCGCCCTGGGCTATCCCCCAGATTGCTGCCCATGGCAGCTAGCGGCGGGGAGGGTGGAGGGGAGATCTGGGGAAAAATTACAGCGAGCAGCAGGGGTGGATTGGCAGGGGTTAAGTTAAGTCGCCACTCTCTACTCTACTGCATAAGAAAGGTTGTGAAACTGCGGTGTAAGCATAGAGCAAACCTCGAAGTTCAAGTCTCAGTTGATGAAGGCCCACCAGCACTAAAATGGTAGCTAAACACATAAGTAAATGTATCCCTTCCTCCTCGTACACCTCTCCAAACTGAACTGCTGCTACAAGACCACAGCAGTAAAACCACCCGATAGACATCAAGCACAACACCAAAACAACTCCCACATAGGTCACACAATACACCTACACTCTACCAAACAACATCAGTATTTAGAAACATAGGCAAAGCTATAGCAATAGAACAGCTTCCTTATCTCTTCCATCCATGCATCTATCTATTCATTCTTTCACCCTTCATCCACCTACTGGCATCCACTATTCCACCTTTAGATTCTGTCATCCATTCATTCTTTCATCCATCCTTCATACTTCCCCATTCTATCCATGTATCTAGCTATCCATCCATCCAGTTTGCCATCCATCTGCCCAGCCATACAGTCTAAAAACCAACCATCCACTCTAATACCTGTCGATCTATTCACTCTGCCATCCATTCTCTTTGCCATCCATCCTCCACTCTGTTATCTTACCATCACCTCTATCATTCATGGACAACTGACATCTTTCATCAATTCATTATCTCTTCTATTCATCCACTCGGCCATCCATCAGCCTACTCTGCCATCCATCCATCCTCCTATCCTCTCTTCATCCATCCATCAATCCACTCTGTCATTCACCCTCTCTGCCTTCCACTGTGCCACCCATTCACCATCCATCCACTCTGCCATTCATTCATCCATCAATCCACCCACTCTGCCATTTAACCACCCATTCATCCACTTTGCCATGCATCATTCCCTCTGCCATCTATCCATTCTGCCATCCATCCGCTCATTCATCCATCCATTTATCCACTCTGTCATCCATCCTGCCATTCATTCATCAATCCATCCACTCTGCTATCCAATCATGCATTCAGTCACTTTGCCTTTAATCCATTCACGCTGCCACACATCCATCCATTTACTCTGCCATCCTTCCAATCTGCCATCCATCCATACATTCATTCACTTTGCCACCCATCTATTCACCCTGACATCCATTCATCATCCATCCACTATGACTTCCATTCACAGATCTTACGTACCCTCATCCATCACTTTACTCTATCCTCCTTTCAGCTGTCCATACACCTATCCATTAATGCACCCACCCATCCACCCATCCCTTTACTTTACTATACTTTCATGTGTCCATCCATCATCATTCACTTCTTCTTTCATCCACTCATTCATCCACATATCTATTCATCCTCCTACTCCATCATCTCTACTTCCTTTTTTTCACCCTTTTCTTCCACCATTCCTTCATTCTTCCCCTGTTCTATTTGCCTAGCTGTCGGTTGTCGTCACCCCTTCTTGCTCTTCTATTCAGGTTGTATCCTGCATTAAGGATGAGCTTTTGACTGCCGAGTGGTAGACTGAAGTTGCCCATAAAGAACGTCCCACCCCCAACCCAACGCTGTAGCTGCTAAAGAGGGGGTTCGTACGCCCCTGGCAGCAAGCAGTTGTTATAACAAAAATGTTCTACTGAGTGGAAAACCAACTGATTCGCCTCTCCAACAAATAAAGCAGTATGTGTTGACTATTGAAAAGAGAAGTAGCACTCATTTTAAATTAAAAAGAAAATATGGGTACCTTTGTTGTGATACATTCTGCACTGAGTACAAAGCGCCACAAAGGTGTCGTCCTAGAATATCGTTGAAAATATATTGTTTGATACATATACTGTATCCTGTGTACTGTCTATAAAATATTGCAATATTTAGATTTAATAATAGAAAATGTACAAACCGTGGCACAATTGTGTGGGAAACAATATTTAGGACACCATATTTATGCCAGACAATTTTTTGTATTTGATATTATTGCATACAGCCACCATAGTCTCTTCAGTTCTCTTACGATGCACAGGTTTAAAATACTAACCGGATCTGTTTTGGGATTACAATACAACCCTAGGATGTACTTCTTACTTTATTTCATGATTTTATGTTCTAATACAAATTGTATATAGCACACCAGTTCCATAAGTAAGGCTGTGCAGCACTTTGCTGGTTAGGTAGGGCCTCGCTATGCCCTGACAAATTTGACTATGGAAAGGAGGCATTGGTATCAAGTGGATGGGTGTAGTTAAGCAGGTGGTGGATGGTACCTGGTGAGTATTTATTTATTTTATGCGATTTTTAAAGCGCGCAAATACCCAGACGGGTGTCTCGGCGCTAGTACCACAATGTGTCGCGGACAGTGGAAGGGCTTTGGTGGGATGCAGAGTAACGTAGGTTAAAGGATGAAACAATTGCCTATAGCACACAACCGGAGAGTAATTATTATTCAATTTCTCTAAAGCATATCACACATGAGCAGAGAGTGAACACATAATTGTAAAATAAGCTGTCAGAGAAAACATCATATTAAAGAAAATCTTCTTTAATTTCTTGTGCAGCCAGCCGACAAGAGTTTAGTCGTATGGCAATGCGACTCATCAGGGCTGTATGTTTCAAGTGAATGAAAAGAAGGTCGCTTAGCCGGTGATATTTCCAACCCGGACGGGCTCAGGACCATAGGAAGCGTGGGTAGACTATAGGTCCGGTATAAAGCACGTTGTAAAAAGCCTGGGAGGGTAATCACAGGTCAGATCCAGAGTGTAGATATGACGGGGAAATGGTATTCAAAGCTGGCGGAGGATAGAGCTCTAATAAGGCTCGTGTTTAGAGTGTAACGCCAGTGGGATCCGCCGGAGATCAGTGTTAAGGGTAGTAGAGCGAGTGCGCTCTCATCAAGAGTCACTCCAGCCGGTCAGGGTGAAGAAGCGTAGACTCGACTGCTTCCGTATGTGGCGAGATCCCGTGTTCCTGGAAGGGTTTACTTTTGCAGAGCGCCCTTTCCCTTAACCCTTAAAAACCCTTTTCTCTTGTTACGTAGGTTGAAGGATGAATGGGGGTGTATCTAGACCGTGCTCTGATTTTGTTCCATTTGCAGTGTTTTATAAAGCGCATAGCTATCCAAGTCGGGCCTCCCAGCACTAAGTTAGCAACAGATAAGGCTCTTATGTACTGTGTACTGGACCAAAGGCAGTTTTGTTTTTGTACAACGGATACATCTCGCGCAAGTTGCCATCCCCTGGAAATGTGGCTGTGGGAGTGCTTCCGGTTTCCAGGCGAGACATGGTTGGTGTCCTTCATGCTAGTCCACAAAATGTAATGAACTGAATTTTTGCATATTGCGGCGCTGGGAGTGAGCCTCGCATACCAGAGCAGGGGAAGTGAGCAGAGAGATGGGTGGGGCGAACATAGGAGGATATTTGAATTTTTGGGAGCGCTGCAGTCAATTTCGGGCATGGGAACGCTTAAGAAAAACAGATTGAACAAGTGCAGTCCTATCCTAACTAAAGCTTACCTAGGACCTACTTATGTAGGCGGCTTGGAGCGGTGGTGGTCGGTCTCAAACTAAGTGAGACTGGTGTTCTTATTGTAGCTGGACTGTCTGCAGAAAATCGCCCGGCACTCCAAGAGCGCGTAGTGGTGGTGCTCGAGTGTGCGCGTGCGCATAATTGCTGCATTTTAACAGCACAGTGTGGGTCTGGCCCAAAATTCCCAGGACCTTTAATGGTAGCACTTTTGCGCGCAACAATATTGACAGCCCTGGGACCAGGTGCGCTTGCACTTACATACATGTGATGTGTGCAGTGCTGCTCGACTATGTGCCTAATAAATCCTGGGCTGACCACCAGTACCATGTAGCTGCCGGCGGCCGCCCCCAAAATAGCGCCCCCCTGGGGCAGACCGCCCCTCCTAGCTACGCCAGTGTAGAAAACAAAGAAGCTGTTAAAGACCAGTGGAAAACTCATTGTTACTATCTTGGGGCCCTCGTCGTGGCACCCACATTTACTCTGTGGGCCTGCAACACACTTGTAGTCTACAGTGCTCAGGCTACACCCAAAAGGATTCTTGAGGAAGTACCATGTGGAGCTAAAAGAACAGAAGCTAATAGGATGTTCCTAAACACACTTCTGATGAAACTGCCAAGTCAAAAATGATTTGCCCAGTACTCAGTTAGTTGTCGAGTTATGTACTGCTAGCCAGGGGACCCCATGAATGGCCCACAATTGTGAGCATAGTTTAGATAAAGAGACTTCCTATATGTATATGTTCACATATTGTTAAAGAGGATAAAGGCGTACAATCAGCTTCAGTAAGATGAGGGGATTTTTTGAAAGTGCATTTCAGCTCCAATGCGAATGCATATCTTACTCAAAATATTACCAGTGACCAGAACAATTGCAGTTCTTAGTCGTACTATAGTCAGGGTGTGAATTGCAATGGGTTAGTCAATACGTAGTTAGTAGGTAAGGACTGATACCTTGGTAGGTTGTCCCCTCCTACTACGAAATGCTTTCATTTCTCTTAACCAGACTATTTGGGCCTTTGCGACACTCATTGGAGATTTTCTTGCTTTTTCCACAGTATAGAAAAATATCTACACTCTGCTTCCGTTGGCCCATTCTACACTCTCAAAGTAGGCTACTGAATGCAAAAACAAGACTTTTGCTTCTTTATCTCTCGTTATATTTCTAACATAATTGACTTGTAGTTTACACTAAATATGCAAGTCTCTGGCATTCTTTGGGAATATCAACTGTCTAGGTCATGGGCAAATCCATCCTTGTAGTCCTCTCTAGGACCGCTGTAAATAAATTATTGGGATACTTTTTCAGCTACCAATCCGTCACAACAGCTAGCTAAAACAATCTGTGAGGTATAAGATCAGGCTCTGGTTTCTATGTTATAAACCTGGGAGTGCATTCTATATTGGGAGCAGAAGCCACCCTCCTTGAATACCCCGCCTTTCCTCTCTGAATGCTATAATGTGGTATATTATAATATTAGTTACAACTACTCGCAAAGATGACCATGCAGTTGTAGTATCACTCAAATATTAAAGACCAAATGCCACATTGGAGTAATTATCAGTGAAAACAAGCAGATAACAAACCACCCGTGTCTGCGAACTCGTCCCTTTCATCCTTTCTGATGAGTTCAGCTACAGTTTTAGCGGCCCTTGTCAGGTCCTTATGTATTCCATGGACCACTGTGGCACACCCCAAGCTATTTAGGTGCATGTGTATGTGGGCTCTGCAATATTTCTGTACTGTATTGTATGATTTGTAAATAGCAGGGTCCACAGTGTGAAGATCACACATGCCATGCAAAAGGGAATAGGGCGAGGTATGCTACTAAATGCAGTTCTACTGAGAAAATTCAGTTAGCACCTGGCAGGGATACAAGGGCAAATGTAAACAAGATGTAGCTCAAAACCTTTACTCACAACATTCCAATGAACCCTATATCACTTCCTCATGTTGAAGCATGTTTCAGGTGATGTAATTTCTCAACTTATGTTCAACTTTGCAGTGTATACACTTTACCAAAATCGAAGCTTTTCTATTTCATGTTTATCTATTCTGCCTTTGTAGTGTTTATCCCATATCGGCTTAATTGATTTATTTTCAGGAGATGCTTCTGAACCTGTGTGGTGAGTCTACTGCCCTGTATCGTCTTTAAACTGAGGGTCTTCTATAGTCAGCTGACCTGACAAGATACAGATCATCACAGAGCCTTGAGGAACAGTGCAACACTATATCAGTTCGCTTTGTACAAATGATCATATTTCGTTTTTTGTGATGGACCATTTAAGACATTCTAATACTAACCTGCGACCTTCTCTACTGCACTGACCTAAAGATCCCAAAATGTATCTAGTGACCCAATTATTTAACTGTGTACTGTCTAACAACAGCCCTGAAGGGGTGGCATGTCACGTCTGAAATACACATTAGTTTCACAGGGCTTAATATTAAGCATGGGGGAAATTTGCAGATTTGCGAATTCGAGATCCCCAAAATTCGCGAATTTGTGCAAATTTGCGATTTTTTTTATTTGTGCGTGTTCGCGGGGCGCTTTGCGTGTTCGCGGGGAGATTTGCCTGTTCGCTGGTTTTTTTGTGCGAGACCGCGATGCGCCCTCTGGTTCATCACTGCCACCCTCTCGATTTTTGTGCCGTTCTGCCCTCTGTACCACTCGTTTTTGTGCCTTTCTGCCCTCTGCCCCGCTCGTGTTTGTGCCCTTTTGCCCTCTGCCCCACTCGTTTTTGTGCTCTTCTGCCCTCTGCCCAACTCGTTTTTGTGGTCTTCTGCCTTCTGCCCCACTCGTTTTTGTGCCATTCTGCCCTCTGTCCCACTCGTTTTTGTGCCATTCTGCCCTCTGCCCCACTCGTTGTTGTGCCCTTCTGCCCCTTGCCCCAATAGTTTTTGTGCCATTCTGCCCTCTGCCCCATTCGTTGTTGTGCTCTTTTGCCCTCTGCCCCACTCGTTTTTGTGCAATTCTGTCCTCTGCCCCACTCTTTGTTGTGCCCTTCTGCCTCTGCCCCACTCGTGTTTGTGCCATTCTGCCCTCTTCCCCACTCGTGTTTGTGCCATTCTACCCTCTGCCACACTCGTTGTTGTGCCCTTCTGCTCTCTGCCCCACTTGTTGTTGTACCATTTTGCCCTCCGCCCCACTCCTGTTTGTGCCATTCTGCCCTCTGCCCCACTCTTTTTTGTGCCATTCTGCCCTCTGCCCCACTCGTTGTTGTGCCCTTCTGCCCTCTGCCCCACTCGTTTTTGTGCCATTCTGCCCTTTGTCCAACTCGTATTTGTGCCATTCTGCCCTCTGCCCCACTCGTTGTTGTGCCCTTCTGCCCTCTACCCCACTCATTGTTGTGCCCTTCTGCCCCTTGCCCCACCCGTTTTTGTGCCATTCTGCCCTCCGCCCCACTAGTTTCTGTGCCATTCTGCCCTCTGCCCCACTCGTGTTTGTGCCCTTCTGCCCTCTGCCCCACTCGTTTTTGTGCCCTTCTGCCCTCTGTCCCACTCGTATTTGTGCCCTTCTGCCCTCTGCACCACTCGTGTTTGTGCCATTCTGCCCTCTGCCCCACTCGTTGTTGTGCCCTTCTGCCCTCTACCCCACTCGTTGTTGTGCCCTTCTTCCCCTTGCCCCACTTGTATTTGTGCCATTCTGCCCTCCGCCCCACTCGTTTATGTGCCATTCTGCCCTCTGCCCCACTCGTGTTTGTGCCCTTCTGCCCTCTGCCCCACTCGTTTTTGTGGCATTCTGCCATCTGCCCCACTCGTTGTTGTGCCCTTCTGCCCTCTGCCCCACTCGTGTTTGTGCCATTGTGCCCTCTGCCCCACTCGTTGTTGTGCCCTTCTGCCCTCTACCCTTCTCGTTGTTGTGCCATTCTGCCCTCTGCCCCACTCGTGTTTGTGCCCTTCTGCCCTCTGCCCCACTCGTTTTTGTGCCATTCTGCCCTCTGCCCCACTCGTTGTTGTGCCCTTCTGCCCTCTGCCCCACTCGTTGTTCGTTGTTGTGCCATTCTGTCCTCTACCCTACTCGTGTTTGTGCCCTTCTGCCCTCTGCCCCACTCGTTTTTGTGCCATTCTGCCCTCTGCCCCACTCCTTGTTGTGCCCTTCTGCCCTCTGCCCCACTCGTTGTTGTGCCCTTCTGCCCAATGCCAAACTCGTTGTTGTGCCCTTCTGCCCTCTGCCCCACTCCTTGCCTTTTATTTTAGAATGGCGCCGGCAAGCTGCCAGCACCATTCCAAAATAGTTACTAAGTTAGCTTCATCAGGAAGCACTAATACATAAAATAAAGCAGGTGCTCAAGTTGGAGCTCAAATTCAGTTAAACTCGAGCACCTGCTTCATTTTATCTAGCTTGCCGGCGCCATTCTAAAATAGTTACAAACACTGAGGTTGAACTTTTGCCCCCCGGATCCGTTCCGCACGCGGATTTGCGAATTTTTGGCAAATTCGCGGGAATTTGCGGATCGCGAATTTGCCAAAAATCTGCGAGCGGAACGGATTTTGCCCCAATGCTTACTTAATATGTTCATGTAGATGCTAACCAAAATGCCTGGAATGTTACTTGCATCGGTGTCACACTCAGGTAACCCATCAACTTGAACTTATTTCCCTAGATGATATTGGCAGAATTCCTATGACTCCCCCACCTCCCCCCTGGCAGTAGGGTAGTCTACCTGAAGCTGGTGTCATGCTTTATAGCTTGGAGAAACTCAGTGAGCCAAAGCGTCTAGTCATTGTATTGACTGGAAAAACAAAACTCAGAGAAGCACTGTGCTGTAACTCATGGTTTAAAGCTGTATCTGTGTAGGGCTCCACAGGGCCGGATACTTTTACTGCAGGTCCAGTTGAAATAATTTGAAGTGCAGCAAAAATCTCTAAGCATGATGAACTTGGTCTTCTTGCCCACCTAAGATGTGGCTTATCTGGGCAAGTCACAGCCCGTTTTCCAATTCCCCAGAAGTAAATAAAAACTCGAATCCCCACTTTTCATTAACTGCTATATGTCAGACCCCGTGTGGAGGCCTACAGTCCAAAGAGGGCCTATTTGGCGACCAATGTGGTGGTTGAGGATGTTTGACACTGGGCCATTATACCATTGCTCTGCAAAGTGGGCCTAGTTCAGCCACTTTGCCACTTGACTCTTGGGGTAATGAGAATGAGCAGTCACAGGCCTCTAAGGGAAGTAGTGCAAGGTACTCAAGCTCATAAATCAATCAACAGACACACTGGACCTGATTCACAAAGGTGAATTTAGACCAAAAGTCTAAGTTTAGACCTGATGTCTAAGTTTAGACATAACGTCTAACTTTACTACTAGTAAAGTTAGACTTTTATCTAAGTTTGGACCAAAAGTATAACTTTAGTAGTGGTAAAATTGGACTTTTGGTCCAAGTTAGACTTTTTGTCTAAACTTAGACTTCAACTCTAACTTTACTAGTAAGTTTGGACCAAAAGTATAACTTAGACCAAAAGTCTAACTTTAGTAGTGGTAAAATTGGACTTTTGGTCCAAGTTAGACTTTCTGTCTAAACTTAGACTTCAACTCCAACTTTACTAGTAGTAAAGTTAGACTCTAGGTCTAAACTTAGACTTTTGGACTACGTTTTCCTTTGGGAATCATGCCCAATAACTTTAATGGTCTAGGGCTTGTATTAGGAAAAATAAGTACTTTTTAATTTCACAGCAGTACTAAATACTACACAATTCAGCTAAACAAAGAAGCCAGTGACCTGGATGGCACTTTTACTTTGTGGCAATACACCAGTTGAGCCCACTCATACTCAACACGTACTGGATTACCCTAGTTATCCAGGCCCCACAGTAGGTATGGGGTAGGGTTGAATCAGACACAGGTGCAGTTTCTAAAGTGCCTCTCAGGTCAAATGTGCTCTCATTTCGCTTTGTTTCAAGTTTTGCTACTGGTAGTCTAGTGGATGAAACAGTAGTGTGTTCAAACGGCATATCCAGCACCCTTGTATTCTTTGCTACAGGTGGGCAGCCTCTGGCCCACCGTATAAGCCAGGCAGAGCTGTGTCTGTATGGGTGCAGCTTCCCAACTCAGACTTTCTAATACAGTGGCCCTAGTGCTTACAATGTAGATGCTGCTCAGCCCGCTGCAGCCCCATTGATCTTTGAAGCAGGGCTCAGTCCCTGACCAGGCTTTGACATTCATTATGGCAGATGCAGGCTCAGTTAGGCCACTTCAGGTCAATATCATGAATATGGCAAGTGCAGCTTCGACCAGGCCGGAACAGGAAATTGTAGCCATGACCTGGTCAATGTAAAAAACACAGCAGATTTAGCCCTGGTCGGGCTGAAACAGGCAGTTGTCTTAAGTGGTTCTCATCAGGAACCAGGTTCAAGAGCCAAGGGGAACCCTTCGCAACATGGGTCACTGTTAGCTTGCATTCAGTTTGCCAGCTTGTTCTGTGTGTCCCTCAGCCCCGAGGACATGCTTGTGTACTCCTCATGGACAGCCTCTCCTCTTACATTACCGGCTAGGCTCCTTCCCTCTCTCCATTCTACTAATCTGCATGTGGTTCTACGGATAGAAGCACATGCAGAAGGCACCACAACAGGCACAATGAAGTGTAAGGTTTCGTATCTGACTTTCATCACTCTCTCTGAAGCAGTAATCAGTGATAAAAAAAGGCAGACCTGACTGAGAAACTTCCTCACCTTGCTCCCTGCTGAACCCTGTATCCTAGCGCTATATTGCTCATTGCTACCTGATACCATTACTTATATCATAGCGATATTGCTCGCATTGCTTGTTAAAGTATTTGTGCCTGATTTTACCATTACTTATATCATAGCGATATTGCTCGCATTGCTTGTTAAAGTATTTGTGCCTGATTGTGCCGGTGCCACTGCCCATATCGTAGCGATATTGCTTTCCTTCAATTTAAAGACCACTCTTGCCTGATTGTGCCCCAGTCTCGTCCGGTTTCGCTTTTGTTTTTGCTGCCATTTTGTTGTTGTTGTGCCTCCTAGCCCGTCTCTCCACCCCGCTCCTGCCTCCCAGCTGCTCCTCCCTCGCTCCGCCCCTCCACTATCCACTCATGTCAGAGCAACATACGCGCAGCATTCACGCGCAGCGGACGCGCCCTATGCGCGCCGAAGGTGCGCCAAAGGTAAGCCCATCTACGCCCGTCCAAGACCGGCCCGCGCCCAGCGCCAGACCCCCTGTTCCCGGCAAAATCCACTCCACCCGCATAACCTATGACGTCGCAACCCTCTCTACACTCAACACAGGACGTCTCCCAGACTGCCATAAAGCCGCCCCAGGCCCCCCCTACGGACCCTTCACCTGCCACTCCTGAAAGTTCGACTGCATCAGGACCCACACTAAACCCACAAACACCAAACTGAGCTCCGACACTAACCTCCTGAAGTGCATCCTGCTCAACACCCGCTCGGTCCACAAACATGCCACTGAACTATGGAACCTACTAGACACCACATCGCCGGACGCCGCTTTTCTTACAGAAACCTGGATGAACGTATCATCAGCGCCCGACATCGCCATAGCCATCCCGGACGGCTACAAGATCATCCGAAAGGACCGCATCAACCAAACAGGAGGAGGCATCGCCATCGTCCATAAGAACACCATCCGCATCACGACCAGTTCCGATGACAACCTCACAACCGCCGAACACCTTCACTTCCAGATTCACACCGACCCTAAGACAACACTCAGAGGCACCCTCATCTATAGACCACCCAGACCCCGCACACAATTCAGCGAAGACATCACAGACTTCATCAGCCCACATGCCCTTCCCTCCGAGGACTACATTCTACTAGGAGACCTCAACTTCCACCTGGAGAAGAACAACGACAGCAACACCATCTCCCTTCTGGACAACCTCGCCAATCTCAGACTCAAACAACTAGTAAACACCCCCACCCACTACGCCGGACACACGCTCGACCCAATCTTCTCCTCCAGCAAGCACATCTCCTTCAATCACACCACGGGACTCCATTGGACGGACCACAGCTGCGTCCACTTCAACTACCGAAAGACCGCGACCCACCACCAGCCACAACAAATGCCCCGTAGAAACTGGAACAAAATTACCACCGACCAGCTCACAACTTCGCTATACCAAAACCCTCCTACCAAATCATCAGACCCAAATCAAGCAGCCATCCACCTCACACAATGGATCACCCACAGCGCTGACGAATTAGCACCCTTGAAAAACCATCAAAACAAGCCAGGTAGCAAAAAAGCCCCATGGTTCAATGACGACCTTAAGAACTCCAAAAAGAACTGCCGCACCCTGAGAAGGCCTGGCGAAAAAACCCAACCACAGACAACATGACCGCCCTCAAGAACGCCACCCGCAAACACCACCAGCTGATCAGATCCACCAAGAAATCAACTTTTAAGGATCGACTCGACAACAACTCCCACAACAGCAAGGAACTCTTCAACATCGTCAAAGAGTTTACCAATCCCAGCGATGGCACCAACGACATCACTCCCTCTCAAGACCTCTGCAACTCTCTAGCCTCGTTCTTCCACAGCAAAATCGCTGACTTACATAACAGCTTCGGTGTCCAGTGCACCCCCCTTACCTGCGAACCAAAGCCCCCCACCACCATCCTTTGCGCCTGGAACCCAATCAGCACTGAAGACACCATCCGCTTGATGAACTCCATCCACTCGGGATCACCAACTGACCCATGTCCCCACCACACCTTCAACAAAGCCGACTCCATCATCGCACACCATCTCCTGGATATCATCAACTGCCCCATCAACGTCTACATGAGCCCCCTCACATCTATCGTGCGCCAACACAACCTCAACATCATTTCCTACGCAGACTACACCCAGCTGATTCTCTCCCTCACCAAAGACCCAAATACCGCCAAAACCAACCTACACGAAGGAATGAAAGACGTAGCCGAGTGGATGAAGAACAGTCGTCTAAAACTGAACTCAGACAAGACGGAAGCCCTCATCCTAGGATCTTCCCCCTCCGCTTGGGACGACTAATGGTGGCCTCCGGCCTTGGGCAGCGCACCCAAACCAACGGACCACGCACGCAACCTGGGCTTCATCCTGGACTCCTCCCTCTCGATGACCAGACAAGTCAACGCCATCTCATCATCATGCTTTAACATCCTACGTATGCTCAAAAAGATCTTCCGCTGGATTCCCACTGAAACAAGAAAGACTGGACTACGGAAACACCCTCTACGCCGGAGCCACAGCCAAATTACAGAAAAAACTCCAACGCATTCAGAACGCCTCCGCCAGACTCATTCTAGACATCCCCCGCCACAATCACATATCCAGTCACCTGAGAGACCTCCACTGGCTCCCCGTCAACAAGAAAATAACGTTCCGTCTCCTCACCCACGCACACAAAGCCCTCTACGACCTAGGACCTAAATACCACAACACGCGCCTGACCTTTTACACTCCCACACGCCAACTACAATCGTATAATCAAGCCCTAGCCGCAATTCCACGCATCCAAAGATCCACCATGGGAGGAAGATCTCTCTCCTACTTAGCAGCCAAAACCTGGAATTCTCTCTCCACCCACCTCCGCCTCACACAGAACTACCTCTCCTTCAGAAAACAACTCAAAACATGGTTATTTGATAAGTAACGAACACCCCCTCCCCCAAGCGCCTTGAGACCCTCTGAGTGAGTAGCGCGCTATATAAATTTTGACTTGACTTTTGGTTGTATTTTACAGCTGGCGCCAACACGCAGACAGTAGGACTTTTAAATTGTCTTCAGCGTTAACATGCACCTATAGGGAACTCGTGGGCAATATTGTGGCTGGTATCCGTTTTTCTCAGTTACTTGAGGAATATACGGCAACACATGCACACTTTACCTTTTTCCAACACAACTTTGCATTAATCGTAGCACATTGCAGTTCCTTCTATAATATGAAATGCAAAGGCAGAGCCACAATGCTGGCCTATTTAAAGAAGGGAATGAGCATCCCGTGAACAAAAGCAATACAACTTCTGAGTAAACTCCAGAATGTATTCCCTTTGCCCCACAACAGATGTGATTACAGGAAGCACAGCAGGTGTCGTGATTCCTGGATTTGGTTCATATAGCCCCTTGCTGTGCTTCCTGGATTTGGGTCATATCGGCCCCTGCTGTGCTTCATGGATTTGGGTCATATCGCCCCTTGCTGTGCTTCCTGGATTTGAGTCATATCGCCCCCTGCTGCGCTTCATGGATTTGGGTTATATCGCCCCCTGCTGTGCTTCCTGGACTTGGATCATATCGCCCCCTGCTGTGGTTACTGGATTTGGGTCATATCGCCCCTTGCTGTGCTTCTGGGATTTGGGTCATATCGCCCCTTGCTGTGCTTCCGGGATTTGGGTCGTATCGCCCCCTGCTGTGCTTTATGGATTTGGGTCATATCGCCCCTTGCTGTGCTTTCTGGATTTGGGTCATATCGCCCCCTGATGTGCTTCATGGATTTGGGTCATATCGCCCCCTGCTGTGCTTCCTGGATTCGTGTCATATCGCCCCCTGCTGTGCTTCCTGGATTTGGGTCATATCGCCCCTTGCTGTGCTTCCGGGATTCGGGTCATATCGCCCCTTGCTGTGCTTCCGGGATTTGGGACATATCGCCCCCTGCTGTGCTTCATGGATTTGGGTCATATCGCCCCCTGCTGTGCTTCATGGATTTGGGTCATATCCCCCATGGACCAGCCTTTGGCGGGGACAAGGAAATCCACAACTCTCAAAGAGCAGTTAGTCATCAGAAACACACTATTCCACAACAGCAGATAACACTGCTGTTAAGGGAGGCCACACCTTCCACGAGGCCTACATTCTAAACTATACCAATGTACGCCCGAAGGGGTCAAAGTTCGTGTAATACACCAAACAATGTAATTCATCAGGTGAGGCACAGTGAGGTAGCATGTCACAAACATTGACTCCTACTCTTCAATTTTTCTACTATAACATGTGATATAAAATATGTAGGTTTCTAAATATGAACATATCCATTATTCAAATTCGGATGTCAAAATATTAATTTAATGAGCGTGTCATTACCAATCGACATTAGCTATTCTTGTCTAAAAGTACTTATATTCATCTTTTGTCTGTGTTAATTGCCCGTTTCTTGGTTTTATTTCAAAGTGAAGATTCCATGTCAGCCAACAAGGTCATTCAGATGTAAAAACAACCGAGTGTGTCTGCGCCCTGAGCAGATTTACAATGAAATAGATGACTGTGGTGATAACTCAGACGAAGATCTCTGTGGTAAGTGGAATTTAGAGGGTTTGGCATCAGATTAAGAGGCCTCAATTCAAAGGCAGCTCTTATATGAAATACTTTATTGTCCTTGAAATAAATCTTAACCGAAAACGTATGTGGCTTAATTTTAGCACTCAGAAACAAAAATGTTCAGTGTTTAGAGAGTTTAATGACTCCTGGTAATTTCTGTTTCTTGCACTTAAATATGTGCTGAATGTCAAACTCGCTATGTTCTCTCAACAAGATATAAATGAGGACCGTGTAGATAATGCGGAGATAAGAAATGCATCGCTACAGTGCTAAGGTGTGATGGGTCTGACGACTGTGCAGATGGTTCTGAAGAACAAAACTGAGAAACAAGTGATTTTGATTCATAGCTGACACTATTTCTTCTTAGTGTTCGGAATGAAAAATATAACCATTGAACTTGGGGGCAAACAATGTCATCCAAAGTGCCTGCCTATGTGCTATGTTAAACTAGCCATAATATGTAGTTTTCTTGCTTTCTCATTTCAAATATGCAGTATGATTTTAACAATTCAATTGACACTACATCAATGGCCAAGAGGTTTTGTTAGCGCTGGGTAGTGTGAATGGAGCTTTTTGGCTAAATGATGTGACATAACTCTGTAGCTAAGTAAACAATGTTTCCTTAATGAGCACATCTAAAGGGTTAACAAATATGCACTTCGTCAGAGGTGCAAATTATGTCTTGGTTTATGGGAAACAGCTCCCGAGTGCAACATACTTTAATCACATAGAGGAGCTAGTTCAAAAAAGGGGCACAATGCTTTGGACATCAAGAAAACCTTGGTAAAGGCTCCACCAAGCCCTAATGCCCCTCCCCCCCAGCAATCCGCAAGGAATATTCACCCTTAGTTACAGGGGTATTCATAGCTGACTAGAGGAAGTCAGAGAAGGGTGAACATCAGCACTGTACTTCAAACACCGCCTTTCTGCTGTGACTGAACCCCAGCATCCCTAGAGGGATACCTGTAGGCAAATGTGCCTTATTGGGGCACCCAGGCCATAGGAATCGGGAAACATTGTTTACATCGCTGTCAATACATTGCACCACTATTACAATGCAGTTGTTACAATGATCGGTTTGTTAGTATGCAATGCATTTATATTGCAAGTCATTACAATTACTTGCACTAGGGGACGCTGAGGTATTGGAAATGATTTCCACCACCTTCCCTACTGTTGCACAAACTGGAGTAGGAATAGTAATTAATACTATTCCTAAGTCCAGCACAACCCCTAGTGTAAGTTGTTGTATTGTCTTGCGATGTAAATGCATCGTCTACTAACAAAGCAGTAGCTGTAACAACCGCGTTGGAAAAGCACCCAATGTAATGCATCACAATGTAATGAGACATATTCTTGGGAATCCCCAGGG
Organism: Lissotriton vulgaris; assembly: GCF_964263255.1. Lineage (NCBI taxonomy): Eukaryota > Metazoa > Chordata > Amphibia > Caudata > Salamandridae > Lissotriton > Lissotriton vulgaris. The sequence continues at coordinate 1,585,027,507 of NC_141687.1, forward strand.
ATTCTTTTTACCGATGACAAGTGCGCAGTATTGACACAGGAATCCTCTGTAATTCTCAGTTTGTCGCTGGGTGACTGCACCACAGAGTAGTTGATCTTTGGGATAATCAGTGCAACTCGACATGCAAGAGTAACAGGTGATACATCTCACTCCCTGACAAGGTTGGACTGGCCTATAGGGCAATCAGGCAGTGACTATGTGCTAGTCTGACATATCAGTGCAAGGCCCGTTTTTTGATAGCTTTTGGGCCCTTTTTACTGGCATGTAGGCTGGGTTTTTGGTCGAGCCTTGACAGCACTTGCGCTGTCTGGAAGTCCTGTTGTATCTCTCTATATGCTTTCAGATCACCTCTCAATTTCTATTGGTCCTTAGGTGTGCCATTTGAAAATGCTAGTAATGCTAGTAACAATAGAACAATGTCTCAACTGGTGTGTCAAACAAGGGGGCAGAGAATTGTGTGTATCAATCACAAAGCAACAAAGGGTACACGGGAGACCAAGTAAGAGTGGAAGGGTTGTTATTTCCATATAGGAGCACAACAGACAACTAAATTGCAGTAACCATAACAACCAAATGGGCACTGGAAGTGTTTACAGTGAATAAACGGCGCAGTGACACAAGTTATAAGGGAACAACGTGAGGCGGCGGTAACGAAAATTGGTGGATCAGACAAAAATATTTACAATCTGATTTCATTATTAACTAAATGACCCAAAGGAAGCCGTGAATAGCGTTGTTGAGTCGATGGCGTTTCAACCTCTTTAACTTGAGGTCATCATCAGGACGATGGTTACATAAATAGGAGTGTGCTCTGGAGGCACTTTGGAGAATGAAGAGGGTGGTAAGCAAGGAAGGAATGCTTCTTGCTGAGGGCTCGCATGTGTGCTTCTACTGCGAACGGCAGCAATTGGCCGGCTGCCGTAGGTTGCTGAATGGTTCAAGGTCCACAGTAGAGGGTGATGTGGCGGAATGCCAGGTGGCGCTCTTATTAATGAATAAAGGTGCTGTGCAAATACGGGCAAGACCTCGGGGGGTCAAGTAAGCCGGCGTGAGTCCGGGCGAGGGGGTCTCAGGGATGAGTGCTGGCATAATATTGGTTCAATTGTGTAAATGTCCCTCCTTTATGTGCTGAGTTCTTCTGCTGGCGATTTCACTGATAAAATGTTTGGGTTGGCGATCACACTGTATAGGGTGTGACGGCCTCTCCCCCGTCTTGTTTATTGATAGCTGTTTCTTGCCTGCACTCAGCGATGCTGACTACATTCCTGCAGCAGCTGGGATAGCTGGCTCACATGAGTGCCCCGCTTGTGCCTTCGGTGTCCTTTTAAAAAAAAATGGTTTACTGCTTGTCTCCAGCTGCTATTTCAGTTTCTTTTCTGCTTGTGTTGGTGGGGCTGCAATTTTCTATAACCTTTTTTAAAGGGAGCTTGTTTGGGTGAATGCAGGCGATGGATATAGACTCTGCAATTATGATTGTATTCCCTGTACCAACGCAGTGATAAAAATGGCAGCGCAGCGCCAGACCTACTCCCACTAGCCATATAATTCACTTTACTGCTGTTTTCTTTAAGCGACCTGCTTCCTATTGGAGCCTGCGACATCTTTCTCTTTCTTTCAGGCTTAGCACCCATCGCACGCTCCCTCGACATGCCATGCAGCAGGTCCCCTTCTTCCACAGCTCCCTCGGCATTCCATGCAGCAAGTCACCTTCCCCCACCGCTCCCTCAAGATTCCATGCATCAGGTCACCTTCCCCCATCGCTCCCTCGACATGCCATGCAGCAGGTCACCCTTCCCCCACCGCTCCCTCGACATGCCATGCAGCAGGTCACCCTTCCCCCACCGCTCCCTCGAGATTCCATGCAGCAGGTCACCCTTCCCCCACCGCTCCCTAGAGATTCCATGCATCAGGTCACCCTTCCCCCACAACTCCCTCGAGATTTCATGCAGCAGGTCACTCTTCCCCCACCGCTCCCTCTGCATGCCATGCAGCAAGTCACCCTTCCCCCACTGCTCCCTCGTGATTCCATGCAGCAGGTCACCCTTCACCCACCGCTCCCTCGAAATTCCATGCAGCAGGTCACCCTTCCCCCACCGCTCCCTCGAGATTCCATGCAGCAGGTCACCCTTCCCCCACCGCTCCCTCGAGATTCCATGCAGCAGGTCACCCTTCCCCCATGCAGGTCACCCTTCCCCCATCGCTCCCTCGATATGACATGCAGCAGGTCACCCTTCCCCCACCGCTCCCTCGAGATTTCATGCAGCAGGTCACCCTTCCCTCACCGCTCCCTCGAGATTCCATGCAGCAGGTCACCTTCCCCCATCCCTCCCTCAACATGCCATGCAGCAGGTGACCCTTCCCCCACTGCTCCCTCGTGATTCCATGCAGCAGGTCACCCTTCCCCCACTGCTCCCTCGTGATTCCATGCAGCAGGTCACCCTTCACCCACCACTCCCGCGAGATTCCATGCAGCAGGTCACCCTTCCCCCACCACTCCCTCGAGATTCCATGCAGCAGGTCATCCTTCCCCCACCACTCCCTCGAGAGTACATGCAGCAGGTCACCCTTACCCCAAGCAGGTCTCCCTTCCCCCATCGCTCCCTCGACATGACATGCAGCAGGTCACCCTTCCCACACCGCTCCCTCGAGATTCCATGCAGCAGGTCACCTTTCCCCCATGCAGGTCACCCTTCCCGCATTGCTCCCTCGACATGACATGCAGCAGGTCACCCTTCCCCCATCGCTCCCTCGACATGCCATGCAGCAGGTCACCCTTCCCCCACCTCTCCCTCGAGATTCCATGCAGCAGGTCACCCTTCCCCCACCACTCCCTCGAGATTCCATGCAGCATGTCACCCTTCCCCCATGCAGGTCACCCTTCCCCCATCGCTCCCTCGTAATGACATGCAGCAGGTCACCCTTCCCCCACCGCTCCCTCGAGATTCCATGCAGCAGGTCACCTTTTCCCCATGCAGGTCACCCTTCCCGCATTGCTCCCTCGACATGACATGCAGCAGGTCACCCTTCCCCCATCGCTCCCTCGACATGCCATGCAGCAGGTCACCCTTCCCCCACCGCTCCCTCGAGATTCCATATAGCAGGTCACCCTTCCCCCACCGCTCCTTCGAGATTCCATGCCGCAGGTCACCCTTCCCCCATGCAGGTCACCCTTCCCCATCGCTCCCTCGTTATGACTTGCAGCAGGTCACCCTTCCCCCACCGCTCCCTCGAGATTTCATGCAGCAGGTCACCCTTCCCCCACCGCTCCCTCGAGATTTCATGCAGCAGGTCACCCTTCCCCCACCGCTCCGTCGGCATGCCATGCAGCAGGTCACCCTTCCCCCACCGCTCCCTCGAGATTCCATGCAGCAGGTCACCTTCCCCCATCCCTCCCTCAACATGCCATGCAGCAGATCACCCTTCCCCCACTGCTCCCTTGTGATTCCATGCAGCAGGTCACCCTTCCCCCACTGCATCCTCGTGATTCCATGCAGCAGGTCACCCTTCAACCACCGCTCCCTCGAGATTCCATGCAGCAGGTCACCCTTCCCCCACCGCTCCCTCGAGATTCCATGCAGCAGGTCACCTTCCCCCATCCCTTCCTCAACATGCCATGCAGCAGGTCACCCTTCCCCCACTGCTCCCTCGTGATTCCATGCAGCAGGTCACCCTTCCCCCACCGCTCCCTCGAGATTCCATGCAGCAGGTCACCCTTCCCCCATCGCTCCCTCGACATGCCATGCAGCAGGTCACCCTATTTCCACCGCTCCCTCGGCATTCCATGCAGCAGGTCACCCTTCCCCCATGCAGGTCACCCTTCCCCCATCGCTCCCTCGACATGCCATGCAGCAGGTCACCCTTCTTCCACCGCTCCCTCGGCATTCCATGCAGCAGTTCACCCTTACCCCACCACTCCCTCGGCATTCCATGCAGAAGCCCAACTTCCCCCACCACTCCCTCATTTATTTTGTATTTCGGTTATTACCGAGCCTAGAATCACACTGCAACCGTATAAGCTATGCAAGCCTTGTGTTGGTACCACAAGGCTGCAATGCACGGGTATTTTCTATTGGGTGACTTGTATTGCACAGACTGATGCTTCAGGTCTTTACTCACAGGGTCTGGCTTCCTTTCTAGTACATTATGGGACAGATCAAAGTTTCTCCATATTGCAATTGGTTCAGAAGGACTGTTCCATTTAGAAAGATATCAGTTTCTTCTCACATTTAAACCACTACATTACTGCAGTCTCCGAGTTATTCACCGTTTTTCTTTAATCAGCTTCAAGAAACTCTGCTAAGATCTATACTACTTATTTTCCATCTAAATTTACCTGAAGGGGCAGTTTGAAGGGGCTGGTTTGTATGTTTTGACACGGCAGAGTGAGAAATAAATCGGTTCTGGCTTACTGCTGAAGTAAACTTTCACATATGTGTTCACGCTAACCAGGAATCAGAAATTACATCATTATATCAAGCATGCTATTTCTGTGAGAAGGGAGGTGATTAAGCTCCATGGTTTCTTCCAACATTTAATAGTAACAGGTGGCTGTCATCTGTGCTCAATCCATGACCCCTTGCCTTCCCATAAAAATCACCCCTCTCTGCCCTTCAGGTTTTGGGGGAGGAGGACCGCAGAACACCATGGGCCTCATTTATGAAAAGTGACGCATCGCTGCGTGAAAACAGCGATGCGTCACTTTTCACTGCGCACTCCTTGCGACACCAATGATGCGTCATATTTAATGTATGACGCATCATGTCGCAAGGACTTACAGATACGTCAGTATTTCTGACGTATCTGTAAGCGCAAAAGTGACGCATTGCTGGAGTGTGTCACAAAAGTGACACAACACCAGCAATGCGTCCTTTCACAATGGGAAAGCCCCATGTGAAAGGGCTTGCGTCAGTCTTACGCCTGCTGTGAGGCAGGCGCAAGATTTTGACGCAACAGCATCCTAAAAGTGACGCAGTGAAATCACATAGATTTCACTGCGTCACTATTACGAGGCTTTTTGCGGGGGAATGCCCCCTCTGCATACATTATTCCTGACGCAGGTATAATGTGGCGCAGGGGTTTAAAAAGTGACGCATCTACCTAGATGCGTCACTTTTTAAATATGGCGCAACAAGGCGCATATTTTACGCCGCATTTGCGTCACAAAAAGTGACACACCGGCGGCGCAAAACTGACGCATGGCCTCATAAATAAGGGCCCTGGTGTTTTGAAAACTAACAGGATTTTTTTTTCTTGCAAACCAGCTCCGTTTTTTCTAACTCAGAGAAATGTAGCACACGTCTAGGATTGAATTTAAGGTTTACTACAGCCAAACAAGTAATCAGTTTAATAATCCGTACCACCCCGGCCTGACCATAGGACTGATGCGTCGTTGTAACTAATCCCTAGCTGTCTAAAATGTTGCTTTTCTGACACTGTTTACAAAGGATTCAGCACATTGTTATCTGTTAGGCTACAGATGTGCTGCTCACACTCTAATTTAAATGGGCCAAATAAAAGCATGTTTATATCGACTACCCTTCCCCCTGCAGCTCTCCATAAAGCAATCATAACTGTCTTCTCACCACGAACCCTCCCACACTTATAATAGACCACAAATATAGTAGAATGTACACACGGAGGCAATGCAAGGGCACTGGTTGAGTGGGGTTGTATCATTTCTGCAAGAAACTACTTTCACATCCAAGAATAAAGGTAAAACAGTGTTGTCATTATAAAGGATCTATTCCCACCAGCCTGCAGCTTCCACTTATAGTCCAGTGATGGAAAGATGAGGTAGCCAGCTTGGGGAACAATCTTTATAGCGCAACTTTTAGCACGCAGTGCTATTACAACGCAGACTTTAAAACGAAAACCATTACAACGCATTACACTGGGGGGCGCTCTAGGATAGGGAATAGTTTTAATTTACTATCCAACTCCTTCCCTAGTGTCCACGGGGACTAGTGTTGGAATAGTAAATTAAACTATTCACTATCCAGCACCCTCCAGTGTAATGCGTTGTAATGGAATGCGTTTTAAAACTTGCGTTGTTACAGCATGCGTGGTAAGAGCATGCATTGTAACAACGTACATCCAGCCAGATTCAGATAAAAGGGTATTTTTTTGAAAAACCTACTGGCAAGTTGAAACTTGTGGTCTGTTGGTCAGCATTGCTGAGGTCATAATATAAAATATTAATATTTTTAGCCTGAACTGTAGGTCGCTAGTTAAACATCACAGAGAAGTATTTTATCTTCTTCAGGATTCTACTCCAGATATACTTTTTGTAACTGAAACATGGTTAACAAGCGATTCTGTGGTAATTCCTGCTCTGGCCCTCCCCTCGGGCTATTCCCTGCTGGCCCAGAATAGACCTTGCAGTAGGGGTGGTGGCCTAGCAGTGATATTTAAACCAGCCTTCTCCTGCACCCTATCACCCCACAATATCCCGGACTGTGATTGTGCACTGTTTAAAATCAGTCTATCACACACATTTACCTTCTCTGGGCTTCTCATTTATCACCCTCCTGGACCATCTAGAGCTTTTCAAGAGGCCCTCGTACTCTCTGCATCTACACTTTCCCTGGAGGCAGCCAATTTCAGTATTCTGGGCAATTTGAATCTGTACCTAGATCGCCAGGACTCCCAGAAAATCACCAACTTACCGGGGGGCATGGAGGCCTGCCAACTAATGCAAATAGTAGTGGGTCCATCCCATCTTGCTGGCCACCTACTGGAGACTGTATTTTCTAACATCCATCCTGTTATTGCCCATGTCCCTCTTCAACTAGCCTGGTCCGACCATTTTCTTATTCATATGAGTTTCGATCTTGCAGACGCCCCTCTGCAGATCCTCCAGCATTCCACCATGAAACGACTGTGACACAAACTGGACGCTTCTGGGTTTGCGTCCAGCTTAAAAGCCTCCTGCCAGGTATGGCCTACCGATCTAGAGGAAATGGATAAAGTTTATAGGAGTTGGATTAGTAGTACACTTGACAGCTGCATTCCCAAAAGGTTGACTTGTGCAAAGCGTACAAAATCCCACGCCTGGTACAACGAGTTCTTAAGGCAGGAACAAAAACAATGCAAATCCTTGGAACGCTCCTGAAGATGATCCTATGACCCCACAGCAAAACAACTTAATAGGCTAGCGATCAAAGCCGACCATTAACTTGTTCAAAAAGTTAAAGCTGCCTTTTATACCAATTTAATCACTTCAAGCTTCAATCCATCCAAAGCCACCTTTTCTCTCGTTAATGATATGACGAAACCCATAGCAGACACCAATAATATCATCTCTTCTGACCAGCATTGTGAGGCTCTAGCCCAATACTTTATCAATAAAATTGACTGTATTTATACTACCCTCGATGTGCACAGGGTGGTACCTAAACTACGACCTTCTATCATTATCTCGGATTCCTCCCCCCGATTACAAGTTCTACCCCCCTCTCCTGTAATGACATGGAAACTATCTCCAGCAAGGTGAAATCTGGCTCTCCTGGCGACCCTGTTAAACCTGATATTTTCATGAAGTTCCAAGACTGCCTCCTGACAGAGGGGAGGGTTCTGATTAATAGATCACTTCAGTCAGCCGTGCTTCCTAAATCCTAGAAACACGTTAAGGTTGATCGAATCCTAAAAAAGCCCACACTGGATGCATCAGCCCCTGAGAATTTCCGGCCCATCAAATTGCTCCCTTACCTGGCGAAGGTCATGGAATACCATGTTAACACCATCCTTACCAAGTATTTGGAGGATAATGAGATTTTTGACGAAGTCACAAAACGGGTTCCGACCTAAGCACAGCACAGAATCCGCTTTGTTGGCAGTCACAGAGTAGCTGAGGGCGGCACTGAATGAGGGCGGCACCACAGTGCTGGTGCTGCTTGACCTGAGTGCGGCCATCAACACGGTCTCCCATGAGATCTTGCTCCATTGATGGAGGTAGACCGGGGTCTGTGGAACGGCCTGGGACTGGTTTCCATCATTTCTGTCTGAGCGTAATTTTCAGATACATGCCCCCCCTTACCACTCCAATACCCATCCCCTCAAGGCTCTGTGCTGAGCCCTACACTTTTTAACATGTACGTCCGACCTTTGGCTCTTCTGGCTAAGGCTCGGGAAATTAATATGTTATCCTACGCGGAGGACACACAGCTGCAATTCACCTTTTCCAAAAACCCCAGTCAAGACACACTGAGGCTTCAGAAGGATATGATGGAAATCTCAGAATGGCTGGTGGTAAACTATCTCCAACTTAACTCTCCTTGAACAGAGGTGCTGCTGTTTGGGAGAGACTAGCATGAATGGGATGACCAATGGTGGCCCGCTGCGCTGGGCTCCCCCAGCCAAAAAACTCAGTAAAAAACGTAGGGGTCCTGATAGATAATTCCCTCTCCTTTAAATTGTATGCAAAAAAAGTGGCAGGCACTTGCTTTGGCCACTTACGTGGGTTGAAACCAATTTTAGGATTTTTTTCTGCACCCATCCGTCAGGTGATGATTCAATCAGTAGTCTTGTCTCGTCTGGACTACTGCAACGGACTCTTACTGGGCACAAATAAAAAGGTCATGAAGAGATTGCAACGGGCCCAGAATGCTGTCGCCCGTACCCTGTTTTCCCCTCCCTAAAAATTGTCACACCTCCCATCTCTTGCATCACCTACATTGACTCCCAATCGAAAGGAGATTTCATTTTAAAACTCTTTGCATCCTGCAGGGTCTATGCTCTTTATATGTACCAACACAGGCTCTGCTGATTTGCACTTGGCCTGCACTCCCAGGGTGCGCAGGAGCAGAGCGGGCGGACGCTCTTTCAGGTTTCTAGCTCCTGCCCTTTGGAATTCTCGGCCCGCAGCACCCAAGACCACTTGGCTTTCAGAAAACAGATTAAAACCTGGCTATTCTCTTCCATCTAGCCGGGGCACTTTGCCCGAGGCACCTGCACCCGACATTTCTGGGCTGTACTTTCTTTAGTGTTCTCCATCACCTCTGTTGCCTGTTCGGCTACCGCTGGGACACCCCGTTGCTGGGGTAGCCATGCGCTCTATAAGTCATGTTAACATAACATAACATAACATCACATAACATAACATAACAGAACATAACATAACATAAAACACAGAACCAACCAAAGTTAAATGAAGGCTTGATGACGCAGCTTATGTTCCCTTTTGAAGAAGCCCAAAGTTAATTCCCATAAAATGTTCAGGCGTCTGGTTATACCAAACGTAGGCAGGCATTATTGTGCAGTAGCTATACACATTTCTTTAGTCTAGTCTATTGACACCCTATATCCAGCCGAGGCTGGTTTTCACCATCTACATGGCATTTTATCAGTTGTGTTCTCCTGCTAGATGGTATGAAAGATGGTATGAAATGAATCATCTCCCCTTATCATCTATAATCTTCAGGCACTAGGATTGTAACTTCACTGGTGCAGCAGGCGCAATGGCACCGGGACCAAAAGCTCCAGGCACCCCACTAAACATTGATGATTGCTATGTTTTAGAACTAAACAAGCAGTCACAAGTGCAGTTATGTGTCAGGCACTAGATCATGATTTAAATGGTGCAGCAGGTGCAGCGGCACTGGGTCAAAGGTCAAACCACCTCTCTAAATACCTAATATTGCTATATTTTACTCCTAACAGGCAATCACAAATGCAGTTATCTTTGTACTGGTCCATCTCTCACCTTCACCTTTCCCCTCTAGGTGCCCCCTCACTCATCCCTCTCTCTCACTACTCTCTCTCGCGTACCCTTTCCATCTCTTTCATATTGGTTCACTCAGGTCTTTTACAGAATTAGGTGTTGGCCAATGAATAATTGCTGAAAACTTTGAAGTCATTTAGATGGGTCAGCTGAGATTGGGACTACTGGTCAATATTAAAATAGGTTAGTTGTGAAAGATTTTTTTAAGTGAGATATTATTAGAGTCCATACAAAGAGCACAAGGCAGCATATTCCATGCACTATATTTGAAACATTTATGGTTCTCCTTAATTCATAGCCAGTCATACTGATGTCACCCACCAACAGCAACAACTGTGTATCGCAGGAGTGTCTCTGGTGTTTCAGATGCTCTGAGGGAACGTCAGCTATATTGGGGATTTCTTTTTTATTATCATACCTTACTGTTTAACATTGGACTGGTTATTGCATGATAGATATTGTAGAACCAGTGAAACTAACAGATAAAATAGCGCCCAAAGACGTTCTGCTGCAGTTGACTCTCAAAAAACTGTTTCTAATCCCTCAACGTTAGCTAAATCTGTACTGAATTTTGTCTTTAAAATTCTTCCCAATCAAGACTAGAGTTACAGAAATGCAAGAAATAATCTTGTCAGGAGCTCCAAATGATGTCCGACAAGCTCTTTCATGTACCTTTTCAAAATGTCCATCCCTCAAACCCACACTCTCCTTCTCTTCTTAGGGTATCTTCTGCATACACAGGCATAAACTTGTTATGTCTCTTTGCCTGCTGTCCACCTCTTTCTCACACTGTCTTTCTCATACTCTATTTGGAGTGCATTCACCACTTGGTGCACAAAGTAGCTACCCCTGTCTATCCTACTTTCTATCTGTTCTGTGCAGATCCAATCCCTAGCTATTCAACACGCCTCATAATTCCACAACACAAATACTCTACACAACACATATTTCCACTGCACACCATTCCACAACAAACAATTGCAATGCAAACCACATAATTCCATTAAAAAAACACATACAACCACTCCACTCCCAAACACAACACATTGGTAAAAGACATTGGGCCAGATGTAGGTAGGCTTTTACCGGGTGGTAACGGCCGAATTCGGCCGTTACCACCCGGTAAAAGCAATTTGACATGTAGGTCCCTGTAATTTACAGACTCGGTAAATTTACCGATAGGTAAATTTACCGAGTATGTAAAATACCGAGTCGGTAACATTATGGATACCGGTAAATTGGTATGTAGGTGGGACTCTTCTGAGTCCCACAAGCAGCACAAAATCGGTATTTTACCATCAAATAATACTTGATGGTAAAATACCGTTTCAGGTGTGCATGCACATGTGTGCATGCACACCTATGCCATATGACAGGCAGACCTGCCCTTAGGGCAGGTATGCCTGCCACATGGCACCCGAGCCTCTTTTGGGGGTGCCAGAGGGTGTCAAAGTGACACCCCCTGCTCCCTTGTGGCTATCGGTATTTACCGATGTGGTAAATACCGACCGGTAAATGCCCGTTCATTCCTATGGGCTTCAAAGCCCATAGGAATGCATGGGCATCAACTGGTCGGTATTTACCGCATCGGAAATTACCGACTGTTTCCGAATCGGTAATTGCACATCTGCAATTACCTACATCTCGGTATTTTTATTTTCCGACCTCTGAAATACCGAGTCGGTATGACTCGGTATTTAAGAGGTCGGAAAATAAAAATTACCTACATCTGGCCCATTATCATTTACGGTGCCAAAAGCTTTAACTCTCACAAATGTGAAACCGATTGCATTGCAAATGCTTGATAATGTTGATTTCACAGATAGTACAAGAAGCATTGCCTGAGAAACACAAATACATGCTGACTGCCATACCTTGCAAAATACCAAAACTTTGTGCCTTTAGTAGTGGAAAACTGGCCTGATTCACAAATGTTGGCCACTTTTTAAACCATGTGGTTTGCTACATGGGGCCTATTTGAATTTGGTGTCTGGGTCAATTTTTTTTTGTCCCAGTCCGACCCTGCGCTCTTACCTATATATATATATGAAGCAGATTCTGGGAGGAATCTCAAGGGATTGCTTGAGCCCCAGGGATGTGGAGAATGCCAGACTCCACCTTCACCCATTCATGATACTGTGGTGTGTCAGGCCATATTAACATCATTTTGAGAATACTCAACTTGGTCCTAAAATGATAGGGGATTAGTGGGCTGCTGCAGCAATTGAGGGATCTGATTAGTGCTATTCTCTCTAACACTACTGATTTTAAATTGACTCCTGGGTTGTTATGTTATGTTAAATTAGCTTGTATAGCGCATGGCTTCCCCAGCAACAGGACGTCCCAGCGTTCGCAGACAGAACCAGGGGGGCATGATACAGCAGGGAGAGCAGCAGGATATGGTCACTTTCAGGAAAACAGGTGCGGCAGCCTCCCTAGATGGAGGCGAACAGCCAAGTTTTAATCTGTTTCCGAAAGAGCCAGTGATCTTGTGTGCAGCGTGCCTCGAGAGGGATAGAATTCCATAAGGCCCGGGCCAAGGAACTGAAGGAGCGGCCACCCGCTCTGCTCTTGCGCACCCTAACGGTGTAGGCAAGATGCAGGCCTGCAGAGCGCAAGGCACGTGTAGGAACATAGAAGGTACAGAGTCCCTGCAGTATCTGGGGGCCTTGGCCATGAAGGATTTTGTGGGTTAGGCAAAGGGTCTTAAATTGGTTCTCTGTTTCATGGGCAACCAATGCAGACGGTGCAGAAGATGGGAGGTGGTTGGACCTTTGTGAAATAAGGTGATAGCCTCCCTCTGCCAGGGCCTCAATAGTGTTTACATGTTCCTAAGAATACTCCTATGGTGTCTTATGCTCTCTTATGCAACACAACCATCGGTACTGTATTTCGTGTGGATGATTTTTATTAACTTGAAGACTAGGATTTGCATCCACCAGAGCACAGCTGAGTTGTGGCGGTATCTCAAGATTAAACTATTTGGCCATGAGCACCTATGAAGTGAAACAGATAAAAAAAACATAAAAAACAAGTTTAAATAGCAACTATCTGGGCCAAAGAAGGGTATTAAAAAAGATGAAATGCTCTCATAAAAAATGCTATGATCAATAATGCTCAGAACCAAACCAAGATTTGTACTTTTTATTTCATCTCATCAAATTATTTGCAGTGGCTATATAGTGGCCATGTTCTTTCTGGCTCTTGGAAATGGGCTTTGAAATCATAAGATTTAATATTTTCGCTTATGAAAGAGATCTTGAAACATGACAATTGTCGCTGATATTCGGACACCCACTTATGAAAGACGTCTATACAGTTAATTTTAAATGGAAATCCATTACATAGCTAAGGCTTATCCTGACAATTAAGCACGGAATTTCCCCCCCTGGGCCTTCATAGGAAGCCCTTGCACTAAATCCAATGCCAAAAAAATTAGTTTAGCTTTGATAAAAATATTAACAAAGTTACAAATTGTCACCGTTTGGCTGCCAGTGTTTTGCAATGCCCTATCTGATACTAATCAGCTTTGGCAAAAAGAGCAAAAAACACTTTTTGCCAATTCTATGTAATATTGGTAAACAAAAGAATTAGATAATGCATTCACACATGCACCATCAAGCATACCTGCAAATACATCATGAGGGGATGGTGACCCAGCATTACCACGCATGCCGGTTCTGAGTCACCCAATCATGACTTGGATAATTTGTTTTTTTCTATCAATTTATCATCCCAAGATGGTGGACAGCCATCTCGGGGCAATAAATGATAAAAATAAGAAAAATGTGACCCAAGCAGTGTTTGGTAGATTAGCATCTAATTGCAGCAACCCGTTGGAGAGTAGAGATGAGGGTACATTAAAAAAAAAGTGATAACACAGAGTTGTCAGAGAGCAGTGGGCAAAGTGGGAAGAGGAAAAGCAACATAGAGAGCACAAGGGACTTAAGTGAGGAAGCAGCACAAATAGAGAGTAAGGAGGAAACATATTGGCATGGTGGGCAAAATAATAATGTATTGGAATGCTACCTGAGCAATTGCCAGTGGTTAACCCTATAGCAAGAATTCATACCATCCCCTTTTGTGTTGAGTATATGTCCAGACATGGGTTCCTTGTTCATTGTACCATTAGAACAAAGCACAAAGCTACACCTGACTGAACAAGCCAAGTCAGGTTGAAACAGGTGTTGGACTGCTTGTGTTCCAGTTCAAAGAAGATCTGGGGCCTCATTTATGAAGGCCTTGCGCCGCCGGTGCGTCACTTTTAACATGGGAAAAAGTGACGCACTGGTGGCGCAAGGCCTTCATAAATATGGCCCCTGGATTGGCAGTTTGGTCTGGACTTTCCCTATTGGAGCAGTGCAAAGACGGATTTGCATATGGCTGGATCTAATCTGAGGTGGCATGGTCGGCAGAAGAATGATATATTGGAAAGATACCCCATGCAATTGCCATTTGTTAGGCTTGCAGCAAGAATTCCTCCCATCACCTTCTGTTCATTTGAAAAAAGACACATGCACTCACATGGAGTGCTCAAAGAAAAAGGAAAGGCATAGTTTCCCGAATGTACACAGTGGAAGAATTCTAATCATCTGCGATCATGCTCTGTTAGAGGGACACAAACAAGAAGAGAAAAGCAAGCCATGAATTAGAAGCAAGCAATTGAGTCCGACAAGATTTCCTACCAATGGTAAAGAATTGGCTGAACTAAAGCCTATTGTAAGTATTGGTATTGTGCAAAATAGGACTCCGAGAACAGACAGCTTATAGGTTTTTTTAGGCGAGGCCTAGAAATGTTTTAATAGAGCAGCCTACCATGGTCCAAAAACGAAATTAAAACAAAACAATGAATTGTGTGTTTATGGAGAACTGCTGTTATCAGTACCAATCTACTGTCCACTTCCCCCCTAATGTCTGAATAGGAGGTGATATGTTTTTGGCATACTTGTTCTAAAAGTTGTCTTATATTTCATTCGTAATATTCTGTATGTCCACTTCTCTGCTTGGAAGCAGTTTGATGGAATGCCCAAAACGTTTACAGACATCTATAGAGGCACACAATAGTCACTGGCATTAGTACAACTTTCACATCTATTGCTCTTTAGAACAGGAAAGCACTTATCCTTTGAAGAGGAAAAATGATTGCGAATTGTTCCCGCCTGTCCTCAGCGAAGGTATACCGAGAAATACAGTGGAGGCGCAGAAGGCCTCATCATATCTCAAATAAGCCAATGGGGGAAATGCGTATGTCACTTGGAACACAGCATACCTAATGCACTCCAATTCCGACACTGGAAGCTAATAAAGGAGCCTTAGTACATTTAGAGAGTGACATATATAGGAGTTTAACAATTGGACCTGGAACAGCTTTGCCATTTCAAGCGCATCCATCATTACTCTAGCAGCAAACGCATTTACCCAAAGTCTGCTCCCAGTAATTGTTTGGGGACCCACACAGACTCAAAAAGACATTTTACCTTTGTAACTCCAACTGCATTAAAAAGGTAGATGTGCAGGCAGGCAGCATTCTCGTGCAGCTGCAAAGAGACTCAGACAGTTGAAAGAGCGAGAGGGCAGTGGATGCACTTAAGGAAGGTAAAGCTGAACAGTGACTCACCTTGTTGTACATGCCCGATGGTTTGAACAGTTTTAATATTGTGTTTGTTGAGGGGCGTGTTAGTTAATATATTTGGTGTGTTCTGTTTATAGGTGAAAATGAATATATATATTTTTTTTTATAGCGATGGTAAGAAGAATTCACGAAAAAACGTGTATTTAAATACTGAATCATAATAAAATACTTAGAAAGCATTTTTCTACAATGCATGCATGATCTAAAAATAATATTAAAGTACAATACATTTTTTGATTCACCGGCAACGCAGAGTGCAGACCCGTGACTGGGAGATCAAGCAAAGCCACTTTGATTGGCTTTTCGTAGCCTTGTAGATATGGAGTAAGACAAAGCAGCACAAGTCTCTGCATTGCCTTACTCTGCGTCAAAGAGGCATTCCAAGGCTGTTACAGAGGGTTTTTACACGCAACACCCGTGAATTTTTATGCCTTCCACGGTTTACAAGGACTTTTAAACCTGTGAATGCATCAAAAGCATTCACCGCCCCAGGGAAGTGTAAAGATGGTAATTTAATGGAAGCCAACACAGTGGAAGTTTACTTCAACCTTTATTTCCACGGAGCGCCGGGAAACTCAACCTTTCAAGTAACGGTCGGCGCCAATATACAAAATGGCCACCTTCCGTTTCCGCTACTCCCCTTCCTGTTCCGTTAGGTGGAACACTAGAACGCTACCACATATCTTCCCCCTTTATGCAAACATCACAATAAAGCCAAGTTCTTACTTCCAGTCCATGTTAAAGTCCTTATACTTCTCTGGCACCTTCACTTCCCTTCCAACTCTGGTCTTCACCTTCGCCACTCCTACATCGCTGTCCTGTTCCTTCGTTCCCATGGGCCTCCCTGCACTTCCACCATCATTGTCCGTCACTTCCTCATACTCTTCTTCTCTGCACCAGCCTCTCAGCCTTCACTCGCACCTTCTTCGCCTTCGCCATCTTCCACTTGCTGCATTCCTTCTTCTACATTCTCTCTTCGCCTTCCACAACTTCCTTCTTCTCCATCTTCCACGACATTCTCTGCTCCTTCTTCCACTTCACGTTCCCACTTTATGATCTTGCTGCATTTTGCCATCCTGTCCTGCGACCATACCTTCCCATCACTTAGTAAGGCCGACCGGGCGTACGGCTCTAGCACTTGCAAGGGTGGTGAGAATTTGCTTTCTCCCTTCTTCTTGAGGACGGCCAGCTTAACTCTCACCCAGTCACCCTTTTCCAGTTCTGCTCCTTTCACATTGTGATTTTTATTGAAATGTGTCGTGTACAGCTCCTGTGCTCTTTCCAGGTTCCTTTTTACCACCGCTGGAGACCACTTGCTCTGTATCACCAATTTCCTCCATGCCATGTTATCCTTGGTGAAAGCTTCTCTCCCTCTCAGGACTTTAAAGGGGCTGTATCCTGTGCTCCCCGGGGTGATCCGATAGGCCCAGATCATCTTGTCCAGTTCCTTCTCCCAATCTAGCCCATCGTTGATCGCTGCCTGGATGGTACCCATGATCACACGATTAAATCGCTCCACTTGGCCGTTACCTGAGGGATGATAGATGGGCGTGTGTTTCACTTCTATTCCATTTCTTTCCATGAAGGCAATCCACTTAGCCGAGGTGAACTGCGGCCCATTGTCGCTGATGATGACCTTCGGGATTCCTTCTCTGATAAAGGTGGCTCGCAGGAAGTTTACTTCTGCCTCCGTATCCACATTCTCCCTCACCTCTATCTCTGGCCATTTGGAGTATTTGTCGATGAGAGCCACCACATACTTCTGTGTCCCTGCTTTATTTAGGACGGGCCCCATTATGTCCACCGACAGCATTTCCCAGGGTCCATCAGGTATCGGGAATTTTCCTAGAGGGGGTCTAATCATGCTTTGGGATTTGTCTGCCTTGGCACACGACTCACACTGTCTCACATGTCGTTCAACTTGCGCATCGATGGCCGGCCACCAGTATGCTTGCCTGGCAAGGGCTTTGGTCTTGGTGATGCCCTGGTGCCCTTCATGTAATAAAGCCATTAAATGTTCCAGTATGCCTTGAGGTGGTACTACTTTGTCCCCTCTCAACAGGAAATTGGGATTCTCGGCCAGCGACAGTTCATCCCTCACTTCCCAGTACCTCCGGAGTTCTTCTTTGAGGTGTCTTTTCTCTGGCCACCCATGGATGACGTATCCTTTGATGGCTTCTAAGTCAATATCTTCTTTGTATGCCTCTTTCCACTCTTGTGCACTTATCACTTTTTCGGCATCCTGAATAGTGGCGACCATATATCCTTCCCAACTCTGTTTCTCCTGACCGCTTGCGTCTTCCATGGCTGCCGCCCTGCTAAGGAAGTCCGCCACCTTGTTTTGCAGTCCCGGGATGTGTTCCACATCATATACAAAGTCCAACAGTCGTAGAGTCATTTTTGCGATCCTGGGTGTAGCGTGAGCATGGCCACTTGAGGTTAACACTCGGACCAGGGGCTTGTGGTCCATCTTCACTAAGAATTTCGCTCCCCACAGGTATTGGCAGAATCTCTCCATGACCCACACCACTGCCAACATCTCCTTCTCAATCACGCTAAACTGTTCCTCGTTAGGTGCTAGGGACCTGGATGCGAAGCTGACTGTCGCTGTCTCGCCATTCTCCGACCATTGCATCAATACTGCCCCTAGACCCCGGTCACTGGCGTCTGTCGTGAGGATTGACTCTGCACTGGGGTCGAATCCTTTGAGTGGAATGGCAGTACTCATCTTCTTCAGCGATTCGAACTCGGTCTGCTCCTCCTGGCCCTATTGGAATTTGTTCTTTTCCTTGAGTAGCTGACGTAGGTGATGCGTTTTGGTGGCGAAGTGGGGAACGAATTTGCTGTAATATTCGGCCATTCCTAAGAACGACCGAACATCTTCTTTCTTGCTCGGGGTGGGGGCATCCAGAATCGCCTTCATGTTGGATATTTTTGGTTTAATCCCTTCTTCGCTCACTTCGTGCCCTAAGTACGTGACGGACTGTACTCCAAATTTACACTTTGACCACTCCGCTGTTAGACCATTGTCCTGCAAGGTTCTTAGTACTTTGTGAAGTTTTTCATTGAGATCATGCATGGTCTCTCCCATCACCAAGATATTGTCTTGGAAGAACTGTAAATCTTCCACGCCCTTCAGTAGTCTGTGCATCATCTTCTGGAAAACCGCGGCCGCCGAGGCCAGGCCAAACGTCATCCGTACAAATTCATAACAGCCGAAAGGTGTGATGAACGACGTGAGATTGCTGCACAACGGGTGTAGTCTTACTTGGTGGTTGGCTGACGATAGGTCCACTGTGGAGAACCATTTGATGTTTTTCGTCTTCGCTAGCATCTCGTTTATGTGCGGCAGGGGAAACTTGTCAATGATTATGTTTTTGTTTAGTTCCCTAAGGTCCACACACAGCCGGACTTTTCCATTCGGATTCTGGGCCACCACCAGGGGAGGAAGCCATTCTGCGCTTTCTATGGCTCTGATCACGCCTTCTCTTTCGAGTCTGTCCAGTTCCTGTTGTACCGCTTCCCTGCTCCGGAACGGGATGTTCCGCACCTTGTGCACCACAGGAGTCGCTCCCTCCTTCAACTTTATGAGGTGCTTGTATCTCACTAGTTCCCCTATCTGGCCGTTGAAGACTTTGGGGTATGCTCGTTTCCACGAGTCAGTGTCATCTCTCCTGTCCATATCCATAAGTAGGATCTTCTCAATGCCTCCAGGATTAAGTTGTATCCCTAAGGCACCTTGGTCTTTCCAACTCAAAACCAAGGGGCCTTTCTCCGCAACATATAACTTGCACATGGCCTGGCGGCCTCTGAATTCAAACGATAGGGGGCAATACCCCAACATCGGGATCCTCTGCCCCATGTATGTGACAGGTCGCAAGTCCATGGGGTGCAGATTCTCTCCGTGCAAATCTTTCTTCCCATACCTTTCTTTGTATGATGGAGATGGGAGCACCGCTGTCTTCTATCATTTCCAAAGGAATTCCACCTATGTGCATGTCCAGTCTGGGTTTGTCGGTTCCTGACCCTTCCATTTCCAGCACCTGGACGTCTATGTATAGGATTTCTTCCAAGTCTTCTGTTTCCTCTGACCCAGTTGTTTCGTCCTGCTGCTCTTGGTCCACATACTTGACTGTTGTTCCCTTGGGTTTTCGGCGGCATACCTTTTCGTAGTGTCCGAACACCCCACAATACGAACACTTTGCCCGAAACGCTGGGCACACTTTATCATTCCCTAGGTGCGTCGTACTCCCACACCTGTAACAGCTTTGACGTCCTCCTTTGTTCGCTCTCTGGTCCGCTGGATTGGATTGGTTAGGACGTCTTCCTTCCTGATTTCTCTGCTGATCTCTTTGCTTGGGACGCTCACCCCTCCCTTGTGTTATTATCTTGCATACTGTTTGCGTCCCTCCTGTTTCCTTCTTGGCTGCCTGGGCACATCGTTTGGACAATTCGACCTTCTTTACCATCGCCCAAATTTCTTTGAGGGGGGCATCTCCATTTACCCATAGTTTCTCTTGGACATGGGTGCTTGACGTGTGCATGATAATCTGGTCCCTAATCAGGTCGTCGTGCAGTGCGCCAAACTTGCATGTGAGTGCCAATTTCTGCAGGGCTACAACATACTCATCCACCGTCTCATTGCTCTTCTGTTTCCTCTGGAAGAAGTTGTAACGGTCAATCGCAACACACACGGCAGGTCTGAAGTGCGCGTCCAGATCGGCAATGGCGTGGCTAAATACGTCGGTATCCGTGGCATCTCTCTCTATTTTAACAATGGTGTCGTAGACCCTTATCCCTTCGGGGCCCAGGTTGTGCAACAGGATTTTTTTTCTTCTCTTGCTGGAGTATGGCACACCCGCCTCTTCTTCTAACGCGTCGAGGTAGTTGAGGAAATACCTCTTCCAGTCCTCCCATAGCCTCTCCGGCTCCCCCGAATTGGTCAGGAAAGGCACCAGTTGCGTGAGGGACGATGACTGTACCGCCATGTTGTTGGCTCTTCGTCTGGCGGGCTGGATGGGGATTGCTCTCCCCGGGGGGCTACCTGGCGCGCGTTGCACCGCCGAGTCCCTTACGCCAAGATCGCCGTCACTGTCTTCTTCTAGCGGGGCGTGCGCGGGCTCAGGCAGTGCCCGTGGGTCCTCTTCTCCTGCAGGGTGAACAGTGCTCGGCGCACCTTCGCCTTCACGCTGTTCCGCCAGTTTGTCAGATTCCACCTCCACTCCGCGGGGTCCTATGCACTTACTGACTTCCTAGGGCACCTCTGGGCGTGGGCCTCCCTTTCTGCCTGCCCTCTGTGGCACCCGATGGGGACACAGTGGATTGGAGGACTATGCCCCGTGGTACCCAGGTCAAGGTGGGGCGCCCGCAGGCCTACCTCCCTCAGTAGTGCTCCTGCAGTATCCGGCAGTTCGAGGTTCGCGCCATTCTGCGCTCGCCTGGGGTCCTCTGCCACGCTCCGTGGATCGGCTGGTCTGCACTCCGCCGGTTCGGCACTTCCGGTGCTGCACGCTGTGTGTGTGTCGGACGTTATGCCATAAGCCTCGTCGCCATTGTAAAGATGGTAATTTAATGGAAGCCAACACAGTGGAAGTTTACTTCAACCTTTATTTCCACGGAGCGCCGGGAAACTCAACCTTTCAAGTAACGGTCGGCGCCAATATACAAAATGGCCACCTTCGGTTTCCGCTACTTCCCTTCCTGTTCCGTTAGGCGGAACACTAGAACGCTACCACAGGAAGGTGTAACAAGGAGAAATAACTTTATTTCTTCTTCTTGTTTCCTCTTTCTATATGTGCTACATTCTTCAGCACGCATAGAAGGAGGAAAAATCCAGCCCAGAAACAATCATTCCTACATCGCAGACACGCTTGCTCCATGGTGCAAGTGTTCTTGCACTGGTGCAAGACAGCCAAAATGGTGTGAGCACAGTGGAAAAAGACAATAATGTGCCGTATATCATAAATATGATGCTTAAGTGCCCTTTCCCTTTTGCACATGACAGCGCAGCAAAGTGGCTTACTGCAAGGCCTGTTGCAGGGATTCTTCCCAAAAAAAGAACTATGTGTAGGATTATAGGACCTTAGTGCATGGGGACTGAGGCTTCCTACCACATTAGTACCCATGAGCCCAAGACCGTAGCTATAGGTTTTCACTTGCTCTCCTACTCACTCACAGAGAACACAACACCAACATATCTCACAGGAATCGCGGTAATAAGACACACCCTTTTGCTCACACTCTTGTACTTGTCCACAATAAGAGACAGAGACACGAAACATTTAAAACATTTGCATTTTAACTAACATGCCCTAACTTGCAGTATATGTACCACGTCAAGCAGGAAAATGCATAATACAAATACAGTCAGCATAACAGCTAGTCCATAAATCATGAAGGAAGATGTCATCACGAAAAGACAATAGAGCCTATCCTCCCTCCCCTTGCTAAGAAGCAGTATTATTAAATTTTATATCTATGGTCTTTGTCAGCAGACCTCATACCTTAGCCTATAGATGGTAGTTCTACATCATAGATACGGCCTCGCTCTTCTCCCTGGAAAGGTCCCTCTCCAAGTGTGTGCTACCTATTCCCGTATAAGCCTGGGCGGAGCTGACGGAGAGGCACTACGCAGAGTTCCACGGAGTTGGGGACCAATTCTGTCGAAAACTCCTCTCCTCCCCCCGCCTCTACCCACCCTAGAAAGAATTACATTCAATATAGTTTAAAGGTAAAAAAAATAAAGACTTACCTTGACTGCGGCGTCCCCGGGCTACCCTCCTCCTCTTCCTCGGTTTCACAATAATCTGCGCATGCGTGGGCCCGTGCATTTTTTGCAAGGAATGTGTATGTGTGGGCATGCACGCATGCGCAGACCATCGTGAATCTGAGGAAGATGAGGATGGCAGCCCGGGGGTACCACAGTCAAGGTAAGTGTTTATTTTTTTTATTTTTAAAATATATTTAATGTAATTCTTCTTAGGGGGGTGGAGGCGGGGGCTGGCCAACTCCGCTCCACTGAAGAGTGTGCTGAGATGTGCCTACTCCGCATACTCCGCGGAACGCGGAGCGGGCACAACTCTACACACTCCGCGGGCGGAGCGGAGCTCTCTGCCCATGGTTATTTGTGTATCCCAATAAGACCAAAGTATGTTGTCCCAAACAACAGTTGCATCAATATGTTTTTTCTAGGTACGAAAGTCTGGCCAGAACAAGATAACAAGGGGCATTGTTGTTCGACCTTGCTCACAATGTTCAGTCAAAATCCCAGGAACCTGCAGAGTGAACACAGCACTGAGTTCTCATATGAAAACAACCATAGAAATCATTCAAAAAATAAAGTAGTGTAGTAACCTACGTAAAGCAGTGGGAAGCTGCAGCATTCTTATGCTACTTTAGAGAAAACAACAATGTCTCCATGGGCCATATGACAAGCTCTGCATCAAAAGACTTGTAAATGAGACCTTTAGTACTCAGTTTTTTGTAACACACACACACACACACACACACACACACACACACACACACCCACACACACACACACACACACACACACACACACACACATATATATATTTAGTACTCATTTTTTTGTAACACACACACACATACACACACATATATATATATATATGTACGTTGCAGAATCTGTTTTTTTATCGGCGCTTTCCACACCACACAGAAAGAAGGACCTCCAGAAGCAGGAAACTTACTGGTGAAGAGTTTTAATAGCTCGCATGGAATAGTATTTTCGGCATGACGCGTTTCGGTTAACAGGTAACCTTGATCACATAACGACATAGCAGTTTAGTTTGATTTTAAATACTCATTTTTTTCAAGCATTGCGATCATGTGACGAATAAACAGTGAAAAAATACTTCTGTCCATATTATGTCCTTAAACAACAGTGGTTTTTAGTTGTGGGAATCAACCAGTAAAAAATATATATATATATATATATATATCACTAGTAATGTACAAGTACACATTTCTTGCGTTAATGCATTTGCTTTAGATTTAGATAAAATAAGTTTGCATATTGAATAGTTTAGCTAAACACATGTAGATGCCTATTTGAGAGAATTAATTTTCTTTCTCATTAATTTTAGAACATTCCTTTTTGATAAGAGTAACGGCCTAAATGCCTTTCACATTCTTTTGCATTTTTTGTATAAGCTTCTTATATATAAAAAAAGCAATGATTCGTATCATAACAATTATACCATATAAGTTTAAAACATTTCAGCTTCAATGCCTATAAAATTAATATATGCAAAATTATTCTTATTAGTGCAAATTGAATTTTCTGTGCAAAATACAGCAAATTGTTAAAGTAGTACCCTATACATTGTTCCGATCAAAACCAGCATTCCTATTTCAACTATCATGATTGTATCCCATGAGTTAACACTGGGTTATTTGGTTATGAGGATCCAAGCCTGGATATCCAACATTCACCCCACTATATAAACTCACAAGAAATTATGGTTTATCGACTAGACAGAAGGTGCATAGTGCTGTACAAAATGAAAAAAATAAGTGAATACATGAATATAAAAAAAAAAAATTGGTGTATGCGGATGCAGATATTTAATCAAATGACAATTTATCTCACAAGTTCTTTTAGCAGAAATTAATGATCGAGTTGTTTTTATTTTTATTTTCAACAAAATTTCTTATAAGAATGTGTGCATATCCTCAGTGGTGTTTAACCCATTGGGAGACTTGCTATTAAGGTTAAGTATATACTTCGTCTCCAGCTGCCTTAACATGTTTTCCCGATCTCCACCTCTTTTCGGGGTTTGAACCGCATCGATAACAAACCTGGATAGACACTTGAAATCTTTGTTATGTTCGGTTCTAAAGTGTCTCGCCACCGGATAGGTGGAGTCACTATTAATGATTGCTCTGATGTGCTGTAAAATTCTCACGTGCACCGGCTTGATCGTACTGCCTACATACCTCAGGCCGCAGGTGCACGTGAGAACATAAACAGCAAAATCAGTGCGGCAGTCATAGTTCCCCCTTATCTGTTGATCATTTTTACCAAAGGGTATATTGTATTTACTGGTATTAACACCAATAGTGCAGGCTCGACATGTAGAGCACTTAAAGAATCCTTGCTTCACTGGCATCCAAGTCGGAGCAGCTGCCCCTGCCCCCAAAGGTTGTGCCAGTTGAGCGGCCATGTTTCTACACCTCCTGAATGTTACTTGTGGTTTATTTGGGAGGTCTTTTTTTATCGAGTGGTCTGTAAGAACAATTGGCCAGTTTTTGTTTATTATGGCTCTAATTTTGCGCTCTTGCTTGCTAAATGTGGTTATTAACCTTGGCACATCATTTTCTTTACTTGAATCCACTTCAACAGTGGACCTTGTTTGTGTAGGTAACAAATCTGATCTTAATTTTGTGTCAGCTCTATCTATAGCTCTTTTGAGTGTGTCTTCTGAGTATCCTCTAGCACGCAATCTTGCTGCACTTTCATCTTTGCACCTTTCGTATTCATTGGGGGAGCTACAGATACGTTTGAACCGCAATATTTCTCCATAAGGTATACTTGATATTAAGTGCTTTGGATGGGCACTAGACGCATGGAGAATTGCGTTGCCAGCTGTTGGTTTCCTATAGGCTGTTGTAGTTAGTTTATTATCAACTATAGCCACCTGAACGTCTAAGAACTCAATTTTGCTGGTACTCTGATGTGAGGTAAAGAATAAGTTGTAATCATTTACATTGATTCTTTTTACAAATTCCACTGCACTTTGGATATCTCCTTACAAATGACGAAGACGTCATCTATAAAACGTCGCCACATGCAGATTTTGCTAATCATCTCTATATCAAGAGTTAATAGTACCAAGTCTTCACACCAGTCAAATTCCTCAATTCGTGATAAGAAGTCCCCAGTGTCTTTTAAGTATGACGGCAAATTCTTCACTAGTTCTTGTAAAAAATGATCTATATATTCTCCAATGTGCTCTGTCATGCTTTTAATAGCTGATATTATGGGTCGTCCAGGTATAGGTACTTTGTCCTTGTGAAATTTGGGTAGCAGATATAAAAACGGCATTACAGGGTGGGTGTTATACAGGAATTTAAATTCCTCTGTTGTTATTAGGCCATCAATTTTCCATTTTGATAATTCTTTTTTGATGTTGTCCTTTGCTTTGTGGTACATTTTGAGTGTTGTTTTCTCATAGCATTCACCATTATCCAGTTGCCGTTTGGCTTCAGCCTCATAATCTTTTTTGCTCCATAACACAATATTTCCTCCCTTGTCCGATTTTTTTATTATCACATTAGGGTCTTTTCTGATTTTTTCCATTAAGTTGTTATATTTAATTTGATGTTGATTAAAGTCTGATTTCTCACGATTTGTTTGACAATGGAGTTTCTTTATTTCCTCGATTACGCGATCATGAAAAACGTCTATTGCATCCTTAGGCATTAAAGGAACAAAGGTGGATCTGGGTTTAAAGGAGCTTTCTCCCGCACCCTTTTGGAGTAGATCTAATTCTCTCAATTGCGATTGAGTCGATATTTCAGAGTTTTCTTCCTCATTGTTTAACTCATGTAGTGCCCATAAAGTAGGTATATCAGCAGCTTGCAAGGCTGATTCAGCCACCGTTCTTGTTTTTGTTTTTGTTTTCTTGTCTTCCCAGACATTTTTCATGGCATAGAATTTTTTCAGCTTTAATTTTCCTATAAACTTAAAGATGTCTATCCTAGTTGTTGCATAGTTAAAGTCTGTATTTGGACAATAGTTCAGTCCCAACACTAATAGTTGCTCTTCAGCTTGTGTCAAGGTCATGGTGGTTAGGTTTATTACAGTTTGTTTGTCATTCAATTCTTTTTGCGCCAGTAGTTCTTCTTCTTTTTGGTTTTCGGGCTTGCGTTTTCGCCTGTTTGCACGCCGGACTGTGTTGCGCTTTTTCCGACCTGATTTCTGTCGTTGCGAGATCTCAGGGTTTTCAGCCTCGCTTCCACCAAAAAATCAACTTCTTCTTCCAAACTGAAGATCATATTGTCAACGTCTTTATTACTGTTGTCGCTTCTACAGTTACTGGAACCACTCAACAGCGACTCACCATCTGTTGTGTCTTCGTGTTCCGTTGCATTGGGTGCGCCACTTTGCAGCGTATTGGGTTTTGTACTTCCTTGTCCTTTAACTTTGCGCAAGTTATCATATTTTTTAGAGAAGGTATAAATCCTCCCTCTTTGGTAGTCATCCTTATCTCTTGCAAACTTTTGTACCTTCCTTGCTATGATTTTTTCCTCATGCTTTTTCAGACGTTCTTTTATTTCCTTTTTCTTTATCGTTATCCAGTCTTGTTTATCAGATTTACCTAACTCTTTCTCAATCTCTTCAATTTCAGCTATCAGAACTGCGCGGTCGATATCTGCGTATCTTATTAAGAGGTGAATTAAGTTCATTGATGCTAATAAATTCAATTCGCCCCAGTCTCGCAGCATGGCAGGGTTGGGCTTTTCAAAACTCGGAGCCAGAAGTATTCTTAGTCCGCGTGGGACCCTCCCTGCCTCTGCATATTTAGAGAGGGATTTATGTTCCCACCATTTTGTGATTTCAGCCCTCATTTTCCTTTCCAGGTTCTTTAATAGGGTATTTACATCATTATTCCCCTCTTCCTGCGGTTTGCTTGTGTTTTTAGCAGAAGTGCTAGCTTCATTTGGAGTGTCAAAAAAAGCATCCGCATTCGCTTCTCTTTCCTTGACTGCGTCGTCATACATAGTTCTGCCTTTCATGCAGCTGTAAGCTGCATATTCTGCCGGCACGTTATATGTGTAATTCGGCTTATCATGCGAGCCAACTTCACTTTCCCAATCACCGCCCGTACCCCTTCCTGCAAATAGCTTTCTTCTTCAGTCACTCACCGAAATTGCCAGAGCAGCTTCAGCGGGTCCTCCGACTCAAGCCTCCGCGCCCTCGGTATCTCGGCTCGATGCGTTACTGCTTCAGCTTGCTAGCAGGGGGTTTAACCAGCCATAATTTTTCCTTCTCGGATTTGCAGTCAGTTTTGGTTGAAGGCGGACACCAACTCGTGGGGCGGGGTCCAACAAACAAAGGCAGCCAAAAACCTCTGTAATCGATATCGTTGCAGAATCTTTTTTTTTATATATATATATAGTGAAATTCAGGAGTTATATTGGTCTGAGCTAACTGTAACATACGCAACCATCATTTACTGCTTAGGACCTCACATATTATATCACTCATGACATGGTTAGTGACATCGACATCACTGATTACATCTCAAATTACATCACTGAAGTCTTCACTAATGACATCATCCACAGAACCACTTACACACCTACGCACAACCCAATACAACCTCTTGTACACCCACTCACACACCCACACAACCACTCACATACCCAATCACAAAACTTACTCACCCACCTACTCCTCCTAAGAGCCACTTATACACCCACTCAATCACTCACTCGTACAGCGACTCACACAACAATTCACTCATTCATACAGCCACTGATACAACCAGCCAATCACCCATACAGCCAGTCACATAACAGTGTAATTATGACCATTCTCCCTGTGGAGGTGGTGGTACCCAGGGCTGCAGGGGGCCGGAGCCCCACCTGTATTAGTATTTTATTTATCCCAGGGGTGGTGGTGGTCCCTGAGGCTGCGGGGGAATGCGGGCCCCCTGTATTCAGCCTTGCATTCAATCAGCACTTGTCCTGGGTAAGTGGCAGTCCCCAGTGCACGGGGGTCACCTAGGTCAACCCTGTCTAATTTAATGAAAATTCTCCAGGGAGGTGGTGGTCCTCAGGGCTTTAAGGTTCTAAGGAGGAGGGCCCAGAGGGTGCCCACCTCCTATATATTTTACACTTTTTCCCAGGGACAGGCATACCCAGGGGCTGATTACAAATGAAGCGCAACAGCCCACGCTTCATTAAAAACATTTTTTGGGTGCAAGTCGTAGATCCAGTGTGACTCATGCAAAAAAAAATTTAAAAGCCTTTTTTCCCTGAGGGGCCCCTGTGGGACCATCATAAGAGGCTTAGATCGTCAGGTTGTTTCTACCCTGAATCCCTATGCTTTTATTTCGACATTTTCTTCCTGTGACTTGGTTCAACCGAGACACAAGATGGCTGCCAACACTTCAGGTTTAAAGTGTTGTTAGCCAATCAGAACTCAGCAGGAGATCTCGGGAGGGGTCACGGATCCTTAGTGTCCCTGGTTGTATATCTGAACAACCTTTCAATAACTCTGCAACTACTGAACAAATTTATAACATTTAACAGAAACGCACTTACCTGATCTAACATCTATCTTCCTGGCAAATTTAGTGTAATTCTGTACAGCAGTTCGGGCTGTAGCCATGTCTAAAGTTTCCTATGAAAATTCACAAATCACAGCAAAACTTTCAAGTAGCAGCTGAAGTGAGCATCAAATTAGTTTTGTAAGCTTCCTGAGGATTTCTCAAACAACACCAAAGTTATTGGCAAAACGAAACAACTTTACATCATTGGACCTTCTTCCGCCTTGGTCGACTTGTCCTCCCTCCAGTGAGTGTTAATTCCAGGAATGCTTATCCTGCCTTCTCTGCTCCTTCCTAGCATTAAGTGATGATCGCAGAAAACGTCATTGTCATTCTCTGATCAAACAAGGGACCCGAACAATTCAGGAAGTGTTGATTTTCTTTTGAATGGCTCTTACCCGAAGGCAATCTCTGGATTGGTAAAATTCTTGAACGAAGCAAATAAAATGTTAAGAACCTCAAATCCACCACTAACCGCTGCTCAGCTGTAAACTCCTATGTACAACATTTGTTACAATACCCTTTTCTTCCTTTTATGAATTAGTATGCATCGGCTTAGCTTTGTCACCTGCATGTTGGAACCACTCCATCTCTATTCATTTATAGCTTGCCTGGCTCACTTTTCTGATTTCCTACCCAGTGATCATTCTTCTCATGTACCTACCAAGATGTTTACAAATCTTAAACAGTATTATTTACTGTGCTGTCCCAAAACAGCAGCCCCTGTGCTCTGGGTTACTGCACATTCCCTTTCCAATTTCCCCTGTGGTCTTTGCACACCTTTCCTTTTAACCCTCCAGGTTAAAACCAGACTTAGCACGTAGACTGGGCTCAGAACGCACCATACGCACTTTAATAGGACTTTCTGGCATTTCTGGGCTACTGTACATTCCCTTTCCAATTTCCCCTGAGTTCTTTGCACATCTTTCTTTTTTAACCCTCCTGGGCTAAGAACACACTATATCCACTGTTATAGGTCTCTGCGGTGTCTCTACCAGCACTGACCATGCACTCCCTTTAATATACCTTCTTCCTAATCTAAACCCCTTCAAGAGCATGATTATCTTTTTGTATGGGTCACACATGCATGGAACTCCCATCTTACATTATTAATAAGGAGAAGGCGCAACTGTAAATATCAACCAAAAAGTGGCTACTAATTGAAACTAAGCATGGGCGAAATTTGTGAATTCGCGTTCTGCGAATTCGTGGATTTCCCTGCGAAATCTAAAAAAAATATGCGAATTCGCAAATTTGCCAGCGAAATCGCGGATTTTTTAGCGATGTGCCCTGGAGTACTTTCTACTGGCTAATCCAATAAGTGCTCCGTCATTGGGTAGATGTATAGTGCTTTTACTACACTGCAGCTGCGTAAAGGGCCAGAAGATGTGTCTCCAGTGACCTTGTGTGCCTGTAACACAGGCACAGGCACACATGGTCACTGGAGACACATCTTCGGGCCCTTTACGCATCTACAGTGTAGTAAAAGCACTATGGGGCAGATTTACAAGCCGCTTGCGCCTCTTTTGTGCCGCAGTTGCGTCACTTTTGTGACGCAGCGGCAGCACAAAAGATGCGCCATGGTGCTGGGTATTAACAACGTGACGCATCTCTCAGATGCGTCACGTTGTAAAGCCCTGCGCCATCAGGAGGCGTTCCGGCACAGGGGAGGGCGTTCCTGTGCAGGAACACCTCCTAAAAGTGGCTGAGTGAAATCTACAAGATTTCACTCAGACACTTTTAGGCCAATGCTGTGTCAAAACCCTGTGCCTGCTTGAAGCAGGCGCAAGGCTTGACGCAGCATTGGGGAGATAGGGCCCCCCAGAGCATTGTGGGAGTTGCGTCGCGCTTGCGACGCAGCTCCAGCAATGCGCTGCTTTTACGGCACAGATGCGTGACGCATCTGTGCCGTTTTTGCCACATGGTGCGCCGCATTGTAAATGGGTGGCGGAGCTGCGGCGCACAGTAACTGGCGCATCCCTGGGGATGCGCCAGTTATTGTAAATCTGCCCCTGTTGTTGCTGAGAGTCAGGGTCTCTACGCCGCCACCGCCAGGAGTCATAGCAAAGCCCAGGTCTTCACGCCGCCACCGCCAGGAGTCACGGGACACGCTAACCTCACCTTCCCGAGAGCGCCAGAAGGCGCTTTTAACCAGCTGCCACCTGTAGTGACCGGGTTTTTGGTTCTATTTCTTAGTGATGGTGATTTTAGCTTGCTACCATTCTAGATCCCTATTCTTAGCTTGTTATGGTCCTTTTCAGGCCTCTTTTCAGACCTAGAAGCATAAACTAGCCGCTTTATATGATGATAGATCCCTTATTTCTGACTCTAATCCATCTATTGCCTATTGGCTTTGACATAATTATGTGTCCTTTCATCATTCTCAGGCCTGAAGACCTATAATAGAGGGTGGGTCCTGTAGTTCTGACTTTATATTACCTATTGGTAGGGTTTGTGTATGTACTTTGATAGAGCTATGTGTCTATTTCATCCTTTTCGGGCCTACAAGGCCCAGAACCAGAGAGACTCCATTTTGCTTTCTTCCTCTGCAGACTGAGATGTTTGTAGGTCAAGTGTGATGTTTTAGTTATGAGGTGTTGTTCGCTCTTTGCAAACTAGAGAGAGCCGGCCGGAGATGAATCTTATCAAGAAATGTCCCTGGGGTCAAGTCTCTAGACGAAACAAGCAGTTGATCACTGTGAGAGCATCTGGAGCACGGAGCCTGGTACATGGATTTGGTGGGAGGAGGCTACTGGCTGGAACTTTCCACTAGGGGAGAGCATTACATATTAGCGAAGTGCTGAGTGGCAGAGTGTTCAGATGGATCTTGGAGCGTTCAGATGAATCTTGGAATGGTAGAAGTCAGATGGTTTTTGGAGCTGAAGAGAGCAGAGATGATCCTTGGAGTTGGAACTGTCAGCTGGAGCTGCCAGTTTGTCACAATGTATTGAAGCAGTTGCCAGTCAGATGGAAGAATTGGAGCTGCCAGTTGGAGCTTTTGGAGCAGTTGAGCCAGTGGAGTGAAGCCGTGGTGACAGAGGGAGAGAGCCCTGATTCCACCAGAGAGAGAGAAACATTCCTTTCTTATAGGGTGAGGTATTCTAAACTAGTTTGCTTTACACTTAATCATTCAGTTTCCTTTATTTCCTAGGCTATATTCCCTACTGTATTGTTGCACTGATTAATTCCTTTTCTTTCAGCGGTGTGCAGTCCTGTTATAATCCATTATTTCCCTTTTTAGCTATCTACAGATCCTGTCAGCTATATGTGGATGTGTTAGTAATAAAGCTTTCTTGTTTTCATTCTAATAAAGAGACCCCGCAGATCTGTGTATTCCTTACCTATTTCCCTTTACTTTTCAGGCTATGTCTAGATTGCTAGTTATTGTGATGTTATAATTTGCTATTGTGTAATAACGGGACCCCAGTTCTTAGTGAACAGCTGTGCAAGTTTTATTTCTTGATGAGACTAACCTTTCTTCTAGTCAGATGCTCTTATGTGGACGGATGTGTTTCCCGTCCGGGTAAATGGTAACTGAGCAAGGGAGCAGGGAGCGCCTAAATCGGACAATAACCTTTGCATATTATGATTTGGCCATTCTTGTGTGAGAGGATTGAACTTTCTATCTACCACATAAAATATATTGTGCATGAGACATTCCCAGTAGATATTAGACATATAGAGAAACTTCCCAACAGAGAGAGAGAGAGTTAAAGGTATCAATAGGACAGTGACCACCGTTGTGTAGTGGCATTACTGAGAGCACCGGGGGGATATGGTGTGTATCGTCACCTGATTGTGGCGGCAGCGTGAGCACCGGGAGGATACGGTGTGTATGCCCGCAGGATTGCGGCTTGAGAGAGAGCACCGGGAGGATACGGTGTGTATACCCACAGGATTGTGGCTTGCGTGAGCACTGATTGAGGTCAGTTTGTAATGGTAGATATATTAGAACTGCTCTCCACCATGAGGAAGAGAGTAGCATAGTCTGGGCCAGATTGCCGTGAGACTATAAGGTGAGATCATAGGATGTGACATGGAATTCCTTAGTAATCAGTGAGTATTCCTAGTAATCCTATAGATTTAGTGGTGTTTTTGATGATATGAGCTTGTAAATTTCTAATTCCCCATCCCCAGGAAGGTACCTAGGTCCTGTGGTAAGTAGGCTCTGGGGAGGGAGATGGGTACGTTTCGGCTGGATTGGTGGTGTCTTGGTGAGCTGGTGATATCTGGTCTGAAAATCCGGTCGTTACACCAGCCCAGCGAAGCGGGACGCGAGTGGGACGCCGGGCAAAGCCTGGGCCAAGGGCGGGCCTGTTTAAGCCCGTTTAAGACCGGCCAAGGACGGGGCGGGCCACCCCTCTGAGATCTGTTGCAGCACCCAAAAGGTTTGTGTCATCATACAATAAGGTGTTGTGACATCTACTTTTCATTATTTGTTAATTGCACCGAGTAACATCCAGGACTAACCAAGGATGGCTACTCCACCAGATGTTGGCCCAAGCAGCAGGAAATCTATGGGCGGATCATTATTGGGAACTTTAGATAACTTCCTTATTAGGGTATCTACCGCACTTGCTAAGGATATTGAATTAACTGAGAAAAGACTATCCTTGGACACATTTTTTCACAAAAGGTCTTTGCTGGGCCCTATGGCAGAAGCCAGATCTCCGATACACCTACATACCGACTCACAGGGCACGCTTCCCCCGTGGGGGGCGGTAACTACCCTCTCGCCTCAGGCAGTAACCATCCTGAACATAAGTGAAAATTCGATAGGAGACGAGGTACCTGTAAATGACACAGAGAGAGCACCATCATCTAATATTAAAACTAGATCAGCTGGGCAAGTAAAACCAACCATGATCCAGCTGAAGGGGAGGGCGCAAGCAAAAAGGAAGCGTCCTGGGCCACAAACTAATGCTGGAGGAAAAAAGCAAGGTCATGTAAAAATACTGTTCCTGTCGATGACCCAGCAGTAACTACACCAAATAGCCCGGTACAGCATGGCATGGCCGACGAAAATGGGCAGGAAAGCCATTTGGACACCAGGGGGTTGGAGTCATATTTGGACTTGGGACCTTTATTTTGGAAAAGACTGGAGGGTACTTTTAAGAAAATGTGCCACCCATTGCATGAGCGGTTGGACTCTATTGATAATAGACTAGTGTGCCTTGAGCTGAATTTGGTAACAACTCAGAAACAGGCAGGACCAAGGCACAGTGGCCACATTGCCCGAGTGAAAACGCCTGTAGCCCATGGTTCAACTGGTCCCAATAGTGGTGCCGGTTCAGGACAGGGGGTTGAGCCACCCCTAGCTACTGACAAGGTGCACACTACTAACTCTCATCCCCCTGCCTCGACAAGGGTGGGAAATGCACACAAGGATAGTGGGGTGCCCCAAACTTCATTGGTCCGGAAAGATGTCCCCCAGGTGCCCAACCATACAGGGGTGGGAGTGACACCATCGAGTAAAGAGAGTAATCAGGATGTCATTACCAGGTTGGACGCTACACAGCAACATTTGTCTGTCTTACCCAGGATTTACAATGAATCTTCTTTACCCTACATTGACCTCCCTCCCTTATCAGCCCCCTTTGTGGTAGTCTTGACAGGGGTTCCACCAGTAATTCAGGCAAAACGTGAATCATACCCAGACCTAAAGCATAAATGTATTTTCTGGCTTAATAAGAACCGCCCTCTGCCAGTTAATACGCGAGCTGAAATATTAGGGGTTAGGAGAGTTAATTGGATAGGCAGGGGCTGCAAGACGGTGGCAGGAGACTGCATTGTTATCAATTTTAGAGACCAGAAATGTGTAAACTACATCTGTAATTGGCCCCATAATGATCCGCCAAATGGGATACACGTTCTACTCTTAGCTTATTTTTATGGCCCCCAGATTCCGGTTTCCTTTGAGAGGGATATGTTCCCACATGGAGTTGTATCAAACCCTTGCCCTCTAGGGAACGTAAGGTTGTTTAACAGATTACAGCCCTTGTCGGGGATAGGGGACTGTGATTGACAGTATGAACCGCAAAGGTCTACCCTGGGTAGCAGAGCAGGGGATACAAGGGAGGGGACAGAGACCAGTATAGGGCAAGTGTCCTCTTCAAAAACTAGGGAAGTAGGGGAGGCTGAGGCTGGCCAAAGTAATACATGTGATATCACTATTGTGGTGCCAAATGTAGATCTGCTCTTGGGCAAGCACAATAATGTACATCTTGGCACAGGGGGCTGCCACTTAAGCGGCGAATTGGACGCAACACCTGATGAACCTCTATGTCACACAGCGTTGGTCTCATGGAACGTTGCGGGACTGGGGTCTAAACTAAATTCCCAGGATTGGGCAGAATTCATTGATCGCTTTGACATTTGCTTGTTTCAAGAGGTGTGGACGGTTGAACCAATGTTTAGAGTAGAATATTTGAATTTCTTTGTGCCTGCTATTAAGAAAAGTCATGGTCGTCCTATGGGGGGTTTAGTGATGTGGGTTAGGCAGTCCCTAAAATGTCCAACCGAATTGCTCTCAGTTGCAAGTAATGATATTCTTGGTGTTAGGTTTAGTTTCCCTGCTAACTTAGTAATTGACATTTATAATGTCTATGCAAGGGGGCTCCAGGGTGGAAAGAAATCTGAAGTTGTAGTGGAACTGGATAAATTACTTCAGGCGACCCCCCCCAATATATTGTCACTAATTGCCGGTGACCTTAACACTACTTTTGAACCCCTATTCTTGGATGACATACATTTAATAGAGGGTGAGGATGCCAGGTGGGGAGTTCCTCAGCTTGACACTAAACCCATAAGAAAATGGACGGAGGCCGCAATACAGTTAAAGGGCCTCTGCATTGAAAACGAGCGCACATTGTAGGATAAAATGGGAAAAGAAACTTTCGACAATGGCATCAGGGCAATAATATTGACTATTTACTTGTCCCCCTGAAGATGTGGTCCACTCTTCTTGATATGGAGGTAGTGACTCGTATTGATAGTGACCACAATCCCCTGACCGCAATATTTAATCTGGGCACACATAAAGTGGATGATCCCTATGAGGGTAATACCCCTCCAGATTCAGTTCTGCCAAATGATGAGCGCCACCTCAAATGGTGCCAAGTTGCAGATCTACAGGATATTATTGACAATCTTGAGGTAGATCTGGCAGGGGCCCTAGAGGCTATGGAGGTAGCCACCCTGAATGGATCTCCCCCTAATCTTATGTTGAAGGTACATAATAGGTTTTTTACTAAACTAAAAACATATTTCTGTAAACCTAGCTCAGGAAAAAGAAGAACACAAACAAAAAAAACCTGAGAGATGGTACGACGGATCTTGCCGCCAAGCCACGGTTGAGCTGGGTCAAGCCTTAAAATCCGAAGATATGCGTATCATAAAATAGGCCCGAGCAAACTATAGGTTTAAGCAATACAAAGCTAAAAGGGAATGGGAAGAGGGCATGTGGCAGGATCTAAAAGTGGCATGTAAAGCAAAAAAACCCAAACTTTTTTGGAACATTTTTAAATGGGACAGGAGAGGGCACTGTGAGAACCCCCAAAATAATGTCGACCGAAAGTCATGGGTTGACTATTTTAAGCCCCAATACGCCAATAGCACTTCTGAAAATAGCGAAGGTTCTTTTGATTATACCTTTTATGAGGAGCCTGTTTTTAATTTAGGGGAAGTGGATAGGGCTTTGGAACAAAGTCACAGACGGTCGTGCTACCGGCATGGATTGTGTCCCCGCAGATTTATTTCTAAACAACAGAGGGCAATGGCGGGTCTACATTTTGTATGTGGATAATGCCATTGCCCAAGGTATGGATGTACCTAAATCTTGGAAAGGGGCTGAAATAGTGCCGGTGTTTAAGAAGGGGGACAAGTCGCTCGCAGCCAACTATAGACCAATAAGTCTAATTGACTGCATACAAAAAATCATGGGACGGCTGGTTTTGGTCAGAATCCAGACCTGGATGGATAATGACAATATTTTGAGTCACCTTCAGGCTGGCTTCCGCCCAAAAACAAGTACCATAGACCAGGTCTTCCGGTTTATAATGTTATACTGGCATACCGTGGTCCTGGAAAAGGGTACTTTGTTTGCCGTCTTTGTTGATTTAAAGGCGGCTTTCGACCTGGTCCCACGAAATACATTATGGGAAGTTCTTGCGGGGCAGTGGAAGCCACCTGAACTGTTGAGCCTGATCGTCCGCTTACATGAGGGTACGTTCGCTCGGGTCCGGTGGGGCCGCCAGGGGGAGGTTACGGAACCCTTCCCTGTAGAGCGGGGAGTGAGGCAGGGTTGTGTTATGGCACCGAATGGAGTTGTGGATTTCCTCTCCCTGGTCCCGATCAACGGCCCTGCGTTGTGTGGTGAGCGGGTCCCGATCCTCATGTTTGCGGACGATACCCTCATCATTTAAAAAATACCCAGTGGGCTCCAGCAAGCGCTGCGGCGCTATGAAGACTTTTGTCTCGATAGGGGCTTAGAAATAAACATGGCAAAAACCAAGTTTATGGTCTTTACTGGCCGTAAAGCTCATGGGACTGCCAGGCCTTTTATAGGTACGATACATATGAATGGCTCCCCGCTGGAGCGGGTAGATGCCTTCACTTGCCTGGGGGTTACACTCCAGAGAGATCTGGGGTGGGCTAGACAATTAGACATTGTAGTTCTAAAACACTGCCAGCAGGCAGGCATTCACTTGAAAAAATGTACTTCTTCATTGACAAAGCCCATTAGCCCATTATTAGAAGTATATGGGTTGAAGGTCCTAAGTTTGGCCCTTTACAGAGCCGAACTTTTGGGTTTTGAAGATTTAGGGAAATTGACGCTAGCAGAAAACGAATTTCTGCGAAAAGCTACTAGCGTTCCCGTAAGTACCCCATTAACACCACTTATGTGGGACCTTGGAAAAAAGGCGGTGCAGGACCGCACCCTTTTGCGGCCCTACTTTACTGGCGCCGCCTATGGACTACAGAAGAACTAAGCCACTATGCTCAGGGGCTGAGGGAGATAATGAATAAGGTTTCCTCCTGAAATATACACTGGTTGAAGGCCATTCGGTCTTTACTTTTTAAATTGAGAATGAGGGAACTGTGGGAAGACCCGGAAACCGCTCTTTTCCCCTCCAAAACTTTTTTTTTTTTTTTTAAAGTACTCGGAGATGGTGATTACAGTGAAGGACTGGGTTATTTAAGACCCAGCGGTGCCAGGGGACAACACCTGAAACCTTCGTGGGTAACCTGCTCCGGCGTACGAATGACAGAGACACGGGACACTTCCTTCGGCGTCAAAGATTCGAGCTTTATTTACTGCAGGGAACACAGAAGTCACAGCAAGTACAACACGTGCAACTTGGGGAGACTGCTTCAAATTGCTACAAGTGGGTGGCTCCTTTTATACAAGTTTCTTCCATAGGGTTACATGGTACACAAAGGTTTATGGCTTGGTTCCCATAATTATCCCCGAGAGGGGTCGCTTTGGTCACTTTGATACATTCAAGGTCCGGATCATAAGTGCGGAAACATTTGGGGGTTCCCAACTGTAAAAACCCATCTTCCCACCATTAGTACATTCCAATCAGCAATAAAACAGATCGAAGAAGGAACAAGGACAGGTGCAGGGGAAGATGGAGACAGTGGGGAATTGGAAAGGGTGTAAAAGAGGAGGTGTCGGGAAACACGAGCTACAGGCATCAAAGGGACGTGCCTAATGAGATGCACGGCTGAGACAATAAACCGGCACGGCAAGATGAGCCTCGAGCGGGGCCATCTGCCTTACAGTATCATCCCCCTCGTCATAAAGACATTTTCAAAGGACATGTGTCTTCCGCAGATATCTTGGGAATCCCAGGGTCGCGAAACGGACAACGTCCGTTCGCTGGCTACTTGAGGGCAAGAGACAAAATGGATGCCATATCTAAGATGGAACCCGTGGGTACAGATAGAAAAACCTAAGTAACAGACGAACGGTTTAGGTTAACACAGCGAAACTGCATACACCCACTAAACTCGTCATTTGCGGTTCATAGATACCGGACTCGACCATATTCGTGCGAGTCGAAAACACCACTTACAATTGTCACGGAACCTCAGACGCTCCTTTTGCCCTCATGTAGGCAAGCACTAGTCGGAATCATACTCGATATTCATCAGACCATCTAGATGTTGCTGTAACATAGCTCTGTCCAATCAAGCTTCTTTGGTAACAGGCGGCTGTCTTATACATGTTGTAGCACAGAGGCCACATAAGGCAGGACCACACTGCACACAAAGGCAACACGTGAACAGGAATGCCACAACAACTCCGATAATCATCAGAATCTTCCAACCCCAAGTCGACATCAGGCCCCAAAACCACCCAAGTAGCGTCCAATCCCCTACGTCCACGTGTATGGACTCAGAGATCTTATGCAACTTTGAGATGGCTTGATAGACAGTCGGAGCGTTATCTGGAATGAAAATACAGCAGCTCGAATGGATCACCTTACATACCCCACCTCGATCTGCTAAGATCACGTCTAAAACCATACGGTTTTGTAACTCATAAGTCTATCCGCCTGAAGTTCTGTGGTGATATTACCAAGGGCACTGGCAGTAATATTAGCTGTCGATTCTACCACTCGAGTCAATTGTCTCAGGTTCCTACTATTAACCATAGGCCCCCAAAACGGGAGGAAACCCTTGAAAAAGTCTCCTGCCTCTTGACCGGCAGTATCCTCTTCGCTAATTACGCCTCTCACAACTCTAGTCTTGTGATAGTCTGCATCTACAGTGAACGTCGGAGGCAACAGATTTGCGATAAAACATGAGCCCGCAAAGTCGGAGGGCAACCATGCATACGCACGATCATGGCAGACAAAGTATGTACCCTTGGCAGCCAGAAACACAGGGGATGAGATCATCGGCAGAATGTAATTCTCAGTGCAAGCACTCGCTCCGAGTCGAGCTTTCGATCTTCGGCCACACCCATTAAACAAAAATTACCAATGTGGGGTACGACCCATATTGGAGGTGAGCTTTTAAGCTGTTTATCACTCGTGAGCGCACTATATTCAACCTTACTCAGGACCCTGTAGGCTTGTACCTCTTCCTCCGGAATGAGCGACGGCTCATAGATATCTCTATCTAAGTCTTCTATCGCTATAGACAAAGGCTTGTGATACGAGCCAGGGCCAGAGTAGGGAGAACGTGGCTCTCGACTGGGGTAGGAATCTAGTGCGCTTCGAAACATTGTTTGAAATGCTCGAGCGGAACCCTGGGAACTATACGGTAAAACCAGATATGGAATTCCCCTATCCGTGGTATGTGGCATCAACCCACACACCCAACAATTAGTAGTATTAACCACTAACTGGTGCTGGTGAAGGAGCTGGATAAAGGAATTATTGCGGAATTTTACACGTCTAGCCTGCTCGTGTTCGGGTAAGATATGAAAAGAATGAGGGGATGCGGTGGAGGTAAGTTTAGGGTCAGAAGTAGGAGTAGGTATGTCAGAGGGTAAGAAGTACGACATCATATAGTACACCCCACCCACCAATAATGCAGAAACAGTCAAAAGCAATATGGATATCTGAAACATAAAACATTTGGTACGGCTAAGTTGTTGTAGCTCGAATCTTTGTGCCTGAGCTTTTTCCAAGTCCATCAGCTTTGAAAACGCCATCCCCTACGACCGTCCGCAACGTTTCTTGACGCACTTCGTTCTGTGTAGCAGTAGTCAATCCCTAGGAGTTCCCAGGAACCGACGGTCTTTAACCTAGCGTCAAGACCTACTAACCAGAAGGAAGTACACGCACGGCCCTACGGCCTTTATTTACAATATATATGCAAATGTCTCTCAGCTGTGGAAGCAAAAATACATAGGAAACAAACCTTCAATATATACAAGAATAATTACAATGATACGGGTGTTCAGACTAGTCGTGGAAAACGGGATAATGCAATTGCCAAGAGTCAGAACAGAATTTTATTTGTCCTTAGTGCTGGATCGCAAAAAGTATCGAGTTTTCCCAGGACGTGTTGAAGAAACAGAGTTCTGTTGATCAGTCGAATGTTCTGGTCTCGAGTCTTTTGGCGACAAATGTTCAACAGTGTCTTTCTGCTGCACTGGGGATTCTCCGACAGGTTGTGCGTCGCTGCAAGGTACAAACGCCGGCAATCCTTCGGATTCAGCTGAAGCAATGCCCCTCCTCACCCACGAGTCTGCCGGTAACGGAATAGGAACTTTCTTCGTATGGGTGGCATGCACCCAATTTTTCCGGCCCTCTAAACGAACGGCAGTTCTCGTGGCAAGGAGGACCTGGTAGGGTCCGGTGAACCTGGGCTCCAAGTTCTTTTTACGAGCAAAATTTCTGGTGACCACCCAGTCTCCGGGCTGGAGCTGGTGGCCTGGACCCTCCGTCTGCGTCGGCAATGCTTCGTAAACCTGTTGATGAATTAACCTCAGTTTAGCAGTCAGATCATGAAGATAGTCAATCAACATTGGGTACTCAAGATCACAGAACATACCCGGTCTAGGGACCCCCCACACATTCGCAGGGCGACCGAACACTATTTCATAGGGACTAAGCCCTACTCGGGAGTGTACGGTTGCCCTTGTGGACAGTAAAGCTAAGGGTAAAGCGTCAGGCCACGAAAGACCAGTCGTAGCCTGAATCTTCGCTAGCTTTAGTTTAAGGGTGCCGTTATACCCTTCAACCAAACCAGCTGACTGGGGATGATTGGCGCTATGGAATTTTTGATTAATTCCAAGGCCTTTGCACACACTCTTCATCACACTCCCCACAAACTCACTTCCGTTATCAGACCATACAACCCGAGGCATTCCGTACCGAGGAAAGTATTCCTTCAGTAGGATTTTTCCCGTTGACAAAGCAGTGTTGTCTTTGAGAGGATAGGCTTCAATCCATCGGGAGAACGCACAAACCACAACTAAAACGTATTTCAGGTTATTGCATCGCTCCATATGGATGAAGTCTAATTGAATCACCTCAAAGGGACACGAAGGGGGAGCAAAACTACCAGGAGGAGTTGGGGTTCCCTTACCAGGATTATACAACATACATACCATACAATTTTTAACCAAACGTTCAGCACATTTCGTGATACCATCATTCTTCCACACAGAAAACAGCAACTTACAAATACCTTTCACACTAATATGTGCTAACCCATGTGCCATTGTCACAACAGCCAGCACATACGCATCTGGCAACATCCATCTCTTATGTTCCGACAAGTCTACCCAACAACCATTCGCATCCAACTTTCCCGCACTTTCTTTCCACTTCGTCTTTTCAGTCTCGGTGGCCTCCCTCTGAATTTCTTTCACACTTTCGACAGTATCCTCACACATACTAGACTCTGTAGGCCACCTAACCGAACTCGTCACATACATTCGAGTGCTAAGGTTCCGGGCAGTCTCCTTAGCAGTCTCGTCTGCAAACGCATTACCACGTCCAACATCATCCGTCACCTTACGATGCGCACTACATTTAACAATCGCTACCTGCTTAGGCAACGTGAGTGCATCCAAAAGATCATTCACAAGCTGACCATGCTGAATCTTCGTACCATGCGATGTCA
Organism: Lissotriton vulgaris; assembly: GCF_964263255.1. Taxonomy (NCBI): domain Eukaryota; kingdom Metazoa; phylum Chordata; class Amphibia; order Caudata; family Salamandridae; genus Lissotriton; species Lissotriton vulgaris. Next base: position 1,585,069,748 of record NC_141687.1, read on the forward strand.
TAAAACCTCTCTCTCCACAACCGTCCAAAACTATGGGCGACGCCAAATGCATATTGGCTGTCAGTAAACACATTCACACGTTTCCCTTTTGCTAACACACACGCTCTAGTAAGAGCAATCAGTTCCGCAGCCTGGGCAGAATTCTGATTCAATCTTGCAGCTTCAACAACAGTATTCAACGTCACAACAGCATACGCAGTGGTGACATCACCATTCGGCAATTTAAAACACGAACCATCCACATACAACGTTCCATCTGGATCTTCTAAAGGGGTGTTTTTAAGGTCCACTCGACCTTTTGTTTCCTCTTTGGTCCTCAAATAACAGTCATGTTCTGCTATTTCATCTGACTCCGTGCTAATTGGTAACAAAGTTGCCGGGTTCAGAACATTGCAACGTTTTATCTGAATATGACTTGCCAGCAGCGTCAACTCGTACCCAGACAACCTCGCACTCGTTAAGTGCTGAGTTTTCGTACGATTCAAAAGAGTATCGACTGCGTGCGGAACCATCACCGTAAGCATATTATCCATGACCAATCCTGCTGATTGTCGGATGGACACCGCAGCTGCCGCTGTTGCTCTCAAACAACTCGGCAATGCTCTAGCTACCGGGTCCAAGGTCGAGGAAAAATATGCACATGGACGTTGCTTACCACCAAAAGGTTGCGTTAAGACACTCAAAGCACAACCTTCCCTCTCGTGAACATATAATGTGAACGGCTTACTGTAGTCAGGAGTACCTAACACAGGAGCCGAACACAATGAATCACGCAATTCAGAAAAACTCTTCTGACATTCTTCCGTTCATGGTAAAGGAGTTGAAACATCCTTGCACGTAAGAGCCACCAATGGTTTCGCTAGCAATGAAAAATTTGGAATCCATTGCCTGCAATACGACGTGATACCTAACAAGGCACGCACATCTCTTTGGGTTGTTGGCACAGTCATTCGCGCAATTGCTGCAATTCTCTCTGGGGTCAACCGCCTTCCCTCCTTTGCCAATAAGTGACCTAGGTAGGTTACTTCTTGACAACAATATTGGAGTTTAGAAGGAGACACCTTGTGATGTAAGTCACAGAGATGTTGCAGCAACGACACCGTAGCAATTTTGCAAATGTCCTGAGTATCTGCAGCTACCAATAAGTCATCGACATATTGGATTAAGGCCGCACCAGCCGGCAACGTAAACGCATCCAGTTGACCCTTCAAGGCTTGACTGTAAATCGATGGACTCTCACAGTAGCCTTGAGGAGCGCGTTTAAACCGGAAGCTGCGTCCACCAAGAGAGAAACCGAAAAGGTCTCTACTCTCTTCAGCAATCGGAATACTGAAGAACGCATTCTTCAGATCGATCACCGAAAACCAAGATGCAGAAGCTGGAATCAGAGTCAGTAGCGCCGTGATGTCAGGCACAACGGGGAACTGAGGAATCACGATTTTATTTACCTCACGTAAATCGATAACAAAACGATAAACGGGTGGTTTCGAAGGATCAGTACGTTTCAAAATAGGCAGTACAGGGCTGTTGCACACGTTTCCCCGAGTTTCTTCAATAACGTCTTTGTCGATCAAATCATAGATGATCGCTAACAGCGCTCGTTCACCATCAAGAGAGATACGGTACTGGGGAATACGTGGCAATCGCACATTAGATTTCAACTGAACAACATAAGGGGAGATGTCGAGCAAGCCCACATCATTGGGACCTGTTGCCCATAGAGATGCAGGAAGAGAACTCAATTCCGGTGGAAGCTTATCGAGAGACAAGTACATAGGAGAGACAACCCTCTCTCCTAACGTAAGCTTTACACCCGCAGGAGAACAATACAGAGTTGCATACAAACGTTTTAGCAAATCCAGGCCCAAGAGATTTTCACCACAACCAGTAGTCAAAATCAACAGAGCTTCAAGCTCACGCGGCCCAATTGTAAGAGGCAAAGGGCGTGAAACTGGATTGCTAACGGGGGCGCCAGAGAATCCAACGGAAACATTTGTTAAGCCAGACAAAGGTGCGCCAGGGAGTTTCGAATGCATAATGGAACTTTTCGCTGCACCAGTGTCCAACAGAAAAGGCTCAACGACGCCCGATGTAGCAACTGCGACGTAAGGCCCTCTCTGATCAACCGGAACTGATACCACTCCCTCTCCTTGTCTATGGCTGTCCTAGTAATTACTGTCGTCAGTTCCCTGATCGACGTAATAATCATCTACATTGTACTGCGCAGATCGTCCTTGCGATGATCCACGTTGATCGAAACAATTATTAGAATTTGATGAGTTATCTGATCGGTCATTTTGAGCACCACGACCTCTACCACGTGATGTCTGCTGAGAACCACCACGACCTCCTCTAGATGAGTTACCACTATTACGATCGTTTAGAACAGGACAATTGAATTTTAAATGACCCTCCTGTCTACAATAGGCACACTGATTGTACCCTAACGAAGATCTCTGAGAAGAGGAGTCATTTCGAGATTGTGATCGATTAGATTGCGACTGCGATCTATTTTGCTGTGAAGCATTCTGATTCGAACGCGGAGGATACGCTTGCTGTAACAACACTTTAGTTTTAAGTTCTTTCGTCTTTTTATCAGCGCGGTCGTTCTCCTCTTTCTCTCTGTTCTCATAATACTGTGCTGTAGCCAATATTTGGGCCGAAGTAGAGACGGCCCACGCACTTTCGGAATTTTTCAACTTATTGCTCAAATCAGGCAATAAGTTAGAGACAAATTTGTCCACGAACAACCGTTGACCACCCTCAGTGCCCATATCCTGCCCACTATGATCAATGAATGCCTCCTCAAATCTCGTAAAGAAGTCGGAGACACTCTCGTCCTTCTTCTGCTTACAAGCTGACAATTTGTCCCAATTCACCCTCATAGCTGGCATAAGAGTTTTCATTAGTGTAATTATTCTCTGAGGGAGAGCAGCAATCAACTGTTCGGGTTTAGCGCCACCAGTTTGCAACCCATCCGCCGCTATAAGGGCAGCCCAATCACCGCCTAATTCGTTGGGATGGTTTTCCTGACGAATCTTAGCCCATACCGGTTGCGGTACTACATTACCAAACAGCATATCAATGTGGGCAAGATTCATTATCGTAGCGTCTACAAGCTGCGATAATTCTTTATAGTACCCTGCAGGATTTTTGCGAGGGTCAGGCAGAGACTGCTTCACCTGTAACACTTCCGATCGTTTCCATGGGAGATGATTCCATACTCTCTGGAAGTGCGCCACAATCGGTGGCTGAGCTTGAGGGTTAGCTGGCATCCATACTGGAGGGACTTCACGCATGGGAAACTGACCAGACGCATCGAACTGCCTCTCAACGTCCTCAACAAACAAGGCTTGAGGTATAGGAGTGGGACGGAAAGATAACAACCGCTCAACAGCACGTCGAACGTTGGTATCCACTATCAGTCCATTCGAGAACTGAAGCTGTAGATCAGACAAAGCGGTCAACACCTCGTCAGGTGCATCAACCGATATCTGATCGCGCAAAACTTTGCACATTTCTTCGAAAACAAATCTTTGTGTCGGTACATTGAATTGACAAAACGTATCAAGTACAGCACATGGAGGATTTCTAAGAGGATGCGTCATCCAACTCATCGCCATATTATATAGCGAAGCACGTTCCCTGTTACCGGGAAGCTGACTACGTCTCTGAGGCCCATCTGAACCAGCGGACCCAAAAATAGGTCCAAGAGAATGAAAGAAGTTAGCCGCAACAGGAGAAGTGCGACTACGAGTAGATGAATAAGTATAGCACAAAGGACTAACAAGAGAAGGAGTAGAGACAGAGGCAACAACAGGAGTTAGTAGAGCAGGAACAGTAGCGGGAGCAGGAGTATGCGGAAGTGGAGGAGCAGTAGGAATAGCAGTAGGCAAAGGAGCAGGAACAGTCGGAAGAACGGGTGCAGGTTGAGGAACAGGCTGAGGAACAAGTGGAGGAACAGGTACAGGGGGAACCACTGGAGCAGCGGTACCCTGTACATACGGAGGTGGCGACTTCATGAGATAAGACATTAGAGGATCCTCAACTGATTCTTCCTTCTTATCCGACTCCGTAGGCAAAGCAGGATAGCATTTATCTATGGACATACGCTGTAGCCTATCAAACACTTCCTTTTCCTTATCCTCCTTATCACGCTGAAACTGCTCTGCTTTCTTCACAATGGTAGCAACACCATCTCTCTGATTACGTTTAGTCTGTCTGATCTCTTTCTGTCGGGCTTCTTTACGGCACAACCGAAAGGCATCAAACATGGCCGGCCTCGACTTTTTCGCAAATAATTTAGCCTCAAGATTATCTAAAATTGGAGTCTCAAAGCTACCATGAGGTGGCCAACCAAGGACACCATCCTTCTTAGTGTACCGAATCCAATAGTCATTAAAAGTAATCGGGCCTAGCCCATGTTTGCTGTAGAGCTCATAAGTGGGAGTTCCAACCGGAGGTATCGGACACGAGTCCTCCAGTCGGGAATCCGTACTACAACGTCTGAAACAACTAAACAAAGTACAGCGACCAGGCATCTTGCACACTAGCCGTGTTTCACAAACTTCAAGGGTTACCGGATTTACCAAGTCCCAGCAAAGAGCAAAAACCCTCGGTTTTTGGCGTCTGCAGTCGTCAAATATCACAACAAAGTACCAAGAACCACAAATGCAATGGAACCATGCAACAACTAAGTAACCACAACCAAGAACTCTGGGAGCGACCCACAAATACTTAACTCAAAGATCGATGGCGTCACCAGGAAGGCCCGTCAATCGTCTCGCTATACCAAGGTCTACGCCAGGCGCCAAAACAGGTCTACAGTCAGGGCAGCAGTCCGTCGCAGCCGTCAGGAGGCGGGAATCTTCGCGGGAAAAGTCTTCGGGCCACTTATTTCGACAACAAGATCGATGAAGCGGAGTGCACCTTCCCTCGGAGATTTCACACGAATTTCCTCACGATCGTCGGGCTTGGACCGGTACCACTGATGCAGCCCCACATTGGGCGCCAACTGAAGGACTGGGTTATTTAAGACCCAGCGGTGCCAGGGGACAACACCTGAAACCTTCGTGGGTAACCTGCTCCGGCGTACGAATGACAGAGACACGGGACACTTCCTTCGGCGTCAAAGATTCGAGCTTTATTTACTGCAGGGAACACAGAAGTCACAGCAAGTACAACACGTGCAACTTGGGGAGACTGCTTCAAATTGCTACAAGTGGGTCGCTCCTTTTATACAAGTTTCTTCCATAGGGTTACATGGTACACAAAGGTTTATGGCTTGGTTCCCATAATTATCCCCGAGAGGGGTCACTTTGGTCACTTTGATACATTCAAGGTCCGGATCATAAGTGCGGAAACATTTGGCGGTTCCCAACTGTAAAAACCCATCTTCCCACCATTAGTACATTCCAATCAGCAATAAAACAGATCGAAGAAGGAACAAGGACAGGTGCAGGGGAAGATGGAGACAGTGGGGAATTGGAAAGGGTGTAAAAGAGGAGGTGTCGGGAAACACGAGCTACAGGCATCAAAGGGACGTGCCTAATGAGATGCACGGCTGAGACAATAAACCGGCACGGCAAGATGACCCTCAGCGGGGCCATCTGCCTTACAGTATCATCCCCCTCGTCATAAAGACATTTTCAAAGGACATGTGTCTTCCGCAGATATCTTGGGAATCCCAGGGTCGCGAAACGGACAACGTCCGTTCGCTGGCTACTTGAGGGCAAGAGACAAAATGGATGCCATATCTAAGATGGAACCCGTGGGTACAGATAGAAAAACCTAAGTAACAGACGAACGGTTTAGGTTAACACAGCGAAACTGCATACACCCACTAAACTCGTCATTTGCGGTTCATAGATACCGGACTCGACCATATTCGTGCGAGTCGAAAACACCACTTACAATTGTCACGGAACCTCAACAGAAGAGAGGTCAGAGAGTCTCTCCCGGCACCTGACATGTTGTTATATGGATTTTAAGGCCCACCTGATTCTGGAGCCTTTTTGGGACACAATTGGGAAACAGCTGGATCGTAAGCTCTATTTTCAGCTCAGAGTGGGCACCCTCCCAGTAAGGTCTTTTACAGCAAATTGGGCAGGAAGAAATGGTAACGACAGATGTCCAAAGTGTGGGGAGGAACAAGAGTCTATAAGCCATTTCCTCTTCTTCTGTCCCATGAACGATGTGGATCAAGCCTATATGTAAATTGCTTGGGATATATAGGCACGAAGAGGCTCTTAGAATCATATGTACAGACCCTACCCCTACACTTGCTGTTGCTGTGGCTAAGTTCTTAAAATGGGCTTAGGTAATTCGCTCAAAACAAATAGCGACAGACATATGATGATTTAGTTTTACCTCTGAGCTCCTGTCTAATATACCTCTGAAAGAATTGTATATTGATCAGTTGATATTCGGCAATAGTCCATTGTAGTTTAATTCCTTTTTAATATTTATTGTATGAATTTTAATGGATTTTAAAATACTGATTTTTTTTATGTGTACTTTTATGACTTAATTGTCGAATAAAGTGTTAGACTCATTTTTCCCTTGTTTTTCTGCCCTTCTGCCCTCTGTTAGACTCGTTTTTTGTGCCCTTCTGCCATCTGGTATTCCCTAGTTTTTCTACCCTTCTGCCCTCTGTTAGACTCGTTTTTTGTGCCCTTCTGCCCTCTGTTAGACTCGTTTTGTGCCTTTCTGCCCCCTGTTAGACTCGTTTTGTGTGCCCTTCTGCCCTCTGCTAGACTCGTTTTTCCCTGGTTTTTCTGCCCTTCTGTCCTCTGTTAGACTGGTGTTTTGTGCCCTTCTGCCCTTTGTTAGACTCGTTTTTCCCTTCTTTTTCTGCCCTTCTGCCCTTTGTTAGAGTTCTTTTTGTGCGTTTCTGCCCTCTGCATCACCACATCATCACTCAGCGCTACCCTCGCATCACTCAGCACCACCACATTATCACTCAGCACCACCACATTATTACTCAGCACCACCACATCACCACTCAGGACCACCACAGCATCACTCAGCACCACCACAGCATCACTCAGCACCACCACAGCACCACTCAGCACCACCACAGCATCACTCAGCACCACCACAGCACCACTCAGCACCACCACAGCGTGACCACAGCATCACTCAGTGCCACCACAGCATCACTCAGCACCACCACATTATTACTCAGCACCACCACATCACCACTCAGGACCAACACAGCATCACTCAGCACCACCACAGCATCACTCAGCACCACAACAGCACCACTCAGCACCACCACAGCATCACTCAGCACCACCACAGCACCACTCAGCACCACCACAGCGTGACCACAGCATCACTCAGTGCCACCACAGCATCACTCAGCGCCACCATATTATCACTCAGCACCACCACAGCACCACTCAGCACCACCACAGCATCACTCAGCACCGCCACAGCATCACTCAGCAGCACCACAGCACCACTCAGCACCACCACAGCACCACTCAGCACCACCACAGCATCACTCAGCACTACCACAGCATCACTCAGCACCACCACATTATTACTCAGCACCACCACATCACCACTCAGGACCAACACAGCATCACTCAGCACCACCACAGCATCACTCAGCACCACAACAGCACCACTCAGCACCACCACAGCATCACTCAGCACCACCACAGCACCACTCAGCACCACCACAGCGTGACCACAGCATCACTCAGTGCCACCACAGCATCACTCAGCGCCACCATATTATCACTCAGCACCACCACAGCACCACTCAGCACCACCACAGCATCACTCAGCACCGCCACAGCATCACTCAGCAGCACCACAGCACCACTCAGCACCACCACAGCACCACTCAGCGCCACCACAGCATCACTCAGCACTACCACAGCATCACTCAGCACCACCACATTGTCACTCAGCACCACCACAGCACCACTCAGCACCACAACAGCATCACTCAGCACCACAACAGCATCGGTCAGCACTGCCACAGCACCACTCAGCACCATCCAGCATCACTCAGCACCATCCCAATATCACTCAGCACCACCACAGCACCACTCGGCATCACCACTGCACAACTCAGCACCACCACAGCGCCACTCAGCGCCACCCCCGCATCAATCTGCGCAACCATTCAACAACAACTGGTTCAAATATGTTCTCTCAATGTTTCAAGCTTTATTACAAATGTCACAAAAAGATATTATTTCACTTCTGTTCTTGGATTTTCGTCAGAATAAAATACACTGAACTTAATCTTCACAAAAGTTATTTCCAAAAGTTTTAGCTATTGCCATTATAAATTAAAATCACTTTTATTTAGAGATTGTAATTTGTAATATCAATACATCTAAGTCACGTAAATACAAAACATGTTGCATTACAAATGCTATAGGTGTTACAATTGCGAAAGTTATCACTATTGGCATTGTAAATGACAAAGCTATTAATTTAGCTATTTTCAAAACCAACACATAAATAAAAAAATGGTCATTTACAAGACCAATAGCTCAAACTTTCCTAATGCGAGACCTATTGCATTGCAAATGCTTGTTTTTATATCTGTCAGTGCTTCCTGTTGAGGTTTAATTTCCGTGACAGGCGACTCATTGCCTACTTGTAACTATTCTCTGACCCTGCTTCAAGGGTCAGAGCAGGGTCAGAGAATAGTTGCAAGTAGGCAACGAGGCGCCAGGAAGCACTTACAGGCTTACAGTAGCAGGTGCCCAAGTTGAAGTTAATTTCTTTGTAACTCTTTTGTAAAAGGTTACAAAAAATTAGCTACAACTTTTGCACCTGCTGCTGTAAGCCTGTAAGTGCTTGGCTGAAAATTCGTCTCGCTGATTCGCGGATTTTACCGCGATTTCGCGAGATTCGCGGATTGCAAAATCACGGAAAATCCACAAATTCCACGAGCGGAACGAATTTTCAGCCCATGCTTAATTAAAACACTGCTAGATTAGTTTTTCTGAAAGGTCTGATCCACAACGGATTTAAACAAAATATTCTTGAATCAAGCCTCCTACTCCTTGCATTTTTACACTGAAGAAAACCTGAGCAATATTTTATTACCTGTGTACTTAATCTGTTTTTAAATGATGCAACAACATTTGCAATCACATCATAATTGCTTAACAGTAGTGCTAGATATTGTGTCAAGCTATTTTGTTTTATATGTTTTTACCCTTTGCATGGCTTTAATTAGCTGCACAAAAATAAATAAACTTGGAACAATATATTATGTCCGATTATAAATTAGGCAGCAGAATATACTAATGTGAAGAGGAGCAGGTCCTTTCAGATCCAGAAGCCAGTCCACAATGTACTCTCGCTGAGAATCGCTGGAGAACCTTTACAGCACCGGTAGGCCACATGGACTTATGCCTTGGACATTGGGTTCAGAGGTGGGTTCAATGGCGGTTTCTCGGTTCTTCAGGGCAGAGCTCTTATTCTTTAAAGATAGTTTCTTCAGGGTAGGTCCTCTGTTCACGACAGTTCTTGATCTTTATTTAAGGCAGGCAATCCTCCCAGGGTTTAGAGGTTGCTGGGCCTGCAGGACGAGTCAACTTTTGTAGCGGGGTGAAAAGCAAGCAGACAGGCCCAACAGGTCTGGCACCAAGTCAGCCACTGGTCCTCCTTCTTTTTTGCTTTTGTGGCTCTTCAGTGTCCAGGCTACGTAGGTCATTAGAAATCTAACTTCAGGATTTAGGGGTGCTACCTAAATACCAGATAAAGGGGTGTTGCAGGGGAGGGAGTGACGGGCAAGAACAATCGTGCTTACCTGCACGGACTGCTGCTGGTCCTAGCCCTGATTGGATAAGTCCTATCATCTTCAAGATGGTGGGCACTGAAAAATGTGCTTCTCTTCGCCTCCTGCACCTGAGGAGTGGAGTTGGCGAAGGTGGGCACACCTCCTATTCTCATTTAGTTTTCCCACTTGTTCTCACCCCAGAAGTGGGGCTTTGAACTGGGAGCTGCCATCTGCTGCTCACAGCAGAGGCTGGGGTCACATTACAAAGGTGGCAAAGCATTTGAAGCTTCCCTCCCAAGCACTGAGCCTGCCTGGTGAAGGAGGAGTGACACCTCTTCCCAGAATGGGCTTTGTTTCTGGTCTCAGGATGCAAAGTCCTTCCCCCCTGTGTGCAGAAACATGTCTGGTCTCTGGCAGGCTACTGAAAACCAGTCAAAGACCACACCAGGGTTTGTAGATTTTCAGGGGGCATCTCTGAGGTGCAATTTGGATACATGTTCTAATAAATCTGGCATCAGTGAGGGTTTAGTAAGAGGAGTTGTTTGGTGCCAAACTCTCATGGGTTAAGTGAAGCCATCATAGTGGTGAGGTGTTTGAGTTGCCGACTTTCCAGCCCATGTATTCTTTATGGCTTCCCTGGCACTTACAATATGAAGAATAGACTTAACTATTATAGGGACAAATCTGCATATGCATCCTACCTTAGGGCTTGTTAAGCCTTCTATAGGGTGGACTTACATATACCCTAGGCAGTGCTGCTTGACACAGCACACAGGCAACTTTGTTGCTTTGTTCCAAAGTTTGAGGCATGCAAGGGTCTCTGGACTACCCTGGTTGTTTAGTTTTCAAAAATGTACAAGTTTGCTACGTTTCCCTAGCTGCCGGCTAAACTCCACATTATGAGAACATCAGGTCTAAAGTTAGACTTAAGGTCTAAATTTAGACTTCAGGTATAAACCTAGACTTTAGGTCTAAACTTTGACTTCAGGTCTAAAGAGAGACTGTAGGTCTAAGTTTAACTTTGTGAATTGGGCTTTAATCCAACTCCTTCCAGTTTTATCATGTGAGGTGGGGGGTTTCAGAGGATGCATCAATGCTTAAATTCCTCAAACCGAGTGAGCATATCTATCTTTGCAACTAAGGTAAACATGCTTGAAAAGACCATCCTAAATTCCATCAAAAGCACATCATAAACTATGAAGGATGTTTTTAGCACACAGAATAGTCAGTGAGAAGATAGCATATGTCCCATCCTCGGTTTTGTGCCTTGCTGTGTCTTTAATTCACTTGTCTTATGGCAAACTGAACATTTACTGTGTTGTGATGGAGGATGAATATGGCAAGCAGGACACAAATATGCCACATAAATGTAGTGTTGGATCCAGAAATCCCTGTAATGTTATGTGTATTTGTAATGCGCACTAACACCCGGGAGGGTATCTGGATGCAGACACAGGAGCAATCAGGTCTGATTCATGAACTCACCTAGGTGAAGAACCTAGTCTTCGGCTTCCTGTAGAAAGCAACAATTTTAAAGGCATTGCAGATGTGTTGAGGCAGATCATCCTGGCCTCTCGGAGCAATCAATGAATAGTAGCTGCTGTCTGCTCTGGAGCTGGGTATGTAAAGAACGAGGGAAAGTAGCAGTACTGCTGAGTAAAGGTGTCTGCAAGGTTTCTGAAAATTGAGGTGCTTATTAGGTGTGATGAGCCAGTGCTGTGTAGAGATTTCAATGTGTGTGTTAGGAGTTTAAAAAGATCTGTGGCTGGGGAGCCAGGGAAGCTCTTTGAGGTGCAGGGTGTGTGCATCGATGGGGAGGCTGAGGGGGAAACTTGCTACTGCATCCTTCATTGACTATCTTCCTTTTTATCTATGCAACATCCCTGTAAAAGCCCAGCTATACTAAGCTTTTATTACCTGTGTTCCTAAAATTCCTGAGTAATTCTTTATATTTGCCATATTTACCTTTACTATTGACCTCCTTTGCTAGCCACGTGAAACACAACTAAACATGTCTTTTATGTGTCTTTAGTTTAATCACTGTGCTAATTCCACTTCCTTCTAATTTATGGATGCAAGTTGGGGGGGGGGGGTCCAAAAATGCCTTCCAAGGTCCATATTCCTCAAACTGAGTGAGCGTATCTACCTTTGAAACTAAGACAAACATGCTGTGAAAGACTGCCTAAGTTCCCCAAAGACCCCTTCAAAACCGACTAAAGACTTTGGGCTTGGATACAGAGGGTACTCAATGACAAAGTGGTATATGTTCCATCCACTGCTATGTGCAGTGGGGCCAAACAGAACACCTATCACATTTTGATGATGCATAAATGTGTCAAGCAGGCCGTAAACTTGATGTCCTCAGGTAGAGGAAATAATGTGTAAGGCTGCTTAGTGGAGTGGAATATATGTATGTATCTATAAAATCCCCAATACTTTTATAGGGTACAACATAAACCAAGATGGAAAACATAGGGATGCCTGAGATGGGCCACAGGGGGCATTAACAATCAGTTTCTTACCTCTTTCCCTACATGGAGCAGATTCCACAGTGAAGACATGGTTTTTTTTTAGTTTTAAAAAAAAGTTGTTTTATTGTACTTTGTGATAATAAAGAAGGTACATTTTCGCCTAGCCTACAACCTCAAGGGCCAGCTGCGGTGGGTAAACAATGAATGAGCATTCTCTCTTTGGGGGTTACACAGCCATTTAGCCGACACCCCAGAGGTACGGCGGCGATTTGATATATGCATTTGAGAAGAAAGATATTATTATACATTACATAATGGTGGGCAGTTATTCTCCTCCACAGTTTCATGGGACCTCAGTGCCGGTCCATGGGTGCTCCCCTTTCCAGTATCTCATGTAGCTCATCTCCCCGTGTTATCCCAGCTTTAGGGCTCTCACTACTTGTGCACAATAGGAAAAGTCTAAACTCCCCTTGCATTCCACCCTGTTCCTGAGCTCCCAACCCCCTGTGTCTCTAATCCTAAATCCTCTAACTAACTTTGGAAGGCTGTCTATTGTGTGTGCTGCGTTTTGGAAACCTATATTCGTCTGCGTCCATTCTGTCTGTTCCCAAGCGAACCCTTGCAGTGCAGGTCTGAGTCAGTAATCCGGGCTGAAGTCCGTTTCCTGTTGTACCTCCTCCTCTAGTTTCTGCCATTCCCCTCTCTAGACCCCTCCTCGCTCCTATGTGGTTGCTTAATTTATTCTAATATTGCAGGGTTATCCGCTGTCAGGTCCAGGCTCCCTTCCTCTTGTTCCTCCTCCCCCATAGATTTAGCCGGTCCTGATCTCAGATGTGTTTGGTAAAGGTCCCAGAAGTTCTTAGGTCTACTAGTAGGCGGCAACAGTTCACTATAGTGCTCCGAATGCGTACATGTATATAGCATGTCGTGTCCCCAATAATTCTTTTTGGCATTCTTATATCTACTAGTCTCAGGGTCGCGGTCGGGAGTGCCTTCGAGTAGCCAAGCAGAGCTAGCGCTGGATCCGGGGTTAGCGTTAAGTCTAGTATCTCATTTAAGGCTTCATAGATGCTGACCCACCCGAGGTGCATGAAGTCTGCTACTTGTTCATGACATCTTTTGCATTCAGCTGTAGAGCGCAATCCATATCTATGCAGTCTCTCTGGCGTGTAATAAACCCTTTGCAAATACTTAAAGTGGATAAGCCTATGTCTCCCATTTAATGATATTTTCTTAGTGCTCATGCAGCAGTAGCCACATCTTATCATCTATAGTAATCTGCAGATCTCTCTGCCAAGCTAATCTGGCTTTCATGGGCTGCTGCTCTCTGTAGGCCATAGCCGACTTGTACAGATTAGTTATTATCTGTCGGGGTGACTCAGTTTTAATCGCGTACGTGAGCTCTGGAACTTCGGGCGGTTCCGCTAGGTCTGGCCCCAGCAAGTCCAGAAGGGAGCTACGTACTCTGTGGTATTGGAATCGAGTCAGCAGCGTGCTGCTCTCGCCATTTGCCGCAGCCTTTTCCCAGGTTTTAGCAGTGTCGTTCACAAATAGGTCCCCCACTACTTTAATGCCAATTTTTTGCAGGGCCTGGACTACTCCTTTCTTGCGCAAGGGCGGCAGCCAATGGACCCATTCCAGTGGCATGATGGGAGAGGACAGCAGAGCCCCACCCCGTGCCTGCAGTAGGGAATGCCAGGCATGATTAGTGGCTGTTATTGAGTCTAAAATGCCCGTTCTGCGATCAGCCGGGTGGCAGACCGTAGCCGGGAGAGGTAGTGGTTCGGCAATGAGCCGTTCCATACGGATATGCAGAATATGGGAGTCCGCATGGATCCAGGTATGTAGATGTGCAGCCTGTGCAACTCTGTAGTACAGCTCCAAATCAGGTGCGCCTAGCCCCCCCATATGGTATGGGAGTGTCAGGAGAGTCCATCTCACTCTTGGCTGTTTGCCTGCCCATGCCAGTTTGGTCATTAGTTGCGTCATAGTTTGGAAGAAGGCCTTTGACAGCACCGTTAGGATCGCACTGAACAGAAATAGAAATCTAGGTAGCACTACCATTTTCATTATGGCAATACGGCTAATAAGGGAGAGCGGGAGTTTGTTCTAGGCCTCCACGTCGTCTTCCAGTTTGGCATAGGCTACGCCATAGTTCTTTCTGAGTATTATTTCAGGGTCTGAATGGATCTGGACTCCCAAGTACCTGACTGAGTACAGCGACCCCTGCAGTGGATATTCCATATCAAACTGCTCCGTAATCGGGGTGAGAGGGAACGCGACCAACTGGGACCAGTTGATTCTCAGGCCCGATAGTGCCCCAAATCTAATCACCTCCCTGAGTACTGACGTAAGGTTCCATTCTGGGTCTCGAATATATAGCAACGTGTCGTCAGCGTAAGTAGAGACAACTATTTTGTACATCGGGAAGCTAATACCCTCATGGTCATGATACTCACGCAGCGCACAAGCGAGTGGCTCGGCTACCAATGCATATAACAGTGAGGACAGTGGACAGCCCTGGCGTGTGCCCCTGCCAATGGGGAAGGGGTTAGTTATTTGATCGTTTACTCTTACCCTCGCCATAGGGTTATTGTATAATGCCCCAATCATCTGTAGGAACGGCTCACCCAGACCCTGCCTCTTCAGGATCATCGACATGAATGTCCATGTCACCGAGTCGAAGGCCTTCTCCATGTCTAGGAAGACCGCTATGGCTTTCGTATCTGGCCTGACAGTTGTATAGTGCCCAATACCATGCGTATGTTATAAGTCAAATTTCTACTGGGGATGAAACCCGCTTGTTCGGGTGCTGCCAGTGTAGGAGCCAGTAGTGCGAGGCAGGTCGCCAGTATCTTGGAGTATATCTTAGCATCTACATTGAGGAGGGACAACAGTCTATATGAGCTGCATTCACTTGGTGGCTTCCCTGGCTTGAGTATAGTGACTATGAGGGCCTCCCTCATAGAGGACGGCATGTTGCCCTCCACGCAAATGTCATCGAAAAGCTTGGCCAAATGGGGAACCAGCTTCTCCTGGAATGCTTTATAATAGCAAACCGTCAGCCCGTCAATGCCCGGGGCACCTCCAGAGCGCATGCTCGCTAGGGTCTCTATGATTTCGTCCCTTTTTATGGGCAAGGATAAGAATTCACAGTGCGTGGTATGAGCATGGGTAGTTCTATGTAATAGTCACTCGTCTCGTCAGTGAGGTTGCCACTCTTGGAGGAGTATAAGTCAGAGTAAAAGCGTCAAAACCTATCTGCAATGTCCGACTCTCCTGTTATTGCCTGTCCATCTGCATCTCTCAGCTCTGTGACTAAAGGTTTCCCTCTGGTTTCTTTGAGGATTCCAGCTAACAGTGGACTCGGTCTTTCCCCTTCTCCATACGTGCGAGCTGTCACATACTTCCCCATGTGTTGGACCCCCCTGTCCGCCTCTTTGTTGTACTCTGCAACCAGAGTCCTGATGTCTTCCACTATGGTCTGATCCGGAGTGTACTGCTGTTTCCTTTCCAGTGCGGCCAGCTGTTTCTCTATTGCCGACAGCCTCTGCCTGATAGATTTAAGGACACTCGAATGTTTCGACATCGCTATGCCCCGAATGTATACTTTAAATGCTTCCCAAACCGTGAAAAAATTGTCTACTGAACCTGTATTGATAGCAAAGAATTTATCAATTTCCTCCGCCAGCTCCCCCTTATATACGGGGTCTAGCAATGAGTGTGGTGGGAAGCGCCATGTAAATGGGGGGATACATTTCTTAGGTGTCTCTATGGTGAGTAGTATCAGGGAGTGATCAGACAGAGTATGCGCAAGGGTTGTGCAGGCCGTAATACACCTCATCACCAGCGGGGATGCCAACCAGTAGTCTATTCTAGTGTCGGTGTCATGGAAAGCCGAGTAGTGCGGGTACCCCCCTTTCTCTGAGTGTCTGTATCTCCACACATCCTCTAGTCCTAGAAGCGTAAGTTCTGTTCGTAATGTTAATGCCGCAGCAGAGGGCCTACGGGGGGGGCGGACGATCTATCTAGGGCCGGGTCAAATAATAAATTAAGGTCCCCGCCCCACAGCACCTGCGCCGCAGGATAAGCGCGTATTACTTGCGCCAAGTTTTGATAGAAGCCCGGGAAGTCATAGTTAGGCCCATACACATTGATAAAAAGCAGGTCCAGCCCCAGACCCGTGCATTGTGATATTACATATCTGCCCATCCGTGTCTGCTTTGTAGGATGCCAAGACCAGTGCGGCAAGTAAAGGACATCACCTGGGTGCCGTCCAGATCTCAGCGCGTTGTGCTGCCTTCGGACTATTCGCACAACAGACCGCTACTGACGAGGCACAGTGCAGCAAAAGCGGGCGGAAAACCGCTGAATGGCAAATGAAACGCTAAAGGGGCGCCCCATTGCAGCAGAGAAGCATCCACCTGGGGAGGCCCGTTCACGCCGCCCCCCCCCACCGGGGGCGCCCCACGCCGTTTTTCGGCGCAGCATTGTAGGATGCCAAGACCAGTGCGGCAAGTAAAGGACATCACCTGGGTGCCGTCCAGATCTCAGCGCGTTGTGCTGCCTTCGGACTGTTCGCACAACAGACCGCTACTGACGCCACCTCACAGAAGACCAATGTTGCTTTGTTTTAAATGTTTTTTTTTTAACGTGTTTACTTTGTTGGAGCATTGTATATATTTATAAGTTATTAAAGTGTAATAATCCTACTACTTTGTTGGAGTGCTATATATTTTTAATGTGACACATAATTGTGAAGACTTTGATGTACAAAAAGGCATCCCTGGAATCTTCCGCTTCAGGCTCGGTCCCACACACCCTCACAGTGAGAATCCCCTCCCCAATCACAATACAGGATCGTTATCAGATAGTAGGAACGCGTGTGGTGTGACGGATCTCATGGGGTGGGGGCCTTGATGTACTGTAACTCCTTTGAAGAGGGGTGATTCTTTACAGTTGGGGCCATAAACTACTTCCGCAGGGCTAGGTGATAGCCTGGGACCGGCCTGGACAATCGGACACAGAGGAAGAGGAGAGTCAGAGGGTGCGGTAGTGAATAAGGTGAAAGGGAGGTGTTGGGCGGGTACGGGGTGTGATTCTCAGGGAAAAGCAGAGCAGATGGGGGGAGGTTTATGACCCATGCATGAGAGAGAGAGCGGGGGTGACCAGTGCGTGGGGGAGATGCTTGCGAGGGTGGGGAGCCATGCTGAGGATCGGCGGCGTGCAGAGAGTGGGTCTGGTCAAGGCATCTAAAATGGCTGCCGTGCACGACAAAAGTGTGGCATTGGAAAAAAAGCAAGATGGCGCAGACAATGTTTATCAATACAGATTAATTTATAACAATTCTTTTTAACAATATATTTACTCGCAGTGTCAAAATGGCGGTCAACACTTCCTGATTTCCTTCGAATAGAACGTTAACAGACGTCACGCAGCAAAAAAAAAAAAAACGCACAGCCGCTGGAAGACAAGTATCAACATATATGAGCATCCTCAGCCACCCTCAGAAAACATAGGGGGTCAGGATACGTCTCCCGTACCCCCTTATACCCACTTCTCACATTGTTTTCCCTCCATCTTGTAATTTAATTAAAACGAAACACAAAATGGCGAATTTCCATTTTGCTACCCGCTTCGCGAACCGGGAAGCGCTTCTACCGCAAAAAATCAAATTCTTTTCATTTGCCCCACGGGACCCTTTAATAACCCCAACATCATTCCTAGGGGGTCAAGAAGGGTCTACCTTGCCCCCTTTCATTAAATTCCCCCTTCGTTTTTCTCCTCCTCTTGTCTCTCGATCCTACCGAGAGACAAGATGGCGGCCGTTCCGGACTGTTTAGAATGTTGACAGACACCGGAGAGCCAATCAGCTTCGCTTCGCAAAGTTCCGTTACGCGAAAAGTTCGCGAACCGGAGCGCTACCCGGGACGCTGTCACAGATATATCTGTTTTTTAAAACGTTAATTTCTCAAAATCCACTGGAGCACATATCTTGAGACCTAGCAAAGGCACATCGGGCTAACAGTCCCTACAATTTTGCCAAGTTTCGTGCAAATCCATTCAGCCGTTCGAGCTAAAAGTGAGTCCAAACGCCCTATGGAAAAATGAATGGGAAAAACGCGTTTTGGGACCCCCCTTTTTTCTCACGCCCCCTTGACGAAACCCCCCCAAATTGTCAGGGGCTGCTCAGAAACAAAATGTGCCATTTTCCTGAAAATTTCAGCCGATTCCGTCCACAAACGCCAAAGTTATTAGACATAGAATTTTCAAAAGTCCCATAGAGAAAAAATCCTAACTATATATACCTACTGGCTAACGCCAGTAGGTTATTTATATATATATATATATATATATATATATATATGCTAATTCCACACTATATAAGGCCTGAAACCTATGGTTTTTTCAGTGAATATATTACGACAGCCAGTAGGTATATATAGTTAGGACATAGTTTCCATAGGAAATTCCAAACATTCTATTGGGAATAACTTTGGCGCCGATTGAGGGATCTGCATGTAATTTTCCTTAAATATGCCTCGCTGCACTCCTCTCCTTCCCTGAAAGTTTCAGGGGGATTCGTAAAGCGGGGGCCGAGAAAAAAGGGGGTCCCAAAACGTGTTTTCCCCATGTTAATTTCCATAGGGACAATCTGACAAGGCTACAGCTCGAACGGCTTACACCAGATTTGGCAAAATGGTAGTTTGTTGTTTGGTCAAAATCCCTCCAGTAGTTCTTGAGAAAATTGAATTTGAAATTTTTGAAATAGCATTTTCTATGGGACCTTTAGACACGGCTACAGCCCGAACGGCTGAACGGAATTACACCAAACTTGGCAAAATGGTAGGGACAGGCATGCAGTAGTGCCTTTTCTATATTTGGTAAAACTCCCTCCAGTAGTTGTTGAGAAATTGAATTTGAGCAAATTATATATCTAAATGCGCTCAACATTCTATTGGGAATAACTTTGGTGCCGATTGAGGAATCTGTGTGTAATTTTTCCAGAATTTTGGCAAGCTCCGCTCCTTCCCTGAAAGTTTTGGGGGGATTCGTCAAGCGGGGGCCGAAAGGGGGGTCCCAAAACGTGTTTTTCCCATGTTAATTTCCATAGGGACTTTTAGACACGGCTACAGCCCGAACGGCTGAATGGAATTACACCAAACTTGGCAAAATGGTAGGGACTGGTATGCAGATGTGCCTTTGCTATGTTTGGTGAAAATCCCTCCAGTAGTTCTTGAGAAAATTGAATTTGAAATTTTTCAAATGGCATTTGCTATGGGACCTTCAGACACGGCTACAGCCCGAACGGCTGAACGGAATTACACCAAACTTGGCAAAATGGTAGGGACAGGTATGCAGTAGTGCCTTTTCTATATTTGGTGAAAATCCCTACTGTAGTTTTTGAGAAAATTGAATTTGAGCAAATTATATATCTATATGCGCTCACTGTACGCGTACCCTTACGTGCGCGAGCGAGTTTCTGATTGGCTGGCAGTCGACTGTCAACATTCCAAACTGTCCAAACCAGGAAGTGTTGGCCACCATCTTGTTTTCCAGGAGAACTGAGGCACAAGAGAGCCCAAAACAAGAGTGGAAAACACGAAAAGGGGGCAGGGTAGAGACCCCCAACCCTCTAGCCCTTCTCAGGGGGTCCCAAAAGGCCCCCCAAGGGCAACGTGAAAAAAAAACAAATTTGAAAAAATCACGGGGTACGCGCACCGTATGCGTACAGTACGCGCACCATGCGCGTACCCCGTGATTTAAAAAAAAATACATTTTTTTTGCACTTGGTGGTCCTTCTCGGACCCCCTGAGAAGTGCTAGGGGGTCAGGGGGTCTCAACCTTGCCCCCTTTTTGCGTTCTCCACACTTGTTTTATGCTCTCTTCTGCCTCACATCTCTTGAGAAACAAAATGGCTGCTCAGGCGGTCCCAGAAGGATAATAACATATATAAACGTTTTCTGCTAATAGAATTAGCATTTACAAAACCTTTGAAATTTATTGAAAACAAATGTAGGTTTCACGCTTGATATAGTTAGGAATTAGCATTTAAAAAACCTTGCAAATTCACTGAAAAAACCATAGGTTTCAAGCCTTATATAGTTAGGAATTAGCATTTAAAAAACCTTGCAAATTCACTTAAAAAACCATAGGTTTCAGGCCTTATATAGTTAGGAATTAGCATTAAAAAGCCTTGCAAATTCACTTAAAAACCATAGGTTTCAGGCCTTATATAGTTAGGAATTAGCATTTTAAAATCCTTGCAAATTTACTTAAAAACCATAAGTTTCATGCCTTATATAGTTAGGAATTAGCATTTAAAAAACCATTGAAATTGCTCCTATATAGTTAGTTGTACTAACTATGGGGGTCATTAGGATCGCGGACGGACTTGAGTCTGTCAGCGACCCCAGAGTAGGAGGGAACATCCGCATGGGCTGCGGCGTTCCCTCTGTGCAGATTAGGATGTGACCGCCAGGGTGTCGGTCACATCCTCTATCTTTAACATTGCAGCGGGTGCAGCTTCAAGCTGCACCCGCTGCAATGTTAAAAATGCATGCACGGCATTTGCGTGCACAAAGCGTCAGGCACCGTGCGGTGCCTGCTGCTTTGTGTACGCAAATGCAGGGGGGTACCATAGGTACCCCCCATGTGCACCCCCAACCACCCCTTCACAAGGGGGCCCGCAACAGGCCCCCGAAGTGAAGGTCTGTATGCTTTTTCACGGTGGAAAAGCTGTCGTGGAAAAGCATAGAAGTGCAGACATCCTAATATGCCTGGCGGTGTCTGATAGACACCGCCAGACATGTTAGTGCTTTTCCACCGCGGTCGGAAGGCGACTGCGGCGGAAAAGCTGCGGACAGAATACCAGACCCACCAGCAATCCTAATTTGGCAGTGGGTCTGTGGAGGCTCCGCAGCGGTTTTCCCGCATCCTCCGGGCCGGCGGTTGCTTCCGCCGGCCCGGAGGATGCGGGAAAACCACAATCATAATAAGCCCCTATATTTCGCGTACCGCAATCCACTGCTGATGATGTCACATATTACATCATTCATGACATGGTCAATGACATCACTGATGACATCACTGATGACATCTCAAATGACATCACTGATGACATCACTGATGACATCTCATTTGACATCACTGATGACATCACTGATGATATCATTCATGTGATAACACAATGCACCTCCTCACACTCTAATATAACATTTGATACACCCACTGTTAAATACAGACTACCATTCTTGAAACCATTGACACACCAATACCAGTTACTACATACGCACTCACTGATTCCTGGGTCTACTCACACATCCACTCATTCACCCATACAATCACTTATACATACAGTCACTCATCAATGCAACACTATCATATGCACTCATACACCTATGCAGACACTCACACACTGCCACTCATCCATGGAGTTACTCACACACCTAGTCAGTCATGAAAGAATCAATCACACTTCCATTTCCTCATCTATATAGTTATACACACAACACCTTACTTATTCAAACATATACTAACACATACTTACTCTGTTATACAAACACTAATACAAGTACACATTGATCTGCACAGAGTCACACACCTCCCAGCCAGCCACACACACACTCAGTCTCCCATACAAATATTTGGGCAACCAATCAATAACCCATATAGCCACTCATATAGCTACTGATCAACGCATGCAGCAGCTTACACAACAACAGATATACTGATGCACACATTCACAGTTTATGTAAAACATATTTAAACTTTACAAAAAAACAGTCACTGGATGTCATCAGTGATGTCAAATGAGATGTCATCAGTGATGTCATCAGTGATGTCATTTGAGATGTCATCAGTGATGTCATCAGTGATGTCACTGACCATGTCATGAATGAAGTAATATGTGACATCATCAGCAGTGGATTGCAAGTGCGCCATATATAGTTAGTCCAACTAACTATATAGGAGGAATTTCAATGTTTTTTTTATATGTTAATTCCTAACTATATAAGGCCTGAAACCTATGGTTTTTTCAGTGAATTTTCAAGGTTTTTTAAATGCTAATTCCTAACTATATAAGGCCTAAAACCTATGGTTTTTTCAGTGAATATATGTATATATATATAAAAATATATATATATTGCAGCAGAAAACTCTCCGAACCTCCACAGCAGCGCAGCAGTGAAAGTAGGGAAACAGACCCCCAACAGCGATGGCAGGTAGAATTTTATTTCCTTAGTTTGTATATATATATATATATATATATATATTTAGTTGTACATTTTTATATAATTATAACATTTTAAAAGAAATGAAAATTATTCATCAACTAATTAATTATTAAAGTAAATACACATATTATATATATATCATGTTATATATTTATGTTTAGATTTTTTTTAATTATTTTTTTTTTAAATGAACATTACATCTAAATATTTTTTTTAAAGTTAATTTTATTATTTAATGTCATTAACATAATTTTTTTAAAATAAAATACAATATTTTGTACAACGATATTTTGCACATCAATAATATTTTTTTAATTTTTTGTACTTTACATTATAACGATAGGATGTTGATATTTTTGACAGCAATATTTATGTGTCGATATTTGTGTTTGGGGATATTTTGGTACACAATAATACGTTGGTGATCCCTTCCAGATGCTGTCTCAGTAGCTGATCCAGCCTCACATCTGTCCTTTTTTGCTCAAGTTTGGTCCTGTGCAGCGGTCATCCACCGAACGCAATCTCTGCTGACTCTGTAAAATCTGTCTAAAACTTTTCATCAAAAACAGTTTCTCCTATCTGGAAAGAAGTGTGGGGGGCATATTACCAAGAAACGGCGTGAAGACTATGCCGCTTTAGCTAAAGCGGCAATAATGGGCTTGATAATACTCACTTGAGAATTTCAATAGTGCCCCGTGTTCTGGTGTCAACAAGGGCTTTTTTGAAATTTTTTACGGCATATTATCAAGCCCATTATCGCCGCTTTAGTGGCAGTTTTCTGCTGCTCAAGCAGCGATAATGTTAACACGGTGCTTGATAATATGCCCTATAGTTCCATACCAGTGGGTGGTATTATGCCTCTGTGAGGTGTGTGTGGCAAAGTGTATAAGCAAAAAAGCACTTGGGTTTTAGAAGCTGCTGCAGCTTTGCTGAGAACACAAAAAAACCACAAAAAAAACAACAAAGTATTACTTTAAGAAGTCACATATGCAATACTACAACATACTTCATGGGAAAACTGGTGTAATGCAGCTAGAAAAGGTGATGCACTGTGCCATATGGGGAGAGAATAACTGCACCATATCTTCAACTAAATGGTGTGGTTCTGCACTCTCTATTCACTGGCACACTGTGTGCTGCCTTATGCCGATGCAGGTACCGTTTTGCCACAGTGCAAGGGTATTGGTGTCCTGGTCAGCATAGTTTTTGTGCAGGAAGGAACCGTATCCTGCATGAAAACCACGCGGTGAGGCATTCAGCTCCAAGAAAACATATTTCTCCTCATTACGACAAACTCAGACTGACACCGATTTCTAAGTGGGAGCCGACCCGCCAAAAACACAAACTTTGAAAATCTATGGTTTTATTTTCTTTTCCCCTGGGGAGCGCAATAGTGCACACTACGGGAAATGTTTTTGACCCCGGGGAGGTCAGCCCATTTGTCAAGGGAGGCTGACCCCTGAAAAAAACAAAAAACTCTGGTGTCTAATGTTTCTCTGTTGTGGATCACAGCATGACCATGATCCAAGAGAAGGAAAGTTGTTGAGGAAGGCATCTTTGAAAAGGGGAGACTAAAAAATCACATAGTTAATTGTCTAATTTACAAATTAAACCTATGTAAAAATGGTAAAATCAATGAAAATGTAAATATTTAAAATAGGTACACCCTCTATTCATACAAACCCAACCACCTGGCAAACAAATTTAGATGAAGCCCGTATCATCACCACAACATCCAAAAAAGTGATGTTCTGGGCAGCTTGTGATTGGTCTGACCACTGTGGATCGGCTCTCTGACTAGAACAGGGAATCTGTGCATGTACCTGACTAGGCTGTGTAATGCAGCCTGGTGGGCACATGAAAAGTGTGCACGAAAAGTTTGGTTGGCTTAAGAGGGCCAGGCAAACAGTTCATATGCACTTTGAGAGTGAACACCACTCCTCCCTTTACTGTGGTGAGCCCCAGCCTACCCGATCACTAGCTGCAATAGGGAAAATAAAATGATAGTAACAATACGTTCCCAGCAGCGTTTCCACTGAAATCATAATTCCCATGGTTCAATAACTGCTATAAATTACCATGCAACCCCGTGTGTGTGCATGTGTGCATCTGTGCGTATTAGGTTGGCTCTTCAGTTGCTGTGTTTCACCGGTTACTTTACCTCTCATTTCGAGTGGGGAGGGCGCTCTCTCTTGCTGTGTGCCGATTTAGATACCGTATATAGATTTCTCGATTCATGCCCTTGTATAGGTATAATTCACATTGCCCTTATTTAAGCATAGAAATCCAGCCCTTATTTAGGGATTGCTCATGCTAACCAAATACAGGCATGGTCTACCACATCCAATCCTCTTCGTCACAGCGAGTTCTTGGAAAATCAGACTCTTAGGCCTTTAGGACTTCTCCTTGCCTGGATATTGATTTCTCCAAGAACTCATTTATTATGCATGAACATCTATTCCTTAGGGGTTCATTCATGAGGTCCTTTGACCGACTTGTATGTCAATACTGGTATTCCTAAACACCTTCAAGGTATAAATATACCTTCACTTGCTATGGCAAGGCACGGTGCGGTTCAGCTACCTAGTTGCACGATGCGGCTCGCCACAGCAAGTCACGAAGGAAGTCAAATCCCCAACTGATGCACTGACCAGACGTTGCCATCTTCCTCACCGAGAATCCAGCTCCAGTGTTTCTGACTCCCCTTGCGAGGGGTTAGAGATCGAGTCCCGGGAAAGATATACCACCCTCTTTCATTCTAAGGTATGGAGCTGATTAGAACCTAGAGAAACTTTGGCAACTCTTGGCAAAACTAAACCTAAACTAAACTAGACTATAGCTAAACAGCACCTACTTCTTCCCTCATACTACACTTAGGTTAGGTGCATTGGGGTAGGATTATTTTAGAAGCACCAGTTGAGTATTTTAGCCTGTGTTATTTATGTATGTATTTTTGTATATGTAACTAGCTTACCCTTCACGCGTTGCAACAATCTCAGAAGAAAGGAAATTCAAGGAAACTCGTTATGATAACATTAAATTTACATTGTGTCATTGTTATTGAAACTTATTCATTTTAGTTTTGAAAACATTTATAAGTGTGGCTTGAGCAGTGCGTCCTCGATTGGCTTCCAATCTTGATTCTGGTTGCTCTCCTGTTTCATTTGAGCGGGCTTGAGCAGTGCATAATTGATCGTTTTCCAATCTTAAATCTCGTTGCTCTCCTGTTTCCTTTAAACAGGCTTGAGCAGTTCGTAATCAATCTGTTTCCAATCTTGATTCTTGTTGCTTGTTTGTTTGAGAAGAACGGGCTTGAGCAGTGCGTACTCGATCGGCTTCCAATCTTGATTCTCGTTGCTCGTTCGTTTGAGAATTACGGGCTTGAGCAGTTTGTATTCGAACAGCTTATAATCTTGCTTCCCATTGCTCGTCTGTTTCTGAAGCTCGTAATGCCTTTTTCTTTTGTGCTTCTGATGTAGATTGACCAATCGATTTCCGTTTGGGCGTCATAACTGTCGACGATGCTCACAAATTTGCTGTCTATTTTAGTATTCAAAAGATTATGAGGGCCCTGGGGGGCTGCTTTAAAAAAAAAAATTTGACAGAAACCTTTGCGGGAGTGTACTCAACAACTTCCTAAAGTCTCATGGTGATCGGATGAATGATGTAGTAATGCATAAAGGACAAACAGACAGACATACTTTAATTTTATATATATAGAAGATAGCTACAGACCATGCTATTGCAGTATTATTTTATCTTACTGCTAACGCTGTACGTATTATACTTCGCATTCTGTCTTACAATTGTAGCAGTTCATATCTCTGGCAGGAGAAAGAAGTCTTTTCTATAAACTCTTTTTATTAAAACGCCTGTCTCTCTATTTCTGTGCAACTCTGTAGAAACGAAGCGTGCACGATTGACTGAGTGAAACGGTAATCTATTGTGTCCACGACTCTGAAGATATTGTTTCCGACTCTAAGGTAAACAAAGTTGTCATGTGGTTGTCAGAAATGAATCCCTTTTTGTTCAGTCGAGAAGTTTCTAGTGACCTCTGAGTTAGCTGTCACACACAAGTAATTAAGTTTAATTGTACTCGATAGAGACCTACTGACCTCAGTCCTTTCAGAAAGAGGGCCTCACACTTCATGATATACTTTGGTATTCCTTTGCTTCTCAGTTTAAAAATATTTGGGCATTACTTTGCACTGTGGGGGGTTCCAATTGAGGGATGATTATAATTGAAATGGTTGCCTTTGTGGGAGGCGGAGAGGGCTTCCTGTATAAGTTTGGCACGCCAAGATTTTTCAAAAAAGTCCACCTGAAAGTCTTAGGAGCAACCCTGAATTTGTGGTACAGGATCAGGAGAATATGGGGGATAGGCTATTTCTCTGATTTTGCTCCCATTTAGGATTTAACGGGGGTTACCTGTTTGTTTAGAGGATAGCCTAGCACTATTAATTAAGAACGCTGGCATTCAGATTTGGTCTGACCTTGTTTCCACAGATAAGTTGAAAATAGGAGACTCCTCTAGATTTAAATTTCTACAACTAGCCTCTTGGTGCACTGCAGAGAAAGCGTTAATAGGTGGGAACTGGGAAATCGAGCTTCAATACCAGAATATATAGCCTATAAAAAAGGAAGTTGGGACCTGGTACAAGAAGCTGCAGGAAGCAGAAGATACAGCCCTCCCCCCAAAACATGTAGTTTGGAATATGTCAGCTTTGGAGACCAACGCTGTAGAATTGTTTGAACCCTCTCTCCAAATGTTATATAAGGGGGTTAATCCTGCCTCGTTAAAAAAGAACCATTTCTATGTAATCAATAGGTTATATTATACCCTCAAGAGAATAGCACAATTTGCCCCTCTCTCTTCTTCAAAATGCCCTAGATGTGATTCCTCCCTGGCCGATGACCTACACATATTTTATGAATGTGGTGTCTTGAAAGAGTTTTGGCAGAATGTGGAATGTGCTCTTGGTGTTATTTTTTAGGTACATTTTAATCTGAATTAATCTTTGGTAATATTTGGCGTTGATAACAACTTGACGACCTTATTGCCAACATCACAAAAAAATTTGCTAATGTATCTGATCCGTATTGCCCGGAGGGAGATCTGCAGGGTATGGAAGGATCCATTGTCTCAGCTTTATGAGAATTGGCTGAGGGCCGCTCTGAGTACGGCCAGCATGGACTTAGGATATTGGAATGACGATGGGGGTAACATCTGCTCACAGCTCCTTGTATGGGGCAAAGAAATGAGATTGATCTAACCATCCTAAGTCCAATGATTACACCAAGCTTCATACGAAGAAGCTGGCCTGGCTACAGCCAATGCAATAGCGGAAACACAGGGTGCTAAGATCGAAGGTTGGTTTCCTGCTTACATTTGCAGAAGCCATATGGTGAGATGAGGACAAAAAAAAATAAAAAAGAAAACCTAAAAAAAAACTATAGTGTATATTATTCCAACGCGCAGAGCCTATCAGGGATATAGGAACTACACTACGCTCTCACTCTCCTTCACTCCCACATCACTCTCCTGCTTTTGTCTTCCCCCTCACCTCCTTCCACTTTCTTTCCTTCCCGCCCCCTTCTATTTCTAGCTCTCTCTCAACTACAAAGAGATTAACAAAAACAGTGTAGTTGCTTTATCAACATGCCTCCCACTACTTGAAATTGCTTTCATTGGAAAGTTGTGACATTATTCTCATGAAATATGCAGCTTCCAAAGCGGCAATTAAATCTCGCTTAGCCTTGCTTATCGTTGTTTTTGAGCTATCAGGTAGCTAGTTGCAATAAATAATCAAAAACACTGAAAATAATCTGAAATCTTTCTTAAATTATCTATAAAAGGCTTAGACAATACTGTCAAACTTGAGGGCTTATTTATCTTTGAAATATTATCGAGAAATTAATGTTTTATAGAAAGTCATGCATGGATATCAATTGGTATGATGGAAAAGAATTGCCAGCAACCACTATAAAGGAAGCGCACAATGCATTTTTTACTTCAGAAAATCTACTCATTATAGTCGAACATGAAAACGAAATGCGATACAGCTCAGAAGATAAGCCTCATAATGCAACTTGATTGAAAGGGACTAAAATTAAAGCACGCTGGATAACTCATCAATCTGAATGAATTATTGTTCGTGCTTTCTATCAATTATAGTCACACAGCAGCTCACGGTTTGACTGACATTTACCATTAATCACATTCTTGAAATTTTAGAAAGAGTATTTTGAAGTATAAAATTGGTCATAATGAATGTTTTATATCTTTACATTTTTATGTCATGAAAGTGTATTCTTGGTTAGTAATACACATTCAAACTTAATTGCTATTTTACAATAAACAGCAACACAAATAAAATAATTCCTTCATATACATAAGCTCATTTTCAGTCCATAAAGTCATCAAGTACTCCGGTAGAACACAGATTGCATCAATACAGTTATTTGTAGTAGTAAAAGAGCTGTCACTTGATACCTGTACCGCAGGGTGCATTATTTACTGTGTGCAGTACCAACTCTGCACCCCGAGTTCTGCAACTCACATTGAGGGTTATCGAATCATATCTGCATCTTCACCCATTCTGAGCTAAAAAACTTACAGGCCCAAGACTTTGCATCAATGTTGCGTTACTGTTGTAGTGCAAACCTGGGGCAAAGTGCTTTGGTTGGGTTTATTGTTCCAATAATGACTTATGTTTGAAAGTTGCCAAAGGTATCTCAAAGTAGGTTCTGTTCTGCTTTTCATCAAAGAGGCATACCATGGGCGGTACATGGTCATTCCCATGCAACCACCCATAGCTTTTGATGCAAATCTCTATCTACTAACATTTGTAACCAGGGATTTGTGCCCAAAATGTATGCATCCTTTAAGCAGTCAAAGAGTGTAGCACTTTTTAAAACTACCCACATTTTTCCAACTTCTCATGTTTTTCACGCTGTACAGAATATTCAAAAAGTGAGAATAGTGTTAAATCATTGTTTTTTCTACTGGAAGGGTCCCCTACCAGTACAAAAATCTATGCTTGACTGAAAACGCACCCCCTAGCATTATGGTACAAGGATGTGTGTGTGTC
The DNA here is from genome assembly GCF_964263255.1 of Lissotriton vulgaris. Taxonomy (NCBI): domain Eukaryota; kingdom Metazoa; phylum Chordata; class Amphibia; order Caudata; family Salamandridae; genus Lissotriton; species Lissotriton vulgaris. Next base: position 1,585,099,305 of record NC_141687.1, read on the forward strand.
GGTGAATGCAACCTTCAGTACAATAGCCATGAGAGAGAGGAAAACAGCACCATATCTTAGTAGATAGGGCGCTGGTCTTCTCGCTCCCTTGCACACAATGAGTCCAGCAACCAAATGTGCTATGCTGCGTTGTGTGAAATGTTGATACACTTTCCCTACACTTTCCCTCAGATGCTCCGTCCATCACCACCCCCTTTTGTACCGCTTTTGGCTGCCATAAGTGTGGCAGGGTATGCTCAGACGTGAGTCCCTTGCTCACTTTGCCACTGGATTCAAGCAAGCCGGGCTGAAGACGGCTGGAATGCCAGAAACCGGTCCTCGGAAGCTTGTTTCCGGTCCAGGGAAGACTTGGCTTGACAGTTCGGGCTGGACTGTTCCCATGAGGCACAGGGTCAGACTGATTTGCATATAGCCATGTCTGAACTGGGGTGGCAGAGTGGGCTAAAGAACGGTGATGGATTAAACCCAGATCTTTTGACTGGGTGTGAGTGTTTGATTGAATCAGATGCTCCGTCCATCACCACCCTCTTTTGTACCGCTTTTGGCCGCCATAAGTGTGGCAGTGTATGTTCAGACGTGATTTCCTTGCTCACTTTGCCACTGGATTCAAGCAAACCAGACTGAAGACGGCTGGAATGCCAGAAACCGGTCCTCGGAAGCTTGTTTCCGGTCCAGGGAAGACTTGGCTTGGCAGTTCCGGCTGGACTGTTCCCATGAGGCACAGGGTCAGACTGATTTGCATATAGCCATGTCTGAACTGGGGTGGCAGAGTGTGCTAAAGAATGGTGATGGATTAAACCCAGATCTTTTGACTGGGTGTGAGTGTTTGATTGATTGAGATGCTCCGTCCATCACCACCCCCTTTTGTACCGCATTTGGCCGCCATAAGTGTGGCAGGGTATGCTCAGACGTGAGTCCCTTGCTCACTTTGCCACTGGATTCAAGCAAGCCGGGCTGAAGACGGCTGGAATGCCAGAAACCAGTCCTCTGAAGCTTGTTTCCGGTACAGGGAAGACTTGGCTTGGCAGTTCGGGCTGGGCTGTTCCTATGAGGCACAGGGTCAGACTGATTTGCATATAGCCATGTCTGAACTGGGGTGGCAGAGTGGGCTAAAGAACGGTGATGGATTAAATCCAGATCTTTTGACTGGGTGTGAGTGTTTGATTGATTCAGATGCTCCGTCCATCACCACCCCCTTTTGTACCACTTTTGGCCACCATAGGTGTGGCAGGGTATGCTCAGACGTGAGTCCCTTGCTCACTTTGCCACTGGATTCAAGCAAGCCGGGCCGAAGACGGCTGGAATGCCAGAAATAGGTCCTTGGAAGCTTGTTTCCGGTCCAGGGAAGACTTGGCTTGGCAGTTCGGGCTGGACTGTTCCCATGAGGCACAGGGTCACACTGATTTGCATATTGCCATGTCTGAACTGGGGTGGCAGAGTGGGCTAAAGAACGGTGATGGATTAAACCCAGATCTTTTGACTGGGTGTGAGTGTTTGATTGATTCAGATGCTCCGTCCATCACCACCCCCTTTTGTACCACTTTTGGCCACCATAAGTGTGGCAGGGTATGCTCAGACGTGAGTCCCTTGCTCACTTTGCCACTGGATTCAAGCAAGCTGGGCTGAATACGGCTGGAATGCCAGAAACCGGTCCTCTGAAGCTTGTTTCTGCTCCAGGGAAGACTTGGCTTGGCAGTTCGGGCTGGACTGTTCCCATGAGGCACAGGGTCAGACTCATTTGCATATAGCCATGTCTGCACTTGGGTGGCAGAGTGGCCTAAAGAACGGTGATGGATTAAACCCAGATCTTTTGACTGGTTGTGAGTGTTTGATTGATTCAGATGCTCCGTCCATCACTACCCCCTTTTGTACTGCTTGATACACTTTCCCCACAATGTTGTTAGATTGTCCCAGACAAATTTCAGCAGGTTTTACTTTGCAAAACATGTGCAGTGAATTCTAGTATAGTTCGGGAGAAGACAGTTAAGGAAGAATGAAAAGATGGCTTGTCCATTTCAGCTCCATTTTGCAACATCAATTTTAAAAGAAAAGTTTAAGTCATCAGGGATGTGTTTGCATTGGTGATTATATACAGAGGGCCATATATATAACCCAGATTACATTGCTCTTGCACCAACCCAACGTGGTGCAAGAGCAACTCAAAACCTGAGTCGTATTTTTGAAGCCACGCAAAGCCGCTTTGAATGGCTTTTTTAATTGCTTGAAAAATATGAAGTAGTGCGACCCAGCACAAATCGCAGTGTTGCATAACTCTACGCAAGAGAGGCATTGCATGGGTGCATGCAACTCCCATGGTTTTTGCCACATTTGAAGATATACCAAACCTTGTAAAACTGGAAAAGTGCAAAAAAGGTACACATCCCCAGGAGAAGATGAACGAGGAGAAAGATGTTTAGTTCTCCTCTCTCTTTTCTCATTCTAAGTGTGCTGCATTCTGCATCTCAGGAATGTTTTTGTGCATGAAGGTGTCCCTTCTTGCACCAAAACAATCCTGCCTTCAACACAGGCACAAAGGTGCCTGCATTGGCGTTATTCTGCTGAAACGACACAAGTGAATGGGAAAAGTACAAGAATGCACTGTATAGGATAAATACAGAGCATTCCTGCCCTTTTGCTGTGAGGCAGGGCAGAGCAGCAAGGTATGCATGGGCTATTGACAACAATCCAGGCCCTGTGGCTAAACCCTCTTATCTACAGCAACAGAGTTCATTCCATAGGTGGGTGGGTGCAAGACTGAATGACAGAGCCTTTGTTAACCAAAACCAGCTATGGTCTTTGACTGTATGTTGCAGGTGCTAGAATCTGATGAATTTGGATGCAGATCCTCGCAGCAGACAAGCCCTTGCATTCAGATCTAATATACACATACTTAACTGTTGCCTAGTGAGGAGTTTAACTCAAAGGTGGTCAGTCATTATGATTGGCTGCAGATCAAGCCCTGTGTTATGCCCTGCTATGCATGGCCTTTGGCTCTGCACTGCCAAATCCAAAACCATGAACCATTAACTCTCTATCTAATGAATAATTGCCCTTTCTTAAGGAAAAAAAAGTCAGTTAACTGAAACTTTACTGTTAAAATGAATACTAAATTTCGTATAACAACAGCACATTCCTTACCCTCTAAGATCTAAAAAATTAATGAAAGTCTAATGTTTATTTTAGAGTGTCTGCAGCAGCTGTCTGTGAAAGATTATCATCCATGTTCTAGGTCAGGAAAATGGCATCTGCTGCTGGAATTATGTAACTTTGCTGAAGATATTTTATTTATTCCTCATTTCAAATCAAATTTCCGTCAGTTCTCGGTGTTCTAACATAAGTAAAAGCGACAGCAGCCCTTAAAACAAAAATATATGCATCACTCAGAGACTAGAATATGCCAATGACCAGGGTGCAGCGCCTCCACAATGGCGGAGGAGCGTCATCCAACTGGCAGAGCCAGAAGCTCAAAAAAATAAGATGATATTTGATTCGCGTTTTATTTTGAAGCAGCTCGCTCAGCCAGCGAGTGCACGGAGGGGTGGGCCCAGGACATTGCAGGGGGTTGGAAGAGTGCTATGTGCACTCTCTAAGTGTGCATATGTGTTTTGGCTGGCTGTACTGGGCTAACCAAAACACACATGCACACTTAGGCTCAATGTGTCCGGGCTGGAGAAATCCCACAGACTACATGACCTGAGTGGAGCATCTTTTCAGCCCACTCAGGCCAATCCCCATGCTGCTCTGTAGCACGTGCATTGGACAGGGAGTCTGATGCAGCCCCAGTGCCTGCCTAAGACACAGGATAGGAAGCACCTTCCACATTTTATATTAACTTCAGGGCCACAGGGAGAGCCCAAGGACCCCACATCCCATGCCCTCTCTCCAGCCCGCACACATACTGGGTGCATGAATTCACCATCAGTACCTGCCATGGGGGGCACTGTGGGAGTAGTCCCAAAGGCCCACACATGTACTGCTGGCTACCAAGCAAGCACCCAACCTGTGTGCAGAAGGAGCCAGCTCTGTGGCTTACTCCCACTGGAGCAGGAGCAACTTTTTTCCCTCTGTGCTCCCTGACCAAAAGAGTGCAGCTAGGGAGCTCATTTCATATTCCCTACCTGCACTCTCTCAGAGATGGAACACATTCATTACCTAGGGAATTGGGTCCCCGGTACATTGCTCTTTACAGGCCCTGGTGATAGTATCCCCCTTGGTATAGTCAAGAGCTCCAGATCGCTAAAACAGCATGCAAAAAACTCGAAAGAGATTGGCGTGTAAATTTCTGTCCCGAAACAAAAATCAGATACAAAACAGCTCAAAAAAACTACTACAAATTGGTGCGCACATCCAAAGCCTCCTACTATAACACACGCATTATGGAAGCGGAGAACTCCTCTAAAGAGCTCTTTCAAATCTATAAAGAGATCTCCACAGTCGAGTCCAACCCTACCTCTCAGAAAGACTCAGTGGATACCTGTAATAAAATTGCAAAATACTTTTCTGATAAAATCACCAACATATACGCTAATTTCTCTGGCAATATAAAATCTGGCAATGATTTTTCAGAGAATGAAGATTACATCAGCACTTCTATCCACCTGTGTGCCTTCTCTGTATCTCCAACTGAAATCTTGAAAAAAATTTGTAAGGGGATTAAATCTGGATCACCCCGTGACCCCGCACCTCCGAAAATACTAAATGCTAGCCTCCCGGTCCTGGAGCCACACTTTAGACTTATGTTGGAAACATCTTTCTCCACAGCCACCCTCCCTGCTGACTGGAAACAAGCCATAGTGTTTCCCATTAAGAAAAAACCAAATTTAAGTCAGGACATACTGGAGAATCTCCGCCCAATTTCCCTACTCCCCTACCTTGCCAAACTGGCCGAGAAAGTGGTCAACGCCCAACTAATGACCCATCTCGAAACCCAAAATATCTTCCACCCATCACAATCGGGTTTCAGAACAGGCTTCTCCACAGAGACTGCTCTTCTAAGAGCTATTGAAACTCTGCGGGAGGGAGCTGACAAAGGCAAAACTATGGCCTTGATCATGCTGGACCTCAGTGCCGCGTTTGACACTGTAGCTCATTCCATACTGCTACAGTGTCTAAACAGAGCGGGAGTCACTAAAAAGGCTCTAGGCTGGCTGAAGGCTTTTTTAACAAACAGAAGCTTTCAGGTCCAAAGAGGGATCTATCTCTCTGATAGTTTGATCTTAGAACAGGGGGTACCTCAGGGCTCTGCCCTGAGTCCCACCCTGTTCAATTTATATATGTCACCTTTGGCAGAGGTGATCCAATCGTTCGGCGTAGAGCTTGTCTCTTACGCCGACGACACTCAACTCTTGATCTCCTTGTCTCAATCCCCCTCCTCTGAGGCAGATAATTTCAACTCATGTATGTGCAAGGTGGCTACATGGATGAACGAGCATTGCCTCAAATTAAACGGAACAAAAACAGAGGTACTCGTCATAGGTGGAAACAACACCAACTGGACCAAGGATTGGTGGCCATCATGTCTGGGATCATTACCCACCCCCAGTCAGGAGGCCAAGAACTTGGGTGTCTGGATTGACACCAAACTTTCATTTGACAGTCATGTCAAAAAAACAGTTGGAAAATGCTTCGGAGTGATGAAGACGCTTCGTCGCACCCTGGATCTTCTTCCCCTGAGTTCCAGGCGTACCATGACGCAGGCCCTCATCACATCCCGAATTGATTATGGGAATGTGCTTCTTTTGGGAACCTCAGAAAAAAACATTAGGAAGTTACAGGTCCTACAAAATTCTGCAGCACGCCTTGTGCTACGACTCCCGCGAAGAGCTCCTTCCAAACCTTCCTTGGATGCTCTACATTGGTTGCCCATAAAAAAGAGAATAATATTTAAAGCCCTTCTCTGGTGCCACAGAATTGTTCACCATAGAGCCCCCTCCTATCTGTATGACTTAGCCTCACCCTATGAACCTTCCAGATCCCTTCGCTCGAAGGGAACAGGTTTGCTTAAGATCATGCGCCCAAAAAAAGCCAGACTTGGAGGCAGATCCTTTCGCATTCTCGCAGCTAAGGAGTGGAATACCCTTCCTATGAATATCAGACAGGAAAAAAGTGAAACATTCTTTAGGAAACATCTAAAAACATATCTTTTCACCACTTAAAATGTCTGATGCTCTGCTCCATTTAAGCAACACTCTTCTCCATAGCGCGGGGACACGTCGAGAGACGTCACCAGGCGCTCTATAAGCCCCTATAATAATAATAATAATAATAATATCCCCTCATACTGCTTGGGAAAGGGGACATGAAGCAAGGCCTCTTCTCAAAATGACTTAGGGCCAGATGTAGATAGGCAAATACCGGTCGGTAACGGACGAAAATACAGGATTTCGGCCATTAACGACCAGAATTGGCTTTTTGAGATGTAGGAGCCAAAAATATATTGATTCAGTAAATACGAGTCGGTATTTTTCTGACTCGGAATTTACTGAATTCTTATTTACCGAATTCCTATTTACCGAGTTCTAATTAACTGAATTGTTATTTACCGAATCGGTAAATAAGGATGGAAAAAAATTACCATTGAGATGTAGGAAACCTCAAAAATACAGAATTCACACCATCCTGGACTTGATCAGGGACCTGCACCCACTCCTGTAGCACCCAACACCAAGTGCGCATGCCAACCCACCCCATGTGCAGGTGCTTTGTAGCATACACCTGCTTGTATTTGGGAGTTACCAGAGTGTGATTGCTGTGGTTTGTGGGGTGTCCCAGAGCTGCCTTTCCAGTTTCTTCAGGAAGTTCCTGGAGGCCATGATGCAGAGAATGCATCATTACATTATCTTCCTTAACACACATGCGGAACTGGTGAAGACCAAATCTGATTTCTATCAACTGGCACACTTCCCTCATGTCATAGACTGTATAGATGGCACTCACATCCCAATCTGCCCACCTGCAGCCACAGAATACATATACAGGAACCGGAAGTCAACACACTCAATCAATGTGCAGGTGATATGCAGCGCTGGCAACATCATAACAGACATTGTGGCTAAATTCCCTGGGAGCAACCACGACTCCTACATATTCCAGAACAGTGGGATCTACACACGTCTTGCTGCTGGAGATTTTGGGGAAGGATAGCTGCTTGGTAACTAACTGTGACACACCCTGATAGTTACTGCAGATGAATGTATAATGAGTATGTAACTAATAGCTCTTTCTTTTCCACCTAGGCGATAGCGCTTATGCTCTGCGTTCCTTTATGCTCACCCTCTACCTTAATCCATCTACCAGGAGTGAGAGACGTTACAATGTGGTATACAGAGCAACACGCAGCGTTGTAGAACGCACATTGGTACTTCTAAAAAGCAGGTTTGGCTGCCTCCACAAGAGCAGAGGTGCACGGCAGTACACTCCTATCATCTGCTGTAAGATCATTGCGACCTCTACCATGCTGCACAACCTTGCCACCAAGAAAGGCACAGAACTGGAAATGACATATCATGAGGACATTGATGATGGAACTGAACAGCCAGAGCCCTATGCAGCAGGAGCAGCGCAAGCCACAGATGGGAGACTGACACGGGCAGAGATCACACACAGCTATTTCTAAGTAAGGAGGAAGAGCTAGGCTGTGTATTTGAAAGACGTAGTTTAATGTGCACTACGCCAATTTACTGATAGCACACCATTCTACTTCAATGTCTGAATACCCCACTGGGTGGTCACAGGTCACCTCACCGTGACATGTCTTGTGGGTTGTTGGCATCATCAATGTTTACGCCCATGCACAACAGTGCAGGATGCATGAGGCTGGGTGGAAACGGTGGCAGTGGAGTCTGGGTCAGCAGATTGGCGCCTGCTGCTTCTACGAATGTCAGGAATAGGAGTGCTACAGCTACTCCTGCTGGTGGAGTCTTCAGTGTCCCCGACAACTGTGTCCCCAGCAGTGGCTGCCTGGTTTGTTAGTAATAGTTCCATGGCAGAGGTAATTCTCCCCATCCCCCTAGACAAATCCGTGCAGCAGTGCAAAATGCCATCGTGCATGGCAACAGAGCTCCGACATAGCAGGGAGGTTGATGTGGCAAGCCGGTTCATGGCCTTGGTGTGTTGCCACATGCACTGTCGATCCCAGCGCCTCTCTGTGTGATCAGAATCTAGTTTTTCACAGAGAGCAATCATGCACTGCGACATGTCCCTCATTTCCTCTGCCATGGACTTTATGCTCTCTGCCATTTGAAGAACCGGGCCTTATGGGCCTGACGGGTCAGGGCACGCCTTAAATCTCCGAGTTCACCTGCCTTGTCAGACAGAGACACAAGACACGTAGAAAAACAGGTTTATTAGCGGCAGCTAAGGACAGTTGTCCCAGCAGTACAGAGTAGGTTTTTAGGAGACTGCCACTTTATTCCGTGGCGCATAATCTTTTATAGCACACATATTTACAATGTATACTCCCATTACAAACAAGGCTAGCCAATAGGAAAAGTTGGAAAACAAGCTATCAAATGTTCCAAATACGTCCTTCTTTCAGACCCTGTATGTCACCCATCCCCACAAGTTAATCAGTGCTAGTGCCTACAATCCAATTTGCAGGTGGCAGGACGTATTTGTGTGCCTCAAAGGATAGTTGTGTAACAAGAGAATACAAGGAGAGAATAGCGAAGGCCAGTCGGATAAGATAAAGTAAGGAAAGAATAGGGAGAGCCAAACATTCAGTCGACACAGGGATCAATCAACCTAGACATGGATTAGTGGACTCGGCCAGACCCTGACATCGGTTTCGTAAACAAGGGCAGGGGGTTACTTTTTAACAGAAGAGACACGTAGCAGCTGGAAAAGGCAAAAACACTCCGTTCGCCGTGCTGCCTGAGTGAGGGCAACACAAAAATGCGACGGGACACAAAATGGCGGCCGAATACAAGACGAAGTCGAAAATCGAAGAACCTCAGACCCTCCTTTTGCCATTACTCAGGCAAAACACAAAGGACTCAAGTTAATCTGAGTCAATGTCAATGGCCATGAGGTCATCGAGCTGTTGCTGCAACATCATTTTAATGTTCTCTGTTTTCTGTAACACAGGACTTGGGACACACATGGTTGCACAAAGACCGCAGAGGGCAGGGCCACACTGTAAACAAAGACAAGAAGAGAAAATGATGGCCAAAACCATTCCAAGGAAGGTTATTACCTTCCAATCCCATGTGGACAGTAGTCCCCAAAACCATCCCATCACAGACCAATCTCCTGTGTCCTGGTGAATCGACTTGGAAATTACGTGTAATTTAGAGATGGCTTGGTATACCGTAGGGGCATTATCAGGAATATAAATGCAGCAACTAGACCCAATCAATTTACAGACTCCTCCACGATCTGCAGGAACAATATCTAGAACCATCCTGTTCTGCAAAGTCATAAGGCAGTCCGTCTGAAGTTCGGCTGTTAGATTACTCAAGGCTCAAGAAGTCACATTTATGGTAGCCTTAACAACACAAACTAACTGTCTAATGTTTCTGCTATTGGCCATTGGGCCCCAGAAAGGAAGGAACCCTTTGAAAATGTCCCCTCCCTCTTGTCCTGCTGTGTCTTTGGAATCGATAATCCCTCTGCCATATCTATTTCTGTGATGACCTGAAGGAGCAGTGTATGTCGGAGGGAGAAGAAAAGCCACATAACACGTTCCTGAAAAGTAGGTGGGGAGCCACGTGTAGGCTCTGTCGTGGCAGACAAAGTATGTTCCCTGAGATGGCACTAACGGTGAAGAAATCTGGGATGAATAGATGTTTATATGGGAAAAAACACTCTTTTCCTGTTGGTTTTCAATATTTTGACCGTTTATCTGTAAACACAAATTGCCTCAATGAGGTACGGTCCAAATTGGTGGGGTTCTCCTTCGTCTAGCTTTATCTGTGAGGCTAGTAACATAACGAGTCACGTTCCAACCATCATACGCTCGTTTCTCATCAGCGGGGATCTTACCACTTTCGGCAATTCTAGCCATACCCACTCTTCCCTTTATGAAAGAACTATGACTAAAATCTGCTCCACCACCATATGGACCAACAAGAGGATGTCGAAGTTGATTCTGGTATGCATTGGAAAACATGGCCAAATAGGCCCAAGCGGAACCTTCGTAAGAAAACTGAAGGACTAAATATGGCATCCCTTTCTCTGTGTTATGGGGCATGAGTCCACAAACCCAACAGTCAGTAGTATTGACTGCCAGTTGATGCTGATGCTACGGCTGGATGAATGAATTGTTAAAGTATTCTGTTCTCCTAATTTGCTCGTGCTCTGGGAATGTATGGAAATGATGTGGGGAGGCAGTAGTGGAAAAAAGCAAAGAAACAGAAGTAGGAACAGGTGCTTGCTGCATAGTGTGAACAACCCAACCCACACAAGCCAATAAAATACATGAACATATTAAAATGCACAAGATTAGGCAACATGGACTAAACAACAGTTTCTTATATTTACTTTTCATTTCTTGCTTTTTATCATTCTTTTCCAACTTAATATCCATCCTCTAAAGCGTTGCTCACTGTAATCTTCCTAGATCACTTAGTTGTGATTATTAGCCGTCCTATGACACTGCAAGTTCTGCAGACCGACTGTCACTTCTCAGGTCACAGCCTGAGACTCCTACCGTGACCCTGCAACTTGATGGATAGTAAAAAAAATGTTTTTTAAAAGTGTAACCAGAAAAAGGAAAAAAAAAAAAAGTTTAATTGTTTTTAATCAGTCTAGGTCTCAGGTTGTACCGAGTCTTGTCAGGTACCATTTGCTCTTGAAACAAAGTCTCTGAGTTTGTTGTGTTCAATTGCAGATGTGATGGTGCAGCTCCTTACAACACGTCTTCGTCTTCTTTTTCAGACCTCGTCCGATCCAGACGTGCACTACTGAAAGGTACCAAACGAGGGACCCTTTCGCCCTCACTATCACCTACACCCTTGCGGGCCCACTGGTCAAAAGGCAAAGGTGCCCTTTTGCAGTGCACGTCATGAATCCAGTTCTTCTTTCCAACGACCTTTACTGCTCTACGTCTGTCAGAAGTGTACCTGAATTCCTGCGGTTCTCCGTGGAAGTAGACGACTTGAAGGGAGGACCCCAGCCGAATATTTCCCAACTCCCTCACCTCCCTGGGCCCGGATCTCTCCGAGGCCAGGAATGAAAGGGAAAGGGGAAGTGGATAGACAAACAAGAGAGACGTCCACACAGGTGTCTTCTGACTCTTCGGTACTGCAAGTCACACCTAAAACATTAAGAACACCATTAATACAGTTCCAATAACTACTGGCCTTCTCTAGCACTAAACTCCCTCGGGACTGGACTCCTACCTTAAGCTTGTGTGGAATTAGCTGCTCTCTTAGAATGTCCAGAATTACTTTCAATTGCTTGAGAATATATAAGCACAACAGTTCGGTGACAGGACTACTCCTCTTATTGACAAAGAAGATATGGTGGTACACAGCAGTATTAATTATATGCATACAAATGAATACCCCTATCTACTAGTGCAGTTGAACGCTGTCTCGAGTGTTGGCTGAATAGATGAGGAAACCCTTGGCTACCAAATGTTCCAGAAGTTTAGTCACTTCTTGCTATAGACGTAGCTCCAGGACTGTGCTGTTCAAAACCTTTACTAGTAGATTGACTCACAGGAATTCTCTGTAAAGGCTAATAGCTTCACGAAAATTTCAGTCTTCAACAATTGTCTCTAGAGTTGATTCAACAGACTTATACTCTCAAAATTGGAACGCAAAGGAAACCTCCTACTTGTGGTTTGGATGAATAACTGGAAACTCTCCGGAAGGACGACCCTCAGGATTCCGCTCTTCATTCAGAATCGTGAAGATTTTCTGACTGGGTTCAACAGGATACAGGCTCAAACTCAGCTCCAGACTCTGAAGAGACGGGGAATGGATTAGGCGCCGGAGCACCTCAGGATACAGAATCCGTCACAGAATACAAGTAGACGGAAACGTCTCAAAAGACGGAAAAAGGGGGTTTCAAGTAGGTCAGTAACCCCCGCACTAACAGGTAGTGTCGAAACTCAGAATTTTGCGGGGAATGGACGAGCCAAAGAAATGAACGTCCGTCCGCCAGAAAATGACAGTTGAAGTGCGCAGTGCTGGAAAAGCGAGCGCACGGAATGGCCGACAGTCAGCTGGAAGATAGAACGCTGACCGCCGGAACAGAAAGGCACAACCAGGAACCACCCCAACCTAAGCAGCCCTCTGTTGAGCTACTCGCTGACGCCAACTCCACAAGGATAGAGTAGGGAACGAACCAGAAAGCATAGGATATTTTAGTCTCCCTGACTTGTTTTGACTTGCACCTGATCGGATTCTGACAACGTGTCACCAGAAGAACTTGCCGAGGCGGCCCCCAACGGGGATCCAGATTCTTCTTTCGCTGAAAATTCTTCAGGCAGACCCAGTCTCCGGGTTGGATTGAGTGACCTGGGTCTGGGGAGGCCTCCGGCAAAGCATTTTGAACCTGTTGGTGAAGAACACGCAATTTAGTGGTGAGGTCATGTAAGTAGTCAATCAACATAGGATACGGAATATCGGAGTACATTTTAGGTCGAGGGACTTCCCAGACGTTACCTTGGTGCCCAAAAACAACCTCGTATGGGCTGAGTCCTAAGCGAGAGTGTACAGCTGTTCTTGTAGAAAGGAGTGCCAAAGGTAAAGCATCAGGCCAAGCAAGACCCGTGCTGGCCTGAATCTTTGCCAATTTGATCTTGAGAGTGCCATTATAGCACTCTAACAAGCCTGCTGACTGAGGGTGGTTTGCCACATGGAATTTCTGCCTAATACCAAGACCCGCACACACCTTCTGCATAATTTGGCCTACAAATTCACTTCCATTGTCACTCCAGACAATTCGCGACAAACCAAACCTCAGTAAGAATTCCTTCAAGAGGGCTTTGGCAGTGGACAAAGCAGTATTATCCTTTAGGGGGTAGGCCTCTATCCATCTGGAAAAGGCACACACCACCACCAGAACATACTTAAGATTGTTGCAACCTTCCATATGAATGTAATCGATTTGTAATACCTCAAAAGGATGCGTAGGGGGAGCAAAATGATCTGCCGGAGTTGTGGTTCCCTTTCCTGGATTATGCATCAAACAAACAATACAATGTTTCACCACATTTTCCGCACATTTAGGGATTCCTTCATTCTGCCATACTGGAGTCAGAAGTTTGCATATCCATTTCGCACTGATGTGGGCTGGACCATGCGCCATAGTAACTACAGGCAGTACATAGGCGTCTGGTAACAGCCAACGCTGGTGTTCTGACAATTCTGTCCAACACCCTGTTGCGTCCAACATTCCCGTACTTTCTCTCCACTTACTCAAATTCCTTCTCTGTAGCCTCTTTTTGAATCATTCTCAAACTTTCTATTGTGTCCTCACACATTCCTCCTTCTCTGACCCATCTTGCAGGGCCTGCAACATACATGCGACTTGTAGCATCTCTTGCTGTTTCTTTCGCTACCTCGTCTGCAAAAGCATTCCTGTGACCCACATCATCAGTGATCCTTTATGTGCACTACACTTTACAATTGCTTTCTGGGTAGGCAAAGCAAGTGATTCGAGAAGGTCAGTTACCAACTGACCATGCTGTATCTTAGTCCCATGGGAAGTAAAGAATCCTCTTTCCTTCCACAGACGACCGAAACTGTGAGCCACGCCAAAGGCGTACTGACTATCAGTGTAAACATTCACTCTCTTTCCCTTAGCCAACACACACACTCTCGTCAGGGCAATCAGCTCAGCTGCTTGGGCTGAATTGTGTCTAATGCGTGCTGTCTCCACTACTGTATACAAGGTGGTAGCAGCATAGGCTGAAGTTGTCTCGCCATTGGTAAGTTTGAAACAAGACCCATCCACCCATAGAATCCCATCCGGGTCCACGAGTGGTGTATCTTTTAAGTCTATTCTGCCTTTCGTTTCCTCCTCTGTACCGAGAAAACAATCATGTTGTTCTTGGGTGTCTTTCTCTCCTGGAATGGGTAACAGTGTTGCTGGATTCAAAGTTTTACATCGCTTGATGTGTATATGACTAGTCAAGAGCGTCAGCTCGTGCCCAGACAAGCGGGCACTCGTGAGATGTTGTGTTTCGTTCTGTTCAAAAGAGTATCCACTGCATGTGGTACAATAATAACAAGAGTGTTATCCAGTACCAATCCAGCAGATTGACGAATGGAGATCGCTGCTGCTGCTGTAGCTTTGAGACAACTAGGCAATGCCTTGGCTACTGGATCCAATGTAGCCGAAAAATAGGCACATGGCCGCTGTTTGCCTCCAAATTGTTGCGTTAAAACTGACAACGCACAACCTTCTTTTTCATGAACGTAGAGTGTGAAAGGATTACTGTAATCCGGAGTACCTAACACAGGGGGAGAACATAAGGCAGTCCGTAAGTTAGAAAAACTCTTCTGACATTTGTCAGTCCAAGGAAGAGGTTGGGGTGTGTCTTTCAGAGTAATTGCCAGCAGAGGGTCAGCAATCAAATAAAAATTTGGGATCCACTGTCTACAATAAAAGGTAATGCCCAGAAAGGCACGCACCTCCCTTTGTGTGGATGGTACAGACATTTTTGCGATTGCTTGAATACGTTCTGGGGTCAATCCCATTCCCTCCTTCGACAAGAGATGATCTAAGTAGGTAACCTCTTGGCGGCAATATTGTAGTTTAGAGGGTGACACCTTATGATTCAGGTCAGACAAATGACGCAACAGCGAAACAGTCACATTCTTACAAAAATCCTCTGAATCAGCAGCAACCAACAAATCATCCACATACTGAATAAGAGTAGCACCTGGAGGCAAAGTGAAAGCATCAAGCTGAGGTTTCAAAGCCTGACTATAAATGGAGGGACTCTCACAATAGCCTTGGGGTGCACGTTTGAATCGGAATCTTCGGCCTCCGAGAGAGAAGCCAAAAATATCCCTACTCTCCTCAGCAATAGGAATGCTGAAGAAAGCATTTTTACGGTCAATAACTGAGAACCAGGCAGCTGAAGCAGGTATCATTGTGAGCAAGGCAGTGATATCTGGGAAGACAGAAAACTGGGGTACAACAATCTTGTTGACCTCCCGAAGATCAATCACAAAACGATATACAGGAGGCTGAGAAGAATCAGTGTGTTTAAGAACAGGTAGAACAGGACTATTGCAAACATTTCTTCTTGTTTCTTCAACCACACCCTTCTGAACTAAATCATAGATGATAGCCAACAAAGCACTTTCACCATCGTTGGAAATTTTATACTGAGGAATGCGTGGTAATTTAACATTAGGCTTGACAGTAACCACGGCAGGTGGAATTTGGAGCAGACCAACATCATTCGGACCCATAGCCCAAAGCGTAGAAGGAAGGGAATGCAATTCGGGTGAGAGTTGGTCCTTAGACAAATACATAGGAGAAACCAATTTCTTACCTAAAGTAAGATGTACACCAGAGGGGGAACAATACAATGTTGCATGAAGACATTTCAATAATTCCAAACCCAGCAAATTGTTGCTGCAACCAGTCGTTAAAATGAGCGGGTCCTCCAAATCATAAGGACCAACTGAGATGGGTAAAGGGCAAGAAACCGGGTTACAAACTGGGGCACCAGAGAATCCTACAGAAACGTTTGTTAAGCCAGACAATGGTGCCCCAGGGAGTTTGGAGTGAATGATATAACTTCTCATTGCACCAGTATCCTAAAGAAATGGCTCTGAAACACCCAATGCAACAACTTCAACATAAGGCCTATTCTGATCCACTGGAACTGATACAACTCCCTTGCTTTGTCCATGGCTGTCCTAGCTAGTGCGAAAATCCTGATTCTCACTTTAAACACAATAGTATTCATTGTAATATTGTGCAGACTGAGTATTCTGCTGGTCAAAATGATTCATAGAATTCTGAGGGGGAAAGGAACGCTGTCCCTGAGACAACGCATCTCGCCCTCTACCCATGGGTGCTGATTGAAAACCACCAAGGCCTCGCGGCCCTGCCAATCCACCATTACGCATGGGATGGTGCAGTGAGCTAAAAAACGGTGATGGATCAAGCACTGATCTTTGGACTGGGTAAGAGTGGTCTGCTTAATTCAGACACTCTGTTCATCATCACCACCCCCTTTTCTGAATCACTTTTGTCCACCATAAGCGTGGAAGGGTATACTCAGGAATGAGTCCCTTGCTCATTGCACCATCAGGATTCAAGCAAGCCAGGCCGAAGACGGCTGAAATGCCAGAAACCGGTCCCCGGAAGCTTGTTTCCTTCCCAGTATAAGAATTGGCTTGGCAGTTTGGTCTGCCCTGTTCCCATGATGCACTGGGCCAGGGTCAGACTAATTTGCATATAGCCAAGTTCTGAGCTGGGATGGTGCAGTGAGCTAAAAAACGAAGATGGATCAAGCCCTGATCTTTGGACTGGGTAAGAGTGGTCTGCTTAATTCAGACACTCTGTTCATGACCACCCCCTTTTCTGAAACATTTTTGTCCACCATAAGCGTGGAAGGGTATACTCAGATGTGAGTCCCTTGCTCATTGCACCATCAGGATTCAAGCAAGCCGGGCCAAAGACGGCTGAAATGCCAGAAAACGGTCCCCGGAAGCTTGTTTCCTTCCCAGTATAAGAATTGGCTTGGTAGTTTGGTCTGCCCTGTTCCCATGATGCCTGGGCCAGGGTCAGACTAATTTGCATATAGCCAAGTTCTGAGCTGGGATGGTGCAGTGAGCTAAAAAACGGTGATGGATCAAGCCCTGATCTTTGGACTGGGTAAGAGTGGTCTGCTTAATTCAGACACTCTGTTCATCACCACCCCCTTTTCTGAATCATTTTTGTCCACCATAAGTGTGGAAGGGTATACTCAGGTGTGAGTCCCTTGCTCATTGCACCATCAGAATTCAAGGAAGCCGGGCCGAAGACGGCTTAAATGCCAGAAACCGGTCCCCGGAAGCTTGTTTCTTTCCCAGTATAAGAATTGGCTTGGTAGTTTGGTCTGCCCTGTTCCCATGATGCACTGGGCCAGGGTCAGACTAATTTGCATATAGCCAAGTTCTGAGCTGGGATAGTGCAGTGAGCTAAAAAACGGTGATGGATCAAGCCCTGATCTTTGGACTGGGTAAGAGTGGTCTGCTTAATTCAGACACTCTGTTCATCACCACCCCATTTTCTGAATCATTTTTGTCCACCACAAGGGTGGAAGGGTATACTCAGATGTGAGTCCCTTGCTCATTGCACCATCAGGATTCAAGCAAGCCGGGCCGAAGACGGCTGAAATGCCAGAAACCGGTCCCCGGAAGCTGGTTTCCTTCCCAGTATAAGAATTGGCTTGGTAGTTTGGTCTGCCCTGTTCCCATGATGTACTGGGCCAGGGTCAGACTAATTTGCATATGGCCAAGTTCTGAGCTGGGATGGTGCAGTGAGCTAAAAAAAACGGTGATTGATCAAGCCCTGATCTTTGGACTGGGTAAGAGTGGTCTGCTTAATTCAGACACTCTGTTCATCACCACCCCCTTTTCTGAATCATTTTTGTCCACCATAAGCGTGGAAGGGTATACTCAGGTGTGAGTCCCTTGCTCATTGCACCATCAGAATTCAAGGAAGCCGGGCCGAAGACGGCTTAAATGCCAGAAACCGGTCCCCGGAAGCTTGTTTCCTTCCCAGTATAAGAATTGGCTTGGTAGTTTGGTCTGCCCTGTTCCCATGATGCACTGGGCCAGGGTCAGACTAATTTGCATATAGCCAAGTTCTGAGCTGGGATAGTGCAGTGAGCTAAAAAACGGTGATGGATCAAGCCCTGATCTTTGGACTGGGTAAGAGTGGTCTGCTTAATTCAGACACTCTGTTCATCACCACCCCCTTTTCTGAATCATTTTTGTCCACCATAAGGGTGGAAGGGTATACTCAGATGTGAGTCCCTTGCTCATTGCACCATCAGGATTCAAGCAAGCCGGGCCGAAGACGGCTGAAATGCCAGAAACCGGTCCCCGGAAGCTGGTTTCCTTCCCAGTATAAGAATTGGCTTGGTAGTTTGGTCTGCCCTGTACCCATGATGCACTGGGCCAGGGTCAGACTAATTTGCATATAGCCAAGTTCTGAGCTGGGATGGTGCAGTGAGCTAAAAATGGGTGATGGATCAAGCCCTGATCTTTGGACTGGGTAAGAGTGGTCTGCTTAATTCAGACACTCTGTTCATCACCACCCCCTTTTCTGAATCATTTTTGTCCACCATAAGGGTGGAAGGGTATACTCAGATGTGAGTCCCTTGCTCATTGCACCATCAGGATTCAAGCAAGCCGGGCCGAAGACGGCTTAAATGCCAGAAACCGGTCCCCGGAAGCTTGTTTCCTTCCCAGTATAAGAATTGGCTTGGTAGTTTGGTCTGCCCTGTTCCCATGATGCACTGTGCCAGGGTCAGACTAATTTGCATATAGCCAAGTTCTGAGCTGGGATAGTGCAGTGAGCTAAAAAACGGTGATGGATCAAGCCCTGATCTTTGGACTGGGTAAGAGTGGTCTGCTTAATTCAGACACTCTGTTCATCACCACCCCCTTTTCTGAATCATTTTTGTCCACCATAAGGGTGGAAGGGTATACTCAGATGTGAGTCCCTTGCTCATTGCACCATCAGGATTCAAGCAAGCCGGGCCGAAGACGGCTGAAATGCCAGAAACCGGTCCCCGGAAGCTAGTTTCCTTCCCAGTATAAGAATTGGCTTGGTAGTTTGGTCTGCCCTGTACCCATGATGCACTGGGCCAGGGTCAGACTAATTTGCATATAGCCAAGTTCTGAGCTGGGATGGTGCAGTGAGCTAAAAATGGGTGATGGATCAAGCCCTGATCTTTGGACTGGGTAAGAGTGGTCTGCCTAATTCAGACACTCTGTTCATCAAAACCCCCTTTTCTGAATCATTTTTGTCCACCATAAGCGTGAAGGGTATACTCAGATGTGAGTCTCTTGCTCATTGCACCATCAGGATTCAAGCAAGCCGGGCCGAAGACGGCTGAAATGCCAGAAACCGGTCCCTGGAAGCTTGTTTCCTTCCCAGTATAAGAATTGGCTTGGTAGTTTGGTCTGCCCTGTTCCCATGATGCACTGGGCCAGGGTCAGACTAATTTGCATATAGCCAAGTTCTGAGCTGGGATGGTGCAGTGAGCTAAATAACGGTGATGGATCAAGCCCTGATCTTTGGACTGGGTAAGAGTGGTCTGCTTAATTCAGACACTCTGTTCATCACCACCCCCTTTTCTGAATCATTTTTGTCCACCATAAGCGTGGAAGGGTATAATCAGATGTGAGTCCCTTGCTCATTGCACCATCAGGATTCAAGCAAGCCGGGCCAAAGACGGCTGAAATGCCAGAAACCGGTCCCTGGAAGCTTGTTTCCTTCCCAGTATAAGAATTGGCTTGGTAGTTGGGTCTGCCCTGTTCCCATGATGCACTGGGCAAGGGTCAGACTAATTTGCATATAGCCAAGTTCTGAGCTGGGATGGTGCAGTGAGCTAAAAAACGGTGATGGATCAAGCCCTGATATTTGGACTGGGTAAGAGTGGTCTGCTTAATTCAGACACTCTGTTCATCACACCCCCTTTTCTGAATCATTTTTGTCCACCATAAGCGTGGAAGGGTATACTCAGATGTTAGTCCCTTGCTCATTGCACCATCAGGATTCAAGCAAGCCGGGCCGAAGACGGCTGAATTGCCAGAAACCGGTCCCCGGAAGCTTGTTTCCTTCCCAGTATAAGAATTGGCTTGGTAGTTTGGTCTGCCCTGTTCCCATGATGCACTGGGCCAGGGTCAGACTAATTTACATATAGCCAAGTTCTGAGCTGGGATGGTGCAGTGAGCTAAAAAACGGTGATGGATCAAGCCCTGATCTTTGGACTGGGTAAGAGTGGTCTGCTTAATTCAGACACTCTGTTCATCACCACCCCCTTTTCTGAATCATTTTTGTCCACCATAAGCGTGGAAGGGTATACTCAGATGTGAGTCCCTTGCTCATTGCACCATCAGGATTCAAGCAAGCCGGGCCGAAGATGGCTGAAATGCCAGAAACCGGTCCCCGGAAGCTTGTTTCCTTCCCAGTATAAGAATTGGCTTGGTAGTTCGGTCTGCCCTGTCCCATGATGCACTGGGCCAGGGTCAGACTAATTTGCATATAACCAGTTCTGAGCTGGGATGGTGCAGTGAGCTAAAAAACGGTGATGGATCAATCCCTGATCTTTGGACTGGGTAAGAGTGGTCTGCTTAATTCAGACACTCTGTTCATCACCACCCCCTTTTCTGAATCATTTTTGTCCACCATAAGCGTGGAAGGGTATACTCAGATGTGAGTCCCTTGCTCATTGCACCATCAGGATTCAAGCAAGCCGGGCCGAAGACGGCTGAAATGCCAGAAACCGGTCCCCGGAAGCTTGTTTCCTTCCCAGTATAAGAATTGGCTTGGTAGTTTGGTCTGCCCTGTTCCCATGATGCACTGGGCCAGGGTCAGACTAATTTGCATATAGCCAAGTTCTGAGCTGGGATGGTGCAGTGAGCTAAAAAACGGTGATGGATCAAGCCCTGATCTTTGGACTGGGTAAGAGTGGTCTGCTTAATTCAGACACTCTGTTCATCACCACCCCCTTTTCTGAATCATTTTTGTCCACCATAATCGTGGAAGGGTATACTCAGATGTGAGTCCCTCATTGCACCATCAGGATTCAAGCAAGCCGGGCCGAAGACGGCTGAAATGCAAGAAACCGGTCCCCGGAAGCTTGTTTCCTTCCCAGTATAAGAATTGGCTTGGTAGTTTGGTCTGCCCTGTACCCATGATGCACTGGGCCATGGTCAGACTAATTTGCATATAGCCAAGTTCTGAGCTGGGATGGTGCAGTGAGCTAAAAACGGTGATGGATCAAGCCCTAATCTTTGGACTGGGTAAGAGTGGTCTGCTTAATTCAGACACTCTGTTCATCACCACCCCCTTTTCTGAATCATTTTTGTCCACCATAAGCGTGGAAGGGTATACTCAGATGTGAGTCCTTTGCTCATTGCACCCTCAGGATTCAAGCAAGCCGGGCCGAAGACGGCTGAAATGCCAGAAACCGGTCCCCGGAAGCTTGTTTCCTTCCCAGTATAAGAATTGGCCTGGTAGTTTGGTCTGCCCTGTTCCCATGATGTACTGGGCCAGGGCAGACTAATTTGAATATCGCCAAGTTCTGAGCTGGGATGGTGCAGTGAGCTAAATAACGGTGATGGATCAAGCCCTGATCTTTGGACTGGGTAAGAGTGGTCTGCTTAATTCAGACACTCTGTTCATCACCACCCCCTTTTCTGAATCATTTTTGTCCACCATAAGCGTGGAAGGGTATACTCAGATGTGAGTCCCTTGCTCATTGCACCATCAGGATTCAAGCAAGCCGGGCCGAAGAAGGCTGAAATGCCAGAAACCGGTCCCCGGAAGCTTGTTTCCTTCTCAGTATATGAATTGGCTTGGTAGTTTGGTCTGCCCTGTTCCCATGATGCACTGGGCCAGGGTCAGACTAATTTGCATATAGCCAAGTTCTGAGCTGGGATGGTGCAGTGAGCTAAAAAACGGTGATGGATCAAGCCCTGATATTTGGACTGGGTAAGAGTGGTCTGCTTAATTCAGACACTCTGTTCATCACACCCCCTTTTCTGAATCATTTTTGTCCACCACAAGCGTGGAAGGGTATACTCAGATGTTAATCCCTTGCTCATTGCACCATCAGGATTCAAGCAAGCCGGGCCGAAGACGGCTGAATTGTCAGAAACCGGTCCCCGGAAGCTTGTTTCCTTCCCAGTATAAGAATTGGCTTGGTAGTTTGGTCTGCCCTGTTCCCATGATGCACTGGGCCAGGGTCAGACTAATTTACATGTAGCCAAGTTCTGAGCTGGGATGGTGCAGTGAGCTAAAAAACGGTGATGGATCAAGCCCTGATCTTTGCACTGGATAAGAGTGGTCTGCTTAATTCAGACACTCTGTTCATCACCACCCCCTTTTCTGAATCATTTTTGTCCACCATAAGCGTGGAAGGGTATACTCAGATGTGAGTCCTTTGCTCATTGCACCATCAGGATTCAAGCAAGCCGGGCCGAAGACGGCTGAAATGCCAGAAACCGGTCCCCGGAAGCTTGTTTCCTTCCCTGTATAAGAATTGGCCTGGTAGTTTGGCCTGCCCTGTTCCCATGATGTACTGGGCCAGGGCAGACTAATTTGAATATAGCCAAGTTCTGAGCTGGGATGGTGCAGTGAGCTAAATAACGGTGATGGATCAAGCCGTGATCTTTGGACTGGGTAAGAGTGGTCTGCTTAATTCAGACACTCTGTTCATCACCACCCCCTTTTCTGAATCATTTTTGTCCACCATAAGCGTGGAAGGGTATACTCAGATTTGAGTCTCTTGCTCATTGCACCATCAGGATTCAAGCAAGCCGGGCCGAAGAAGGCTGAAATGCCAGAAACCGGTCCCCGGAAGCTTGTTTCCTTCCCAGTATAAGAATTGGCTTGGTAGTTTGGTCTGCCCTGTTCCCATGATGCACTGGGCAAGGGTCAGACTAATTTGCATATAGCCAAGTTCTGAGCTGGGATGGTGCAGTGAGCTAAAAAACGGTGATGGATCAAGCCCTGATATTTGGACTGGGTAAGAGTGGTCTGCTTAATTCAGACACTCTGTTCATCACACCCCCTTTTCTGAATCATTTTTGTCCACCATAAGCGTGGAAGGGTATACTCAATGTTAGTCCCTTGCTCATTGCACCATCAGGATTCAAGCAAGCCGGGCCGAAGACGGCTGAAATGCCAGAAACCGGTCCCCGGAAGCTTGTTTCCTTCCCAGTATAAGAATTGGCTTGGTAGTTTGGTCTGCCCTGTTCCCATGATGCACTGGGCCAGGGTCAGACTAATTTGCATATAGCCAAGTTCTGTGCTGGGATGGTGCAGTGAGCTAAAAAACGGTGATGGATCAATCCCTGATCTTTGGACTGGGTAAGAGTGGTCTGCTTAATTCAGACACTCTGTTCATCACCACCCCCTTTTCTGAATCATTTTTGTCCACCATAAGCTTGGAAGGGTATACTCAGATGTGAGTCCCTTGCTCATTGCACCATCAGGATTCAAGCAAGCCGGGCCGAAGACGGCTGAAATGCCAGAAACCGGTCCCCGGAAGCTTGTTTCCTTCCCAGTATATGAATTGGCTTGGTAGTTTGGTCTGCCCTGTTCCCATGATGCACTGGGCCAGGGTCAGACTAATTTGCATATAGCCAAGTTCTGAGCTGGGATGGTGCAGTGAGCTAAAAAAACGGTGATGGATCAAGCCCTGATATTTGGACTGGGTAAGAGTGGTCTGCTTAATTCAGACACTCTGTTCATCACCACCCCCTTTTCTGAATCATTTTTGTCCACCCTAAGCGTGGAAGGGTATACTCAGATGTGAGTCCCTTGCTCATTGCACCATCAGGATTCAGGCAAGCCGGGCCGAAGACGGCTGAAATGCCAGAAACCGGTCCCCGGAAGCTTGTTTCCTTCCCAGTATAAGAATTGGCTTGGTAGTTTGGTCTGCCCTGTTCCCATGATGCACTGGGCCAGGGTCAGACTAATTTGCATATAGCTAAGTTCTGAGCTGGGATGGTGCAGTGAGCAAAAAAACGGTGATGGATCAAGCCCTGGTCTTTGGACTGTGTAAGAGTGGTCTGCTTAATTCAGACACTCTGTTCATCACACCCCCTTTTCTGAATCAATCCACCATTACGCTGCAATAAAACCGGACAGCTATTCTTAAAATGACCTTCCTCTTTACAATAGGCACCTTGATTAGGATCTAGCAAAGGTCGCAGAACAAAGGGTTCAGGTTTCTGTAACAAACTCTGAAACTGGGGAGGCTGTTGAAATTTGCACTGAGCAGAACGAGGGGGATAAGCCTGTTGCAAAAGAACCTTATTTTTTAATTCTTTAGTCTTTTTCTCGAGATTATCCTTTTCCTCCTTATCCCTATTCTTGTAATACCGAGCAGTGGCTAATATCTGGGCAGGCAAAGAAACAGCCCACGAACTTTCGGAGTCTTTCAATTTATGCAATAATTCTGGAAGTAAATTAAATACAAATGTATCCACGAATAATCGCTGTCCACCCTCAGTACCCATATCTTGATCACTGTGGTCGATGAACATCTCCTCGAAACGGGTAAAGAAATCGGAGACACTCTCATCTTTCTTCTGTTTACACGCAGCTAACTTATCCCAGTTAACACGTAAGGCAGGCATCATCGTTTTCATTAAAGTGATGATCCTACCGGGCAATGCTGCAATCAAATCATTGGGTTTAGCACTACCTACCTGTGCTGCATCCGCAGCAGTTATAGCAGCCCAATTACCACCTAAAGCTTGGTCGTGGTCCTCACTACGAATCCGAGCCCATAAAGTTTGTGGGACTACAGTTCCCATCAGCATATCAATATCGGCCAAATTCATGATACACGCATCATCAGTCTGGGACAGCTTTTTATAATACCCAGCAGGATTTTTACAAGGGCCCGGTAAAGACTGTTTAAGCGCCAAAACTTCAGATCGTTTCCAGGAGACATGTACCCATATACGCTGGAAATGAGCAGGGACACGTGGAATATTGCCTGCCTGTGGAACCTCTTCTCTCCATACTGGAGGGACTTCTCTCATAGGACAATGTTTCACTTTCTGTCTAACTGCAGGATCAGTTTCAAGAAAAGCCTGAGAAGAAATCAAAGACCTGAAAGTGACAAGTGTCCTTACGGCGTCCTCAACCTCAGAACCCACAATAAGTCCTTTATCAAATTTAGCCTGTACGTCTAACAGACCCTGGGGAGCTAAACCCAAATCCATATCCTCCCATCCTTTGACAAGAGTGTCACACATAACATTAAAAACATATCTCTGCGTGGGCGCATTGCACTGGTGAAAGGTGCTCAAGATATCGTGCACTCTATACTGTGGACCGCTCATGATCCATTTGTGAGCAAGAGAGTCCAACACAATTCACTCGTCGGGACCTGGGAGTTGACTAGGGGTTTGCCTTCAAGAAAGAGCAGGAGTCAGGTTAAAAGACCCAAAGAGGGGGGAGAAAAGGCCAGAAACAGTATCAACCAATCGTTTACGAGCTGTGGGAGAATCTGACAGTAAAACAGGAGACAAGGTATTGAGCAAAGCAGAAGAGGGGCTCACAGTTACAAGAGGAACGGGGGTAAAGGAGACTGAGGTACAGGAGTCCGAGGGACAGGAGTCGGTGGCAAAGGAGGCGGGGGAGGCAATACTGGAAGGGACAATTGTGGAAGAGCCGAAACAAATGGCTGAACAACAGGTGGCTGGACAAGTGGTAACAATGGGGGTGCATTAGCACCTTGTATATAGGGCAGAGGCAATCTCAACAAATGGGACATTAAGGGATCTTCGTCAAGATCCTTACTCTGTGGAGAGGTAGGTAACACAGGGTAACATCTATCTATTGCCATACGATGCTGTCTTTCTGAGACTTCAATCGCCTGATCAATCTCATTATCTTTAAACTGCTGGGCTTACCTTTCTCTTTCTTATCTCTTTTTGCCTGCTTAATTTCTCTCTGTTTGGCTTCCTTACGCCAGAGGCGGAAAGAGTCAAACATTGCTGGCCGGGCTTTTCTTTTGAACAAAATTGCTTCTAGATTGTCTAATATGTCAGGCTCAAAGCTACTATTTTGTGGCCACTGCAGAACACCATCTTTCTTTGTGTATCAGATCCATGCCTCGTTAAAGGCAATGGGGCCAACACCATGTTTCGAATAGAGCTCATAAGTGGGAGTTCCAACCGGAGGAATTGGACAAGAGTCCTCCAGCCGGGAATCCCTATTGCAACCAAGACAACAAAACTTCCTAAATTTGCTAAGACCAGACATCTTTAATTCACTGGTCTGCTTACGAACTTTAATGGGTTAGAGCAAATAACACAGCACAAACGTACTCACCCCTTGGCTTCGGCTATTGCAATGGTCGAATAACAAACCCAAAAAACAAAACAAAGAAGTGGGCGCTACCCACAAATACTTAACTATGTGTTCTCTCACGCCAACAAAGGTCTGTCTAATGTTTGCAATACCCGTCATCACCAAAGGGGTCAAGGCAGGGCAGCAGTCAGGGCAGCAAACGTCAGCAGCCGTCAGAAAGGAGTAGCCGCACTGCTAAAGACCTTCGGTCCACTTCGACATGCAGGGGTCGCTTGGCGTGGTTCGCGATTCCTCCGGAATTTTCTTGTGAGGCTCCTCACGACCCTCGGGCTGAACCGCTACCGCTGAAGCCGCCCCACGCTGGGCGTCATTGGAAGAACCGGGCATTATGGGCCTGGCGGCGCAGGGCACGCCTTAAATCTCCGAGTTCACCTGCCTTGTCAGACAGAGACACGAAACCCTCTGTTAGGCGTAGAAAACCAGGTTTATTAGCTGTAGCTAAGCACAGTTGTCCCAGAAGTACAGAGTAGGTTCTTAGGAGACTGCCACTTTATTCCGTGGCGCACAATCTTTATAGCACACATATTTACAACGTATACTCCCAATACATACAAGGCTAGCCAATAGGAAAAGTTGGAAAACAAGCTATCAAAAGTCCCAAATACGTCCTTCTTTCAGACCCTGTGTGTCACCCCTCCCCACAAGTTAATCAGTGCTAGTGCCTACAATCCAATTTGCAGGTAGCAGGATGTATTTGTGTGCCTCAAAGGATAGTTGTGTAACAAGAGAATACAAGGAGAGAATAGCGAAGGCCAGTCGGATAAGATAAAGTAAGAAAAGAATAGGGAGAGCCAAACAGTCAGTCGATACAGGGATCAATCAACCTAGACATGGATTAGTGGACTCGGCCAGACCCTGACATCGGTTTCGTAAACAAGGGCAGGGGGTTACTTTTTAACAGAAGAGACACGTAGCAGCTGGAAAAGGCAAAAACACTCCGTTCGCCGTGCTGCCTGAGTGAGGGCAACACAAAAAGGCGACGGGACACAAAATGGCAGCCGAATACAGGACGAAGTAAAAAACCGAAGAACCTCACATGGAGCCAATCCCCCGGTCAATGTTGCCCATCCTGGTATTCAAGTTGCGCACCTGTCTATGTACTGCTAATATGCCCTTTGCATATCTAAAGCTTCTAGATTGTGATTTGCATGAGCTTCTAACTGTCATCCAGGAGCTGAATAGCTACTTTGATGTGGTGTGCACTTGCTCCCAGAGATGGGACCATGGCTTTAGATGTTACTAGTAGTTCTGTTTCTCTGACCGGATGAAGATCTGGGCAGTGCCCAGGAACTTTTTTTATTTTTTATCCTCATTTGCCTCAAACCTGAGTTGAGAAAATAAGCCGTCCATACCGTTACTCAATAATAAAGAGATGTAGGCTACTGGATGGGGACAAGAAGGAAGCGCCCCGTCTACCGGTACACCACAGATTTAAGATGACACTGGCTCCAAGATTGTAAGGGGGGGTCACACTCCCCTCCGATTCAAGTGGACCCGGTGACTGATAATGCTGGCCTACAGAGGGAAAGGCTGAGAGGCCCAGCACAGTCAAGGGAGTTGCAAAGAGGCATAATCAATGGATCCAGATTTCTTTATAGCTGAAAACTTAAGTCATTTATGAGAGTAAATTATAAATTCCCAAAACTAAGCATTGGACCATGTTAATAAGAAATCCCATAGTGCTTTATGTTTACTACCCTGTGTTCTACACAGATCTGTCCTGGATGTTGTAAATAAAGAAGACAGCCACTCAGAATGTGAATGAGGTGCAACGTCTACCCATCTCTTACAAATGTCCCTCCTAGCCAACAGTATTGCATAGAAAAGTGAACAACCTAGTAGGGACCATAATTTCACTAGATATACCAAAAAGTATCAGGGCAAGATTGATTTGGAAGTCCCAAAATATCAGTGATGGTTATTCCTACATTTTCCCAAAATTCTGCTATCGCCAGGCATTCCTTAAACAGATGGATGTCAGAGGCACTCTCTAAATTCAATTTTTTTACAGCTGACTGGAGCCCCCTTCGACATTGTGGTCAACCTTAACGGAGATAAATAAGCCTTATGAACCGTAAACAAGTGGTTCCTCCTCGTCCAAGCTGGTTTTACAGCAACAAACAAGGTGTTAAAGGATGTTTCTCAATCAATAAGGAGCTGCAGAGGGAAAGGATAAACAGGTTGCCCTCCACTCAACGTACAATATAAATAAAAAGACCTGTTTATCAAAGGCTCCTCGTCTTGAGGATAGTTATATACATGGAGTAAGGGGTTCCATAACTCTTTTTCCCATAAACACTCCTTACTTTCACCAGAGGTAGTGTCCTCCCACTTTACTGCCTAAGTTTTCTTTAAAAAGCTTTGACATATGACAGTCACTATTCGCCCTCCTATGCCTCAGCTTCTTCCAAGCAATCCTCGAAGCCATATAAGCCCAAACAAACAAATTGATTGCCTGATGAAGCTTAGCCATGGCTGATTTTTCAAAATGTAGAAGGATGGTATTGAAAAGGAAAGTGATTTTTGGTAGCACTACCATCTTAACCAGGTGAATCCTCCCCAGGATGGGCAAGGGGAGATGGGCCCACGATTTCATAAGTTTCTGACATTCCCTAGAGACATTTGCCTGGTTGGTCTCTGAGATCTTATTGATGTCCTGCACTATTCTCACCTCCATTTACCTCTGATCACGCTTGATCTGGTATTGACACTCCACCTGGTTCCAAGTCATAACCTCAGTTGTCTCCGCGTTGACCTCATAACCGGATACCTGCTCGAAGTCCTGTGCTAAGCTAATGAAATGGGAAAAAGTCATTGCTAGTTCAGCAGAAAGAATCAAACCATCATCGGCATACAGGGCTACCCTCCTCTCCCAGCCCCGTACTCGAATAGCAGAATACTAGACTCCTCTCTTTAATGCTGAGCGAAGGGCTCAATATTTAGATAAAAAAGAAGGGGGAAAGGGGGAAGCCCTGCCTCATAACTCTGGTGATCTTAAAAGGTTTAGTCAATTTTCATTTACTAGGAGTCTAGCCAATAGTTCCTGATAAATGAGCTGAATGGTTCAGCAGAACTTCTCACCCAAGTTACATTTTTCCATAACTGCTGAGAGATATAACCCAGTTGACCCTGTCGGAGACCTTAGTGGCATCTAATGTCATTGCTGCGAGGGGGAAGGTAGTGCCCAAATCTATTGCACCAACAAAATCATAAGTGAGGTTAGAAAAATTCCTGCCCTTAACAAAACCTTTTTGATCGGGGTGAAGCATGGCTCCCGCTACTGAACACAGCCTATCTACCAGGATGCTGGCAAAAATGCTATAATCTGCATTCAGCAACGAGATGGGTCTCAGGACCCACAACTTTTTGGGTTCTTACCTGCTTTCAAGATCAAAGTAATAGTAGCATCTCCCCATGAACATGGGAGCCTTGCACCCCCTGATGAAATCTCATTAAAGAGCAGTGTCAGAGTGGGAATCATCACCTCCCCCAAAGATCTATAAAGTCCTGCTAGGAGCCCATTGGGCCCAGCAGCTTTCCCTCCTTTAAAAGCAAGGATGGCCTTCCTCATCTCTTCCGGAGATATGTCCAGCTCTAGATCTTCCTGCTGGGACAAATTCAAGGGGGTGAGTGTGCTCCCCGCAACCACTCCATAGCTGTGGTTTTATCCACCACACTCTCCTCTCGATACAACTCCTCAAATAGAGCGAAAAAAGCACCCTTGATCTCTTCGTCTGAAGACAGAGCGATAGCCCTATCTGCACTATAAATTTGTTTTATCAGATTACGCGTCCTGTTGGACTTGGCCTTCCATGCCAGAATCTTACCTGCACCTTCTCTGTACTCAAAATCAGCAAGCTTACTCACCTCCCACGTGCTTGTGACCTACGTCTGAATGATAGTATTCAACGGATCCTTTAATTTGCTAAGTTTAGCTAGGTTTTCCTGGTGCTTCTCAGAGTCAGTCTCTCTATATTTAAACTCAGCTCTACTATGTTAATCTCTGCCTCCTTGTGAGCCACCACCTCCCTGTATTGTCTGTTTTTATGACATGCCCTACCTGTAATCATACCTCTTAAAAAAGCCGTTAAGGAGTCCCAAACCACCGGAGTCCCAGCCGAGCCCAGATTCATAATAAAAGAAAACACTCAGTCTCCTGAGATAAATACTACTCTACGCTTCATCAAGAAGTAGAGTTCGATCGAACGTCCAGACGCTAGGATGTTCTCCATCTGCCAAGGCCAAATCCATCTAGACCCTTGAGTGATCTGACAGGTGAGGAGTCAAATAACCGATATACTTAACTTTACCCCTAAGGTTATGACTGATCAAAAATTCATCAATTCTTGACTTATGGCCGTATTTACTGTTATAATACGAGACTCCTGGCTGGTGACCTGATCTGTCCCTGCAGATGTCACATAGTCCAGTCTGCGCCATCTTGGATTGGAGGTACATCCGGGACATAGAAGGCACCCTAGTTCTACTACTGAGCGACTTGTTCTGTTTGGGATACAAGACAATGTTAAAATCCCCAGCCATGATACCTGGGTCTGGATATTCCAGAAGATTTGGAAAAATGGCTTTTAGAGAGGATAGGTCATCCTGGTTTTGGCCATAGTAGCACACCAAAAAAATATGACCCACCTGCCACTTGGGTCAACCACAGAATCTAGGTTGCAGGCGTTTGCTTGTTTTTTCAGCAATATAGCGAGGCCCCAGATATTAGCACTCTGGGTAGAACATATCACATGTTCCACCCCTTTTTAAAATTGTTATATATCCCCGTCATCTCTTCCTTTAGAAGATGAGTTTCCTGGAGGATAATGACCTGCGAGGGAGAATCTTTTGAATATTGCAAAATTTTGGCCCTTCTGGTTTTCACCTGCAGGCCATTAACATTCCAGGACAAAAGCTGAATCATTCTCATGGAGGTTTAAACACGAGAACTATGAGTCGACTGAGTCACAGAGGAAGCCAACAACAGATGAATTGTAATGAGACCAAGATAATCTGACCAAACAATAAGGTGAATGAGGACATTTTATATGTTTTATCCCTATGCTCCCCACCCCATGCAACCCACCCTACCCCCATCACAAAACCCTCCCTGGAGAACACTTGGCTCCAAAGACCTCCTCAGCACATGACAAATATGCCAAGTCAATCTGCTATAGGTTCCTTGTCACAGGGTCAAAGATGCAGGGTGCTCTCACATAGAGCTTTTCTGCAGCAGCACATCTTTTCAAGCAGGACATTGCTGAGAAGGTTCCTGGCCTCATGGAGTCCTGTTCAGTTACAGCTTGCAGTCTTGCTCAGCTGGAGGATTCCGAGCTAAAAAAAAATTACTAGATCCGAACATAGAAATCTTTATTAGTGGAAGGTGCCATAAGTATCCAGTTGGCTAGGGCCCTTTTATGGGTTTATTTTTTAATCATTCCCCTTGAAGCTTCACCAGGACTTTGTCCCATATCTGTCAGGTCTTCTCCACAACAGCCAGCTTCCTTGCCCTCTGTGTAAATTCAAATTCAGAGACTAAGCCAGAGGTGAATTCACTAACCAGGAGAAACCTGTTTTCTGCATGAGATCAATGATGTCATTGAACGTGTCATAAGTGATGTAATACGTGAGGTAATTAGCAGTGATTTGGATAACTATAACTGGTGAATTTTAGAGGTTTTATTTGTTTAAAATGAAATGTTTTAACTGACATTTTCATCTAACTATAATATACATTTAACACTTGTTTTTTCCAGTCAGTTTCTAAGGGTATTTATTTCCTGTCTAGTAAGATACATTTAGTAATCCTAAATTTAAAATCACTTTAACATTTGATTTTTTCTATCAAGAAATAGAAACTTCAATACAGAAGATTGTTTCTCAGTAAATAAATCTGTTTAAAACCATGTGAAGATTATCCTTAGGCCTTACTTTACATATAAAAATATAACTCAACAAACTCAAATTTGTGGTTAGTTATTCCTTGGTCTCAAAGTTACACATTGTGTATGCTACTGTTATAAACTGGGGGGATTTTTAGCACCACTGGAGTATACCTTTTGGAAGTCATACTGGGCCTATCGGTGTAGCTTTATATGGCCTTGCCTTATTCTGAGTCAAAGAGGCATTCCATGGGCCTTGTGGTGGATGCTCCGCCACAAAGTCTGTGGATTATGACACATTCCAAGATTTACAACATGGCATAAATCTGGGGAATGATGCACCTCTGCAGAGCAGGCTTAACTAGGAGAAATCTTTTAGTTTACCTTATTTTTTCCTTCTTCTGTGTGTGCTGCATTTTGTAGTATACAAAGAAAGAGGAAACACTTGTTAGGATTGTTTTTGTGCAGGAAGGTGCAGCTGCACAAAAACAATCCTGCTTGCATTGCAGGCACCCTTGCAACATGGTGCAAAGGTGCCTGTGTTGTAAGCATGGGCGAATTTTTGCGAATTGGCAATTCGAGAATTTGCGAATTGGCAATCCGTAAAATTTGCGAATTTGTGCAAATTTGCGGATTTTTTTATTTATGTGTGTTCGCGGGTGTTCGCGAGGCGCTTTGCGTGTTCGTGGGTGTTCGCGAGGCGCTTTGCAATTTCGCAGGGTTTTTTTTTGCCTGCTTAATCACTGCCACCCTCTTATTTTTTATGCCCATCTGCCCTCTGTACCACTTGTTTCTGTGCCCTTCCACCCCACTAATTTTTTGTCCCCTTCTGCCTTCTGTCCCACTTTTGTGCCCTTTTGCCCTCAGCTCCACTTAGAATGGCGCCGGCAAGCTGCCAGCACCATTCTAAAATAGCTAGAAATAGCTTCAACAGGAAGCACTAATAGCTAAAGTAAAGCAGGTGTCCAGTTGAAGGTCAAATTAAGTTACACAATCATTAATCACCCCAAGTTTGGGGGTGAATAATGATTGTGTAACTGAATTTGGGAAGCACCTCCTTTCCTTTATCTATTAGAGCTTCCTGTTGAAGCTGACTCTGTAACTATTTTAGAATGGCTCTGGCAGCTTGCTAGCGCCATTCTAAAAGAGTTACA
Organism: Lissotriton vulgaris; assembly: GCF_964263255.1. NCBI lineage: Eukaryota > Metazoa > Chordata > Amphibia > Caudata > Salamandridae > Lissotriton > Lissotriton vulgaris. The sequence goes on from NC_141687.1 coordinate 1,585,132,369, forward strand.
AAAGTCAGCTTGAACTTTTGACCCAATCCCCGTTCGTGGATTTCCGTTCGCGGATTTTGCGGGAAATTCGCGAATCTCGCGGATTGTGAATTTACCAAAAATCTGCGAAATCTGCGAGCGGAACGGATTTTCCGCCCATGCTTACTGTGTTGGCACACAGTTGCAAAATTAGTGTAAACGCTGGCAGATAGGACATAAATACCCTACACCAATTTCTTGTGACTAAGCCCCTGAGTTTCCAGTTGGAAGAGGCAAATACTCTTGATACCACAAAATCAAACATGGCTCATTTTGGAGTGCTCAGAGATTTCTAAGCATGGGCTGAAAATTTGTTCCGCTCGCGGAATTTTGCGGATTTTCTGCGATTTCGCGATCTGCGAATCTCGCGAAATCGCGGTAAAATCCGCGAATCAGCGGGACGAATTTTCAGCTAAGCACTTACAGTGTTACAGCAGCAGGTGCAAAAGTTGAAGGTAATTTTTTGTAACCTTTTACAAAAGGGTTACAAAGAAATTAACTTCAACTTGGGCACCAGCTGCTGTAAGCCTGTAAGTGCTTCCTGGCGCCTCGTTGCCTACTTGCAATTATTCTCTGACCCTGCTCTGACCCTTGAAGCAGGGTCAAAGAATAGTTACAAGTAGGCAATGAGGCGCCTGTCACCAAAATTAAACCTCAACAGGAAGCACTGACAGATATAAAAACAAGCATTTGCAATTCAATAGGTCTTGCATTAGGAACGTTTGAGCTATTGGTCTTGTAAATTACAATTTTTTTCATTTATGTGTTGGTTTTGAAAATAGCTAAATTAATAGCTTTGTCATTTACAATGCCAATAGTTATAACTTTCACAAATGTGACACCTATAGCATTTGTAATGCAACATGTTTTGCATTTACGTGACTTAGATGTATTGATATTACAAATTACAATGGCTTTTAATTTTTTTAAATAATTAATACTTAAATAAAAGTGATTTTAATTTATAATGGCAATAGCTTAAACTTTTGTAAATAACTTTTGTGAAGATTATGTTCAGTGTATTTTATTGTGACAAAAATCCAAGAACAGAAGTGAAATATTAACATCTTTTTGTGACATTTGTAATAAAGCTTGAAACATTGAGAGAACATATTTGAACCAGTTGTTGTTGAATGGTTGCGCAGATTGATGCTGGGGTAGCGCTGAGTGGTGCTCTTGGTGGTGCTAAGTGGTGCTGTGGTGATGCTGATTGGTGCTGTGGTGGTGCTGAGTGATACTGGGATGGTGCTGAGTGATGCTGGGGTGGTGCTGAGTGGTGCTGTGCTGGTGCTGAGGGATGCTGTGGTGGTGCTGAGTGGTGCTGTTGTGGTGCTGAGTGGTGCTGTGGTGGTGCTGAGTGATAATGTGGTGGTGCTGAGTGATGCTGTGGTGGTGCTGAGTGATGCTGTGGTGGCGCTGAGTGGTGCTGTGGTGGTGCTGAGTGGTGCTGTGGTGGTGCTGTGTGAAGCTGTTGTGGTGCTGAGTTATGCTGTGGTGGTGCTGAGTGGTGCTGTGGTGGTGCTGAGTGATAATGTGGTGGCGCTGAGTGATGCTGTGGTGGCCCTGAGTGATGCTGTGGTGGTGCTGAGTGATGCTGTGGTGGTGCTGAGTGATGCTGTGGTGGTGCTGAGTGGTGCTGTGGTGGTGCTGAGTGATAATGTGGTGGTGCTGAGTGAAAATGTGGTGGTGCTGATTGATGCTGGGGTAGCGCTGTGTGATGATGTGGTGATGCAGAGGGCAGAAAGGCACCAAAAAGCTGTCTAACAAAGGGCAGAAGGGCAGAAAAACAAGGGAAAAACGAGTCTAACAGAGGACAGATGGGCACAAAAAACCATTCTAACAGAGGACAGACAGAAGGGCAGAAAACAAGGGAAAAACGAGTCTAACAGAGGGCAGAAGGGCACAAAAAACTAGTCTAACAGGAGGCAGGAAGGCACAAAAACGAGTCTAACAGAGGGCAGAAGGGCACAAAAAACGAGTCTAACAGAGGGCAGAAGGGCAGAAAAACAAGGGAATAACAGAGGGCAGAAGGGCACAAAAAACGAGTCTAACAGAGGGCGGAAGGGCAGAAAAACAAGGGAAAAACAAGTCTAACAGAGGGCAGAAGGGCAAAAAACTAGTCTAACAGGGGGCAGAATGAATCCCGCCCTGCGTGTTTGTCCACAAAGATGCCACCAATTTGTGCAATACCTCTACTCAACTGGAGTACTTTCAACTATCTAATCAGTAAGTGCTCCCTCGTTGGCTAAATGTATAGGGGCAGATTTACATTAACTGGCGCATCCCCAGGTATGCGCCAGGTATTGTGCGCCGCAGCTCCCCACCCATGGTCCGACGCATTTAAAATGCGGCGCACCATGAGCAAAAATGGCACAGATGCGTCACGCATCTGTGCCGTAAAAGCAACGCAACGCAGCTCCAGCAATGCACTGGGGACCCTATCTCCCCAATGCTGCGTCAAGCCTTGCGCCTGCTTCAAGCAGGCACAGGGTTTTGACGCAGCATTGGCCTAAAAGTGACTGAGTGAAATCTTGTAGATTTCACTCAGCAACTTTTAGGAGGCGTTCCTGCGCAGGAACGCTCTCCCCTGTGCCGGAACACCTCCTGACTTTACAAAGTGACGCATCTCTCAGATGGGTCAGGTTGTTAATACCCAGCACCATGGCGCATCTTTTGTGCTGCCGCTACATCACAAAAGTGACTCAACTGCGGTGCAAAAGAGGTACAGCGCGACGACACAGCGACCACAAGCCCTTTCTTACACACTCCCCCAGATCCTTGTGCTATTCCACACCAGCACACGGGTACACCCCACCTGGGGCAAAATATCCTATGCCCCTGCACTCTCCCTGGGGGGTTCCCCCTGCTGGCCAGGCAACGATTACCGCCACCAAACTTCAGCACTGGCATGGGGAGGGTATGCACACTCTAGGTGATCTCTACCATGAAGGCACGCTTGTTTCCTACACCACACTAGTGACCAACGAAGGTCTCCCGGCAGGGCAATTCCTCCTGCAACGCTCACTAATAGCTACACTCTCTGAGAAACGGGGAGCTCTCACCACTGAAACGCAAACACACCTCTCTGTGCAATATGTTTATGGGGTGCGGTAGGCATCTGACGCGATGGTTCATCGCCTCACTGCAGCAACATGCAGCAGTAAATCTACGCCCCCTCCATCATAAATGGCAGCATGATCGGGCTGATAACTCACAGATAATAAATGAGAGCTAGCGTTGGCCAGCCCTATGCAGTACTACAGAACACAAAGGGTATACCTCACACCAGCTACCTGATATTTTAACAGCGCTGACTCGGCCTGCCCCAGGTGTGCTGCAGTGGATGCAGACCTGGTGCACATGCTGGGCCTGCATCAGGCTGCGTGAATATTGGGAGGCGGTAGCATCCTCATTCCACACCTGCAGCGATAGAGAGATACCCCTTGATTGGCCAACATACCTGCTGCACATATTTCGTAACACACAAAACACTAGAGCCACCTCTAGATTGCTAGAGCTGGGCATGGCGACAGCCAAGAGGCTCATCACAAAAAGTGGAAGACACCAGATCCCCGCACATACAGGCATGGAGGGACTCTACCCTTGCATGGGCCAGGGCTGAGTTAATAGCGATCCGCCGAGAGGAAACTATGGGCCTCAGGAAATGACCTATCCATATATCACATAATCATTGTTGTTTAATGGAAGCTTTAATTAAGGACAGCATCCTACTCTTTTTGACTGCTCTGCTGTGAACCAAGCTGTCCAATAAGTTATATAAGATCATATTGAAGTCACCAGCCAAGATTACGGGATCAGCAAAATTCAACAGCTCTTGTCAACATTCCTCTAAATGGACTTGGATCATCTGTATTGGAGCAATAATACCCAACCAAAGTAAACCCATGATAATAGAATGTTAGCTTCACAATAACCTATCTGCCATCCATATCCACTCTGCTGTACTTTATGGTAGTTTTTATCAAGACTGCCACCCCCTTTGTATTCAGCTGCTGACTAGTACTGATAATCCTGTGGACCCAGTGTTAAGCGTTCATCCACGAGGTTCCTGTTGTTTCCTTCTTGGCGCTGCAAGCTCCCAACTCCCCTGAGAACTAACCAGTTAGCAAGGAGGAGTACACTTGACTGGACTGGTTATTCCCCAAGGGAAAGGGGAAGTGGACAGGGAAAGGGGAAGTGGACAGAGAAAACAAACAAACACTGGATCTCTTCTGAGATGTCAGCCAGTTTTCTCTTGAAGTGTTCTGGGCTTCAGAGTGATCGGATGAGTTCAACCACTAGTACCTGTGCAAACCGGCACATTTGTAAGTAGCGATAATTGACATCAAACTAATACTCATAATAGTTGAACATACTCTGTACTTACCACTTTTAGTCCATTTGCACACCTCTACTATTGCAAGACGTTGTGTTCTGATTGTACCTCTTTTAAGGAAAAGGAAAAAATACAAGATAAATCAACCCAAAACATCAAACAGTTAAGATGAATCAACAGGTCAGTCATTAGTTAGGGTTATAGTAACTTATCACGCCACACGTCTTAATCATACCTTGCAATGAGTAATCATAATCTGTAAAATGGGTTCTGTAAAATGAAAGAGAGAAAAAAGAAAAAACCAAGAACAAATTCTGCGCTAGCGTCTTTTGATCGCCAACAATAATCAGTGCTAATGTCCTGAATCAGCAGTTACAGTCACTTTATCACATTACTTGCACTAAATCATTAAACAACTGTAGTTATTACATTCACATTAAGAAATGACATTAACCAAAATCTTCCTATAAACCCCAAAAGTCTTGCAGGGAAAAACTCAATAGGAATTGTCTTTAGCAAGGGTTGTTTTCTTTTAGAACAAGGATCGGAGATTGTCTCTACGAGTTTGTTGATACTGTTGCTAAGCAAAAAAGTCTTACTGTCTTTGCCTTTCAGGAAACAGGATTCAGAAGTCCTCGCAGGTTGCACAAACCGGAAACCAAAGACGGAAAAACTGGAGTCCCTGGAAGCTCCGAAGACCGGCAATGGCAGGAAGCAGGTAAGGAGAAGCGGGACGGAAGGGAATGGAAGGAAAGACTTGCGTGGACTACCGGCAGGATCCGGGAGGGAAACCGGCAAGAAGAGGTGCGGGCTAGCGGGAGTGGAAAGCTGACGAGACAGGAGATCTCGGAAGCAAGACGGGGAATCCAGGCGGGGCAAGCAATGAATCAGGAAGCTCTCGTGGAGACGCTCGAACACGAAGCGAAGCGTAGCCGTGAATGAGAGCGCCGTTTAAATAGTCTCTCGTTTTGGGCGTCGGCTCAGGGCGTTGGCTCCTTCACACGTGTGTCTAGCGAAGCTGTTTGCCGGCAGGTATAACGTGCTTGGGATTCAAATAAGCACTGCCAACCACAATAGCTAATTGTAACAAGCATTGCTACTCACAAGGTATTAGAAATAATGCAACCAATCTTTACAAGTTTACAAAAGAACACATTTCCAGGAACATACTTACTAAGTAGTCTACATTATTAACAATGATTGCACACTCTTTCTCCCTGATTATTTAACAAGGAATATTTAACTTAAAGCAGCATGTGCACCATGAGCACCCATGACACCCAGCCTCTAGACTTAAATAATTCCCCCATTTCATTTTCAGTCAAGTGCGTCTCCTGTAAAATATTAATCTCGGCTAGGGCATCTTTCAAATATTGCAGAATCCTTTCTCTCCTAGCAGTCACTCCTAGGCCAGTCTCATTCCATGATAGCATTTCAACTTGGACTCTATGACTCCCAATCATTCTTTGTTCCCTAATCTAGCCAAACTGGAGGCGCCATAACTAATATATAAATTTAGAGGACACTTTTGTTTATTCCCTCAATGCTCCCCTTCCAGTGACTCTATCTCTCCCACAACACCTACTCTCACCCACCCTGGAGAACCCTCCTTCCTTCCTCATGGCCTAAGCCTATAGGCCGCCAAAGTCAGGTATAGAACTTAGAAAATTATCAAGATTAGTTGTGCCACTAGGAACTTACAGCTCTCTTATATCATCTAAAACACCCAAAGTGCAGTAACAAAGAAGTGTAACAGAAAATAAATGACACATGCTTGTTTGCTGTGGTCTGTGATACATCTGACCTTTTCTCAAAGCCTACCCATTCCACCCTAAGCAACTTCAGTTTTGATGCCTTTGAGAGGCTTTCTACTTTCATTTTATACATTTGGAAATTACCTGGGATTTACCTGGGCTTTGTTCTGTTGGGGTTTCACTTAAAAGGATCTCTATGTGCCCTCTGGATGGTATTGATGATATCCTGCTCTCAGTAATCAATTTGAGACCCAACTTTAATTAGCCTTGCCACAAAGATTTTAAGATTATCTCCTTCTGCCCCTTCCGGGAATTTAAGCAAGTGCAGGTTGTTTCTTCTTTGATTGTTTTCCAGGACTTCCAGTTTTTCTTGCATACTAGCCAAACTTTCTTTCGGGAGTCTAATGCCTTCCTTACTTGTTCCAAATTACTCTTCCAATGCCAGGGACCTTGCTGTTAACTCATGAAACTTTTCTCCAGCTTGTCACAAGCTGATCTTATCTCCTTACAGTTTATCTCTGTAGTCTCAAATCTGCTCCTAATTGTAGTAGTTAACAGCTGAATCAAGTTTGTAACTGACTGTGGAGACACTTGCATTGAAGCTGCTTCTGCTTGCTTGGTCGCTGTACTTGTGGCACCCTGCACTATAGGTGCATTCCCCTGTGAATGTGAAGCTGTTGAGGTTGCCGCTAGATCTGAATTCTCTGATGCAATTTTATGAGCGTGAGAAAACTTCCTCCTCTAAGTTCATGGACTGTAAATCATCTACAGCCAGTTCCTGAAATCTATTGGGACTTAAAACACACCGCCTTCTGACTTTGCCATGTTACTGGTGAATAGATGGCTTTCTGCTAGGTTTTCGAGATTAAAAGAATCCCAATATCTCACCTCTTAAAACCCAGGTACGAGTAGAGGTATCGATAAACTCTATATCGAATAAGGGATGATTATATTTTATAATTTAAGGTCATTGTTTTTAATAATGTCCTGAGGAAGGTGGTGCTTAATAGCAAGATCCACTGAAATGCGTCAACACATTTCAGGTTTTGGGTTGTATATTCTTAACAGATATTATTTTTATTGTGTTATTCTGAATTCAATTATGATCATGCAACTCGACAATTGAATGAATGAAAAACCTCAAACGAATTGTATTTTGGATAACTCATGCATTTAAAAAGATTCATTGCACAATGAGTCCATGCTTTTAGAAAATCAATGAAATTCTCTTTGTGGTTCTACTCTCTGAACTTTTTTTGATACATACTAAGAAAGTAGTGTGTTGATCCCTATGAAGATGATCATATAGAGTGGCTTTGAATTGGAGTAAGTGTGTGTGAGACACCAATAAGATAGGAAACAATATACAGAGGGAACAATTCTTATTTATGGGTTTCTGCTAGTACAACCTCACCCTTCAGAGCGCTCTGTGACCCCCCCCCCCTTGGCTTCTCTCTTGCCCTTGTTTTAATAAAAGAGTCCTAGGCATTACTTTGAAAAAAATCAACAGCGAGGGGATGATTTTGAGTTTCTGACTTTGATTTTCTGCCTTTTTCCTTTTAGCTCTTCCCCCTTAGATCTTTACCTTTTCCTCTTTCATTGCCTGGTCTACTATCGGTTCTTCGTGAACCTTGTTGTACCGTTGTGCAGTGCTTCATGCTCAGGTTTAAACAAAGCTTGTAGGGGCTTCCCTGCCACTATATTTCTGAGGGCATACCTAGTATGATCCTTATAGTTCTCTTCACTCTCCTACCTTGAACCTGGCATCAGAGTTGCACTTCCCTCCTCCAGATTACCCAATGGAAGTCCCCTCTTTCTGCTCCTTACTTATGCTGCAAATGCGTTTTATTAAAGGGTGACTTATTACCTCCTCTTCCCTTGATCTCCTTAATTTGGGCAGTGTGAGCATCTTTTATTGTGGGCCTCTGCCCAACAGCCTCCGGTTCTCTCTCACCCAGCTCCTCTTGCTCTACCCAGCCATTCACACTTGTGCTGCCTCACAGGCCCCCAGCTCCTGTGGAACTTGAGGGCCGCTCTCACCCAGCACAAGTCAGAGCCTGGAGGCTCAGCCGTGATCGCAGAGCTGACAAGGGGGCTCAAAAGATGGGACAATCTCCTCCTCCCCAGGATAGATGTTTTCTTCTGATTTGCATCCCCCAGGCACTAAGAACTCCTGACTTCAGGAGCACCCACAACCTGCATCCATCCGGCAACCATGTTCTCCTTCAATCGCGCTCCCTGGAGATGTTTTTTATTTAATAAGTATAGTGTAGTTTGATTAAGTAAGCACCTTTACATGTATGTGGACATTCAATTTTCGAGTCTAATGAGCTTTGTGCCTTGCAATTGCCATAGTGTTGATAGTAGGATTCTTTACTAACATCAGCTTTGTGACCTTACATAGAAAACATCCAATATCTAAGTGCAGGATCTCTCTCTTTACATGCCCACAAAGGTGTATTCTTACAGGTAGCAATGTCAATCTGTGAGGTACCCATTATAATGCAATGTGGAGAGAGACTTCAGGATTGCATGGAGGTTTGATGATTTCAATCTGAATTTTGTATGTCCCAACAAGAATGATTTCATATTTCCACCAATCACCCATAAACGTTTGGATAGTATCTTAGAAACGTCAGTGCCACATTTGTAATAACTTAAACCTTCCCCATAATAAGAACTGTAATTTTGTTTCACAATGAGAAGTCATTAGCAGTCTTCTTCAACAGACAATAACCATATCATGTAACCCCATTTTTAGATATATACCAAGATATTATAAACAGGCTAGCAGCCACCTACAATGAGTACCTCCTTATGATGTCAATGTCATAGTGTAGATCATGGGTAAGAATTCAAATTTTGACCAATGTATTCTTTATTTGGAGAACTGGAAGAAGGAGTATATCTCAGACATTATGGCTGGTTTTGTGATTGTAGGATTTTCCAGTGTGATTAAGATATTGTCAGAACCAAGCAATAGTTTCTGTTCAACAGATGGTATCAATTTTGTTGAATTGCTGCAGTCAATTGATGTAAGGCCTGTAAAAACAAGAGATGGAACAAACAATACCCTTGGCTAGTACAGCCCAGCAGCGTGAAGGGCTGAGAAAGAAGACTTTGGCAGTTTATGTGAGGATGTGAGGATGAAGACAGAATAACCCCTGAAAGTTTCCACGAAATTGCATCACAAACCCATTTTGCTCTATATTTTAAATAAATATAGTTAAAGGCTTTCTCTGCGTCTAAAGAGATTGACGGATTATTGTCCATATCATCCATGAGCTGCCACAGTAAATCTTAAATAGTGTTAGGATGGTTCACAGATGAGTGCAAGGGCCTGTATTATACATAGAGCCACGGGGAAGCTATGGACTGTGCGCCCACTTTGAACACAGATTACAGTGGGCCCTCACACGCTTGTAATATAGATAGTGCTGGCGCATATGTTGCACCAGTGCTATCATGAGATTGCATTTGTCCTTTGCATAGGGGCATGCCCCCATGCAAATGAGGGAATCTCTTTGCCTCTGCATCTGCACTGTATTACAGATGGGAGCACAGAAGAAAGCACGCCTTAAGGTGGCACACTTTCAGTGCCATGGCACACCTTTTGAAAGGTGCTTCATAGCGCAAACAAGGAAAGTGTACCATAACCATAATACATCCTCTGGAGATAAGGATGAATGATAAAGGAGATTAACTTCATTAATCTGTCCATTAGAACTTCATCTAGCCTTTTAGCATCACAATTTATTAAGGATATTGGTCAACAATAGGCACATAATTAAGAATCCCTTTTTATCTGCAGAATCTAAGATATCCCAGCTCTAATGAATTAAGAGCATAACGATACTTCATAACCTGCTTCATTGTATAATTTGTACAGTAGTGGCACTACTTTAGATGCATTTGTAGCATTATATTGCAGTGGAAAATCATCTTCACCCAGTGCTATCCCTGTTTTCAGGTTATTTATGATGCAAAATTTCTTCCTCAGCATTCTCTCCATTTATTACAGGTTGTATTGATTTACATAGGAGTTGGGAGTTTAATATTTGTCAAAAATGTAGCCTCTTCTTTCATTGTATTGATTCAATTTCAATTATAAATTGTTTTAAAGAATAAAAGGAATTAAGATGGATTCTTCAGGTGCTTTTCTTCACAATACTATGCATTTTATACATAGCTGGAATAATGTGTTGGGGTTCTGTTTACTTTATAGGACTATGCACATTCTACCTGCTTTCTCCCAAGGTTTATATCAGCCTTGCTTAAGACACATGAGTGAGGATTCAATTTGAATAATAAATATTTGCGCTAAAGATATTCTGAACACTTGAATGAATTGTGGTGGGATGTATGTCTCAATATAAGCTTCCCTTATTGTTAGTGAATGTGTTTTGTCTTCCTCTTGGATATGGGCAAGTTCTGCATTAATCCTTCTTTGGCATAGACCTCTCAAGCTGCCCACAGCATCTGGGAAGAGCCAATAGCATTTATGTATGTCTCCTCCTATCACACCAAATATGAGTTCAAACTTGTTTCAATATTCAATATTTGCTATGCTATATCCGTTGGCTGTGAATTCATGGGCGGTTTTGTGAAGTTAAAAATTATTTATGGACGAGTAGCTTCGGTGCCAAAGTAAGATGGCAGCGGGTCACCGAGCTCTGTCGCTTTCATGATCCTAAGTAACCTTATTAGCCTTTCCTGGCCATGCTCGGTCTCCCCTGTTCCCTGGTTTCCTTGCGATCCGCAGGCCACTGGGAATCGTCAAAGGCTTGTCCTTTCTATCCTGGTGCCCCAGCGGTGAAATTCCAGTCACACGTGAGCGACTGCCATTTCATCAGCGCACCACTTGCGTCCTCAATCTCGGCTCTCTTCAGGCTCATCTGGTAAATGACACCTTTTTCTACATCGTACTGGCAGGAATTATTACTATGCAGTCTTTACCCATTTTTTCTTCAATTTGTGCATTAATGAACTTCTCCTAACAATGGGGCATCCACTTTTTTTTCTGAATGACATTATTTTTTCTTTTTTTCCTACAACCTTAGGAATATTGCCTTTTACTTCAATTGGCAATTCTACACACAAGAGAAATATTGGTGTGCCTGTTTTATTGATATATTCTTCTAAATTATTTTTCAGTATATCAATACATACTTTTCACTTTGCTTCCTACTAAAGTAATGACTTGAGTATTGCTCTTCTATTTTACACACAAATATTACATTATATGGGCAGGATTTGGTTCTTTTAAAAACATATGCAGCATTCTGTACATCACGTTATATTGGCCAGTGATCTGCACACTTCTACTTAGCTATTTTCTTTTGGCACAAAGCCTAAACAAGCAAAAAACGACCCTCCAACACCAATTCTGTCCTCTCAGAATCCTGTCTCAGATACTATTTTGGATGAGCTGCGTGTCTTAAATCCTTTATGTGTGCATGTAATCAAAACTTGCAACACATTGAGGATCATTGCATTGTTATGGAGGGTAAAATGCAGGAAATGTTCCTGTCTGTGAGCCTACCTCCAGTTCACCGAGGCTCCTTCTGTGGCGTGAAGAGTGCCGGCAGGGACGGAAGGGGCGGCCGGGCTTTGCTCCGCCGCAGCGCTTCCGCATTCAGCACTTCCGGCTGGCCGGGCTTGGCTCCGCCGGTCAGGAGACCCTTCAACTACAACCCCCAGCAGCCCTGAGGTGAGAGCGCCTCCCCCAGCGTCAGCACGTAGCGCCAGGAGGTGCATAAGGGGAGAAATCCTGCCGAGGACCGTGTGGAAGTTCCTGTCTGTGAGCCTACCTCCAGTTCACCGAGGCTCCTTCTGTGGCGTGAAGAGTGCCTGCAGGGACCGAAGGGGCGGCCGGGCTTTGCTCCGCCGCAGCGCTTCCGCATTCAGCACTTCCGGCTTGCCGGGCTTGGCTCCGCCGGTCGGGAGACCCTTCAACTAAAACCCCAGCACCCCTGAGGTGAGAGCGCCTCCCCCAGCGTCAGCGCGTAGCACCAGGAGGCGCATAAGGGGAGAACTCCTGCCGAGGACCGTGTGGCAGTTCCTGTCTGTGAGCCTACCTCCAGTTCACCGAGGCTCCTTCTGTGGCGTGAAGAGTGCCTGCAGGGACCTAAGGGGCGGCTGGGCGTTGCTCCGCCGCAGCGCTTCCGCATTCAGCACTTCCAGCTGGCCGGGCTTGGCTCCGCCGGTCGGGAGACCCTTTAACTACAACCCCCAGCAGCCCTGAGGTGAGAGTGCCTCCCCCAGCGTCTGCGCGTAGCGCCAGGAGGCGCATAAGGGGAGAACTCCTCCCTCGTCCCGCGAGGACGCGCGCGGGACGCGCCGGGCTAAGCCCGGGCAAAGGGCGGGCCCTCTGAGGCTCAAGAGACCGCAGGAGACCGGACCGGGCTACCCCCCTGACACTTGCCACTCCCCGCCTTACTAAGGTAATCACCCCATCTTGCGGACTTATAAAGATAATTGGTCTGTAACCGGCTTGATGGAGATCAAAAGTAAAAGTAAAAGCAGAGTGGCGGATAGAAAAACACCTATGCATACACACTCAACCACAAGGAAACAAACATTGGCGCCAACCCCTCTACCCACTTTAACTGCAATTGATAGGATGCTGCAACACACAATTGGAGTGGTTGTTAACGCTATCGAAAATACAGAAAGAAGACTCTCTTTCTGAATGACATTATTTTTTCTTTTTTTCCTACAACCTTAGGAATTTTGCCTTTTACTTCAATTGGCAATTCTACACACAGGAGAAATATTGTTGTGTCTGTTTTATTGATATATTCTTCTAAATTATTTTTCAGTATATCAATACATACTTTTCACTTTGCTTCCTACTAAAGTAATGACTTGAGTATTGCTCTTCTATTTTACACACAAATATTACATTATATGGGCAGGATTTGGTTCTTTTAAAAACATATGCAGCATTCTGTACATCACGTTATATTGGCCAGTGATCTGCACACTTCTACTTAGCCATTTTCTTTTGGCACAAAGCCTAAACAAGCAAAAAACGACCCTCCAACACCAATTCTGTCCTCTCAGAATCCTGTCTCAGATACTATTTTGGATGAGCTGCGTGTCTTAAATCCTTTATGTGTGCATTTAATCAAAACTTGCAACAAATTGAGGATCATTGCATTGTTATGGAGGGTAAAATGTAGGAAATGTTCCTGTCTGTGAGCCTACCTCCAGTTCACCGAGGCTCCTTCTGTGGCGTGAAGAGTGCCGGCAGGGACCGAAGGGGCGGACGGGCTTTGCTCTGCCGCAGCGCTTCCGCATTCAGCACTTCCGGCTGGCCGGGCTTGGCTCCGCCGGTCAGGAGACCCTTCAACTCCAACCCCCAGCAGCCCTGAGGTGAGAGCGCCTCCCCCAGCGTCCGCACGTAGCGCCAGGAGGTGCATAAGAGGAGAACTCCTGCCGAGGACCGTGTGGAAGTTCCTGTCTGTGAGCCTACCTCCAGTTCACAGAGGCTCCTTCTGTGGCGTGAAGAGTGCCTGCAGGGACCGAAGGGGCGGCCGGGCTTTGCTCCGCCGCAGCGCTTCCACATTCAGCACTTCCGGCTGGCCGGGCTTGGCTCCGCCGGTCGGGAGACCCTTCAACTACAACCCCCAGCAGCCCTGAGGTGAGAGCGCCTCCCCCAGCGTCAGCGCGTAGCGCCAGGAGGCGCATAAGGGGAGAACTCCTGCCGAGGACCGTGTGTCAGTTCCTGTCTGTGAGCCTACCTCCAGTTCACCGAGGCTCCTTCTGTGGCGTGAAGAGTGCCTGCAGGGACCTAAGGGGCGGCCGGGCGTTGCTCCGCCGCAGCGCTTCCGCATTCAGCACTTCCAGCTGGCCGGGCTTGGCTCCACCGGTCGGGAGACCCTTCAACTACAACCCCCAGCAGCCCTGAGGTGAGAGCGCCTCCCCAAGCGTCTGCGCGTAGCGCCAGGAGGCGCATAAGGGGAGAACTCCTCCCTCGTCCCGCGAGGACGCGCGGGACGCGCCGGGCTAAGCCCGGGCAAAGGACGGGCCCTGTGAGGCCCTCAGAGACCGCAGGAGACCGGACCGGGCTACCCCCCTGACACTTGCCACTCCCCGCCTTACTAAGGTAATCACCCCATCTTGCGGACTTATAAAGATAATTGGTCTGTAACCGGCTTGATGGAGGTCAAAAGTAAAAGTAAAAGCAGAGTGGCGGATAGAAAAACACCTATGCATACACGCTCAACCACAAGGAAACAAACATTGGCGCCAACCCCTCTACCCACTTTAACTGCAATTGATAGGATGCTGCAACAAACAATCGGAGTGGTTGTTAACGCTATCGAAAATACGGAAAGAAGACTCTCTTTCTGAATGACATTATTTTTTCTTTTTTTCCTACAACCTTAGGAATTTTGCCTTTTACTTCAATTGGCAATTCTACACACAGGAGAAATATTGTTGTGCCTGTTTTATTGATATATTCTTCTAAATTATTTTTCAGTATATCAATACATACTTTTTACTTTGCTTCCTACTAAAGTAATGACTTGAGTATTGCTCTTCTATTTTACACACAAATATTACATTATATGGGCAGGATTTGGTTCTTTTAAAAACATATGCAGCATTCTGTACATCACGTTATATTGGCCAGTGATCTGCACACTTCTACTTAGCCATTTTCTTTTGGCACAAAGCCTAAACGAGCAAAAAACGACCCTCCAACACCAATTCTGTCCTCTCAGAATCCTGTCTCAGATACTATTTTGGATGAGCTGCATGTCTTAAATCCTTTATGTGTGCATGTAATCAAAACTTGCAACAAATTGAAGATCATTGCATTGTTATGGAGGGTAAAATGCAGGAAATGTTCCTGTCTGTGAGCCTACCTCCAGTTCACAGAGGCTCCTTCTGTGGCGTGAAGAGTGCCTGCAGGGACCGAAGGGGCGGCCGGGCTTTGCTCCGCCGCAGCGCTTCCGCATTCAGCACTTCCGGCTGGCCGGGCTTGGCTCCGCCGGTCAGGAGACCCTTCAACTACAACCCCCAGCAGCCCTGAGGTGAGAGCGCCTCCCCCAGCGTCAGCGCGTAGCGCCAGGAGATGCATAAGGGGAGAACTCCTGCCGAGGACCGTGTGGCAGTTCCTGTCTGTGAGCCTACCTCCAGTTCACCGAGGCTCCTTCTGTGGCGTGAAGAGTGCCTGCAGGGACCGAAGGGGCGTCCGGGCTTTGCTCCGCCGCAGCGCTTCCGCATTCAGCACTTCCGGCTGGCCGGGCTTTGCTCCGCATGTCGGGAGACCCTTCAACTACAACCCCCAGCAGCCCTGAGGTGAGAGCGCCTCCCCCAGCGTCAGCGCGTAGCGCCAGAAGGCGCATAAGGGGAGAACTCCTGCCGAGGACCGTGTGGCAGTTCCTGTCTGTGAGCCTACCTCCAGTTCACCGAGGCTCCTTCTGTGGCGTGAAGAGTGCCTGCAGGGACCGAAGGGGCGGCCGGGCTTTGCTCCACCGCAGCGCTTCCGCATTCAGCACTTCCAGCTGGCCGGGCTTGGCTCCGCCGGTCGGGAGACCCTTCAACTACAACCCCCAGCAGCCCTGAGGTGAGAGCGCCTCCCCCAGCGTCAGCGCCAGAAGGCGCATAAGGGGAGAACTCCTGCCGAGGACCGTGTGGCAGTTCCTGTCTGTGAGCCTACCTCCAGTTCACCGAGGCTCCTTCTGTGGCGTAAAGAGTGCCTGCAGGGACCGAAGGGGCGGCCGGGCTTTGCTCCACCGCAGCGCTTCCGCATTCAGCACTTCCAGCTGGCCGGGCTTGGCTCCGCCGGTCGGTAGACCCTTCAACTACAACCCCCAGCAGCCCTGAGGTGAGAGCGCCTCCCCAAGCGTCAGCCCATAGCTCCAGGAGGCGCATAAGGGGAGAACTCCTCCCTCGTCTCGCGAGGACGCACGCGGGACGCGCCGGGCTAAGCCCGGGCAAAGGGCGGGCCCTCTGAGGCCCTCAGAGACCGCAGGAGACCGGACCGGGCTACTCCCCTGACACTTGCCACTCCCCGCCTTACTAAGGTAATCACCCCATCTTGCGGACTTATAAAGATAATTGGTCTGTAACCGGCTTGATGGAGGTCAAAAGTAAATGTAAAAGCAGAGTGGCGGATAGAAAAACACCTATGCATACACGCTCAACCACAAGGAAACCAACATTGGCGCCATCCCCTCTACCCACTTTAACTGCAATTGATAGGATGCTGCAACAAACAATTGGAGTGGTTGTTAACGCTATTTAAAATACGGAAAGAGGACTCTCTTTACCGGCGAGTATGTGTTTAATAAGTCAAACGCCAGAAATTATTAATACACATGTTAGCTAACCCTGGGCGAAGAACTACGCTCCGTTCGCGGAGTTTGCGGAGTTTCGGCAACTCCGCGCTCCGCGGAGAACGCGAAGTTGTCGAATACTCCGCAAACTGCTGCGTAGCATAGTTCTCGCGCGCTCAATAGCATTTTCGCGTGCGCGAGGATGCTTGTCGGCAAGATCGAGTTGCCGAACACGCAGAAACTGCAATCTGGCACAGAATAACTCGCGAACACGTTAGTAGTGACCGGAAATAAGGGGACGCGAGCGGGCGGGACAAACCTCATGGGTAACTTTGCGCGCTACACATCCCGAGCATGCAGGCAATCAATCAATCAATCAATCAGGATATTTGTATAGCGCGCTACTCACCCAGAGGGTCTCAAGGCACTTGGGGGAGGGGGGTCCGCTACTGCTCGAACAGCCATGTCTTGAGTTGCTTCCTGAAGCAGAGGTGGTCTTGGGTCAGGCGGAGGTGGATGGAGAGGGAGTTCCAAGTCTTGGCTGCCAGGTAGGAGAAGGATCTTCCTCCCATGGTGGATCTTCGGATGCGTGGCACGGCGGCAAGGGCGTGGCTGGTCGATCATAGCTGGCGGGTGGGAGTGTAGAAGGTCAGGCGGTTGTTGAGGTACCTGGGGCCCAGGTCGTGGAGGGCCTTGTGTGCGTGGGTGAGGAATTGGAACGTGATTCTCTTGCTGACGGGGAGCCAGTGAAGGTCTCTCAGGTGTCCGGAGATGTGGCTGTGTCGGGGGATGTCCAAGATGAGTCGTGCGGAGGCGTTCTGGATGTGTTAGAGTCTTTTCTGGAGTTTGGCTGTGGTTCCGGTATAGAGGGTGTTTCCGTAGTCCAGTCGACTGGTGACGAGTGCCTGTGTGACCGTCTTCCTGGTTTCGGTGGCGAGCCATGGGAAGATCTTTCGGAGCATGCGTAGGATGTTGAAGCATGATGATGAGACGGCGTTGACTTGTCTGGTCATTGAGAGGGAGGAGTCCAGGATGAAGCCCAGGTTGCGTGCGTGGTCCGTTGGTTTGGGTGCGCTGCCCAGGGCAGGGGGCCACCAGGAGTCGTCCCAGGCGGAGGGTGATGATCCAAGGATGAGAACTTCCGTCTTGTCTGAGTTCAGTTTCAGGCGGCTGTTCCTCATCCACTCGACTACGTCTTTCATCCCTTCGTGCAGGTTGGTTCTGGCGGTTCCTGGGTCGTTGGTGAGGGAGAGGATCAGCTGGGTGTCATCGGCGTAGGAGATGATGTTGAGGTTGTGTTGGCGTACGATGGCTGCGAGGGGGCTCATGTAGACGTTGAAGAGGGTGGGGCTGAGTGATGATCCTTGTGGTACGCCGCATATGACTTCGGTGGCCTTGGATCTGTACGGGGGGAGGCAGACTCTCTGGGTTCTTCCGATGAGGAACGAGATGATCCACTCCAGTGCCTTCTCTTGGATTCCGATGTTGCTGAGGCGCTGCACTAGGGTGCGGTGGCAGACCGTATCGAATGCTGCGGAGAGGTCCAGGAGGATGAGGGCCGCTGTTTCCCAGTTGTCGAGCAGGGCTCGGATGTCATCAGTGGCTGCGATGAGGGCGGTCTCGGTGCTGTGGTTGGCGCGGAAGCCGGACTGCGAGTGGTCGAGGCTGGTTGGGCGAGCGCAATTGGTGATCCACTGTGTGAGGTTGTTGGCTGCTTGGTTGGGGTCCGTTGAGCTGACGGGCGGGTTCTGGCTCAGTGAAGTGGTGAGCTGGTCAGTGGTGATCTTGTTCCAGTTCCTGCGGAGAACCTGTTGCGGGTGGTGGTGAGTCGTGGTCTTTCTGAAGCTGAAGTGGACGCAGCTGTGGTCTGTCCAGTGGAGTCCGGTGGAGTGGCTGAAGGAGATGTACTTGCTGGAGGAGAAGACTGGATCAAGCGTGTGTCCGGTGTAGTGAGTGGGGGTGTTCACCAGTTGCATGAGTCCGAGGTTGGCGAGGTTGTCCAGCAGGGTGGTGGTGGTGTTGTCGTTGTTGTTCTCCAGGTGGAAGTTGAGGTCCCCTAGGAGGATGTAGTCAGCGGAGGCGAGGGCGTGCGGGCTGATGAAGTCTGCGATGTCTTCGCTGAATTGTGTGCGAGGTCCTGGGGGTCTGTAGATGAGGGTGCCTCTGAGTGTGGTCTTGGGGTTGGTGTGTATCTGGAAGTGAAGATGTTAAGCGGCTGTGAGGGTGTCGTCTGAGTTGGTCGTGATGCGGATGGTGTTCTTGTGGACGATGGCGATGCCTCCTCCTGTCTCGTTGACGCGGTCTCTCCGGGTGATCTTGTATCCGTCCGGGATGGCGACTGCGATGTCGGGCGCTGAGGAGGCGTTCATCCATGTTTCCGTGAGGAAGGCGACGTCTGGAGATGTGGTGTCGAGCAGGTTCCAGAGTTCCACGGCGCTCCCGAAGACGAAAAATGGCTTGCGAACGGGTCAAGCAAGCTACTACGCATGCTCGCGGAGCTATGCGTAGTTCGCGGAGTGCAAGTGCATCTTCGCGTAGCTCGCGGAGTGCGGCTACGCGAACTACGCCCAGGCTTAATGTTAGCGTTACAAATGAAACAACTATGTCCCATGATTCACTTTTGTTGGAATCATTTGCCGGCTTGCCAAGGTATGACCTAATTCAATCTGATGTACCACAACCTTTAGAACCTACTGTTTCTTGTACTAGGGAGAGTAGACTGTCTATAACACCTGACTTGTCAGCTAGCATATTACCACAGCCCCCAACATATAGCGATGTGCCTGTAAACATTGGGGAATTGCATGGTTGTGATACCATGCCGTCATTTCAACTGTACAAATTAGTGATATCAGTTTGTCAAGTAGTGAAACTGACTGTGAGCCAGTACCTTCTAAAAGGAAATTTACCCAAAGTCATAAAAGGTTAATAATTAATAAACAGGCTAAAACACATAGAAGAAAAAAGAAGAGGGCTATACACATTTTAGAAACCAACGAAAGAGAGGGTGAGATACAGAAGAACAGTGGAGGGAGACATGTTAAGGATACACAATTACTGGAAATACTAACTCCAACAAATGTCGAGGCACTTACAGCATGCCTCGAGAAAGTGGTAAAAACCTATATTGCACCAGTGATGGTATCTCTAGAAACTTTAAGTAAAAAAATAGAGAACCTAGAGAAACTGGGCATAGCCAACTTGGATGTCCTAGAACATCTGGGCACGCAAGTCAGATCCCACACAACTAATGTAGATTCTGGGAACCAGAGAAAAAACAAATTAAGTACAGTAAATCGTACTCCAAGTGTGCCCACTGTGGCGGCAAACCCGGTACCTTCTACAAGTGGAAGGCAGAGGCCAACAACCATCACCCCTAAGATAGTAGGTGGGCAAAAAGTAATTGGAGGCCAAAGAAACACCAATGGCCCCGCCTATAATAATAAGAGCCTACCTGTACCGAGGCGCCATATTAATAACGTCATTCCAGCCACTATTAATTTGCCACCTGATTGTAGGCCATTTGTAGCGATATTCGCTAATGTCCCCAAGTTGTTGCCCAACCAATTTGAAAATCAAGAAACCCTAAAAAATAAAACCCTGCACTGGTTGGCTAAAAACTGTGGTTTCCCAATACGAGGTGCAGAAGAGATTATAACCACACAGAGGGTAGGTTGGGTGGGACCAAATAAAAAGGAGATAGATGGGGACTGTATAGTCATAAAGTTTAGGACTACAGAATGGGCGAGAGATTCGATCCTACACGCACCTATGCCATCGAGCCATGAATATAACATCACGCTGTTCCCACTTGACTACTTTTATAGGAACCAGTCAGAAGGCAAATCATTACACATAACTTTCAACATCCAAGAGCGGCCTTTATTAAGTATCCTAATGTTGTACCCATCTGTCCCCCTTTACTCCCTAATCTATATGACAACTTTTTGGTCCCAACTTCTAATAGATACCAGTTGCTTAATTCACTTGAGGAGAATGACTGACTGAATGATTTACCCTTGACCCCGTATTCTGAAAGCATTGAAATAGGTGATACATTAACTTTGGAAAAAGAGTTGGGTGATGAAAGTTGCGTAAAAACTATAACTGAGCCACATTTATTGTTGCCAAATAATGTGCTATGTACAGGCAATGTTACAGATAATGATATAGATAATAATATAACTGCAACAAATGTTAATGTTAACGGTATTCCGAATGTAAGTTTAGAAGCCTCACTTTTGTCTAACCACCCTGAAAGTACAGGAACCAGTTATGCTGACTCCCTTATAATTGGTACCTGGAATATAGCGGGAATTGCTTCGAAGTTATGCACCCGGTTTTGGGATAATTTCATCACATGTGGTTATGATATTATATGTCTACAAGAGACATGGCATACAGAACAAATAGAAGTTGAAGGTTATACCTCCTACAGTGTGGCAGCAGTAGCTTCCAAGGCTGGTAGAGCTAAGGGAGGCCTACTGACTCTGGTTTCAACTAAATTAATGGAATTTAATGTTGGGGGACACACTGTAGTTTGTCAGCATGCGTCTGTATTGCGACTAACACACAGTCATGGCAGGGACTTAATTATTGTAAACTTTTATAATAATATTGTGGGCCCTAAACGAGACAAGATTGTCCCCGACGTTGAATGTGCTATTGAAGCTGCAATTGTTCTCTCTAAGAACAATTTTGCAATATTGTGGAAAGGCGACTTTAACATTCAAGCCTGTAGACATGCTCGGAAGGGGATTTGTGGTCACCACGAGGATCATGCAGGGGGTGACAGCATTTACATTAATCATTTCCCGCACAGTAATTATGGCAGCGCATTGAATAACTTAATAGCCAAATTTAATCTGGAATTGCTTGACTGTACAAAAAACAAAAATAATGAAATATGCCCAACATTTAGGGGGAGAGATGCCCATTCTAATATTGACCATATTTTGGTGTCTAATGGTTCAGTTTTCTCCAATGTTTGGGTAATAGAGCAACCTGTAAGTGATCACAACAGCATTTCAGTGGAGTTAATGGGCTGGGGTCCAAAAACCGTTGTGCACGGTAGATCTGTCCATGGGATTTCTGCTGTGATACCAAATGGCACAAGAATTAAATGGACTAAAATTGACCCTAACAAATTAATGAAGGATATTATTTGTAAATGTACCAGAGAGGTTGAATACTGCCTTGCACCTAATGTGATAGCGTCAGTCGTTCTCTCTAATTTTACGAAAATTACATGCACAGTTGAAAACTCCTTGTTAAAAAGAAACAGAAGGATTAAAAGAAATAAAACTGTGTGGTTTGACAGACATTGTGCCAAGACTCTGAAAAGGTTGAAAAGTGTACTTGATGTTAAACCCAGAGATAAAGAAAGAGTTAGAGAAGAACGTATTAATTATAAATTGGCCCTGTCAACTAGGAAAAGGGAGTTACAGAATGATGCCTGGAATAAACTTGATATGGCCGTTGCAACTAAAAACCATAAACTCTTTTGGGAAACTATAAATGGCCCATTCTTAAAGAATGAAAATATTCCTGAGGTCAGTTCCCACGTCAGCTGTCTTGCATGGATTGCACATTTCTCTGAGATTTTTAAATCTGATTTTAATCCAGATGGGTCTACTTTATGTTTTAAATGGTAGAAAATGCAGTTGTTTTTAACTTTAAATGAAGTGACAGAGGCAATTAAAAACAGAAAGGGGGGTAAAGCACCTTGGCCCGATGGGGTACCCATGGACTTTTATGAACATGAAATATTATTATGGGCCCCAATCTTAACTCGTTATTTTAATGCAGCGGGTGGAAGATAATTTACCACTGACATGGGGCCAATCAATCATTATACCCCTCTACAAAAATGGATCCAGGTCAGAGGCAAGGAATTATCGTCCAATCTCACTTCTGGACTCGACAGTTAAAATCCTTAGTCGAGCCCTATTAGTGAGACTGGAAGCCTGGGCCGAGGAGAATAACATCCTGTCCCCTGTGCAGTATGGGTTCCGTAGGGGAATAGGAACAATGGAGCAGTGCGTGAACCTGGAACTCATAGTTGGCAAGTATACTAAAGCTAAACCTGGTAATCTTTACCTATGCTTTGCCGACTTGAGTTCCGCGTTCAATCTGGTGGAACTCGCACTACTCTGGCCCACATTACTGGCAATAGGCGCCCCTACTGAAATTATCCATCTGCTTGCCCGCTTGTATAATAATCTAACAAGCAAAGTAAGGTTTGAAACAGATGGTGAGTGCACCCCTTTCTTTGAAGTTAAGAGAGGCATCCGTCAAGGGTGCGTACTCGCCCCCCCTACTATCCTCCCTTTTCATTAATCATGTTGATACAACTTTAAGAATTATTAATGCAGATGCACCAACTATAAATGGTAACCCTATCCCAGTCCTTTTATACGCGGACGACGCGGTCCTCCTCTCTAGGACCCATAATGGACTGCAACATTTAATTAATCAATTCCACGTATTTATTGAAAACAGGAAATTGAAAATGAATAAAGGGAAAACGGTTACCATGGTGTGTGGTAAGAAACCAAGAAAACACAAGCCCTTTTTTTTAGAAGGGGGGTGATTAGAATCTGTTAACAGTTTCTGTTATTTAGGTATTACCTTTTCAGGAGATGGGAAATGGATAAATGAACAAAAAAGTGTTCTTTTTAAAATGGCCAGGAATACAAACTGTATTTTTAGATTTGCTGCAAAATTAGGGGATCGCAGAATTCATGAAATGCTAACCCTTTTTAACGCCAGATGCATTTCTTCAGCTATATATGGGGCTGGAGTATGGGGGTACGTTGCACAGAGTGCCAAAATTGTCCAGTGGAAGGAAAATGTGTTTTTAAAAAGATTAATCAGTGCCCCAGCTACGGCTTCAACGGAGTTAATACATAAGGAACTAGATTTGTATTATGTTAATGATCTAATTGCCCTCTGTCCCTTGTCCTTATGGCGTTCAATATGGGCAAAGGAGGAGACAAAGTTTACACAGTACGTAATAACTGATTGTATTAAACTCGATCGCCGATCAAATATTCCTTGGCTGAACCACATACATCATTGGTATAAAACATTGTATGATCTGGACATTTTTAATGATCTTAGAGTAGATTCAATCTCTATCAACAATATAACATCAACGCAGGTTTCCAATTTTACCTTGTAATAGTTAGTATTCCTTCCCATCGATTTGTGTTAACCCGTCTCCGCCTAGGAATTGTGCATCACCTTGTGGCCTTCCCTGTGCCTAAAAAACCTGGAACTTGCCTGTGCCCATGTGATGGTAAATCAAAACAGAGCACGTGTCACTTTATGTTATCTTGCACTTTTTATACCTCTTTGAGGAATTATTATTTGAAACCCATGTTTTTAAAATATAATACGCATCATTTACAAACAGCAATGAAACTAGTGTTTAATCTAGAGTCCCTAGATGTATGCTTTTATGTGGCCACTTATATTTTAAAATGTATTTTTGCAAGAAAATCAATTATTACATGAATTTTCCCAGCTGCTAAATGTACTATGCACTTTAAAACAAAATGCTGTTGACATTATGTACTATTATGTGTTATTATGCTAATTTGCACACATATGTTTATTGGATTAATTGCTGCTATTGTATAATATCCATCGTTGGAATGGCCTAGCACTTGCACTTTGTCACACTTATCATCATTCTTTGTGAATAGCCAGATTAGGCGCTGCTAACTGCATATTGCACTTTAGGAAGGATGCTGCCGATTTCTTCTTTGGAATTGCCAATTTGCACATATACTAATATAGAGACGATACTTAGCACTTTAACTGCATATTTGCACACAATTAAAGGTTGTATAATTGTCAATATTACAGTTAAATGCATTTTTCGAATGGCCTAATGATTTTGTACTATTAATGCTGCTAAATGTCTTTATTTTTTTGAGCGCTATCTTGTTACATTGTTTTTTTTGGGTAGCCTGCTTTAGTATTGTGTAAACTTTTATGTCTGTTGCTATATGGTTGTATTTTCTTTACAAACCGAATAAAGCATCTTTGAATTGAATTGCAGAAAATGGAACAACGTGTTAGTAATCTTCAAGACACATCGACCAGAATTCCTATGCTGGAGCAAAAAAATTGCAAAACTTAAAATACACACTGAAGACCTTGAAATCCAAAATAGAAGGAATTATCTTTGCCTTTATGGTCTGTGTGAGAACCTTGAGAGCCCTTATCTTTTGGCCTTCTTGAAGAAATTTGTACCTGATCTTCTTGTCCTTCAATCTACATCTCCTCTGAATATTCAGTGAGTGCATCGTCTGGGTCACCCTTAGCCCCATTCTACTAGACTTCGCCGTATCATAATGCTATTTTTGGAGTTCACTGACTTGATGCGTGCCCTGAAAGCTGCTAAGGAAGAATATCATCGTGTATGGTCTGGCCATATTATTTTCTCTCAAGATATTTCCAATGCAACAAATGCTAATAGAAAAGAATGCTTAGCTCTTCGACCTCAAATAAGACAACTGAACATTTGTTTTGGCATTCTACATCCTTGCCTCTGTAAAATCACCAATGAAGGTGTCTAGCGTTCTTTTGATGATCCTGCTAAACTAAAAATTTTCCTACAAAATGATACAAATCAGACTATGCATGCTAATGCTCAATGTTCTTAAAAATTTAGTTTTGCACATGGCGTCTTTCATTCTAAATGCTGTATTTTTCTAAATATACAGCTATATTTCATAATTCTCTTTCTTCTCTCCCTGTTGTCTTTCTTACTCTCAGTGCTGACCTACCCTGTGCTTATTCTATGTTCTTTACACTTCAGATTCCTCTTTTCTTATGTTCTCCTTCTTTTTCATTTTTTACTTCTCTTTTTTTATTTTCTCTATAATTGTATGAGTGTTTATTTATTTCTCCCTTTTATTTTATTGACAGTTTCATTATGTTATTTTTTTGTTGATACATTGTGTCTTTTTCTTTCCCTTACTGGTTTTGCAGCTTGTTGTTATTGTTTCTGTATCCTTACCTTTAGCCCACAACATGTTTATGGAATGTTCGTGGTCTAGATTATCCCGTCAAGCGTCAAAAGTTACTCTCACATTTATCGAATCTCACATATTGGTTTTTTGCAATAAACTCATTGTAATTAATTATGTGGAATCCTCTAAGTTTAAACATCAATGGGTTGGTCAGGTTGTCTTTTTTCCTACTGTTAATCGTAAGAGTGGTGTAGCTATTTTATGTGATAAATCATTAAATATTCAAATGTTATCAATTGAATGTGATACGAATCGATGATTGGTATTTCTCAATGTCACTACTTTTTAAAAACCATTACCTTTTTTCAATATGTATGGCCCTGTAAAATCTGCTCCTGAAGTTTGGCACAATGTTAAATTAAAAATGTCCTCCCTTGATAATTGTAATAGTATTGTTGCTAGTGATTTCAATGAATGGTTAGACCTATTTACTGATAGGGAATCTAACTGTAAATTTAAACCTGATAAATCTCATGAAGCATTCCATTACCTCTCGTACATTCTTTGATGTATTAAAAAACTTGTAACTCAGATGAATATGAGTTTTAATTTTTCTCTAGTGTTCATCATACTATGTCTAGAAATGATATTTGAGACTCCAAATCCTTAATCCCCTCTATTCAATCCTCAATGATTTTTTTTTCATTTCTGACCATGCCCCTGTTTTGCCCTCTTTAGATTGCTTACTAGCGGACCAAACTTTTATTTTGGAAGCTTCTTATTTATTAAAGAATTTTGCAAATGTAATCACTTTGCTGACACTTTGTTTCACAATTATTGGAACGTTTTTAAAGCTTCCTTTAGGGGTTTTACTATTGCTAATTCTGCAAAAAATAAAAAGATGTTGAACTTACAATACAGCTCAACTCTCCAAAATATTAAAATTCTGGAACATACTTTTTTTACTTCTAAATACCCCTATAATTTGCAGGAATTTATTAAGGCTAAATATACCCTAAATAAACTTGATACTGCATGCTGCATCCTCCTTAAATTTCAGTCAATGTGTCATGGAGGTCAAAATAAAGCTGGATAAATGTTGCCCATTTATTTACAAATCAATCAGAACAGAATAGTATTGGGCCCATTCATAATGAACATAGAAATACTAGTATGCCCTTTGATCCTTTTATTCTTATTATGAATCATTATATATAGAAGATACCTATCCCTCTGAAATCGATACTCAATAATTTTACAATGGCCTTCCTAATCCACCTTCTACTCCTGATAATTTGAATGCTCTTGAAAAGGACATAACTATTCAGGAGGTTATTTATGCTAATAAATCTTTAGAGAAAGCTAAAACTCCTGGTCCGTATGATTTTTCAATTGAGCTAATATCTTCTTTTTCCTCTTTTTCCTCCTTAATTACTTGAACTTTTTAACTCTTTTTATTGAACTCTAAACCTGATGGATCTTTTTAGCTTGTTGTTATTAATCCTAAACCAGATAAGGATCATGCCCTTTGTAAAATCTACCATCCAATTTCATTAATTATCTATTACTGTAAATTTTTTATAAAATTTAACCCTGGGTGTAGTCCGTGGAGTTGCGCTACGTTAAACTCTCTGAAGAGTAAAAAACT
This sequence comes from Lissotriton vulgaris, assembly GCF_964263255.1. Taxonomy (NCBI): domain Eukaryota; kingdom Metazoa; phylum Chordata; class Amphibia; order Caudata; family Salamandridae; genus Lissotriton; species Lissotriton vulgaris. The sequence goes on from NC_141687.1 coordinate 1,585,159,401, forward strand.
CTGCCGCGCTACGCGAAGCTTTGCTGTGATTTTTAGTGCTGGATGATTGTCCGCACTGTGCATTCATTGCGAACGGCGCCGTGCACAGCTCAAGAGAGCGCTGCTTTCCTTTCTGCTGCTCTAGTAGATTTTTACTCGAGTTGGCGCTTTCTCAATGTGACCGGGCTGTTTGCCAACGCTAGTGGTCGCGGGCACTCGCTATGAGGAACCTGACCCCCCGCGTTTAGAAATCTCACTGGGAGGTTTATTTTCCACACTTGCGCTCGCCAACTTGATGCTGATGATCGCAAACAAGGATTTTCCTCGCTCGCGCTCGCCAAGTTGCCAATAGTGAGCGTGAACAAGTAAAAAACTCTGCTCTGCTGTGCTAAGCAGAGTTTTTGGGAACTCCGCGAGCTCCTCGTCCAGTTCACCGCCCACGGTTACTAAAAATCTAGCATCTCGGTTAGAACATGTTATCCCCCTGCTTGTTAAATCTGATCAACCAGGTTTTATTAAGGGTAGGCTAGCTTCTGAAAATGCTAGGATGTTCTCTAAAATTTCTATATTTGGGAACAAATACCCCTCCCCTCTTGCTGCCTTATCCCTTGATCCTGAAAAAGCATTTGATGTTATACAATACCAATTTATGTTTAACATTCTACATTGGTTTGGTTTTGACCCTACATTTATTTCATATATTAAACTAGTAAACACCAAACCAGGTGCTTGTATTTATGTTAATGGATATTCCTCCCTTTATTTTAATTTGCATAGATGCACTAGACAAGGATTATTTCTTTCAAGTTTACTTTTTCTACTTTGTTCGGAACCCCTTCTTGAACACATTCTTTGAAACCCTTTTATAGCTGGTTTTAAACATAACTCCCTTGAAACCAAACTTTCAGCCTATGCAGAGGACATTTTGGTTTATATGTCTAATCTGCTAGCCTCCCTATATTCCTTTTTGCAAGAAATTGATTTTATATTCCAATGACTCTGGTAATAGATTAACATTTGTTGCCATTAAATTCCTCATGCTATTAGTACATGTTTCGCAATACTAACTTTGCATGGTGTCCTTCTAAGATTAACTACTTCAGCATCTGGTTCTCTCCCACTATTTTAAATATACTTACTCATAATTTTAATACTCTAAAACTTAAAATCTAAATCCTACTTTCTAACTGGTCTCTTCTTCATTTATGCTGGTGGGGTAGAGCAGATACCATTGAAATGATGATGATGATTGGGACGCATGTCTTTTTTCTCCTCTTTATGCTACCCTTCAAAATTCTCAATTAACATTTCTCCCAAATCAATTCTATTTGCAACAAATTTCTCTGAAATAATAAATGTGCTGAATTGCCTTATCTAGCTCAATTTAAACTAAGACTGAAGGTGATGAACGTTTCCGTAATTTTAAGTTATATCATCCTGCTTTTTTAATATTACAATTTTATGCTTTGACTAAAGATTATCAGGACTCCCCTATATCATGATGGATTGCTTTTGAACGTTCTTTACAACATGTTTTTTTCTTTTCATGATACTATCTTTCTGTCTAACTGTACATTTATATCTAGTAAAAACCCAGTTTTAAGATATTACCAACAGTTGATGCATACATTATTTACCTAAGGTTCTGATTTTTATCAATCTTTTCTTGCCTCTTCTATTTGGTATAATAGGTTTATTACGTTTTGCCATTTATCATTTTATTTCAAGCATTGGAAAGAAAAGGGAATTTTATTTGTTCATCATTTGGTTTCCCAAAATTCTATTGTACCTTTTGCTCATTTACAAGAATGGTATGACTTACCCAGCTCTTTTTAACATCAATATACCCAATGATAACCTGTGCTTCAATCCTTTTTTATTAAACAACAACTTTCCTTCTGATTCCATTCTGTTTACTCCTTTGACACCATTACAAAATATTACTTATGATTCCATTGCTAAAGCCTCTCTTATACATAGGTTTTTATGCACTCCTGTTCATGGAAGACTCAAATCCTCTATTGAATTGTTATGGGAAAAGGACCTTTCTATATTGCTCTCTGTTCAGCAATGTGATAAACTACGGTGTAACATTTTCAATGCTTCCACAGATTGCCAATATTACTCAATATTTATTTTTTGTTTATAATAGAGCTGTTATCACTCATAATTGTATACATGAATGAATGAATGGAAAAGAGTTTGTATAGCGCGAAACTACCCTGAGGCCTCGTAGCGCTTTGATGAGACAGGCAGATGTAAAAAAAAATTTTATGTAGCGCTAAAGAGGGGAGTTTTAAGCAGTCTACAAAAGATTTGCAAATTGGGTTCCCTACGAACAGTAGGGGGAAGAGAGTTCCATGAACTGGAAGCATTCAGTGAGAAGGAGCAACCACCCCATCTGGATCTGCGTACTTTCCTAGTAGTGCGAAAGGCATTGCTGGAACAAAATCTCCTGGAGGGCAAGTAGTGGACCATCATAGGATGGATAACTACGGGGCCTGTTTTTCGGATAGCTCTAAGGCCAGACACATTGCCTTAAAACGTATTCTGGATTGAACAGGGAGCCAATGAAGTGTCTTCAGTGCAGAACGCGCTGACTGCCTCCGTGGGATCTGGAGGAGTAGGCGGGCTGCACAATTCTGGGTTATTTGAAGTTTTTTGATAGTAGCCGAGGGAGCGCTCAGATATAGGGCATTTCCATAATCTAGCCGCAATAGATAAGTGGGCTTGCACCATTATCCTGCGGGCCTGAAAGGGGAGTAGAGGCAGTATTTTCCGTAACATACTCATCAGGCCAAAGCAGGTAGCTGAGAGCTTAGTAGCTTGAAGGCTGAAACAGAGCAAGCTGTCCAGCCAAAAGCCAAGGCTCTTGATCTGCTGTTTGGGGAGAGGCGGATTGCCCAGATAGATCGGCCAGGAGGGTATCGCAGGGGGTGGAGAGGATTTGCCCAGAAACATTAGCTCTGTCTTATCCCCATTTAGTTTAAGGTGAGATATGTCCATCCATTCGGCACCCATCTCTAGGCAATTGCCCAGAGCGCCAGATGAACCTTCCGGGTGGTTTAGTGATACCACCAGTTGGGTGTCATCTGCGTAGGTGATAATTTGGATGCCAAATGGAAGTACTATCTCAGCTAATGGGGCCATGTAGGTGTTGAATAGCGTGGGGCTCAGGGAGGAACCTTGTGAAACCCCACAGCTAAGAGGCCAAGGACAAGATGATGCTGTACCCTCAATGACCTGGAAGGAACGGTCCCCCAAAAAGGAGTTGAGCCAAGTGCCTCACTCCCAGATTCTTCAAACGCTCCAGCAGAATGGTATGATCAACAGTATCGAAAGCGGCACTGAGATCCAGAAAAATAATTGCTGTCAAAGCACCCTGGTCTACTAATCTCCTTGCTTCTTCCGTCACTGCCAGTAAAGCAGTCTCTGTTCCATACTTTGGGCGAAACCCTGTCTGAGACTCGTAGTAATACATTTTATTGGCACAGTTAATTAAAACCAATGCAATACAATACAAAATATGAATTGTTTCATATTTTGTATTGTATTGCATTGGTTTTAATTAACTGTGCAAGTAAAATTTACTACTACTGTCTGAGACTCGTGAAGGAGATTGTTTTGATTCCAGGTATTGGACTAAAGTGGAGTTGATGTGCTTCTCAACCAATTTACTCAGCCAGGGGAGCAGGGAGATGGGTCTGAAGTTGGCCAGGTTAGAGGAGTCTAAGTTTTTTTTTTTAAAAGAGCTCTGACCTGAGCACATTTCCAGGTTAGAGGTTCCCTTCCTGTAGTAATGGAGGCATTTAAAACCTTCAAAATTGCTGGAGAAATGACTTCTGTAACAAGAGAGAGGTGATGAGGGGAAGCTGGATCCATAGGTGAACCAGAGGTGACCTTGGGAATAAGTGTGCCCAACGTTGCCTCGTCTAGTAAAGGGAACTCAGCTAAGGAGCACTATGAATTAGGACGTAGACTTTCAATGCTGGAGAATTATGAGTCTCTATGGCAGGGAGGGAAGGATGGGGATACTAAATGAATTTTTTGATGAAAGTATTTAGCCAGGTTATCACAACGGGCTTGGGCATCTTCTGGATTGGGGGATTTGTGCGGTGAGGAAATGGAATATTTAGCGATACGAAAAATTTCTTTAGGGGAATTTGCTGCTGTGCTGATCTTTTCACTGTAAAAAGCAGGTTGAGCAGTGTTGATTTCAGCCCTATAAGTTCTTATTGCCTCTCTGTACTCATTTTTCTTATCCGTTGCCAAGTTCTGTCTCCTTTTCCTTTCAAGTCTTCTACAGGTTTGTTTAAGTTCTTTTAATTTAAGGGAGTACCAGGGAGGCCGCTTCGGTTTAGGAGTTTTGATGGAGAGTTTTCTTGGGAGAAAAGTATTGAGAGAACTTTGGATCCAGGAGTTAAAGTTGTTATTTTCCTTTTCCGGGTCTAAGTCGGGCAGGGGGTATTTGCGGCCAAGTTTGAGGACCAAGTACTAGGTGATAACTTTGCCCATTTCATTTCCATCTGTGGAAAGAAATTCTGCACAGAGGGAGAAACAGCAATTTCCCAGACCAAAGGGACAAGTAGATGATCAGTCCAAGGGAGTGGCATAGGGAATCCTGCAGAAAGAGCCTGGTCGTTGCTAAGCACTGGATCAAGTAGATGGCTCTTAATATGTGTCGGGCGAAGCCTTTTTGCACAATTTGAAGTGCGAAAGGTTGGCTAACAAATCCGATGCCAGATGGTCAGATGGATTCTCCAGGTGGATGTTAAGGACACCCAGTACTGTAAAGTTGGCGGAGATTAGAGCCAATTCAGCGATGAAGGTGGGAAGTGAATTAAGAAACTGGCCAATATGTCCAGGGGGGCTATAGAGAAGCAAGCCGGTAAAGGTGTAAGTAGGTGAAAGTTCCAGGGAGAAATACATGCTTTCGGTATCAGGTAGATCTTCCACAGAGGACCGGCAACAGTAGTTGTCTTTAAAGATAATAGCTAGTCCACCGCCTCTACCAGTAATGCGGTCAGCTCTATGTATTAAATACCCTGATTGCAGGATCTGAGGGATGGCTGGGTCCGCTTCATCCTGCGGCCAGGTTTCTGTCAGGAAGAGGGCATCAGGATTAAGATCTTCCATAAGGAGGGCCAGTTCAAGTGAATGTTTGGGCAGGGACCGACAGTTTAATAGATAGAATTTAAAAGAGGACTTAGCCTCTTGGGTAGTTTTGCTGTTAGGATAGAGCTTAAGGTCACAATGCGAGCAGTTGGTAGACTTATTGGTGAGAGAAAGGGAGTGTAGACAGCTAGTGCCTGTGACTCCTCGCAAATTCAGTAAAGTCTGAGCATCATAAGTGAGGGTTTGATGAAGACTATCAGGGTTCATGGCCCCTGGTCTCGGCCGGGCGCGGACGGGCGCAGACGAGCTTGCCTTTGGCGCCTTCGGCGCGCCCTCGGCGAGCCCGCTGTGCGACGGCATCATGAGGAATAAAGATGGCAGTTAAGAACCAGCAACTAGCCTGCCAGTGGCTGTGCGTCAGCGTCCAAAGATTAAATAGGCCGGTGTGGTGAGCACTACAGCATCGGCCTCTGAAAATGGTCCCTCGCAAGTGTCCCGCCGGAAGTGAGGGAAATGCCCCCTTGCTCCTAGCGTCTACTCCCTCCACACAAACAGCATAGAAGGCTGTGGTGGTCCAGGGAGACTGATGCAACACACAACCAAATACAAGTTTGCACAAGTGGGTTCTATTTGTTTAAAAAGCAAAGTCCTCTGTGAGTAAAACATTTGAGCGTGAGAGAATAAAATTGTGCTAAAGAAGATGGCAATAATGGCGCTAGCCCAGTTAACAAACAGAAACTAGCCTGTCAGTCGCTGCACGTTGGCGTCCAAAGATTAAATAGGCCGGTGTGGTGAGCACTAGAGCGCCAGCCTCTGAAAATGGCCGCTCGTAAGTGTCCCGCCGGAAGTAAGGGAAATGCCCCCTTGCTCCTAGCATCTACTCCCTCCACACAAACAGCATTGAAGGCTGCGGTGGACCGGGGAGACTGACGCAACACACAACCAAATACAAGTTTGCACAAGTAGGTTCTATTTGTTTAAAAAGCAAAGTGCTCTTTGAATAAAAACAGTTGAGCGCGAGGGAATACAATTGTGCTAAAGAAGATGGCAATAATGGCACTAGCGCAGTTAACAACCAGCAACTAGCCATATATTTTACTCTTCTGCCTCTCCCTTATGCTGGTCCTGCCTTTCTTCCAATGGTAATTTAACCCACTTATTATACTATTGTCCTAAGTGTTTTATTTTTGGGAATCTATTTGGTCCAAATGTTTAATGATTTTTCAGTGTATTACACCATTATCAAGTCAAAAAAATGTTCTTGGTACTATGTCAGATGATTTTGATATTCTTTCTCCAAAGCGTGTGCTATTTGATCTTTTCATTTCATTACACTTGCCTTTAAGGTTATATTTACTTGTTGAAAAGGACATTCTAAACTATGTATATTAACATGGTGGAATCTTATTTATTTTGAGTATAGAACATCTACTGTTTGTTTATCTTCGTTATCTCAAATAATGAAATCTGATTTACTCAGGTAACCTTTCACTACTTTTCTGTCTTCTCACTCATATTTATCCTAATTCGTACATATATATCTTAATATTTTATCTATCTTTCTTTCCTCCCTTTTCCCTATTCCTTTCTCTCCCTCTTTCTTTTCTTATTTTACCCCTATTTTCCCTCTCTTTTCCTTCTTCCTTCTCTTTCTTTTTTCTATATACATTTTTTGTTCACCTTGTTCATGTTAATATATTTCACTATTGGATTGCATTTCATTGATTTTTTTCTCAATTATATTGGTTGACTACTAATTTCTCTTTTTCTTTTTTACGAATGGACTGTTTGCTACTCTTCCCATTCTTCTTAAAAAATAATTTAACAAACGATTTATATCTCTATTAGTTCATAGCCTAATACGCTTCCAGATATTATATGTGGTGAAGATTAAGGAGCTTTAAGACAGATAGGATCTTGTTCAGTGTATTCGGGAGGTAAAAGGGTAGGGACTTATTTACACCGGCAGCACAAGTGGCTGTAAATAAGCACTGCAGTTTCTCTTCCTCGGGTGGGTAATATGAATGCAAGGTTTATCATTAAATCACGAAGCATGTGTTTTCTTCACTAAATCAGGTTTGCAGGAGTTGTTCAGAAATTGATCAGTACCTCACCCATGGTCACTTTTGTCCTTTCCATTGTAATCCTGGAAAGGCTAAGAGCCAACTATCGGTATTGCCTTTTGCAGTTTCACTTTCACAAATGCATAGCAATCTTGAACACTGGTCCAAAATGTTTAAATTCAACTGGTAGAGAATTCTGAAAAAGGATTGCTAAATGTTCTTTTTGGTGTAGTGCTGGTGTTGTAGGGTCTGGCCTTGAAGCATGTGAGCTAAATGAACTATACTGCCACCAAAGCTCATTTCAGTGTTTCACATTCTTTTAGTAACAGGTGCATTTATTGTAATAAAGCAGAGCATGAGTGTTTAGCTCTTTGAAAATAAACTATTTATGAAGTGCAAAAGATATTTAGATTCTGGGGTGAACATAAAAATACACTTGATTAATTTTTTGAAGCATTAGGAGAGAGAGGGAGAATTGAAGGGATCTGACATCATCTTTTCTACAATGCTTTTATTATAGTACAGCACACATGTAGATTCTAAAGGAGGTTACCTATGAGTGAAATTCAAACCTGCAGGCTCATTTTTTTCAGAGGAATGGCGATTACGGAAAAGTACTGCCATTTGATAATCATTGATGCGACGTCATACCGTGTCTGTTGCATGACTACCACATTATTTTTGCCTATGCCAGCTATCCGCATAGGAGACCAAAGGATGGCAAGAGATCAGACGCGGTAGTTCTTTGTCATTCATGGGCACACAGCGGATTGCCTGGATAATGCAGCAGAATAAAAGTTGATCACGGGCATTTTATGAAATGGGAGCTTGAAAGCTTATCGTTTCTGAAGGTAGAATGAACCGTGCATGCAGCAATGATATTACTCTCTTCCAGCAAGAGTTCGCTTGATGAAAGATGCTGAATTTTGACCTTCTGAAATGCATGTCTGATAATTTGTCGCTTTTTTATTCATTCCCAAAAATACGTAATACCCTTTCAGGCAGAATCTGGGAACATAAATGCAGGCGATTTATTTTCCGACCTATAGATGAATCTAGTGTATGGTGATCATTTTAACATGTGGCATTTACATTGGTGTTTAGCTGTTGAATCATTAGTAATCCCATGTACAAAACTTTATCACTGGGGATGCGCCAGTTAACATAAATCTGCCCCTTAGTATTTAAGAGTCGGTAAATTGGAAGGAGGCAGATGTAGGTAAAAAATTACCGATTCTGTCAGAGTCGGTATTTACCGATTCTGTAAATACTGAATCTGTATTTCCCATTGATTCCTATGGGCCTTGAAGCCCATAGGAATCAATGGGAAATACAGATTCAGTATTTACAGAATCGGTAAATACCGAATCCTGCAAGGGTGCAGGGGGTGTCACTTTGACACCCTCTAGCACCCCAATTCCGGACTTGTGTGCCATGTGGCACACAGACATGCCCTAAGGCATGTCTGTGTGTCACATTGCACAGGTGTGCATGCACAGATGTGCATGCACACCTGAATTCGGTATTTTACCACCCAATAGGATTGGGTGGTAAAATACTGATTCTTAAGGGCCTGTGGCACTCTTAGGAGTGCCACCTACATGTGGATTTTCCGAATCAGTAAATTTACCGATTCAGTAAATTTACAGAATCGGTAAAATATAGGCCCCCTACATCTGGAAACCCTAATACCGGTCGGTAACGGCCGAATTCGGCCGTTACCGGCCGGTATTAGGGCTCCTACATCTGGCCCCAACTGTGGAATTTGGTCATGCCAGACCAGGATAAAGTCACAAGTTGAGGCCAACAATGATGGAGAGTGGGTTAGCTACAGGGACCATGTTAAGCTTGATTAATAGAGTAGCATAAATTTTGATTATCGGAGTGGAGCGAAGATCTATGCCGATGATGCATTTGCCAGCTGAAGCAATGCATCGGTTACAAGATGCAGCAAGGCTGCGGTGCGAGGTCCTTCTGCGCAATCATTGACGAACCCGTTGACAAGTACTTGGAATGCACTATCTGTCATCAAGGATGCATCGTACAATCAAGGTGATGCATTGGTTTCGAGGAGCTGCAAGGTTCCAATGCGGAGTACAGAGTCATCATCAAGGCTGGCTTCAACGAGGGGGGGTGTGGCTAGCTGCATGGCGGAGTGAGACGTGCCTCGGCATCGCTCCCGGCAAAGCTGCCTATGAACCGGCAATCTACCTGCCTTTTAGCCCGCAAAACATCGTGAACTAGGCTGAAGAGTGGACGGAGGTGTGAGGCGTAGGTACAGCCCTCCGGTTTGCCTTTCCATCGTTGTGGTGACGAACTGCTCGGAAGCTTTCCCTCAGGACCCATGGCGCCCAAGATGGCGGTGACCGGCGGTGCTGAGATCCTGGGCTGAAGTGACTGCGGGGCTGCTGCGGCGATGAGCGGACCGATCCCCCTCCCGCGTGAGTGCGGTTGATCCTGACCCTACGTCCGGCGCCTGGGAGCCCCCCCTGGCGGACCTCGGGGGCTGAGGCGTATCGGGGCCTGTGAGACCGGGGACTGGAGTTGCCGGCCGCCGGCCGCTCTTCCTGGATTGGGAGACAGGCGAGAGGGGCTCGCGCCCGGGCCCAACGTCGTCCCGCGGGGGCCGCTACGGGGCTGCTAGGTGATTGTCCCCCCCCCCTCGGCGCCGAAGGCACACGAAGCCCTGGACGAAGGCCCCGGCCCCGGTGGCGCACAGACCTGCTTCTCTCTACCTTCCCCCCCCCCTCTGAGGCGCTCGGGGACCCGCCGGAGGCCTGGCTCTGGGGAAGGTGCCGGAGCGACAGCCCTCGTCCGCAGGAAGTGGTGGTGAGTAGGGGCGCAGAAGCGGAGTTTGGCGAGACCTGGGGTCGGCCCCGGGGTCTACACTGCACCGGTCTCCCTGCTGCCGGACTGCGGGCATTGGGGACCCCCAGGTGATCACTATGGGCAAGAGGGACCCGGCGCCGCGCTCCACCAGACAGGGGTCCATTGAGACCTTCACCACCACTCGGACTCCCAAGGATGTGACTGCGGGGGCTCGAGACCCGCATGCAGACACCGCCATGCTCCTGGAGGCGATCCAGGCCTCCAGGACGGATATTCAAGACTCCAGAGCTGCCCTTGAAACGAAGATCGGGGAGGTGGGATCAGAAGTCCTTTTGCTGCGCCAGGACTTTCGGAACCTGTCGGACCGCGTGGGCGCAACAGAGACCAGGATCACGGAGACGGAGGAATCTGTTTCCTCCCTCAAGAAAGATATGGCGGAACTACAGGCCTCACACAGGCAGCTGCTGTGGCGGGTGGACGATGCGGAGAACAGAGCCCGCCGAAACAACCTGCGCTTCGTGGGCCTGAGGGAAGGACTTGAAAAGAATGATGCGGCGGCCTTCCTCCACTCTTGGCTCAAAACCATGTTTCCACAGGCTCCCTTCTCTCCTTGTTTTATGATTGAGAGAGCGCACAAGGCGCTCCTGGCCAGGCCTCCGGAGGGGGCGAGACCCCGCCCGATCATTGCTCGATTTCTGAACTATGCAGACAGAGACCTTATCCTGAGGGAGGCCCGGAAAATGGGGGAACTTAAGTTTGAGAACACAGTTGTTATGATCTTTCCTGACTATAGCCAGGACGTGCAGAAGCAGAGGCGCTCTTATGATACTGTGAAGGCCAAGTTGCGGACACTGAACATATCGTATATGCTTCTCTTTCCCGCCAAACTCAAGGTCCTCTACAAGGGAAAGTCGCTTTTTTTTGCTCGACCGGAGGAGGCCTGGCACTGGCTGGAGGAACGACCCCTATTGAGAGAGGCGGAAGAGGAGGGTCGTAGGATCCGGGAGGAGCTCGCGGCGGCCAACTTCGGGCGCGACCACAGCGGGTCGCAGCGCTCCCGCCACCAGCGAACGGACAGGAAATCTCAACGGACCCCGTATCCATCGCGCCAGGGGGCAGCTGGTGTGAGACTGGGAGACGCAGATGTTGCAGCGGCACGGGACCCAGATAGGGGGTCAAGATTCCGGTGTCTGCTGACTGAGTCTGGCAATGGCACGGACCAGGAAGAAGATGTGTCTGCGTCGGACTTGGAAGAACGCACGGAGCCGTCCCTCCACCCTCTGGCTGTGGCCATCCGCGACCTGGAACAGGGTGGGCCGCACACTACGGAAGGCACTGACCCTGACACGCAAGACTCGCATTCCTGAGGGGCTAAGGACCTGAGATACTGTTTTGGCAGTTCCCTGCCGGGGACACGCAGGTACTGTTCTATTTGTTCTGAGGGGTGGAAACACTCCACACTGACACGTGACTCTGGACAGCTAGGTATCTCCTAGGTGGGTTTGTTTGAAGGGTGGGCGACAGACCTTGCTCCCTGATATTCTGAACCGTCGATGGTTGTACGGGCGGGATGGCCGGGTGGTGCAGGTGGGGTGGGGGTGGGGGGGTGGGGCTTGTTTGTGTTGTTTGATTGTTACTAGGGGGGTTGCGGGGGGAGTCTTGCCTCGAAATCTGGAGAATTCTGTGGTTCCATCGCTGCAAATGTATGCCCGCCAACTTAGCCCCGCGTCCTGGGGTACACTTGTCCTATTGCTGTGTACATGACCGCTGACACGCTGAAGGTCCTGACCTGGAATGTGAACGGTCTGGGAAATAAGATCAAGCGGGGATTGGTGAACAATTTTCTGAAGAGGCTGGGCCCAAACGTCATCTTCCTGCAAGAGACCCACTTGCGAGGCACAGCCTGTCCGTTCATAGCGAGAGGTATAAGGTGCTCGGCCATGCAGGGTACACATCTGATTCACGGGGTGTAGCGATTGTTGTCAAAAATACTTTCCCCTTTCACATCACACACACGTGGGGAGACCCTTTAGGAACATGCGTGGGGGTACAGGGGACATGGCGAAGGCGCACCTACACATTGGTTTCAGTGTACGCTCCACCCAAATTGCAGGCGAATGCGCTAAGGCTCCTTGCCTCCATACTTTTGGACACCCCCGACACCGTACAGATAGTGGGGGGGGATTTTAACGACGTGATGGACAGGGCATTGGATAGATCCGGAGTAGTTCATACCCGAGATACTCAGACTCCCCTGGCCCAACTAATGTCTGAAATGGGCCTGTCTGATGTCTGGAGGTCGCTGCACCCGCAGACTGAGGCCTACTCCTTTTACTCGGCGGCCCACAAAGTGTTCTCCAGGCTGGACTATATATTTATGCCGCAACAGAAGTTCGCTGCAGAGGACACGGCGACATATTTGGCGAGGGGGCTATCGGACCACTCGCCCCTGTTGCTTTCAATGGGCCGGCCTGGAGGCAGGAGGGAGGCCGCATGGCGACTCACTGCATGGGATCTGGCGAACAAATCGGTTCTTACAGGCGTCAGGGCGGATACACGAGTGTATATGGCTGAAAACGAGGGGTCGGTGGAATCGGCGGTGACCCTCTGGGAAGCGATGAAACCGGTGCTGAGAGATAGGATAAATGGTAGACTGGGGGAGGAGAGGAGGAAACTAGTGGAAGAGGTTGAGGCTGTTGAGCGCACAGTTGTTGAGCTGGAAAGGGAGCACCTCCGTACCAAATGCAGGAAGACCTTACGTAGGCTATTAGATGCCCAGAGGCGATACCGAGAATTGGTGTCGGATGAAGCGAGAACACAGAACCTGGCCACCCTCCATCGTCTCTACGATGTGGGGGATAAATCTGGTAAACTATTAGCGTGGCTTAGTCGGAGGGAGAGATTGGCGAGGTGGGTGAATGAAGTTACGGATGTACAGGGGGAGGTCGTACGCTCGGACCCACTTATTGCAGACACATTTGCGACATACTACGAGGCCTTCTATGGGGCACGGCAACTAGGCTCATGTGATGACTCACTCCTCTATATGATGGACGTAGACCTACCCTGCGTAGATGATGAGGACATACCACTACTGGAAGCTGACATCTCTCTTGATGTAGTGAAGTCTGCCATTGCTGGGTTGAAACCGGGCAAGGCCCCGGGGCCGAATGGATTCCCCCCGGAATTCTTTAAAAGTACGGCTGACATAGTGGCCCCGCACCTGCGGAACCTCTTCCTTGAGGCCTACGCAGAGGGGGGATTGCCCCCCGACCTCACCCTGGCCACCATAACCCCCATTCACAAGGAGGGCAAGCCACGGGAGGACTGTGCCTCTTACCGTCCGATCTCTCTGCTGAACACGGAGGTGAAACTCCTCGCTACGGTCCTGGCGCGCCGCCTTAGGGTGGTTTTGCCTGCGCTGATTCATCTAGACCAAACGGGCTTCCTGCCGGACAGGGCCACGAAATTCAATCTCCGTCGCACCCACAACTGGCTGCAGGAGGTGAGGGATAGGGACCCGCCGCACTGGTTCCTTTTCCTAGATGCTGAAAAAGCCTTTGACTCCGTGCATTGGCCGTTCCTTGAGGCCACCCTGTATAAATTTGGTTTTGGCCCCAAGTTCTGTTCCTGGGTACAGCTGCTCTACACTACCCCGAGGGCCCGGGTGAGGGTGAACGGGACACTCTCACGCGAAATTCAGATCCAGCGAGGCACCAGACAGGGATGTCCCCTGTCCCCTCTTCTCTTCACCCTGACAATCGAGGTGCTGGCGGCTAGGATCAGACAGAACCCGAGTATCACCGGCTTCAAGGTTACACCCGCCGATGACACGCAGGAAAAGCTGTCCTTATACGCCGATGATGTATTGCTCTATGTCACTGACCCGTCCACCACCATGCCCGAGCTCTTCCGGGAGATAGATGGTTATGGGGGCCACTCCGGGTATGCCATAAATTGGCACAAGTCAGTCCTTTTTGACCCTAAGGGGGCCACTGGTGCCGACGCCCTCCCGGATAGACTGGTGGTGTCTACAGAGGGCTTTCAATACTTGGGGGTCTACATGACGCTAGACGTTGAAGTGTCCCGCTCTAGGAACGTAGACAGGATACTGCAGAACTCTGCCAGTGATATGGCACGATGGCGCCAGCTGCCATTGACCCTTCTGGGCAGAGCAGCGTTGTACAAAATGGTGATACTGCCCAAATACCTGTACGCCCTGCAGAACGAGTACTACCCCATCCCAGGAGACCTTCTCTGCAAAATACATGCTGACCTTAGGTCCTTCATTTGGCTTGGTAAACAGCTGCGCGTGGCGCTCACCACCCTTCAACGCCACCAATATAGCGGGGGCATCTCCCTGCCAAACCTGGAGGCCTATTACTGGGCGGAGCATCTCTCCCCTATCAACGACTGGCTCCATGCCCCGGCGAGCCACCCCACATACGTGCTGGAACGAGCAAAGTTATCCCCCTCCCATCTGCTTACGTACCTATACGAAGGACGCCCCTACTCCCGCCACTAATATCACCCTCCGGGCCTGGAAATTGGCCACGAAACGTACGGGTTGGGAACGGAAGCCCACACGGCAAACTCCGCTCTGGCATTGTGCATGGCTCCGGGAACTGAGCAAACTACGCGGCTTTAAACAGTGGGATGACATCGGGATCTCCACGGTGGGAGATGTCATCGCTAGGGGGGAGCTCAAGTCGTTTGATGCCTTGAAGGCGGAATTTGGGCTCCACCGCTCGCAGTTCTTTAAATATATACGGTTACGGCATGCGTGGAGGGCCCAGGCGATACCACTAGAGGCTCTCCCGGAGTATGCACCCCTAGAAGGTAGACTACTGCAGGAGCAAATTCCCAACAAGGCTGTATCCCTTACGTATAAGACACTTACAAATAACATGCTGGGGGATCTGACGAAACTCAGGACTGCGTGGGAGCATGACGTGGGTGGAATGGAGGAGATCGACTGGGACCTAGTCCTAATGCACCCGAGGGAAGTGGCCAATAAGTCCCGACTCCGCCTGATCCAGTACAACATGCTCCACAGGACGTACTTTGACAGGGTCAGGTTGTTTAAGATGGGGAAAGTATCTGATGACAGGTGCCTACGTTGCCTACGTGAGGGGGGGCTTCTTCCATATTCTGTGGGAGTGTGGCAAAATTCAGTCATACTGGACACTTGTCTTTACTGAACTGAAGGAGGTCCTGGCAGTGCCACTAGTCCAGGAGCCAAAACTGGCCCTCCTAGGAATGACCAACGATGTTGACCTCCCCCGCCCCCTGCTGACGTTCCTAACCTTGGCCCTGGTGGTCGCAAAACGAGACATTGCTAAGTATTGGGGGGTGGAGTCCGTACCTACCATGGAGGAATGGAGGAGGGGGTTGGACCTCTACATGGCGGCGGAGCGGGTGACATATAAATCTAGGGGCTGCCCCAAGAAGTTCAAGAGGGTTTGGTCAAAATGGAGGCAGTATCATGGGCTGGAGAGTGTGCCGGGGTAGGGAGGCCTATGTATTGACCCGGGTTTGGGGGGATGTTGGGATGGGCGGCGGGTATGATTTGGAGGGGACTCAGTGCGCTGGGAGTGTGCCAACTATTTGACAGTCCTGGGGCGGCTTGTATGTGGGGCACGAGAGGGAGGGCTGCGGCTGATGGAAACTGAATGCACTATTCTCAAGGTTATCCGGACTCACGTTAACTCGATGCATGAGCTCTTACTTTCCCTCGCATTGTTTAGTTGTGTTCAAGGAGGGGGGGGGGTTTGGTTTGCTACTTAGGTTCGGAGAACATTAAAAAAAAAGGATAAAAGCAGATGCCCGGATGGACACTATGGCCACCCTCTGTGTTGGGGTGGGGCTCCGCCTATGTGACCCTTATGTGATGGTACTTTGATCGCTGCTTATCGCAATGTTGAGAATTGGGGGGTTGCTGGCCTTTTTCTTTTCTTACTTATGTAAGCACTGATTTCTGTTTGTTTGATATTGGCAACGTACTTATACATGTATCTGTGCATCTGCAATAAAAACGTTTCTGAAAAAAAAAAAAAAAGGCTGGCTTCAACGAGGGATGCTAGGGCCTCCATTGAGGATTCGTCACACTGTGGTGGTTCAGATGTGGCGCTGGGTTGCAATGCGATGTGGATCTTGGTGGTAGTTCCGATCCACTCAGTAACAGTGATGTGTCGGTCGTGCTCGGGCTTGTGCTGTGCAACAGACATTTTGGGTTTGCTCGTGACTTCAACCCGAGAAGAAATGTTGTTGCTGCTGTGCAACAGAGGATATGTGACGGTTCTGCTGGATCTATAGAGGCTGGCAAAGCATCTTAGGCCCACTTACAAGGGTTCAGAACTGGGGTGGCACCACTTTGCTCGGTAAACTCACAGATGGCAAAGTTCAGTTGCAAGATTGTGGGAAGACTGTTGTATCTCTGAGGCTTCAGATCAGGAGGCCAACCAACTAGCCCTTGGAGTCACTCTAGGTTCTGGATTGAAGAGATGCAGGTCCAGTCTTTCTCACTCAGGCACGAAGGCAGGAGGCCAGCAAGGCAGCAGACCAGCAAGGCATTAGTCCAGCAGGGCAGCGGTCCAGCATAATGGTGGTTCTTTAGAAGCACAGAAATTCTTCTTCCTGGCAAAGTATCCAGAGGTACAGAGGTGTACTGATGTGGTGGTGTCTTAGGTCCAGTATGTATACCCATGTGTGCATTTGAAGTAGGGAGAAACTTCTATATATTTATCGTTGAAGTCCCAAGGCATCCAGTCTCTACAAGAGTCGCAAGGGGACCTGGAGCAGATTTACAAGGCAACAGCCCAGGGAGCACTCAGTGCAAGAAGGCCAACGTTCTTTATTGGAAATAATGCCAGAGGTTGGGGCTACTCTGAGCCCAGTGCAGTTGTTTTGGGAACACCAGCAAGCATATGCACTTTCAAAAGTATGCAGTTTACAGGGGTACTGGTATTGCAGCCCCCACAAGAGATTCTGACCTCAAATTTAGTGAGTATCTCTTCTTGGGGGACTATGCTCCCCACCCTTGATTTCTTTCTTTCCCTCTTTTCCTTCTTCGCTAGTCATCTTCTTCTTTCCATCTCGTACTTGGCGACTATGCTCTCTCTCTCAACTTTTTTTCTTTTATATTTCTTTCCGTTTTCTTCTCTTTTTTCCTGGATCCTTTTCTGCACTGGGTTTTTTTGTTCTTTTTTCACTCTTTCATAACGGTATTTTTATATGCACCTTTTCGCTCACCTCTTTTGTCTTACCAAGCGATGTTCTATACTCTTTCTCCTTTTTGCTACTCTCTTTTTCTCATTATATTCCTCATTTCATACTTCTTTCCTCTTTTGTTTCTTACACTCTCTTTTTTAGTGACTCTTCATACTCTAATTAATATAATTCCTGCACCTGTTATGTTTTGTGATTGTTTACCTTGCTGCGAGCCACACCTATGAAAGGTCTCCGCATTATTTCATGGAATGTGAAACTTTTGCGTAATCTTGTTAAGAAGCAGAGAGTGTTGTCCCACCTTGCTAAATTAAAATGTCATATAGCATTGTTACAAGAATCACACCTCAGGTTACAAGATTTACCTTCATTACGTAAACATTGGGTGGGCAACAATTTTTGCTCCCCAGCTGACAATAATAAGAATGGTGTTGTTATTCTATTCCATAAATCCTTGACTGTTCATCTACAACATGAATCTAAAGACACTAATGGTAGGTGGATTTTCTTAGATGTTACAGTTTATAACACGCCAATCTCTTTTTGTAATGTTTATGGCCCGAATGATACGGACTCATCCTTTTGGTCTTATTTTTCCACTCTCTTCTCCTCACATGCTGCTGACAATTTGGTTGTGGGTGGAGCCTGCTCATGGACCCCTTTCTTGACCGAAAATCTCAAACTGTAGTGTAGTTCCTATTTTCCCAATAGGCCCTACGCATTGGAATAACATAAACAATTGTATGGACGTAGAAGTGCGGGTCTTCCAGGTCTCTACTGACTATGCTAAACTTAATTGGGTTTGTTACCAACTAGCTCAGAGGTCACTGTAAACTTTCTTGACTGAATAGGAAGTGATCAGCTTCCCTGGTACAGACAAGAAGGGATTCAGTTTTCCAACAACCGCATAAACATGACAACTTTGCTCCTCAGATAAGAGTCAATCTCTAGAGTCATGTGAAACAATAGACAGTTATTTTACTCAGTCAGTTGTGCAGATCACTTTCACAAGGATGCAGAGAATAGAGAGACGGGCGTTTTCAATAAAAAGGCATTATTTATTGAACAGTCTTTCTTCTCGTGCAAGAGAAATGAATTGCCACAATTGCAAGTCTTGTTATTATAAAAAGTGCGCACAGTAAAATGAGGATTGCGAAATAATACTGTAAAAGCATTGATATGGTTTCTTAGCCATACAATGGTTAAAATGAATAAAATATATACATTCATATATACATTCAGCTAACGTACTCAACTGGTGCTTCTAACTACGCCTACCCCAGTGTACCTGACCTAAGCCTAATACTTGGAAGGGAGTAAGTAAGTAGCAGTCTTAGTAAAGTTGGTTTTGCCAAGGTTTGCTTCAAGAATTCTCTCTAAGGGTTTAGTCAACACCATACCTCTGGAATAGAATGTTGGAGGTCTTGTATCTCCTTCCAGGACTCGATATCCCAGTCACTCGCAAGAGTAGGCTGGAAACGCCGGAGCTGGATTTTCTCGGCAGGAGAAAAGACAGCGTCTCTCTCAGCGCGTCAAGGAGGAGGAGGGGCAGCGTCCGTGGGTAGCTTGCATCTGCTGGGCTCGGCAGGGGACAGCTGTTCTGCTCCTATGTTGACCAAACCATCGCTATCATCGATGTCGTTGAGGCAGCGTTTGCTTAAGGCAACGTTGGTAATATTTATACCTGAAAGGTGTCTGGTTTGACGTAAGTTTTTGGACATAAGACGTCAATAAAGATGTCACTAGGAAGCGATCGTCTCTCAGGGCTCATTAGAGTTCTATTACTAATTAAAACATAGCAAGCGGGGTTTTCCCAGGTTGCTGAGTTTTATCTTGTTGAAGAACTCGGAGTGTAATCTAGGAATCTTAGATAGTGGCTTCTGCTGTGTCATTTGCTCTAATGAGCTGCAGAGGAAGAGATTCTGAAATGTGGCTCTGATCGTGTTAGGTCAGAGACGAGTTTCTGAAATATTGCTCTTGATCGTTTATGCCATTATAGGGGTATAAATGGATTATAGCCGTATAGGGGCATAAGGTCACGGTATTGATCGGGGTCCTAGATTAGAACGCGACAAAACCAAATATATCCCCAACAAGATGCAAAAAACCTTCCATAAGGCAATTACTGCAAGAGGATTGGTTGATTCATGGAGCCCCTCTCACCCGGATGTTCTCAAATTTCCCTTTTTTTTCCTGTCCATAGATCCCACTCCCGTATTGATTATATTTTCCTCACACAACATACCCTACAATTCATTAACAATATTGAGATTGGCTTGATTCTTATCTCAAACCATGCCCCTATCATTTTAGATATAGAATATCCTTCTCCTATACCCTCATCTCGGCACTTGTGCTTTAACAACTCTCTGTGGAGCCGTTTTTGCTCTTTGATTAAGAATTCTTTCTTCATAATCTCTCTTCTGTTTCTAAATTTCATTTAATCTGGGACGCCTTTAAGGCTTCTTCCCGAGGTTTTATAATTGACTTTGTATCCCGGAAAAAGAAGAAGGCTATCTCGGAGTCCACATCTCTCCTTAAACAAATTAAAATGTTGGAACATCAATATTTTTCCGCTAGTTGCCCTGACACACTATCCAATCTTATTAAAGCAAAACTGCAATACAACAAGAGTCTTAGGACTCTGCCTGTAATAACCTTCTCAAATGTAATGCAAAAATGTATGGTGGGCAGAATAAAGCCTGCCGATCTCTAGCCAATTATCTTAAAATGAAAAAACAAAAATCTAAAATTGCTGCAATTAAGGATCCTTCCGGAGTTTTACATCTCTCAGATGCCAAGATCCTTGACTGCTTTACTGAATACTATACCTGTCTTTATACCCCAGAATGTTCCCCCTCTACTGATCCTATTGATTCCTTTTTTCAAAGTATTCCTGAATCTGCTGAGAATAGGGCTGATCTCTCTTCTTTGAATGCTTCGATCACCAAACAAGCAATCATTGATACAATCTTCCTTTTGCCTAAAGACAAAATGCCGGGCCCTGATGGCTTTACCGTTCGTTTCTCCCTTCAATTTAAATCACTTTTGACTCATCACCTCCTCTCTTTAATTAATCATTTCCTTACCACTGGCACATCACATGGTTCTTTTACTTAGGCTATGCTCTACCTGATACCTAAAAAAGGTAAAGACTCGTCCCTATGTAAAAATGGCCATGCCCATCTCTTTGATAAAAACAGATTGTAAAATTTTTGAAAAATTACTAGACATATGTATTAATAAAGTTAACTCTGACCTTGTTAATATATATCAATCTGGATTTTTCAAAGGCCCTTCCATTAAGGATAGCTCACGCACCTTTCTTAATATCATCCATTTGGCTTATTAACTAGAGTCTCCTCTAGCCGCCATACCATTAGATGCTGAAAAATCATTTGACAGGGTTAACTGGGAGTTTATTTTCGATGCCCTTAAATGGAATGGTTTTGGCCCTCCTATCCTTCAATACATTCAATTACTTTATTCTACCCCAACCACTTCTGTTTGGATAAATTGTTGTCAGGGTCGATATTTCCCTCTTCTTAGAGGGACTTGAAAGGGTTGTCCCCTTTCTCCCCTTCTTTTTATCCTTGCCTTGGAATCCTTTCTAAAAACAACGCTCTCCTCACTGTATGGGTTTTCAATTCAAATCACTTGATATTAAGTACACTGCAAATGCAGATGATATTCTTTTGTACATTTATGACCCATCCCCATCTTGGCCAGATTGTTTTTCCCTTTTACATGAATACTCAAGAGTCTCTGGCTATAAATTAAATGTAGAT
Organism: Lissotriton vulgaris; assembly: GCF_964263255.1. Lineage (NCBI taxonomy): Eukaryota > Metazoa > Chordata > Amphibia > Caudata > Salamandridae > Lissotriton > Lissotriton vulgaris. The sequence continues at coordinate 1,585,180,402 of NC_141687.1, forward strand.
ACATGTGAAATCCTGCCTCTTAACCACATCGCTGCTTGCAAGGTTCCCCTCCTGTGCTGGACCACAATTAAAATGGGTGTGTTCAAACGCGAGCACTGTGCTGCATGACGAGCTGAGCTCGTCATGAGCATGGAAGGGGTTAATAACTTCTATCTCCCTTCCATGTTTATAAATACAGGCTATGAGTGGACCTCTAAACATATCAAATGTCTTGGTATTCTATATGCTAACACCATCAAGGAAACTAATACAATCAATCTTGCAGATATCCTAAAAAAAAATGTCCGCCCTGATTGATGGTTGGTCTCCATTATTCCTTTCATGGTGGAGTAAATTAGCTTCAATCAAAATGATGCTTCTTCCTATTATACATTTGTATTCATCCATGCTTCCTATCTCTGTTCCCAATTACTCTTTTCGTGTTATCAATAGTTATCTCTCGAAGTTTCTTTGGAACAATTGCAAGCCTAGGATTTCATTGGCTCGCCTACAGTCGTCCAAGGAATTGGGTGGTGTCTATTTTTCTAATATTCGATGTTACCATTCTGCATTCACTCTCAAGAAAATTTGGACTACTTTATCTGAGACATCAGGTCCACCTCTAATAGCATGGAGCTCATTGGAGCAAGCTCAATACTCTCCTTTTTCTTTTATTTCTGCTGCATGCTTGTCTCAACCCCCAAAACGCTTCTCTTCTCCTATTTTTACTCATTCCAAAGCAATAGCTACCTCTCTGCTTCACTCCCACTTTCCTTCTGCTGACCCTTTTTTACATACTCCGATTTGGTTTCACAAATCCATTAAGAATACAAACTTTTTTTATTTTGGAAAGAATGGATCGACAAGGGTATTATTACACCTCAACACTTAATGAAAGATGGTTCTTTTATGGATTTTACTGATCTCCAAACCTCTTATAATGTTTCTTCTTCTCACACCCTTCACTATCCACTGCTCAAGGAATCTCTCACCCGTCTCTCCCTTCAGGGTACTCCTGCAACTATTACTGACCAAACTCTCTCTGCCTCCATCAATTTCTCTACTCAATTTAAAGCTTCTACTATATATAAAATATTATTTCACTCTCCGAAAGTCAATAGAACTTGCATGGGAAGAAGATCAGGCCATAGTACTTCCACTGCACACATGGGATTCCCTGTGGACAAAAAATTCACACTTCCTCACGTACTGCTAGCACTACTCAGACCTTCTATTATTTTTATGATACACTTTTTCTCACCCCTTATGACATGTATAAATTTGGGTTAATAGACTACCCAAAGTGTTGTTCTTGTTCTAACAATAACAGTGATTTCCTTCATATGTTTTTCCTTTGTCCTCTAGTTAAATCCTTTTAGTCTTAAGTTTGGTTAAAACTGAATGATATTTTATTGACTAATGTTCCTTTTGGGATTTCACATGTTTTTTGGGCAGTTGCTCTTCTGTTTGGGATGTTCATGGTAATGTGGGTAAATGTATTGATTTATTCTTTGTTATCACTTTCCAAATTATTACTACCAACTGGAAGGACACTTCAAAAATTTCATTTCAAGCTTGGTGGAACTTACTATGTCATCATCATAGACTTGATCGTGCTTTTGCTAACTCCACTGTTTTATTAATCAAAAAACATTTGCTATGGTTACCTTTAACTTCTTTCTTTCCAGGTTGAACAATTAATCTTGTACATGCATTCTTTATTGTGCTTTTGTTTCTGTATTTATTCACTGTTAAGTGCCGATGACTCAGCTAATAGTCCCAACTGTTGGGTTATAGGGTGACACTAAAATGAGCCCTTGCGTTTATTACGACTTTGTTATAGCTACATGTGAATCACAAAAAAAAGATGAAAAAACAAGAAAAGTGGGTAGGGTACAAACACCCTGACTCCCTAGGCAGCTGGGTACACGAATCTGGCCAAAAAAATGTATTCTCAAGGATTTATCACTGAGTTATCAGCACTTTAGCACAGCAAAATAATTATAATCCCATTCTCAACCTGGTGAAAACTGACGATATCACCAGTTTTCCAGCGATAGCTTCCGCAAAAAAACATTGCCACCAATGAGAGCGACAACTAACGCTAATGATATGCAGAATAGGCCAAAAATAGGCGGTCATCCGCGTTAGCAGTAAGAATTTAACATCTGCCTTTTACTGTGGAAATCAGGACGACTACCTACAGTATGAGAGGGAGCGTAGCCCAGAGCCACATCTGAAGACCAACTCATGTCATAGAACTACTGATCATGCAGCTCTGACACCAAAGAAGGCCACAACACCCACCACCACTACCCCAGGACCTCCCCCCGACCACCCCCACCTATTACCACCAAGGCAGTGCAGAACAGAACAGCGGATCTTCCCAAAACGGCATTGTTCCTCACTTACACAACAGCTGAATGTTGGTAGACGTGGGAACCAATGCACACAATGTCAAGTGTAGCGGTAATGTGCTGGACAGACCTCACTATGCAGAGCACAGACCTCTCCATGTGTATATATATATATGTTGCTGGTGCCTGTACTGTTGTGGACAGTGGACACAACCATGTTCACTCAGGCAGTTGGGAAAATCTCGGTCAAGTAGCTGTGTCGTCCCCTCCTGTAAGCGGAATCGGATTGGGCTGTTCCAACGTACGCCACTCCAGCATAGTAGTGTGAATAAATAGGCCGGGGCTCTGGGCTTGCTTCACTTCTGGGAAGGCCAACGCATCTGCCAGAGCAGCGGCCTTCACCCTGCCACGAGACCGCTGCAATGACTGCAGGACTCCTTGACACAGGCCCCCTGCGAACGCAGCTGCACAGCACCGCAGAGTTATGTCTGTACAGACTACTGCCTTCGATATACAGATTGCAGATGACGCAGTCCAGTAGGCAACAGACATTGCTCCCATTGCTGCCTGCCTGGAACACGCACAATCGCTGGCTGTGCTTCAGGTGCCACTAACTCTGTGCAGCTCAAATGAACACCACATGGCTGTTGGCCCTTGCTGACCACTGCCTCTGGCCTACACTTCGGTCAGCAGGGCTGACAATTCAGATAGAGTTGCGATTGCAGATGACAGAGTCCAGTAGGCAACAGATATTGCTACCAGTGCAACCCGCCCAGACCATGCATCATCACTGGCTGCGTACACGCTGAGCTCTTTAGGTGCCACTAACTCTGTGCATCACAACTCATTGGCCCCTTATGATTGACGTTCATGCTGTAGACACTCTACTCAACAATGTCACCTCAGGCAGCAGGAATATGCCGAAGGGACACTAACAATTTCTTCACATCAGCACGCTCATCTCTGATGCCCCTACCTCAGTGCATCACAAGTTATGGACCCTTTACGATACAATCTTTGGTGTGTGATTTAAGATCTGTTCCCCTCCCTTAGTTCACCACAAGTCATGGACCCTTCATGATTGAATATCTGTGTGTGATCCAATGATCAGTGTTGTAGTTGCTGCCATCACCAACTATTCCCTGAGCACTGGCTTACGCTTACCCCACACACATTCAGCACAGACATCTCTTGACATGTGACCATGGTAATAAAACGGGCAAGCACACATGCCCGTAGCCAGTTCCACTATCTATCTAACTGTGTCTGTGTGTTCATTATGTATGCATGATGGCCCTGGTCCATTCCACATTACTTTGTGCTGTTGACTGCGCATGCAACCATGTTACCACTGACAGTAGGGAAGACCTTGGTTATGTAACTTTGTCTGGGTCATTCCATGAGTACATGGGTAGAGACTGGGCGATTAGAGTACTGCAAGGAGAGTGTATGGTGAATTTATAAGTGCTTGGGGATTGGCAAAGTGATTGGATAAGTATATATTTGGACGTAGCCCAACCACGGAGCACAAGCTTGGCTCTAATTGGCTGCCAACCAGTGGCAACCCCAGCGGAGAATCTGGATTGAAAACCAAGCCTCGGGAGAGCCGGTGCTATGCAAAGAGCGTGAGTAGGCACTGCGCCGGTTCCTGAGGCACCCGCCTTTTTTGCTATGGGAACCCCTCAGCCTTTGCTCTAGTACCCTGGGTTCCTGCCTACTAAAATCTGGGCTACTGGCAAGCGGGAATACCGCACAGATGCCTGGAAAACAGAGTTCAGGAGCTTGGAATTCTCATTGTGGTATACTGCATTCTCATTCAGTGGATACCTACCCAGGTCGTTAATCTCTAGATCAAGGAATTCTGACTGTTGGATCCCCAGAGTCCCTTCCACTGGATCCACAATATCGAGCTGCTGGGTTCGTGTAGCACAGGTAATAAAAGGCCCAGAATCCTGTCTGCGAGATATTCTCAGCACCACAGCTGGATCATTGACAAAGGCGGATAGAATCTATAGAATTCTGTAAGCGTAAGCAACGTAGGCAGAGCTAGTGTACGCCATTCAGTGGCACAACTCGAGGCAAATTTTGGGGGAGGCTGATAAAAATTTTGGGGGGGGACTAATTCTTCCAGTCATAGGTAGAGTGGACATGCAGGGGCTCTAAGGAGAGCTGAAAACACAACAAAGCCTCATTTACAGGTAAATGGTCTTTTAAAGACCTATGAATTACACTGGTGCCCGCATGAGAGCCGCCACCCAGCGCATTCACACTAGGGGGTATGCTGGGAGCCGCGGACTCAGCACGTTCACACAAGGGGGCCGTGCTGAGTACCACATAAGGATCGCCACTCCAAACTTTTCACCTCAAAAAACCGTCTACTTCCATTAATTTATATTTGCCCTGAGGACCCCATCCCCCTGGGCATGCTCAATTCTTGAATTTTTTTCTTAATCATTAGGAAGGGTGGCAGCGTGGTCCCCCTTCCCTTGTCCACTTCTGGCCCCCGGGACCCCATCCCTGGGGGCTGGCCTCTTTGTTTGGGACCATGGGGGGAGCTCCAATGCCACCACGCCCCACTGGCTCCCCGCCTCCAGCGGGAACCGGCATTGCTTTTGGGCCAGGGGAGCTGCTAACATGCAGCTTCCCTGGCCCAAAAGCAATTCTGCTTCGCTTCATTGAAGCAAGAGCATGTTTTCCTACTCTTGCTTCAACAAAGCAAACCAGGGTTTGCTATAACGTGTTGGGAGCCGTGCTCCCACCCTGTAATAGCAAACAACAATGTCCCGGGGTGGGCTTTCAGGAACATTGCAGGAGCCGGCACTGGGGGGTGGAGGTCCCCAGGGCCATCAAGGGCCAACAAGTGCCCCCACCAGGAGGGGACCGTGCGGACCCCTTCTCTCTATTTTCAAAGCCCCAGGGAGGTGGTGGTTCCTGGGGCTTCGGGGGGGCTGCAATGTTCCTTTGAATATTTAATGAAAGCCCCAGAGGTGGTGATCTCCGGGGCTTGGGGGACCCAAAAATAATTCGGGGGGGCTAATCCTTCCAGTCATAGGTAGAGTGGAGATGCAGGGGCTCTAAGAAGAGGTGAAAACACATCAAAGCATCATTTACAGGTAAATGGTCTTTTAAAGACCTGTGAAGTACTCTGGTGCACTGCATGGGAGCCGCCCACCCAGCGTGTTCACTCTAGGGGGGCATGCTGAGAGCTGCGCGCCCAGCACGTTCACACTAAGGAGTCGCGCTGAGAGCAGTGCACCCAGCGCGTTCACACTAGGGGGCCGTGCTGAGCACCGTGCTAGGATCGCCACTCCAAACTTTTCACCTAAAAAAATGGTCCACTTCCATTAATTTGCCCCAAGGACCCCATCCCCCCGGGCATGCCCAATTCTTAAAAGTCACTTTCCAAATCGAAGCACTATCTTTTTGCCAAATTTGGTGCAATTCCGTTCAGCAGATCGGGCTGTAGCCTTGGCTAAAGTTTTCTACGGGAAAATGATTTCTCAACAACTACTAAATGGATTCACACTATTTAAAAAAAAGGTCACTTTCTGAACCAAGCTCTACATTTTTGCCGAATGTGATGTAATTCAATTCAGCAGTTCGGACTGTAGCCTTTAATAAAATCTCCTATGGAAATTAAAAGGCAGAAAACCCCCTTTTTTCTAAGTCCCCGCTTGACGAATCACCCCCTAAATCGACATTGGAAACAACAATAAAGTTGAGTTGACAACAAGAGGCATTGTGGACCTTGCAGTCCGAAAATGAACGCAATTTGGAAAATAAAGAAGTTAAGGTAAACTAAAAAGACATTCGCAGTGACTATTTGTATTGACATGATAAAAGAATGAAAATCGGTACTTTTACCTTAACTTTCAAAAAACATTAAAAAAAAAATCAGATAAACGTTAAAAAAGACTGTCTCTTCAAATGGAGGGACTGTAGTCCTTTTTCAATGTCACAGCTACGTTTGAAATGCCTAACGATCCCACCTCAGCAACTGTGCATATGATTAAGAGGTAACTAACCTCAAAACGCGTTATGCCATCCTGCTTGTTAAATACTGCCTTGCCTGGAAATACAGACACGTGAAACATGTTTTGGTGTGGCCGGTTTTTGCGCTGCAGGAGGTTTGACCCCAATTTCACATTGTATTGGCAACATGTCAGTACATGGTGGCGTTACATCGACGACCTCTTTGTAATCTGGAGGGGCTCTGCTGACATGGCACAAGAATTTGTCAGCAAGCTTAACAATAACAACTTGAACATTGTACTCTCCAGTCACATCAGCAGTACTTCTGCAGAATATCTTGATGTGAAAGTAGAAGTGACAAGAGGGCAACTCCAAACTAGTCTGTTTAGAAAGTCCACTGCAGGTAACAGTGTCCTGCATGCTCTGAGCAGTCATCCCGAGACTCTCAAATGGAGCATCCCCTACGGGGAATTGCTCAGGGCAAAAAGGAACTGCAGCACCAATGAAGGATACGAAAAAGTCAGCCTAGAAATGACATCCAGATTCAGGGACAGAGGCTATCCTGCTTGGGTAATAAGAAAGGCCAAAACCCGGGCGGATGGGATTTCTAGACTTGAAACTCTAGAAGATAAGACCCCTAACGTGTCATGTGAGGAGGAACATACCCGTCTCATCCTCACATACAATACTGAGTTCAAACAGATACAGAAAGTTATATCCCAGAATTGGAACATTCTCACTTCTGACAGTGTGATTGGCAAAGAGATGTCTAATCGACCCTTGATAACCTACAGGAAGGGTAGATCCATAAGGGATATGGTAGTGAAAAGTGACATCACGCACTACCCCAAAGCTCAGAATTTAGGACTGTTTGGTTTCTTTCCCTGTGGTCACTGCAAGGCGTGCAGATACAGTACTCATAAAAAATCGGTTGAGTACAATGGGGTTAAAAAGGAACTCAAACAATTCTTAACTTGCAGTACCATTTATGCTGTGATGTCATCAGTGATGTCACTGACCATGTCATGAATGATGTAATATGTGACATCATCAGCAGTGGATTGCGGGTGCGCGATATATAGTTAGCGCATCTAACTATATATGGAATTTCAATGGTTTTATGCGAGTAAAATAAGGTTTTGTAAATGCAAATCCCTAACTATATATGGCCTAAAACCAATGGTTTTTTCATTGAATTTTCAAGGTTTTGTAAATGCAAATTCCTAACTATATATCGACTATAACCTATGGTTTTTTCAGTGAATTTCAATGGTTTTTTAATAGCAAATATGAAAAGCTTTAAAATGTCAAGTACGTGATAGATAAAAACATTTTCGTATTTATGCACGCTGATGTGCTTTGAACGCTGCACCCCCCCTCCCCTCTTTTCTCTTAGTAGTACTCTCTCTTTGCAGATAGTGAACGGTAGTTAACGCAGACCTTTACCCCCGTTATAATCCGTCGTACCTGCTTGTCTCTCCATTTGATTGATTGTTATCCAAGCATTTACTGTTTTACAATTGATTCTCTTTGGTTCATTCTCTATTTACAAACAAGCACAAAGTCGCAATACTCTGTTTAGTCTTTGCAGATAGTGAAAAATCGTGTAAAAAAATAAAAGTAATCGAGCAAAATCAGTAGGCCAGTAATTGGATCTCTTTTTGACCTCGCTAAAATAGAAATATTAGGAACAACCCTTCATGAGAAATACGAAAATAGTGAGATGAACTTAGCTCCACACCACGAGGGCTGCAAGACAGCTCGACTCCGTCACCCACCCCGCCCAAAATAACGACAAACCCTATGCAAATATTAAAAATATAGACAACACACCAGCAAAGAAACAGGGTAAAACATTTTATTAAATAACTATTTACATAACTATTTTATACTTTTTATTCCCCGATCCGGCTAGCTCAATCGATCGAGCATGAAACTCATGCACTCTGATAGCAAGCGTTGCTACTGATGCTATGCAGACCAAAACTGGTTTTCAGTTTGTACATTTTTCTAGATTTTTCAATCCAAGGTTGGTTGACTTTGTAGAACGATGGCTTCAGATTTTCAACATACGGTGTGGTGGCGCGGACTGGGAGGGGGCGCTTCGCTCCTGCCCCCTCCCCAAGTAAGATTTTCATACGTGAAAGTACGTTAATGGTTTTGGTCCCTGAGTTGCTTCAATGTCACTGCCATTCTCAAATGGCATAAGTTCTGGATGTTGGGTGCCATAGTTCAGAGTTCTGAGCAGCGCTTGTAACACTGTCTGAAGCTTATTTCCACCTACTGCATCTTCACTATTCTCAAAGTAAGTGAGTGTCGTTTGTGGACCTGACTGCATTTGAAAACAATGTGATATGAAACCTTCCTAAACAGCTTGACGGAGGCCCCCGAGGGGCGGTGTGATGGCCATGGACTCGGGGAAGACACTTGGCTCCGACCCCCTCCCCAAGTCTTATAGCACCGGTGTAGCCTGAGATCGCCCCCGACATAGGCGGCCGGCTCTCGGGGTCCGGCGGAACTTTTTGCCTTTTGATGACTCTTCTATTCTGGACCTTGTCCCACAATCCGTTTGACCTGAAGACACGCTGTAGTGGGGCGCCCCTTTACCGTTTCAGTTGCCATTCCGCCCGCTTTTGCTACACTGTGCCTCTTCCGCCATTCAGCTGTTTACCGCCCGCTCTTGCGACTACAGCGTCTCGCTCACCATGTAGTTGAGTTGCTCCCGCTCTTGCGGTGCAGCGATAGGCGGCTGCCACAGGACTCTCAAAATGGCGGCCGGCTCTTCGGTTTTGGGCCTGGTCCACTAAAATGGCCCTGGGACACCTTTGAACTCGGACGCTTCCCTGATAGGGCTTGGGTCCCATTCTCAAAAGCGTCCCCTCAGCCGTGAAGATTCTACAAAAGTCTTGGGGGCCCCCGACTCCCGCAAGCTTCTGGTGGGGAGCGGCTGTCATGTCTGCTCGTGGAATGGCCACGACGGAGCTACGAGATGGTAGTGCTCTCATGCTGACACCAGCTTTAGTCTGAAACATCCAGAAACACTGTAGACTACCAATTCGATCAGTTCCGGTAGCGCCCCAACATGACCCGGAAGAGAAGAACTTGCCCTCCCCTCTTTGACTGATGGTTCTTGTTGCCTGTCCCCTCTGTTGTCATTTAACAGAACTTTTTGGACTGCTGAAAGGGGTTGTGTTCCGAACGCTGGTTGGTGGAGACATTTTGACTATATTCTTGACCTACGTTGTCGCGTAATGCGTTATATGACACGCCGCGTTAGCGCACCCGGAAGTGATCCGAGGCGCGGCGCGCAGCACGTAACGTAAGCATAACAGGTCATGTGACTTGTTAATAAAACTTTTCATTGGTTCATTTTACTTTTGTTATTTTAATGATGAAAAGCTTGGTCATATGACCTAAAAATTACGCTTTTTATTGTTTTCGAACATTATTTTTTTTAAACATATGTTATAATATTCCAGGCTAATGTACTTTCCCGGAAAATTTACAACTGTCCTGCAAGTAAAATATATTCCTTTTTCGAGAAAAAGGGCGTTTCTTCGTTCCATGACGGAGCCGTTGAGTAAAAGAGACTCGGCCTGCTGTCTTAGTCGCCGATACGCCTGATTATCAGATTCTTATCGATCACTTTATGTTGCAGAAATGAAAAACACAACTGCCCTTGACCATTTATCTTTACTGCGTTCCTACATATTATACCTTTTATCCGTCATGTAATTGGACTGCTTTATTTCACTTGCCTTTTACTGATTCGAAAACAGTGACTAAAAGTAAAAACTTTACCAATGTAAATACTACTACCGTGTTTTGTTTTAAAAACCTTTATTATGAAAATGTCAGTATACAAATACGGGCCTATAACCACGTGGGCCGGCCACGGAGCAAACTGAAATCGTATATGATGAGGAGACATTTACACTGTAGAGGAACGTAACGAGCGGGCCATTAGGTTGGAAGAACTAAGGTGTCTAACAGTTGCGGAATCGGTGGACGTACATTTTGTAATTAAAATAAGACAGGGCCACTTACAATAAAATTTTCTAGATATACATTTGCGGGCAAGGAGTTACGAGTCCCATTTATACCGGCGCCATTTTGGGCGAGGCCGGGCAGGTCCAAGATATAGTCAAAATGTCTCCACCAACCATCGGCCAGACCAGAACCCCTTTCGGCCCTGTATGCTACAAGATGGTGTCTTCCATTCAGAAAATATTGTTGGCAGCATTTTGAAAGGAAACATAAACAGCCGTTCTCCTAGTGAGTCTCACATTGTTACATTTAGGAAGAATGTTGAAGAGTAGTATGTGGAAAATCTGAAGCCATTTTTCTACAAACTCTCAATCAGCCTTGGATGGAAAAAAAATCCTGAAGAATGTACAAACTGAAAACCAATTTTTGTCTGTATAGCATCAACAGCAACGCTTGAGTCAGCTTTGTGTCAAGCCGCCATTTTCATTCAATCAATAGCGTCCCCCTGCACACATTCAGGGACCTGGTCGTGTCTTCAGATGAAACGGATTGTAGGAAAAGAAACAGAAAGGAAAAGGAAAAAAGTTCCGCCGGACCTCGGGAGCCGGCCGCCTATGTCATGTGCGACCTTTGGCCACACCAGGGCAATAGTGAAGCTGCAGCAGGTGCAAATAAGCTTCAGACAGTCTTACAAGCACTGCTCAGAACTCTCAACTATGGCACTCAACATCCAGGACTTGCCATTCGGATCTTGGCGCCTTGTGCTGGTTCCGACCTATTCACACATCGGTCCACTACTGACATCACCTCATAAGCCAACGGGGCACCCCACGCCGACTTTCGGCGCAGCATTGTAGGATGGCCACACCAGTGCGGCAACTTGCTGGACACCACCTCGGTGCCATCCGGATCTCGGCGCGTTCGAGTCACTGTACCGCAAAACTGACCGGAACTCAGCTGGACACGCCGTCTTTCGGCGCAGCATTGTAGGATGGCCACACCAGTGCGGCAACTTGCTGGACACCACCTCGGTGCCATCCGGATCTCGGCGCGTTCGAGTCACTGTACCGCAAGAGTGACCACAACTCAGCTGGACATGCCGTCTTTCGGCGCAGCATTGTAGGATGGCCACACCAGTGCGGCAATTTGCTGGACACCACCTCGGTGCCATCCGGATCTCGACGCGTTGTGCTGCCTTCGGCCTATTCGCACATCGGTCCGCTACTGACGCCGCCTCACGTGCCAACGGATTTTCTACGCTTTTTGTAGCCCTATGCCGCATAACAGGTCATGTGACTTGTTTATAAAACTTTTCATTGGTTCATTTTACGTTTGGTTTCCTAAAGATGGAAGGCTTGGTCATATGACCTAAAAATAACACTTCTCATTGGTTTAGAACATTTTTTTTTCCCAAACGATGAAAGCCCCACCTTGTTTCTGGATCATTCAGACTGAAGCTGGCGTCAGCATGAGAGCACCACCATCTCGTGGCTCCGTCGTGGTCATTCCGCGAGCAATCATGGCAGCCGCTCCCCACCGGAAGCCTGCGGGAGTCGGGGGCCCCCAAGACTTTTGTAGAATCTTCACGGCTGAGGGGACGCTTTTCGAGAATGGAGCCCAAGCCCTAGCAGGCAAGCGTCCGAGTTCCAAGGTGTCCCAGGGCCATTTCAGTGGACCAGGCCCAAAACCGAAGAGCCGTCCGCCATTTTAAGAGTCATGTGGCAGCCGCCTATCGCTGCACTGCAAGAGTGGGAGCAACTCAACAACATGGTGAGCGAGACGCTGTAGCCGCAAGAGCGGGCGCAACTCAGCTGGATGGCCGCCACCTGGGGAGGCCCGTTCACGCCGCCTCCCCCACGCCCCCCCCCCCAGGCCGCCCCACGCCAATTTTTGGAGCAGCATTGTAGGATACCAAAACCAGTGCAGCAGTTTACTGGACATCACCTGGGTGCCATCAACATCTCAGCGCGTTCTGCTGCCTTGGGACTATTCGCACAACAGACCGCTACTGACGAGGCCTCCCCCCGCACCACCCGGGACGCCCCACGCCAATTTTCGGAGCAGCATTGTAGGATCCCAAAACCAGTGCGGCACCCAGGCGACATCACCTGGGTGCCGTCCAGAACTCTGCACGTTGTGCTGCCTTGGGACTATTCGCACAAAAGACAGCTTCTGACCATTGTTGCTTTTTTGGGTGAAAAATGTTTAAATGTTTTTACAGTTTTTGTTCCGTTCATTATATTTAAAAGTTATTAAAGTTTTATAATCTTACTTTGTTGGAGTGTTATATATTTTTTTTAAAACGGGTGAATGGGGCCTTGAATCGGGTTATTATCATGTGTGGGCTTTGGAAGTGTGCTGCTGCAGGATCGGACATTTCAAACTCAAATGCACGTTCTTTTTCTTACCTTTCCGAAGCATGGAGCGCAATAGCAGGCAGAGAAAGGGTGATGCACGTGTTGAACACTACCTGACCTGGCAAGTTGCTGGCAGTGCCCCCCCGCCCGCTCCTGAAAGAGGGCACACACACACCGCCGCCCCGAGTACTTCACAAATCTTTAAAAGACCATGCGCTTGTTCATGAGGCTTAAATGGTTTATCACCTCTTCTAGAACCCCTGCATTGACCCTCTGACGTTTCCTGGAAGATTTACCACGTAACACAATACCAAGCCCTGTCAGCTGAAACCCCCGAGGAATCGTGGGGCATATTATCAAGGGGGTTTATCTCCGCTTTTTTGGCTTTAAAAGCCATGAAAGCGGAGATAAAATTATCTCCCTATTACCAAGCTGTCGCTAACACCAGTTAGTGACAGCTAAAAGGAGATAGCGACCATCTTGGGCCCCGCTTTGCATGTCAGTGATACTTATCACTAATGACATGCAAAGTGGGCGTGCCAAGATGTTAGCGACTGGAAACAGTCCCTAACATCGCTATCTCCTATTACCAACTTTTGGAGATATTCGCGCTAAGCGCGAATATCTCCAAAAGCTAACACCTGCCCTGAGCAGTTCTTAGCCATGTTATCCAATGGGAGGTGGATAACATGGCTAAGAGCATTTGCTCGATAATACATGAATATCGCTGACTTTTCTGCGATAATAGCAAGGTTTATCTGCGATAAAAATCGCCGATGTGCAGCGATAATTTTTGTCTCTAAACAAGTTAGAGACAAAAATTATCGCTAGTTGTTCGTAATATTTCCCCGGGTTTTTGCTTGCAGAAATCGGGAGGCGGGAGACTAGCACTGAAATCAGTAGTCTCACGCCTGAATCGGGAGGGTTGGCATGTCTGGATTCTCTACAGCTGGGGCCATAAACTACATCCGCAGGGGTAGGTGATAGCCTGGGACCAGCCTGGCATCTAAAATGGCTGCCGTGCACGACAAAATTGTGGCATTGGAAAAAAGGCAAGATGGCGCAGACAATGTTTATCAATAAGGATTCATTTATAACAAAATATTTTATCGCAGTGACAAATTGGCGGTCAACACTTCCTGATTTCCATCGAATCGAACGTTAACAGACGTCACGCAGCAAAAAAAAAAAAGCTCACGCACAGCCGCTGGAAGAGATGTATCAACATATATGAGCCTCCTCAGCCACCCTCAGGAAACATAGGGGATTAGGATACGTCTCCCGCACCCTCTTATACCTAGTAATTTAATTAAAACGAAGCACAAAATGGCGAATTCCCGTTTCGCTACCAGTTTGCGGCCCAGTTCGCGGCCCGTGAAGCGCTTCTACCGTGAAAAATCATTTTTTTTTTATTTTCCCCACGGGACCCTTTAATAACCCCAACAACATTCCTAGGAGGTCAAGAGGGGTATACCTTGCCCCCTTTCATTAAATTCCCCCTTCGTTTTTCACCTCTTCTTCTCTCTCGATCCTACCGAGAGATAAGATGGCGGCCGCTCCGGACTGTCACGCAGCAAAAAAAAAAAAAGCTCACGCACAGCCGCTGGAAGAGATGTATCAACATATATGAGCCTCCTCAGCCACCCTCAGGAAACATAGGGGATTAGGATACGTCTCCCGCACCCCCTTATACCTAGTAATTTAATTTTACGAAGCACAAAATGGCGAATTCCCGTTTCGCTACCAGTTTGCGGCCCAGTTCGCGGCCCGTGAAGCGCTTCTACCGTGAAAAATCATTTTTTTTTTATTTTCCCCACTGGACCCTTTAATAACCCCAACAACATTCCTAGGGGGTCAAGAGGGGTATACCTTGCCCCCTTTCATTAAATTCCCCCTTCGTTTTTCACCTCTTCTTCTCTCTCGATCCTACCGAGAGATAAGATGGCGGCCGCTCCGGACTGTTTAGAATGTTGACAGACACCGGAGAGCCAATCAGCTTTCTGCGCTCAAAGTTCCGTTTCGCGAAAAGTAAGCGAACCGGAGCGCTGCCTGGAGCGCTGTTACAGATATATATCTTGTTTTAAATGTTAATTTCTCAAAAACTACTGGAGCACATATATTGAGACCTAGCAAAGGCACATCGGGCTAACAGTCCCTACAATTTTGCCAAGTTTCGTGCAAATCCATTCAGCCGTTCGAGCTAAAAGTGAGTCCAACCGCCCTATGGAAATTAACATGGGAAAAACGTGTTTTGGGACCCCCCTTTTTTCTCGGCCCCCCCTCGACAAAACCCCCCCAAATTTTCAAGGGCTGCTCAGAAACAAAATGTGCTATTTTCCTGACAATTTCAGCCGATTCCGTCCACAAACGCCAAAGTTATTAGACATAGAATTTTCAAAAATCCCATAGGGAAAAAATCCTAACTATATATACCTACTGGCGATAGCCAGTAGGTAATATATATATATATATATATATATATATATGTATATATATATATATAAATATATATATATATATATATATATATATATATATATATATATATATATATTTTTTTTTTTTTTTAGAACAAAGGATGCCGCAACCTGCAACGATTTTTAGAATTTATTCAGTGCCCAGTCTGACACACCAGTGCGTTTCAGCCTTACGGCCTTGTTCACGGTAGGTGACACTACTTTTTTGCAACTGTTTATACTATTTCCTGTTTCAATCTGTCCCATCAATTCTGGGACATGCAGTTTCAAATTGTTTACACACAGATCACCTTATGACAGACATTATCCTGTTGTTAAATGGAATAACGCCATTGTACTTAGCATTTCACAGTCATTGAAAACAAACATTAATGTCAATAAAATGGAAAAAGGGAAATTCAATCTTTTTTCACTTTTCCTTCATATTTGTGACAGCAGGAAAAGGGGGGCATCGTTTCTCATTATTGTATGGTACATCGTATCAATAATTAAATCACATGAGAGTAGTTGATATTCAGGCAGTCTGGGTATAGTACCCTTACCCTGCAACCTATTTTCCATTATAATTTTTAACATAAGTTCTCTTTGAACGATGTTATTTCATATTTTATAAGTGCAGTGGCTGTTTATTCTTCCTATTCTAGATGGACATAAAGTTCCTCATCAAAGTTCACACCTCTCGGGCTTTTGGTCCGTAATCGTATTATGTATATCGATTCCAATTGACGCAGTTTCTTTTTCTGATCGTCGATTCTTTCATGTTGTTCTACAGTGTCTATTTCAAAGTAGCTCATGTTGCGCCAGTCTCCACCTTGGCATGTTAAAAGGTGTTTAGTTGTAGCATACGTTAAATCTTTGTTCTTTACTGTCCTAATGTGCTCCAAGATTCGCTTTTTTAACATACAGATGGTGCTGCCTACGTAGAGCATTCCACAGTTACATTGAATGGCATATACCACGAACTTCATTGAGCATGCAATTCTTTGATTGATTTGAATCAATCTTCCCTCTGGATCTCTTATAATTCTTTTATTTACACCAGTCTTGCAAGCTTTACAGACATTACACTTGTTAAAGCCATTCTGTTGTTCTTCTAGCCAGCTTTGTGTTTTGGTTTTTGGACTGAAGTGGCTTTGGACTAATATGTCCTTGATAGATGGTACTTTTCTGAAGGTAATTTGTGGACCTGTGCCAATGATTTTTGTCAAATCTTGGTCTTGTTTTAAAAGGGCCCAGTATTTTTGCAAACTTTGGCATATTTTGTGAGACTCCTTGCTGTATGATAGAATCAATCTTGGGATAGGTTGGTCATTTTCATGTTCGATTTCATTTGACTTTTTCGTTTTTTTTATCAAGATTTCAGTTTGTGTTCGATTTTCACTTTTCTTCATGCATGTTTGTAGTTCTCTTTCTCAATATCCTCTTCTTCTCAATCTGTTGGCACTGTTCTCAATTTCTCTTTTGCAAGCAATTCCATTTCATCCTTGTACATTCCCTGTAGGAGATGCTTCTGATTAGTGAATGTGGATGGAAACTTTCAGCATGCAAGATACTGTAAGTGGCTGTTTTCTTACTGTATAGTGTCATTTGGATTTGACCTTGATCAATATATACACAGATGTCAAGAAAGTCTATTTTGTGACGACAGATGTTATAAGTGAAGGACAATACAATTTCATTCTGATTCAGTGAATCAAAGTATTTGATGAATTCCTCTTTACTTCCATTCCAGATTAAGAAAAGGTCGTCAATGTATCTTGTCCAAATTACGATTTTGTCCAGATTTTCGCAATTGTTAGGGCCCCACTCTATCTCCTTCTCCCTCCAACCCATGGTCAGATTGGCATAGTTGGGGGAGAAGGACATGCCCATTGCACCGCCACAGAGTTGGTGATAGATTTCATGGTTGAAGAACATTTTTTTATTATTGAGACACATTTGAATTATTGTAAGTAGCACGGCAGAGTGTTCTAATAAATTTTTATTCCTTTGTTTTAGGAAATATGCACATGCATTTAAGGCAACTGAGTGTTCAATGGACGTATATAGAGAGACTACGTCAATTGTTATTAGTTGATATGACGGATTCCATGATATTTTTGAAAGAATACGAAGGAAATCTCCTGTGTCTTGGATGTATGAAGTTAGGTTTGTGACCACAGGTGCCAAGTATTTATCAATGTATGATGAAATGTTTTCATAGGCTGAGTCACATGAGGACACAATTGGTCTCCCTGGAGGGTTTATCATTGTTTAATGCACTTTTCGCAAAAAATAAATTGTTGGAATAGTGGGATTGTCCTTGAATAAGAATTGGAGTTCCTTAGTGTCCAGGAGTTTGTGTTCATGCCATTCATTTAGATTATTCCGAATTTCATTGATCATTTTGTGTATTGGATTTGTTGATAATTTTCTGCCTTTGCTAGGATCGAGAAGTTGACGATATGCCTCTCTTTTGTAGTCGTCCACATTTTGTATAACAATGTTACCGCCCTTATCTGCGGGCTTAATCACTATTTTGGTGTTATTTGCTAATGCCTGGATTGCTTGGTTTTCACAGGTTGATAGATTTTCTCTTGTATTGGTGTTTCTTAATCTTTCCATTGTGTCAATTTCACTTATAATACTTCATAATGGTTGACAACTAGATGGTAATTTGGTTGCATGAATTTTTCGCAAGTTTAAGTTTGTGCACATATTTATACATGTCGATCTTTGTATCTGTATAATTGAAGTGATTTTGAGGACAGGATGAAAGTCCTTTATTGAGTACTTGATGTTCTATCTGTGTCAGGGAATGGTCTGATAGGTTGATTACTAGATCTTTCGATGTCAGTTCCTCTTTGTGTGATTTCTGAGAAGGTAAAATCTTTTTGTGCTTTGATCTTCGGGTTTTTCTGCGGCTTCTGAAGATTTTGAAGCGTCTCTGCCAAACCCTCTGCCTCATCCCCTGCCTCTGCCCTGTCCGCGATTGCGAGAGATGTTCTGGTCTAGATCGACCAGGTGCATATCCTCTAAAGAAGAGAATGGAGTAAGAGTTGTGCTTTTTGTGTTCTTACTTGTAGTGGTGTCACTGTCATTTACGGTTACATCTGATTTGCTTCCAGATTCAGTTTGCGGTTGTTTTTTAGCATAGTTGCTTTTCAAGGCATCGAATCTTTTGGCAAACGTTAGTATATGGCCATTTTTATATTCCACCTTGTCTCTCATAAATTTCCTCTGTTTGCGCTGCTGAATGTCGTCTTCGTATTTTTCTAGACGTACCTCCATTTCTTTCCGCAATTTTTCAGAGTCATTTTTCTCTTTTTGCAATATTTTCTCTTCTAGTTCTTTAATCAGAATGTGTATGTCCTCTTTCTCTGCATATTTAATAAGTATGTGCATCATGCTTTTACTGCACATCATGTTATTTATGCCCCATTCTTCTAGCATATCCATCCTCGTATCACGGTGTGTGGGCATAGTAAGTATTCTTAGCCCTTGCGGTACTCGATCCACTTCCAAATATTTTTGCAAGGTAAGTATTACCCAACTTTTCTTGATTTCTCGTTTATATTGCTTTTAACTTGAAAGAATAGTTGTTTCAGACTTGAATCTGCCGTTTATTGTTGGATATTCCCCGAATTTGTTGTCGGGTCTTCCCCGATGTTAGGTAGAAACATGGCCACTGCCTTTTGTCCGCGTTTAACTTTCTGCCCTTCCATTGTTCAAAGTTGTTTGTAAAGTCTAATTTTCATAACTGTGAAACAAAGTATCAATGTCTTTTAAAGTTCGTGTTTATTTTTAAAGAAAGACACAATGTTAATGATTGTGAGTTCGAAGTTGCCACTTTCGTGGTGCGAGGGAGAATGCCTCATTCTTTGACTTTCCGCGGACATCAAAACCTCATTGTTTGCCACCCAAGTCGCTTCGATATCCAGAGACAGTGCCACAAAGTAATCGCAAGTGATTTACAGGCACTTACCCAAAAGTATATTTATACTATAATATATATAACATATATGCGGTCGCCAGTAGATAGTTTTAGTTAGGACCTATTATCAATAGGAAATCCGCAACATTCTATTTGGAATAACTTTGGCGCTGATTGACAAATCTTCATGAAATTTTCAAAACGTTTGGCCAGCTCCGGTCCGCTCTTATCCTGAAAGTTTCACAATGATTCATTAAGCAGGGGCCGAGATTAAAGGGGAGTCCCAAAACGCTTTTTCCCCATGCTATTTCTCATAGGACTTTTAGCCGCAGCTACAACCTGAAATGCTGTACGGAATTACACCAAATTTGGCCAAGAGGTAGTCCTTAGTACAGACTTGTGTCTTTTGCTTATTTGGTGTAAATCCGTTCAGTAGTTCCTGAGAAAATTACAGTTACATTTATTTATATATCTATGGGTGCAGTGCATCCACATACCTATCCGCGTACCCTAAGCACAGCCTACGAGCACCTTGCTGCGCACAAGCTGTATTTTAATTGGCTGTCAACACTCCAAATCAGGAAGTGTTGGCAGCCATTTTGTGCCTCGGTAGAACTGAGGCACAAGAAACCAAATAATAAATGTGGTAAAACGAGGAAAGGGGGCAGGGCAGATATACCCTGACCCCCTAGGCCTGCTCAGGGGGTTCCAGAAGGACCCCCAGGGCCCAAAAAAGTATTTGAAAACAAATCTGCGAGATTTGCGCACCCAGCGCTAATTTTGGCCGAAATAAAAAAGAAGCGCGGCCTCCCGCGCATCTTTGTTTTTTAGCCCCCAGCCTTTAGTAAAGGGGGATCCAGAGGGGCCCCCAAGCCCGGGGGACCGCCACCCCCGGGGCTTTTTAAAATTGTGTAAGGGGCCTCTCAGGCCCCCCAGCCCCGGGGACCACCAACCCCCAGGGCCACTTCAAAGAAGGTGTGGGGGGCTCTTTTTTTAGCATATTCATATAGTGCAAAATCAATCCAAATACATTTTCAGGCACGCGTACATTACGTTATTACTCTACATTAACAGGATGTGGACGCAACTCCGAGGCTTGAAGACTGATTTCCAGCACCATGTTCTACAGTGTACCTGAATAACCACATACGTACATATATATTAGCTGCCCTTCATGTGCCAAAAACTGCAACCTAAGCCTTTCACAGCCCTGTATTACTACAGCTACAACACTTCACTGAATGTACAACAAACATTCATGATCGCAGAAATACGTCATGTCCACCATCTTTTATGTGTTCAACAATGAACGAATATAGAATCCGTAATACCCCATACCTTCCATGTTGGCCAAATTGTGGGACTTTACAGATATAATGACACATTTCTTTTTAAGACCTGGTCAGCACTACAAAATGGACACCTGAATCACTTGGTTTCTCATATAGCTCACGACAGGACCACTCCCATAGCTCTGGAATCATGGTTCAGAGCCTCGCGTTGAACTGGCATAAGTCAGGCCAGCCCACTCCACTTACGCTTCCAGGAAAACATAACAACAAAACATTGCCCAGATTTAATTGTAGAAATTTCTTAGTTCCAGGTCTAGTTGTCAGAACGGCACACACACATTCCCTCATGGCTGGTATACACCCACACCATATCCATCCAGCACCTGCGTCATAACACACGTGACCCTACCAACAAAAAAGACGGGCGCAGGTGCTCTACGCCATTTTAGAGTTGCTCCCATCCCAAACTCTGTGATGGCCTGTCCTAGTGATTCAAACGCCTCATGTAGACCCGAACCACCGAGGAGGAGGGCCCACCACTGCCACGTGTGTGGCCTCTTTGGTCACTGAGTTAGTGGTATCAGAAGCACTGAGCGGGTGAGGAACCTGCGATGATGATGGGAGCACGAGTATGTCGTTAGCCATTCCGATATCAAGACTCTGCACCATATATGAGACTTCTTAGTGGCAGATCGGGATTACATGATGCAGAAGGTGTCCTGTCCATGAAAAGGTGAGTAGTGAGACCTAGGTGCGCATTAGAAGGAGTCAAAGGGCTGTAGCAGCCGACATGGATATAAAGAAGCGATGCAGCAATTTACAAACGCAGTCCTATACTGTATCAAATAACATGTACACTTTTTTTCCAATAGCAGGAAAGTTTTTATAATCGCTCAAACGTTCGGAATATAAACTATACAAATACTTATTTTAAATGTGAGAGGTAACATGTGTGAAAGGCCGATGTTATTCAACTCCACATTAAGATAGTAACAATTACCAAACATAACATCTTTTCATTTACTATCTTTTAGATGTAGAGCTTCAGGGTGCATTATGTCCCAGCACATGGTAAAAAACACACTGGTGACAGAAAGTTGATCTGCAAATATTCTTTGCAGTCACTCTCTCACTTCCTCTCTCCTTTGATAAAAAAATTACACACAATGTTAACTTCCTTTTTATCGTACAGGTTGTGTTTCACAAATTGGCGTCCCCCTACCCCAACACCTCTAAAACTCAATGTTTGAGGATTCTGCGATGATGCATGGCCATCGTAACAATGTTTGGGAAGGCTGCTATGAAACGTGGTGCACCCTCTTTCAATCACATCAATGGCACAGGGTGAGCAAAAAAGCTTCATTCCGAAACAACGACAAGCCATCTGTGAAAGGAGAGTGGGTAGTGTGCAGCAGCTTCACTGCGAAGGAAGGTACAATAACCTTCCAGCAGTGACAATAGATAGATTACAACAGTGTGAGAGGCAAATCTACAAGCCCCTTACGCCACTTTTGTATGTTCTATACTATGACCAACTCTATATACTATATTTCAGATCATTAAACTGGAGGGTGCACTATAAACCAGCACATACTTGGACACACAACCAAGGCAAAAGGTGAGCTACGAGTATTTTCTCCACTATTAACTGCTCCATCTATAACTTTCACTATCTCACAGTTTTAATGTTGTTTTCTCTCTCTCTTTCTCTCTATCCCTCTCACAGAATTTCTCTTTCTCTTTTAAAGTAATGGACGCTGTTGTCCACTCTGCCGTGACCAACCAAATCTGAGTTCAAGTTGTGAACTCTATTGGCCACAGTGTTTACACAAGGTAAGCAGAGCGACCTAGATATACAATGCCTCAGATTAAATGCATTAGAAATGAAAGACCTTATTTACAAGCCCCTTGCGCCACTTTTGCGTCGCTTTCAACATGAGAAAAGTAACACAAAACTGGCACAAGAGTCTTGTAAATAAGCCCTAAAGAATATTGTCCTGCAGAATGACTTGATCTCTCACCTAATTCTGTCTCATCTCTGAATCATTTTAAAGACCTGTTGATCTGTAATGTAAATCTGAATCAGTAGGCTCTTTCATAGAGACACTGCTTGAACGCAAGCCTATAAGACAAGTGAAATGTATCAGGCATACTGCACACATTAAAAGAAGGAAATATTTTCAACTGTTAATTTGACTTGTAATGTTTGACCTCACTTAGTCACATCGATCTAATTTTAAACACTTATTTTCTTTTTTGTTTTGCAGATTACCTACCGTTCTTCTATTGGACTTCATATTACATTTTGTTTATTATATGGCTTTGTTAAAGTTATGTTTCTAGTTATTTATTGCATTGTTATCTTTAAGTTACGTTTCCAGTTATTTATTGTTTTAATAAAAGTTCATTTAAAAAAAGTATATACGTCTTTTTTTTGGGGGGTGGTAAGCAGTCCTTAATAGAAATTATATTTATAATTTGAAGTATAATTCTAAGGCTACCTCTTTACCAGATCTTTACCAGGGTCTATACCTACGACTAATGGTACCTATGGAAAAGTTTAAAAACTCCAGCACAGTAACTTTTTTCCATTACCAACATAGTGTGGTGAACTTCTAACCTCTGTGCTCATTTAAGTGTTCCATGAACTGTTACTATGGTGACAGGCATAAAGCCGTTTGGGGGTAGAGTTGAAAGGTACTGGCTGTAAAAAAACGTTATATTAACCCTGGATCCTCTACAAGACCAAAAAGGAAAGCAAACTAAAACAAAACAATGTGTACCAGATTTACAATCCCTTTGCACCACTTTCGCGTCCAAGTCCCCCCCTACAAAATTAGAAGTGTGTGGGCCTCAACAACCCAACTCAAACCCCGGGAACCACCACCCCCGGAAATTTGTGTATTGTGAGAGATAGACTGTGTGACCCTATCCCTAGAGCCTTCGAGAGCCCAGGAGACCAGAACGCCGAACGGCCGGCTCATGCAGTGTCCCGGGGTGCCTACCCCTGGGACATTGCTGTTTGCTTTGAGAGGGCGGGAGTCTCACGGCTCCCGCCCTCCCATTGAAGACTTTGTTTGCATTTTAAAAGACAGAGCAGAGAAATCTGTTCTCACTTTCAAAATAAAAAGCAGATTGCATTTCCGCATACAACTTAGCATCCCCCCTTCCAGGAAAAGCAATGCCGATTCCCGATGAATGAAGGGAAGCCAGCAGGACCATGGAGGCATTGTAGCTCCCCTCATGGTCCCCAACATTTTTTATAAGACCCGGTGATAGGGTCCCCGGAGATATTAGAAAATACTGATAGGGGCTATTTTTTTTCAGTAAAATGACAAGTCATGCACACAGCATAGCGTTCAATGCCGCCCCCTGGTGTGCACGCGCTGGATGCACAACTCATGATCTGTAGAGTGCGCGACTCCAGTGCCTTTGATGCACAAATTCTACACGTTTGGGACTTGGCATTACTTTTCCACATCACGAGCTACTAACACACAACTCCCCATGTGGAAAAGCAATCTGATTTTGATTTTGAAAGAGAGAACAGATTTGTTTGCTCTGGGAGGGCGGGATGGATACCTCAGAACACTGCAGGAACCAGCCCTCCAACAATACATAAAGCCCCGGGGAGTGGTAGTCCCCGGGGCTTTGGAAACCTTACAGCCTCTCCTCCCTAGCCATACTTTCTTTTGTAGCCCCGGTGGGTAACGGGGCCCTCGAGTGCTCCAGGAGGGGAGCCACTTAGCCTTCCTCCCACAATACATAAACCCCGACGGGTGATGGTCCCGCACCTTTCAGGACCTTCAACCTCTATCCCCACCATTTTTTTCATGTCAGCCTCGGGCGCTGGGGATCCCCGAGGCTAAGGGGGGCCCCTCTGGGCCCCATATAAAATGTAATAATTTTGCCCCCGGAATTTAACCCCCCGGAGACGAATTATTTAAAAAATACAATTTTTTATCTTATTTATTTTACGGCACAGTCCACGCACCGTACACGCATCCCAGTTTAAAAAAAAGAAATGTGGGCCCTGGGGTCGCACTCCCCCTTTTACTTTCCATAACCTGCAATACACTAATGAGTCACGTGTTTGCAGTATTTAAGGAAGTCAATATCATGCGTTCCTGATACCATTTGACGCACTGATGAAGGATGTTTTCCGAAACAAGTTTGCATAAATAAAATGTATCCATTCACCCCGTGAGTGCCGAGTGGAGCCTATATATAGGCATCTAAAGCTGTAACAGGACAGGGCATTGGTTAAACCCGCAGTATGATGAGTTTTGTTTGTTAATAGTAATCACTGTCACGATTTTAGCATTGGGGCTCTCATGAAGTGTATTTGTGCTAGTAGAGGAGAGGGGGTGGAACAACCACAATTGTGGAGCATCGAACGCATGCTAGTCGTCCCGCCACCTATATAGCTACAATAGGGAGCCCTGCTATATTCACTAGGGAGAAATGTATGTTGGTTGCTAATCATTTGTATAATAATTATGTTATCATTATGTATTGTTTTATAGTTTTCACAAATCTCACTGTTAAATATCTCACCTCTAACTGATTTGCGATTAATAGCACTCGAACAGTAGATCGGCCACCTTTTTTGAGCAACACTCCAGTGGAACCAGTGGGAGCACCCACATGCTGACATACTATCCTAGGGATATGTAAGAATACAAAAGGGAGCTCCCGCATAATTACATAACATCCATGATGTATGATGGAGGGTCATATTGGCATGAATCATAAGGGGAGACCCGATGTTATAAGTCTGACTAAGGTCCCGAATCCCCTAATTGGTGTACACTCCAATTCCCGATAGCCAATGCGACTCTGTAGTGCGGAATCTCGCAGCATACGATGCTTGCCAGGAGATATACCATGTACTCCATTTCCCGATAGCCATCGCGAAACTGTAGTTCGGTATCGCGTAACAGGAGAGTGTTGCTAGGAAACTCACCACGAGGGTCCTGTCCGATGGAATAACTGCTCGAAAGCCTTGTACATATACAGATACAATTACTGATACAATGTGGTCATAATGTTAAAATGTATGTATATAGAGAAACACTGTTATAATATGGATTATTTTCACATTCGAGTATTTCCTTTATGTTTATGTGTTCAGGCACAAAAGAAGGACTTATAAGTGGTAAAATGCAAAATGGTGGCCACTTGAAAAAGGCTTACGCCGAAATGCGTCGTCCTTGTTCTACGAGTGCACAATAAAGGAATTGTGCAAAGATCTCTTGGTGTGCCGTCTCTATGTCCTTCTAATTAGTTGGATTTGGAACCCATGCGAAATAAAGAGTAGTGGCTGCTACTATGCTACTACCGTCGGCACCAGCGTTGTCAGGTTGAGGATCGTTCGAGCAGCGTTTTTGGAGTATATATATATATATATATATATATATATATATATTTGAAGCTTCCAGTTGCACCGGCAATCCCAAGGCACTCGCCAGCGGGTGCAGACTCTGCGCTGATACTCGCGGTCAAGTATTAAAGCTCAAAACCATTTCCATCAAGAAATGTCAAACGCACTCCGGGGGTAAGCGGCAAGATTTTATTTCAGCCCACAAACTCGTGTAACAGACGCGTTTCGGACGCAAAGTCCTTTGTCAATATTTACATTCTTGACCGTCTGGCAGCACCATATATGCATTGATTTACAAGTAACTGAAAGCGGACAATGATTTCAGCGCATGAAAACATAGCGGCCATTTTGGAAAAGGTTAATGACACATTTGACATTGATATAATATCATTTGGATGTTTTTTAAAACACCGCTATGGCCGGTGGATTATGTGAATATTGCCGTGTATCGGCAATTAACCGGCATTTCAAGGCGCTATCAAGCTGCCCGTTTAGTCAGTATAAGAGCGCAAACCTTTACACATATATATATATATGTACATGCATCAACCACATCGACGATTCTGATGGTTACTGATCCAGGTATAAATGCATACTGTATTAAATGCCATACATCAAGGCTGATAATAAACGAAAAGAGAAATAAAGCCGTGTATGAGGCATATCACCACTCCTTGCCGTACTCGGGGTGAAAGAATTCATCAACATTTACAAATTCATCATTCATGATCACATTTCAAATTATCAAAACATCACTACTGGTTTTATGGGGAAATGACGTTAAAAGTTCTATCATAAAGATCTTATTTCTTGTCACCCATGTTTAAATTGTAGTTATTCAGAGATGTCCTATTTCCCATAATTCGTGTTAAAAATGAGTTCATCATCATTCCATTTATCCAATCATCCTTTTCACAAATTTTGTGTCTATTATCTACCCAGATGAACAGTTAATTCCTCCCCACTATTAAGGCCCAGTGGGTGTTTTGTTTGCATGTCTATAATATAACGCGACTCCAGTCTCCGGAGACTGAGTAGTTGATCCCCCCCTCTAGGTTTTAAGGGTATTACAATTGTAGAAGTTCATTTCCCCCTCATGAAAATACTTTTATTGAAAACACCCATCTCTCTATTTCTGTGCACCTCTGGTGAAACGAAGCATGCACGATTGACTGAGTAAAATAACTATCTATTTTTTCCGCGACTGTGAAGATACGTTTTTATCTCGGGAAACAAAGTTGACATTTTTTAAGCGGTTGTCAGAAACTGATCCCTTCCTGTTTATTCGAGAAAGTTTCTAGTGACCTCTGAGCTAGCTGGCTCACAATTAAGTCTAATATATTCGATAGAGACCTAGTTGACCACAGTCCGTCTAATCTATAGCATATAATATTCCAATGCACAGAGCCTATTGGGAATATAGGAACTACACTACAATATACTGCAATGATCAATTAAACTATTATTTTTTAGTCTGCTTTGTCTCATGGGGCAGTTCTTTATCAATAAATATAAATATAAATACATAGATAAATATAAATAAATATATATATATGTATATAATATATATATATATATATACACATATATATATATATATATATATATATATAATATATATATACAAATACACATATCAATAAATATCAATATAATCTAATAAATATGTATTAAACCAACGAATCCTCTCAATTGTAAAAATGAACATCATCTAGTTGATATTGTCTTATTGTGCAAATTTCTAAGCAAAAATTACATGTGAACACCATATCAATGAGACAATGATTTTCACCACTTCCCAATCTCTATTTTTTGTATGCTTTTTTGTGGCGTTTTATGATAAATCCCTATTATTCATGGTGTCTGGTCTTTACAATGAGACCCTAAGAATATGCCCAGCTGTCTGATCTTTTTCTCCTAGTTTGCTAAGTTACTATATATATATATATATGGTTTCCTGAAGTAAAATGGCTTCTCATTGCTGGCAAGCGGAGAGACAAAGAAACATAATGTACAGAGGAGAAATTATCTTAGTTGGGTTTAATACTGCAATTGGATGACTCATTGCCCACTTGGGCCTTATTCACGTGAACCTTACAAACAAGGGTTCCCAAAGTAAAAACTACCACTAAACTGGTTCAATCGGGCACTAGACCCTATACAGCCAGAGTATAACCCTTACTGATGCAATATATGTAATGCGGTAATACAATGTTTAAACCTAACACATTGTTAATAACTGAAATTGTACATAAACGGGTAACAATTTATTGATGGAAAATGTATTGACGATATATATTTGTGCAAAAACAAATGTCGGCAATGTGCAAATTAATTATGTCCTAGTAATCGACAATGAGAATTAATTGTCCTTTATTTTAAGTTGATGTAAAAATGTGCAGCTGAAATATTTAAGAAAAGCTGAAAACAAAATGATTGTGTTAAAACAAAAGATAACGCTGTAAATTTCCAGTGAGCTTGGTAAACTGGTTGTCAAGACTACGGGTAAACCATCACATGATCCAATGAGCACTTGACATGTTTAAAAACACTGACGTAATGTTTTTCTGTATTGTGAGCAAGACGGTTGTGACCGTCGAAACGCGTCAATCTGAGCACTAAAAGAAAATAAACTTGTTTCTGAAACAAGACCCCACGGAGCCAGCGCCTGTTTTCTAAGTACAGATCAACAGGATTGGAGAGAATATATATATATATATATATATATATATATACATATATATATATATATATATATATATATATATATAAAGCATGGGTGTAAAATCCGTTCCGCTCGCGGAATTTGCGGATTTTCAGCAAATTCGCAATCCGCGAATTCTCGCGAATTTCCTGAAAAATCGCAAATTCGTTTTTTTTTTCTTGGTGATACAATATTGGGGCGCGCGGCGTTTACTTACCGTCATTCAGCGTTTTCAGAGTTGTTTTTCTCCATGTTTTGCGTGTGCTGCACCATTTTGGATCTTCATCACCGAGTGTAACTGGATCGAAGAAGTCATCATCATCCCGTAAAAAGGTCCAGCCCACCATTAGAAGCATGTTGTTTTCAGATGCGCCATTTGAACGCAACCACCCAATGATGCGTCTGTATAACACTATGCTGGCTAAAATGCTAGCGCTGGACCTTCTCCCTTTTTCTTTTGTGGAAGGGGTGGGTTTTCTTGAATTAGTGGCAACGCTCTGCCCTAAATGGAAGGTTCCTAGCCGGTTCTATTTTGCCAGAGTTGCGGTTCCGGCACTACATGAAGATGTGCTGGAGGTGATTGGGACAGCTTTGCAGAAGTGTGCTGTTCACGCTATACATCTGACAACAGACAAGTGGCCCAGTTTCCCAGCCGTTGATTACATGTGCATCACTGCACACTGGGTCTCTTTTTCAGGGGTTAAAGCAAAAGTAACTGCAGGTGTTGACCCGGACAAAGTTTATAAAGCTGCTCGGAAACATGCAACACTAGCCATGTTTGCCATGGAGAAAAATCATACAGGAGAAAACATTTTGCATGAGTTTAACACAAAGTTCTTTCAATGGCTGTCCCCAAGAAAATGCATGATTGATTATGTTTCCACGGATAATGGCGCCAATATAGTTAAGGCCATGGATAAGGGTAACTATTTCAGAGTGCCGTGTTTGGCGCACTGTATAAACTTGGTTGTTAAAAAATTCTTGAGTGGAGAAAGTCCAGTGTGCGAGTTACTGACCACCTTCCGAAGAATGTGCACACATTTCAACCATTCTTTTAAGGCCCGGAAGCAGCTGAGGTGCCTGCAACTTGAACGTAAACTGCCAGTGAAAGCACTCATCCATGAGGTGGTAACATGTTGGAACTCAACCTTCTACATGCTTGAGCGTCTGTATGAGCAGTATGCAGTAGTCGATCAGTATTTCTTTACACAGGGTATACCTATGATGGAACTGAGGATACAGGTGGAGCAATGGAAGATAGTTAAAAGCCTGACAGACATGCTTCGTCCTTTTGAGGTCTTCACGCGTGCAGTCAGCAGGGAGGACTGTAATTTGGGGAAAGCTATCCCATTGTTGCGCATGCTAGAGCACCAACTGAAGGCGGTGTCTTCTACGATTCAAAAAGAGGGAAAGGAACAAGCATTTGAGTTGGCGGAGAAGTTATTACAGCGCCTACTTTGCGATGAACGTCTTCAAAAGATCCACACAGAACAGCATTACGTTTGTGATACTATTCTGGATTCACCGTACAAAAAGGCAGTGGCAGGCAGAGTATTCTTTCCTTTTGATGACGCAGATGTTACAAAGTACAAACATTGGCAAGCTGTGTCAGACAGTCGGTTTGAAAGAGAATGGCAGGAAATTGAAGGAAAATGTAGTACATCAGCATCAGCAGGCCATCTGGAGTTAAAAATTCACATCTGCATCTGTGGCAGAAGTAAATGATTTTCCCTCTCAGCCGTTAAAGACACCAGCAACTGTATCATCTGCACCAGACACAACAGAAACGTTTTGTGAAGAAGAGGATTGGCTAACTCAGCTTGGGTTTGCTTCTCAAAAGGTCCCAGCAAAAAGTAAGAAAAGAGGAGGAACCATGGAGAACCTTGAGTCGATGGTGCAGGACTATCTGAATGACTCAACAGAGGTCTATGTTCATGATGACCCATTGGTATAAGAATTGGCTTGGTAGTTTGGTCTGCCCTGTTCCCATGATGCACTGGGCCAGGGTCAGACTAATTTGCATATAGCCAAGTTCTGAGCTGGGATGGTGCAGTGAGCTAAAAAACGGTGATGGATCAAGCCCTGATCTTTGGACTGGGTAAGAGTGGTCTGCTTAATTCAGACACTCTGTTCATCACCACCCCCTTTTCTGAATACCATTGGCGTATTGGCATGGGAAAAGAGAATTGTGGCCAGAGATCACCAACCTGGCTATAAATTACTTGTCTTACCCACTCGCAAGCGTGTCTTCTGAATGTGTTTTCAGGACTGCTGGAGGCATTGTAACTTGCAAAAGGACCCGCCTCTTGCCCGAAAATGTGGAGAGGTTAACAATGATCAAGATGAATCAGCACCTCATACCACCTGATTACAAAATACGAGAATGCACGCAGGAAAAAGACGAGGAGGACACCAACTTAGATGAGGGAAGTTCTTCTCTGTTAGGTGACCTATTCTCAGAGTTTGAGGACTAGCTCTTCTTCCCTGACACCGAGCCCTGAAAATGAGTCAATGAACCACTAACTTTCTTTTTCGTCTTTATTCACTTTTATTCCTGTGTGTCTGTCTTTCTTTGTTTTGCAAAATCTATATAAAAAAACTTTAATCACCTAATCACAAAAACAAGCCCATCAGCAGAACTGTCTTCATTTATTTGCTTATTGATTTGAAGGTGCTGCAGTCTGCATTCCTCAGGTTCACAAGTTCACAAGAACATGCTCCTCTATCCTCCTCCTTGAGACTCCTATTTCCCTCAAAGCAGATGGGTGGGTTAAGCCCAATGAAGAAAGACTCTGCACTTGTGGGGGTGTTCTACTTCTCTGCGGGTGAGTTGACAGGTCTGGGGCATTGCTGTGAAGGTCTAATACCGGATAAAAGTGGTTTGGAGAAAATCGGAGCAGAAAAAGATTTTGCGCTTTTGATCACTTGCCTGTCTTTGGGGTGCTGTTTGGTGGGCTTTTAGGTTGTTGTGGGTGGGTTTTGGGGTCTGGGGGCACTGCTGGCACAGTCTATATTGATTGCATTTGTTTTTCAGGAAATCCATGGTGGAAAAGGGGAGTTAGGGCCCAGCTGCACAGCGTATTTGGACTGAATTGAAGGTAGTAGGCCCATTTTTGCTTTTTGCCTGTTTGGGGGTGTTCTGCTGTTTTGCGGGTGGCTGCAGGGGTCTGGGGCCATTGCTGGGAATGTCTAATACCGGATAAAAGTGGTTTAGACAAAATCGGAGGTGACATTTTTGTTGCGTTTTTGCTGACTTGCTTGTCTTTGAGGTGCTGTTTGGGGGGTTCCGGGTGTTTGTGGGTGGGTTTTGGGGTCTGGGAGCACTGCTGGGTATGGATACTTTTGATTGCAAGAGGTTTGAAGCAAATCCATGGTGGCAAAGGGGTGTTAGGGCCTAGCTGCAGAGCGCGCGTGGAGTGATTTTGTCCCCATTTTTGTAGTTTTGCTTTTTGGCTGTTTGGGGGTCTTCAACTTCTTTCCGCCTCGGTTGACGGGTCTGGGGCCATTGCTGGGAATGTCTAATACCGGATAAAAGTGGTTTGGACAAAATATGAGGTGAAAATTGTCTTTGAGGTGCTGTTTGGGGGGGTTCCGGGTGTTTGTGGGTGGGTTTTGGGGTCTTGGAGCACTGCTGGCACAGTCTAATGTAGATTGCATTTGTTTTTCAGGAAATCCATGGTGGAAAAGGGGAGTTGGGGCCTAGCTGCAGAGCGCATTTGGACTGAATTCCAGGTGGGCCCAAAGTTTTCTAAGTGTGGCTTTACCTTTTGGCTTGTAGGGGGTTAAACTTGTTTTCGCCCGGGTTGGCAGTTCTGGGGCCATTGCTGGGAAGGTCTAATACCCAAAAGAAAGTGTTTTGGAGACAATTCCTGGGGAAAAAGTTTTTGCATTTTCTGAGATTTCGCTCACTCTACCGTTTTCGGGGGGCTGTTTGTGGGGGTTCCTGGTGTTTGTGGGGTGGTTTGCGAGTCTTGGAGCAATGCTGGGTATGGATACTTTTGCTTGCTTGCAAGTGGTTTGAATACAATCCATGGTGGGTAAGGGGGGATTTGGGCCTACTTTACTTTCAAAGTACGTTTTGTCACCATTTTCTACTAGGCCTCGTTTTTGGAGATCTGATTTGGGGTCATCTAAATTTTTGCGACTGGGTTTAGTAAGGGTCTGGGAGCACTGCTGAGAAGGTCTAATTTTGTTCTAAAACACAGTTTACAGTACACTTAGCTTGATGGGAAAGATCCGCTAAATAAATTCACCCATACCTATTTATCCTTCAGAAGGAGACTCAGACAGAGTACGCACTTTCAAAAATATTGTACTGTTTATTAGGAAACTGAAAGTGTCACTTTTTGCACTACACAGGGTACATACCTTATATTTATTTGTCAGTGGTGTTCTAATATCACTTTTCAGCCTGTGAAATGGGAAAAAAAGGATGAAGTCAGGCTTCACATTAGCGAGACGCAATTCAGCATCGGCCAGGCTGGCAGTGGACAGGGTGTCTTCTGGTCACCAACATTGATGGACGTAGCGTCAGATGGAATGGAGGAGTCCCGCTAATAAGAGGAATGGTTTGATGCATGCAACTTACCAAATTCAACAGGACAACTACAACAACATACAGATACAGTATCAGTTCTTTTCCATTTATCTTTTAAGTAATGTTATTGCTGTGAACTTCTATGAGTGTGACTCTGCATTTCTTTGATCTCTGCTTGTAAATTCATCCCTACAGCCATTGTATAGGTTTTACTTCTGCTATTTTTCAACCTAATTTAATGTAAGAAGTGTTTCTCTGAGTGCAGAGATAGGCAGGTGAAAACGCATAATTATTACTGCAGCCCTGTACTGTCGCATTCTTTCATTCACGGTTGTCGAAAGTACCACTTACTTTTCAGTAACCATGCATGCAGTAGTGCATGCACTTCCTTTATGTCACTTAAAAGATTTATGGATCGCTTTGTACCCAAAGATTTGTTTATCTTCAATTATTGTTTGTCCGTGCTGTGCTTTTGTTTTCTTCTCTCAACAAAACTTTCCCAAAAACCCCCATTCCCATCCATTTTCCCAACCCTAACCCTCTTCCCCCCGGCTGTGTGGTTTTGATTGATGTGTGACTAAATGACAGCAATACTTCCACACACTTGCTGGGGAGGATAAGGTCATAGCAACAGGCTGGTTAAGGAATCCGAGGTTATATTCTTACTCAGCTTGACACGGACCCATGACTATTGGCAAATGAAAGCAGATTTCCATGTGCGCCATCAACTTGATTGATCATCAAGAACATCCTCCTCCTAGACATGGCAAATGATTACGCTGCTGTGTCCTTCACCTTCAGTACTATTTCTTGTAATAGTAGCCAATGTCAAAGAAATTCAACGCAAGTAGTAGTTATACTTTTAATACTTTACCATTTGTTAGGCTACATTGTTGCACTGTTCTAGTGTACTCTCACCTGCTCTATTCTCTATCGTACCGTTCTAATGCTACGGTAAGGACAAACAAGGTTTCATTTTCTTTTTTTCAGATGCTGCAACTGCCACTGTGTAACACCACTAGTACCACCGCAATGATGACATTTAATCCTCCCAGGATTACCAACCTTAATCGCCATATCCCGTGCAGCCAGCCCTGTGCCTAGCCCTATTTCCAAACACAAATTACAGGTAAGATAAGCGTTTGGGGGGAGGTAGAATAATGGAGTATTAGGAGAGACGAGAGACTGACGGTAGTACTAGTAAAGTCATAGGACTATTGAATACACTTACTCTGTGAGAGGCACTTAATTCTGAAAACATTTGGGCAATTAATTACACAACTTGATTCAAGATGCCACTTAAATTTCAGGAAAACAAACTTACTGTTAAACCCCCACCCACCAGCCTCAAAAGCAGTACAAAAAACATGTATGCTAAGATAAAGTTTAAAGTATATTTATATCCCTAACAAAAATAATCTTCCGCAAGACCCAACCCACCCCCACTCCCTAACCCCAACGAATGTCCGTGAAAAGTCCAAAAAACCCAACTCCCAATTCCCACCCCCAGAAGTCTTTAAAAAAGGGGCAAGGGACAGTCTCCTCCTACTGCTGGCTGCTGTTGACTTTTCGGGCTAGGTCGGCATGCTCCTTGCGGAGGATCTCGAGCAGGGTTTTGGTGTTGAGCAGCTCCTGCTCGAGGTAGGACACCCTGAGTGAAAGGCGGTGCAACCTTTTTTTGGTACTGCTATGTGGGGCAGCTGATTTTTTTGCTGCTCGGCGGTGGCGGGTGGCTGCGGTACCCCGGCTCCATACCGCTGGAGACCTGCTACACAGACTGGCTGACCCAGGGAGCGCAGAGGTGGATGCAGGTGTCGCCGTGGATGTTGTCGACGTACTCTGCATGTCCTCCTCCTCCTGGCCACCAGCCGCCGATATTCGGCGACAGTCACCTCCAGCCTCCGTTGCCGGGCCCTTTTAGCCAGCTCCTTCTGTGTTGGTTTGGAAGGAGCATCTATATGAAGAAAGAAAGACATAGTCTGTAACCAATGCTCTTTAAGATTAACACAAAATGATTCAGCAGAAAGTTGTTTCACAGTAGAACTAGCAACTTGTAAGCGCAGTACATAACTATTATGGCCAGTATCTATCTAACCTCCCACTTCTTCATCCTTGCTCTAACATTAGTGGGAGTTTAAGGAATCAATTCTACGAGCACTATGGACTCACTCCATTAGAGTCGACTATGACAGTACACCAGTCTTATTCTTCTTCTTCTCTCTTGTTTAGCAAAATTGGTACGTTAACTTCTGCAAGCAGGCATAATGACAGCGCAGTCAACTTGCACCCGAGAAAAACAGACGCCCCCCCATGATGAGTGAGACAGACTTGCGTTACTGTACCAGTCCAGTAAATGCAGATGGTGATGCTCTTACTTTTCTATTACGGGTTGCACTGAGAATACTCTGTTACAAGGGCTACTGCTTAATTAATTTAACTTTCACCCTACAGTGCCAATGAATACTAGAAAAAAGAAAATGAAGAAGATAAATAATCTGATTATCTATCACTGCACATGGTATGTATTTGCTTACATATGGGATAACTTTAGGTACTTTGCTTTTTATTGAGTGAACAGTGATACATCCACACATGAATGACCGAGTTCTACTAAACTTATTAACAGAGGTAGTGAGTGGCCATCGTAATAGCCGGATATATGCTGTGCTCGCAATACAAACTACTGCTACTATTTATGGTAGTATTCAGACAAAAGTAATTGAAAACTTCTTCTCCTTGCCTTTCATACACTGGGATGGACGTGCGGGTGCGGTGTTACATGCTCTTCAAAGTAACACTTAGTTCATCCAGTGACCGTCTACTCTCTCTAGATACACATATGCTATCTAAGAGTCAGATAGTACAATGATCCAGGCATCCATCCATTCAAACTATATGTCAATCATTCTTCTTCATGTCTCTCATCTGGACAAACCTTACACTTTCTCATGGGAAAACAACCTTTTCATTTTATTTGGGAAACCACAAGCCATACATCCGTGCTTGACTTGCATTTGAATTTCAACCAAAGGATATATTGCGCACACATACAGTTTCTGTTTCACCCACCCAGGCTGTTCTCCTTCCACCCATCCTTGCTTCATCCTACACCCAGCCATGCATCATATTCCTTCCCAGCCACCTCGGGAACCAATCAAACACGTATCATTCTTCTTTGTCAGTTATCATTACTTTTAACTTGCTTGTCCTTCCACACTTACTTACACCCTTCTTTCGCTTTTCCTTCATCCCATCCATCAAGTTCATCTCAGATCTGATTTGGATTCTCGAAAAAAAATTCACAGCTGAGTTGAAGTAAATTTAGAGGAGGCTACTACCTGGTTAATAAAAATGTTGTTCTAAATTTAACAGTATAGTAACTTAATGTTGAACATATATCCTACACCCGTGCAGAGAGCACACTCTGCAGTCTGCAATCTCAATAAGTAAGAAATATAAGAGCTTACCACTGCCCGCCACTACCGTGGCAACCCGCACAGCAGTTTCCTCCGGCACTTGCACCGCCTCCTCCCCAGAAGTGTCCTCCTCCACCTCCGTGCTGGGCCCGGTACCAGATGTTTCACCTACAAAGTACATTTAAGAATGTTAGATGTCATAGACATACACCACTCACTAGTTTTTTGTCTAGCAATGAAGAAATGTGATTACAGAAACCAATCTAATAATTTGTAACTGTCTACTCTAAAGTAAAAATGTCCCTTTTTCCAGGGAAGGGTGCTGTCTTGCTGCACTTTTTGGCACAACTGATGAATGCTTGCTTTTTAACACGCACCATTTTTCTCATAACAGACAGAAGGTTCACTTCTAAGAACAAGAGCAAGATCAGATCATCATCACTAGGATGAATGTTTTTCATTCATTCCGGAAACGGAAATACGTCACGCAAACAAGATGGCCGCGCCCATGTACGACCGCTAGGGTAACTTCGCCTCGTTGCGCTACCAGCGGCTTGCGAAAATGCAAAAAAACACGTGAACTAACACGCCGCAAAAAAACAAATTGCATATTCGCACAAATTTGCGGCTTCCGAATTCGATCTTGTGCAAATTCATGCCCCTTGAATCCCTCGAAATTGCAGAAAAACAGTTTTTGCAAAACTGAACGCACTCAGCAGGTGCAAAAGTTCAAGCTCATCATTATTAACTATTCCCTGCAGTGCTTCCTGAGGGGCCCCTCCAGAGTTCAGTTGCCAACTATTTCATGACCCTGCTCTGACCCTCACAGCAGGCTCAGAGAATAGCTACACGTATGCCACAAAGGTCCTGTTAGAAAAAATTACATTGCAATAGAAAGCAATTACAGATAAGGAAGCAGGTGCCAGACTGGAAGTTCAAATTCAGTGACACATTAATCAACCCCTAATTCATGTCAGTTGAGGCAGGGCAGGTGTGCTTTTCCCCCCATATTCTACAGTGATGAACCAGTGGGTGGCAGTGATGTACCAGAGGGTGGCATGGGTGAGACAGAGGGTGGCAGTGGTGAAACAGAGGGTGCGGTGCTGAACCAGATGTAGAAACAACATGGTCGCGACCGTTGCGACCCGACAAGTAAGTTCCCGAACTGGTAAAAAACCCTCGCGAACTGGCAGAAACCCTTGCGAACACGAAAAAAAGAAAAAATCCACAAATTCGCAAAAGTTCGCGGATTTTGCGGATTGCGAATTCGTGAATACGCAAATTCGCGAAGCGCGAATTCGCAAAATCCGCCCATACCTAATATATATATGAGGACCGCCAGTAGGTACTATATATATATATATATATATATACACTGAAAAAAACATAGGTTTCACACATGTTATAGTTAAAAATTAGCATTTAAAAAACCATATAAATTCACTGAAAAACCATAGGTTTCACACATGCTATAGTTAAAATTAGCATTTAAAAAACTTTGGAAATTCACTGAAAAACCATAGGTTTCACACATGTTATTGTTAGACATTTCACTCATACAAAACCATTGAAATTCCCCCGTTATAGTTAAATATAACTCGTGCACCCTCAATGCACTGCTGATGATGTCACATATTACATCACTCATGACATGGTCAGTGACATCAGTCATGACTAAGCATGGGCGGAAAATCCGTTCCGCTCGCGGATTTTGTGGATTTTCGGTAAATTCGCAATCCGCGAACGGTCGCGAATTTACCGAAAATACACAAATTTGCACGCAGCGGATTTTTTTTTCTTGGTGATACAATTTTGCGGCGTGCGGTGTAAGTTCGCAATTGCGAACATGTAGGTGCGGCGGGCAGCAACAATCTTGCACTCGCGAAATTACAAAAATGGCAATTCTGCACAAGAAATCTACTAGCAAGCAGCATAGACCTTCTGAAAATGATGATTTTTATCAGAATAACTCCTCAGGTTGACATTTGCCTGCACTTTTTTGGATTTGAGGCCTTTTGATTTTCTTTGGATAACTTTTGGATTAGAAATCAACTTTCTCATATAAGCTTGTTTGGGGCAATACAGTTGCTGTAATGCTGTTCTGCAGAAAAACGAGTTTTGCAAAAGTGAAAGTATTCAGCAGGTTCAAAAGTTCAAACTCATCATTAGTAACCATTCCCTGTAGTGCTTCCTGACAAGGGCCCCTCCAGAGTTCAGTTGCTAGTTGCAACAATTGTATGACCCTGCTCTGACCCTCACAGCACGCTCATAGAATAGCTACAAGTAGGCCACAAAGGTCCTGGAAAAAAAATTGCACTGCAACAGAAAGCAAATTACAGATAAGGAAGCAGTTGCCAGACTGGAATTTTAAAACAGTGACACATTAATAAATCAACCCCAAATTAATTCATGTCAGTTGAAGCAGGCAGGTGTGCTTGCTTTTTCCCCCCATAATCTACAGTGATGATGAACCAGAGGGTGGCATTGATGTACCAGAGGGTGGCATGGGTGAAACAGAGGGTGGCAGGGGTGAAACAAAGGGTGCTGAAAACATGTGATGATGAACCAGACGTAGAAACAACATAATCTCGACCGTTGCGAGACGACATGTAAGTTCGCAATTGCGAACTGGTACAAAACCCTCGCGAACTGGCAGAAATCCTTGCGAACTGGCAGAAATCCTTGCGAACACAAAAAAAATCCGCAAATGCGCGAGAATTTGCGGATTTTGCAGATTGCGAGTTCGCAAATTCGCGAACGACAGATTCGTAAAATTCGTCCATGCTTACTCATGACATCACTGATGATATCACGCCACTTTATCGGTAGGAAAGTGCCGCTAAAGTGGCGATAATGGGTTTGATAATATGCTCTATG
Organism: Lissotriton vulgaris; assembly: GCF_964263255.1. Classification (NCBI taxonomy): domain Eukaryota; kingdom Metazoa; phylum Chordata; class Amphibia; order Caudata; family Salamandridae; genus Lissotriton; species Lissotriton vulgaris. The sequence goes on from NC_141687.1 coordinate 1,585,219,653, forward strand.
GAATTCCAATCAATGCTCTTGTTAGATGTAAAGGACATCTAACATGAGCATGAGTACATGTATGTCTGACTATATAGAACTGTTGGTGAATGAGTGGATGTGTATGTAGATGTTGGAATTACTGAACAGGTTGTTGTAACTGGTATTGGTATTGCCATTGTTTTGAAATTTTTAGTTTCTATTCTTCAATGTGTGTATCAAAGGTTATATTACGCTGAGAGGAGGTCTCCCACTCTTTCACAAGGATAATGTCATCAGTGATGTCATCAGTGATGTCATTTGAGATGTCATCAGTGATGTCATCAGCGATGTCACTGACTATGTCATGAGTGATGTAATATGTGATGTCATCAGCAGTGCATTGCGGGCGCGCGCGTTATAGTTAGCTGAACTAACTATAATAGAGGAATTTCAATGGTTTTGTATGAGAGAAATGTCCAGCTAAATATAACATGGGTGAAACCTATGGTTGTTTCAGTGAATTTCTAAGGTTTTTTAAATGCTAATTCCTAACTATTACGTTGCTGAAACCTATGTTTTTTTTCAGTGAATATATATATTTTAACTACTGGTGGTCGCCAGTAGGTAGTTATAGTTAGAACCTAGTTTCTATAGGAAAAGTTTTTTTTGATTTGCCAACATCTTTGACACCGTTTGAAGAATCTTTGTGAAATTTTCCAAAAAAAAGTAATTGACCGCTCAGTTTGTGTGTTGAAAATTTCGGGGTGATTCATCAAGTGGGGGCCAAGAAAAAGGGGGGTACCAAAACATGTTTTCTCCATGTTATTTTCCATTGGAACTTTATTACAGGCTACAGCCTGCTGAACGGAATTACACCAAATTTGGCTAAAAGGTATGTCTTTGTTTAGAGTGTGCCCTTTTTGTTAAATAGTGTAAATCTGTTCAGTAGATCCTGAGAAATGTAAAAAAGAAAAATATCGATATCTGAGCACCGAGGAGGATTCGTGACCCCTCTCGAGCACAAGCTTATTTTGATTGGCTGTCAACATTCCAAACCAGGAAGTGTTGGTAGCCATCTTGTGACTCGGTAACTGAGTCACAAGAAAAAGGGTGAAACAAAGATAAGAAAACATGAAAAGGGGCAGGGTATAAACACTGTGACCCCCTAGACCTGCTCAGTGGGTTCCACAAGGTCACCCAGGGCCCAAAAAAGCATTCAAAAAGAAAAAAACGGTGAAATTTGCATTGGGGTCGCTAATCCGGCAGAGAAAAAAAAATCATTCTATTAAAGCCGCCCAGTTGGGCCAGGTGCCAGATGCCTTTATATATTGTGGGGACTGCCACCTCCCTGGGCTTTATTTATGATGTTTCGGGGGGCACGTAGTCCCCCACAGCCCCAGGGACTACCACCTCTCCAGGGCTTTTTTTATAATTACGGTGTGGGGCCTCCCAGCCCCCCCAAGCCCCGGGGACTGCCACCTCCCCGGGCCTCTGTCTTTTTAAATAAATAGATGTGTGTGGAGCTCAAGCCCTGCCAGACGCCCAGGGGACAACCACCTTTCTGGGTATTAAATATTAAAGTTGGGGGATGCGTTATGGACCCCTAAAACCCAGGGACCACTACCTCCCCAGGGCTTGAAAATTAAAGGAGGGGGGCTGTGCAGTCCCCCTCCTGGAGCCCTCAATGGCCCTGGGGACCGCCACACCCCAGCGCCGGCTCCTGCAATGTCCCAGGGTGCCCACCCCGGGACATTGCTGTTAGCTCCCACCCTGCCATAGCAGACTCTGCTTTGCTTTATTAATGAGAGAGAGCAGGAAAACCTGCTCTTGCTTCAATGAAGCAAAGCGGAATTGCTTTTGAGCAAGAGGAGATGCATGCCAGCAGCTCCACCTGCTCAAAAGCAATACCAGCTCCACCCATGGTCACAACCGGTGAGGCCAGGCCCGAGGGATGGGCCGAGAGGAGGGCCCTCTAATTGAAAAAAAAAGGCTGGCACCGGAGCATGGGATCCTCTGGGCAAAAATTGGCCCCTCCATATAAATGAATTAAAAACAATCTGGCCATGCCCTGGGGTATGGGGTCCCGAGCCGAAATTGGCTTGTGAGGGGGGCCTCTTCCCATTTAAAAAAACATGTAATTCAAATAGTGGTAAGGCCCTGGGGGATTGGGTCCCCAAGACCCCAAAAATGAAAAAAGGGAGGCCACACAGCCCCCTTTGTTAAAAAAAAGTACATAAAAGCTGAAATCTCACTAGAGGCCACCCCCCTGTTTCTCCACCACTCTGTAAACGCGCCCCCTGGTGCATTGTTAGATGGGGAATTAATTCCCGTTGAATACTGAGGGTCCCTGGGGGCCAACTTGCCCACCAGGCACCTTTAATATAAATGCAGAAAGGTAGTCCTAGGCCACTCCGCTCTTTACACCACTCTGCAAACACGCTTCATGGCACACTGTTGGATGGGCAATGAGGTCCTCTTATATCCTGAGGACCTCAGGACATAAGTGGACTTCATCATCTCACGTCCCCGCAATGCACTGCTGATGACATCACATATTATATCACTCATGAAAGGGTCAGTGACATCACTCATGACATGACTGATGACATCTCAAATGACATCACTGATGACATCATCCACGCGATAAACTGATGCACCTCCTCACACCCAAATATAACCTTTGATACACCCATTCTAAAACAAAGACTACCTTTTTCGAAACCATAGACACACCAATACTAGTTACTATATACCCACTCACTGATGCTTAGGTCTACACACACATTCACTCATTCACCCATACAATCACTCATACATGCAGGAACTCATCAATACAGCACTATGATATGAACTCATTCACCTATACAGACACTCACACACCGAAACTCACCCATAGAGTTACTCACACACATAGTCAGTCATGCAAAGAATCAATCACACTCCCATTTACCTACCTACACAATTATTCACACACCAACTCGCGTATTCAAACAGATAGTAACACATACTTATTCTCTTATGCAATCACTGACACAAGCACACACTCATCCCTATAGCCACTCTCACAATCACTCGCTCTCACATATTGTCATTTATATAGTCCAACACACACATATACTGCCTTTCACATATGTAGTTACTCACACATGTACCACTGAGACATCTAAACACTCACCAACACACACATACAAACACTCATCCACCCATACAGCCCATCAGAGACACACTCTTGTACCCATACACCCAGTGAATCTCCCACTCACACATCTGTGCACAAAGTCAAACACCCCCACCCACACAGACACTCAGGCACCCATACAGTTACTTAGACAATCAATTAATAACCCATATAGACACTCATGTAGATACTCAATCAATCAATCAATCATAGGCATTTATAGAGCGCTCTACTTACCCGGAGGGTCTCAAGGCGCTACTCACCAACCCATGCAGCCGCTTACACCAACTGACAGACATTCACCCAGTTTAATCACTAACCCATGCATTCAGTAAGATAAGTTTAATCACTCATGTATTTAGTCAGTCATGCACCTACTAAATCATCCATATAGACACTCATGCACCCACTTATTCTTCAATACACCTTGACATATATGTATAAAACATATTCAACTTTTTTAGAAACACTCAGTCACTGAATGATGTCATCAGTGATGTCATTTGAAATGTCATCAGTGATGTCCTGACCATGTCATGAGTGATGTAATATGTGACGTCATCAGCAGTGCATTGCAGGGGCGTGTGGCACAGTTTCCTCAACTAACTGTAACGGCCAAATTTCTCTACTTTTGTCACCTATGTTTTTTTCCGTAAATTTCAAAGATTTTTTTAAATGCTAACTTCTAACTATAACGTCCCTGAAACCAATGTTGTTTTCAAAGAATTTCAAAGGTTTTTTAAATGCTAATTTCTAACTATAACATCCATGACACCTATGTTTTTTTTCAGTGTATTTCAAAAGATTTTTAAATGCTAATTTCTAAGTATGCCTACATAGGTAGGCCATATGCAGAAAGGGGCAGAAAGGTGCAGAAGCAACAGAAATGCGGAAAAGGGCAACAGAAGTCCAGAAAGATATAGAAAGGTGTAGGAGAAGCAAAATATATGCAGAAAGAACCAACAGAGGTGCAGAAAGAGGCCTAGTTGCAATGTCATGATGTGCCCCCAACATTTGTCTGACTGGTACTGATGGTAACTGACTCAGACTAACCAGGCCCAGGGTTAGTGCAATGCTAAAAGACACTTAGAATACAGTAAAAACACCTAGAAAGTAGGATATACTATGGTTTGGGGTACACTTGTGATTGCATTACCTTCCCTGTAGGTTCCTAGTACATAATATGGCAGGGGGATTCAAACTATCTCTCAGTCACAGGTGCAGAAAGAGTCAAGAGGGGAACAGAAAGATGCAAATAAAGTGCAGAAAATGTCAAGGTGTACAAAGAGTTTAAAGGGGTATAGAAAGGGGCAAGAGGGGTACAGAAAGAAGAGAGAGAAATATAGAAAGAAGCAACAGAGGTACTTAAAGAGGCAAAAGGGGTACAGAAAGAAGCAACAGAGGTGCAGAACAAGCAAAAAGAGGTGCAGAAACAGGCAAGAAAGGTACAGAGATAGGGAACAGGGGTGCAGAAGGAGGTAAGATGGATACAGAAATTCACAAGAGAGGTACAGGAAGGAAAGGTGCAGAAAGAGGGGACAAGAGTGCAAACAAAAAGAGGGAAGAGAGGTTCAAAAAGAGGTAAGAGGGGTACAGATAGAAGCAAGTGAGGTGCAGAAAGAGGCAACAGAGGTCCTGAACGATGCAAGCAAAGTGCAGAAACAAGCAAGAAAAGTGCACAAAGAGGCAACAGAGGTACAGAAAGAGCAGTGCAGAAAGAAACTACAGAGGTGCAAAAAGAGACAAGAAGGGTGCAGAAAGAGGCAGAAGTGGTACAGAAAGAAGGAAGAGAATTGCAGAAAGAGGCAAGAAAATTGCTGAATGAAGCAACAGAGGTATAGATAAAAGCAAGAGAAGTGCAGAAAGAAGCTAGAACAGTGCAGAAAAAAATCAACAGAGGTCCGAAAAGACGCTTGGGGGTGCAGAACAAATGTAGGAGAGGTGCACAAAGAGGCAAGACGAGTATGTAAAGAGGCAGGAGGGGTGCAGAAAGAAGGAAGAAAAGTGCAGAAAGAAGTAACTAGTGCTGAAAGAGGCAGAGAAGGTGCATAAAGAAGCAACAGAGATGCAGAAACAGACAGGAAAGATACAACAAGAGGGAACAAGGGTGAGGAAAGACACAAGAGAGATTCAGAAAGAAAAAAGAATGTAAAATAGGCAAGAGGTGTGCAGAAAAAAACAAGTGAGGTGCAGAAAGAGGCAACAGATGTGCAGAAAGACTCAAGAGAGGTGCAGAAACAATCAAGAGAAGTACAGAAAGAGGCAAGGGAACTGCTGAAAGAAGCAACAGAGTTGTAGAAAGAAGCAAAAGAAGTGCAAAAAGAGGCAAGTGAGGTGGGGAAAGAATCAAGAGAAAAATCAACAGAGGTGCAAAAAGATGCAAACGTGGTGCAGAAAGAGGTAGGAGAGGTGCACAAAGAGGCAGGAAAAGTACAGAAAGAGGCAGGAGAGGTACAGAAAGAAGGAAGAGAAGAGCAGAAAGAGGCAAGAAAATTGCTGAAAGAAGCAACAGAGGTATAGAAAGGCGCAAGATCAGTGCAGAAAGAATCGACACAGGTGCAAACAGAGGCAAGAGGGATGCAGAAAAAGGTAGAAGAGGTGCACAAAGAGGCAAGACAGGCACAGAAAGAGGCAGGAGGGGTTCAGAAAGAAGGAAGAGAAGTGCAGAAAGAAGTAACAGGGGCTCAGAAAGAGGCAAGAGTGGGCAGAAACAGGCAGGAAAGGTGCAGAAAGACAAAATAGGGGTGCAGAAAGACACAAGAGGTGCAGAAAGAGGAACAAGAGGTACAACAATAGGAAAGAGGAGTGCAGAAAGAAGCAAGTGAGGTTCAGAAAAAAGCAAGAGAGGTTCAAAAACAAGCAAGAGTAGTGCTGAGAGAGGCAAGAGAATTGCTGAAAGATGCAACAGAGGTGTGTAAAGAAGCAAAAGAAGTATGAGACAATTGAGGTGACGAAAGAGGCAAGAGAGGTACAGCAAAAGGCAAGAGAGGTGCAGAAAATGGCAAGAGAAGTGCAGAAAGAGGCAAGTGAAGAACAGAAGAAGGCATGAGAACTGCAGAAAGAGGCAAGCGAGTTGCAGAAACAGCCAAAGGGGGTGCAGAAAGAGAGAACTGGTGTGCAGAGGCAAGAGAGATGTAGAAAGAGGGAAGAGGGGTACAGAAAGAAGAGAGTTGGGTTCAGAAAGAGGAAAGAGAGGTACAAAAAGAGGCACTAGAAGTGCAGAAAGAGGCAAGTGAGGTGCAGAAGGAGGCAAGAGGGGTGCAGAAAGAGGTGGGAGATGTGCACAAAGAGGCAAGAAAGGTACAGAAAGAGGCAAGAGAACTGCTGAAAGAAGAAACAGTGGTATAGAAAGAAGCAAGATAAGTGCAGAAAGATGCATCTGAGGTGCAGAAAGAAGCAAGAGCAGTGCAGAAAGAACCAACAGAGGTGTAAAATAGGCAAAAGGGTACGGAAAAAGGTAGGAGAAGTGCACAAAGAGGCAAGCCAAATCCACAGAGAGGCAATAGGGGTGCAGAAAGAAGGAAGAGAAGTGCATAAATAAGCAACAGAGGTGCTGAAAGAAACAAGAGGATGCAGAAAGAGGCTAGAGAAGTGCTGATAGAAGCAACAGAGTTGCAGATAAAAGCAATAGAGGTGCAGAAAATGGCAAGAGAACAGCCGAAAGAGAAATGCAGAAAGAAGCAAGAGAGGAACAGAAAGAAGGAAGACAAGTCGAGAAAGAGATAACAGGGGTGCAGAGAGAGACAACATGGGTGCAAAAAGAAGCTAGAGAGGTGCGGAAAGAAGCAATAGAAGTACAGAAAGAGGCAAGTGAGGTACAGAAGAAGGAAAGAGAACTGCAGAAAGAGGTAAGCATGTTGCAGAAACAGGCAAAAGGGGTGCAGAAAGATAGAAATGGTGTGTAGAGGCAAAAGAAATACAGAAAGAGGGAAGAGGGGTACAGAAAGAAGAGAGTTGGGTTCAGAAAGAGGCAAGAGAGGTACAGAAAGAGGTAATAGAAGTGCAGAAAGAGGCAAGTGAGGTGCAGAAGAAGGTAAGAGGGGTGCAGAAAGAGGAAGGAGAAGTACACAAAGAGGCAAGAAAGGTACAGAAAGAGGCAGCAGGGTACAAAAAGAAGGAAGAAAAGTACAGAAAGAGGCAACCGAGGTGCTGAAAGAGACAAGAATGGTGCAGAAAGAGGCAAGAGAAGTGCAGAAAGAAGCAACAGAGCTGCAGAAAGAGGCAAAAGATTTGCTGAAAGGAGCAACAGAGGTGTAGAAAGAAGCAAGAGAGGTGCTGAAAGAGTCATATAAGGTGCAGAAAGAACCAACAGAGGTGCAAAAATAGGGGCTGAAGGGGGTTATGTTGGAGTGCCACACCTCCGAGTAGTCAGGTGATTCCCGTCCCGCCCCAGCAATAGCAAATTTCTTCTGACTGCGTTTGCAGAGTGCAGGGCTTGCTGCGATACTTCGAGAAAATCGGAGGAGTTTCTGAGGCTTCGGCAGGCATCGGGGCTTGTGTCTTTGCTGTTGAGCAGCTGTATTTGGTGAAGAAATGGATGCAATCTTTTGGCTTCGTGGACTCTTGGCGGCAGTTTCTCTCCTCTGCTCGGATGTGTGAGCGTCTCCCGCTGCAGTGCCTGTGTCTCCCTGGCAGCTCCTGAGTCAGTGGCAGGCAAAAGGGAGAGAACAGAGAATAAGAGGCTGCAGGGGTGGCGGCAGCTTGGTTCATAAAACGAATGCCCTGGAGTGAGGATAGTACTCATAAGGGGGAAAGTGTGTACCCCTGTTTGGATGAGACAGTGGCGACTAGCTCACTAGTGAAGGTCAAGTGATTTCTATTTGCACAGTGACCGCATGAAAGAGAAGAGATATTGGAAGGTCATTTAAAGATACTTTGTGCATTTTAAAGCAAAAGAGGTATAAGAGGCATAAGATTTATTCGGAGATCAGGCAAGATCCAGTGTGTTTCCATAGGGCTGAACTGCATTCTGGGATTTTGAGTCCGAAAGTTCAGTCACCCTGAAAATGGGGAAAATTCTCAATGCCCGCCCTCCTAAAGTTAAAGCTCTGCGGTTTCTGGCTAAAGAAGTGAAGGAGGCGAAAGAGGCAGCTCGCCTAGCTGGAATAGGAAATGCTCCTCCCCTGCATGACCTGGATTCTACTTTTGAGAGCTCAGAAGGGGAGGATGGAAACTCCTCCTCCGCAGGGGCTGTTATGGAACAGTTAGTCCAGGTAGAAGGTGCATTGGGGAAGGAGGAAGCCATTATGAGTCCTCTTCCGAGGCTGCCAGAAGAAGGTGATCCTGCTTTACAAAAAGAAGCTAGCGCCTCAAAGGGGATTAAACAGTTTTCTTTGTTTATTAAAAAATCAATGCCTCCAACGTCCTCTCCGGGTTCTGGCCCGAGCGTTTACAGTGTATCTAGCACAAAGGAGCATCCTGATGTTAGAAGACCAATTACCGGTAATGTACCTGAAACAGGGGACGAGGCCCTTAACGAGATAAACCGGATAATGCTCAAGTGTCGCTAAATACTGTCTCTGTACTGACTCTTCTATTGACTTTGAACATCTATCAGGCTCAACTGTTTTACCAACTTCCCAAAGCAGGTTGGTTGAAGCAAATTTGCCAGCCCCAGATGATGAACGACTGGGAGATAAGGCAGAAGATTCTGTTAAGTCAAGATAGTGCTTCATCACCCCTGAGTTGAGCTCATTGTAAGGTCACTGCCTCTCAACAGGGAGACTTGGGGCAAGGAATTTCAGCTCCAGTTGTTATTCTCGTTAGTCCTAGCCCTACCCCCAACTCTATTTTTAATTCCAACTAAAGTAGTGATTCAGGAGGGGATTTTCAAATGGGCATCAAAGATATGTTGAATTTGATTTTGGAGGAGGTTCGAGATTTAAAGAGAACTCAGAAAGCGGAGCTGGCCTCACTCAACCTACGCCTAGAGAAGATCGAAAGCACAATGGGGAGTCTTCCAGTTAAGCTTCAGGAGGCTGAAGAGAGGATATTAGCCTTGGAGGACCAGTTATCATCGGTCTTGCAGGAAGTCACAGCAGTAGCCAAAAGCAAGAATTCTCTGGAAAATAAAGTGGAGGAGTTGGAAAACCATTCCAGAAGATCAAATCTCCGCATAGTAGGTGTTCCAGAGAGATTGGAAGGGTCTCAAATGATGCAGTGGGTGAAAGCTTTTTTGGAAACAAAAAGTCATCCTACAATTACAAGGTGATCTTACAATTACAAGGGCTCACAGTGTTCCGGCCCATCCATTTCCCAACTCTACACTTCCACGTACTATATTGGTGAACTTTACCGACTTTCGTGTAAAGGAAACAATTCTAACCAAAGCATTCAACAGCGACAATTTGCAGTGAATGAGACAACTAAGTGTCGAATTTACTCAGACATGTCAGCAGCAGCAAGCCGTCGTAGGAAGGAGTTTGTGAAAATTCTTTACTTGTTCAAGGCAAATGGGGCGCAAGCTTCTATTGCTTAGCAATCAAAGTTGAGAGTGTTGGTGAAGGGGACATTTTTTATGTTCACCGATGTAGATGAAGCCCAGGAATTCTTAAAAGAGATATCTCAAGTTCCGAAGGGCTAAGGAAAAATTATATACATATTCTGTTTGACTACTCCAAAATTATTATTTTTTTCTCTTTCTTGAATAGGGGGCTGCATAGATTGTTAGTAAGGACTTTTGAGGCCTTATAAAAAGTTACAGTGCTGGGGTGGGGGCAGAATCATTAGGGTGTAAATACATGACACCCAAGTTTAATAAGGGGAAGGGAAAGTGGTGGGTGTGGGAGGAAAGTCCACTTTTTGTGGGGGTTGGGTACAGTATGAAAAAGGAAAAAGCGAAGCCAGCAATTTTTCAGATTTGTTTTGTTTATTTGCATCTTCTACCAAATGATTTTCGATACGATTGTAGGTTGTTAGAAATGTTAGCTTTGATTGTCATATGGCTAATAGGCTAATGTTGAAAGTTGTTTCGTTCAATATCAATGGTCTGAATAATCGTAGAAAGATGCAGGCAATTGAAATGCGGTTAAAAACTGAAGGTCTGGGGGTCATTCTACTACAAGAAACCCATATTTCAATCACAAAACTTCCAGAATTTTCGATGTTTAAATCTTGGGGAGCTTATAGGAGGTTTTCCTCGTCCTCTGCCTCCCATAGAGGGACGGCCATGATTTGGAGTAAAAATCTGCGTGCTGATTATGTAAATTCTGGTAAAGATCAACAGGGGCATTGGTTTTGGGTGACTTGTTCATATAGAGAAAGACACAGACCATTGACTTTTGTAAGTTTTTATGCTCCTGTGGAAAACTGCCCTCAAGCATATGAGGAGCTCTGTCAATCGTTGATGCCGGTTCCTGGCGATAAAATAGTAGGGGGGATTTTAATATGTGAATGAATCCCCAAAAAGACTCCTCAGCGCGGGGTAAAAACAGACAAAATCTAAGTATTTCAAGGTCTTGCAAAATTATGTGGCGATATTAGATCTGGGAAATCCTTGGCAAGCAGCTTCCCCTCAGAAGTCAAATATACATGTTGGTCAGGGCGGTTTCGTTCCTCATCTCGGATAGATTTTTCTTGATTTCTCATTGTTTAAATTTCTCCAAGCAAAAATGTTGTTACACCGGATTTTCTGATCACGCAATGTTGGTGCTGGAAATTAATTTTGGTGTTGGGACAAAACTCCCTAAGTGTTGGATTTCAAATAAACAATATCTTAACAATGAGGATTGGGTGAAGTCAATTGGGTCAGAGATTAAAGAGTTCTTAGCCCAAAATATTCAGTCTGCAGCCATAAATATTGTTTGGGACTAGCTCAAAGCTTTTGTTCGGGGTTTGATGATTGAAAAGGATGCTAAAACCTAAAAAAAACGAGATTAAATAAGGGAAGATTGGAAGATAATATCAAGGCACTCCACAAGGCATTTTTCTATAGTCCCCCTGCCTTGATTAAAACTCAGCTTGATCAGGCCAAACGGGAACTCAGCTCGTTTTACTATACTCAAAGTGGAACTATCTTTCAACGTAATTGTCAGAAAATCTATGAGGAGAGTAATTTCACGGGTAGGCTCCTAGCTTGTCAGGCCAGAGAGCAGGCAGCGGCAAATCATATTAATGAATTAACTCGCCCCCTTACTGCCCTGTGCACAGAGGACCCAGTGAAAATTGGGCATATAATGCTTGATCACTATTCTTTGATCTATGGTAGGCTTCAGACAGTGGAAGATCCTACATTAGAAACATTTCTTTATAATAATCTACCACCAACACTTCCGGAGACCGAGAAATTAGCTATGGCTAATCGGTTTTCGCTGGAAGAGTTGGAGGAAGTTGTCCAAAGTCTACCTAGTGGCAAAACCTGTGGCCCAGATGGACTTACGTCTGAATTTTATAAAGTTTTTTTTTGTTTTTTTCCCCGATTTCTTTCTTCAATTGATAAACGCACTGTTAGAGGGAGGGGTAGTTCCAGAATCTTTTAGACAGGGGAACATAGTGAGTTTTGTAAATAAGGGCAAGAATAGAAGGGATCCTAATTCCTATTGCCCGATAACACTGCTAAACTCGGACTATAAAACTGCTACAAAACTTTTATCCCTTAGGTTCAATAAGTTTGCGGCAAATTTGATCCATTCGGATCAAAACGGTTTTATCACTGGAAGACAGTTGGCTACTAATATTCTTTTCTTGACAGAGGCTTTGGATTATTTCGACACACAGAGGATACCAGCCTTAGTTCTATTATTAGATGCCGAAAAGTCTTTTAACCTCGTGGTTTGGGAGACACTGTTTACAATCTTGAAGCATTTCGGTATTCCATCTCAGATTATATGTTTGATCCATAATCTGTATGCTGGTGCGGTCGCCAACGTAGTTATTAATACAGTCCGTGGCAGGGTTGTTAGTAATTAAATGAGGCACAAGGCAAGGGTGCCCTCTATCGCCAGTTCTGTTTGCTTTTTTTATCGAGCCTTTGGCGATAGCCATTCGGGACTGTGACGAAATTTGTCCACCAATTCCATCAATGCCAAAATTAAAACTACACGCAGATGACATCATGCTTATAGTTACACCAAGAATTGAGGTTCAAGCAAAAGTTTTCGAGCTATTTAAAGAATTCGAGGCCCTAGGTGGCTACAGTATTAGCAAAGGAAGACCGAAGTTTTGCAGTGTGGGAGGGTACCCTTAGACTTGCATCCCGATATCCTTGCTTCTGTCAATATTAGTCGAAAAAGATATTTAGGGGTCTTTTTTCGGAATTTGTCAATGATCTCTATCAATTAGATTTTGCTCCTCTTCTTAAGAAGGTTCAGGGCTTGCTTGCCCGTTGGAGCATACTCCCTCTCTCTATTTTAGGACATGTTGCCTTAATTAAAATGTCGGTTCTTCCATTATTTAATTTTCTTTTTTCTACTATACCATGCACTTTATCAGGTTTTTTTTTCACAGGTGGAGTCTATGTTTACAGCCTTTATTTGTGCAAAGAAAACACGCCCTAAAGCACTTAGCACTTTATATGAAGATGTGGATCGGGGTGGATTAGCCCTAACCCACCTTAGGGATTAATATTATGCGTATTTTGTACAATATTTATCTAGATTCAAGGTTTCGCCACATCCAAAGCTTTCTTGTAAATATTTTATTAATTTACTGTGTAAAAATACTCAAATCCATTTCCCCTTGTTGATTTTTAGATCCCCGAAACTATGGCAGGTCGGGAGCCATGCTCCAGCCTTGCCATAGCAAACAGCTCCACAGGATAATGCAAGAGCCAGCCCTGGGGGGTGGCAGTCCTCAGGGCAGTTAAGGGTTCAAGGAGGGGACTTGCGCTGCCCCCTCCCTTCGTGAACATAGACCCAGGGAGGTGGTGGTCCCAAGGGGGCCATAATGGACCCCCATATTTACATATTCAATGAGAAGGTGGTTTTCCCTGGGTCTTGGGGTGCCCACCAAGCTCCCCACATTTTTTAAATAGAGCTCTAGCGAGGTGGCGGTCCCCAGGGCTTGGGGGGCCTGTAAGACTCCCGACCCTTATTTGAATAAAGCCCTGGGGAAGTCCGTAGGGTTTGGGGGGTTCAGTGAGGCCCTGCCTATATATAAATAAAGCCCGAGGGAGGTGGCAGTCCCCGGTGCTGCGGGGGGGCTGTGAGCCCCCAGCACAGTATGGATAAAGCTTCAGGGAGGTACTGGTGGGCCCCGCGGGTCACCGCTAAATAATCCAGTTCATGTTTGTCAACTTCCAATGCCACTAAATTCAAAGTTCAAAATTAGTTCATAACCCCTGATAACTTTGATAATCACAACAGTTCCTTATTATTCAAATACCACATCCCGGTGTTCTGCACAGGCTTCACAGTTACAAAGTCTCAGACCTTCCATCTTATGCAGGTGGTGATGCGCTTACACGGCTGGACTGCCATGAATAGTAATATATATATATATATATATATATACACACACTGACGAAGGCAAATCGCCGAAACGCGTCTGTGGTATAGCCTGTAGTCAATAAACTACTTTGTGAGAAGGAACCTCCCGAGTGCTGTCTTCATTCCTGGGGATTTTGCCTGGATTTGACGAGCGCAATATATATATATAACAGACGGTGGAGAAAAACAAGGTCCAAATCAAAAACAGAACAAAACACAAAACAGACGCTACAGACGCCGTTAATGGAAGCACAAAATGAAACAGACAACACAGTCATTAATCTAACAGATATGGAATTCAATGCACAAGAACTTGAAATTTTATCTCTGGGATTGTCATATTGCTCCAACACAAACTTTGACTATGCCCAAACCCGAATTGATTTATTTCAATATGTCCGAAAATTGAAACTACAGAAGTATTTCATAAACGCTAACAAACGACCGAATCAAACAACACAGATAGGTGATCATGTTCAACAACTGTCAGTAGCGAATATGGAGGCTCTGCAAGATCTCATAGATCTGGAACAAGAGAATACAGGCGAAGGAATAACACCCAGTGGTGCAGCATCCACATCAGCAATTAACATTTATGCTTCAGTCAAAACGAACTTTAAACCCAAGTCTCAATTCATGCCAATAATGGGCAAAGACAATCTGGATTTATTCTCAGACAACGTCATTAAAGACCTAAAAGATTTGTCCCTGCAAAGTACAAAAGAATATTGGCAAGAGAATCAAGACCACAGAAGAAAGTATAAAAACTTAATGACAAAGATCAAATCAAGATCAGATGTGGTAGTGAGATGGTCAGACAAGGGGGGCAATGTGGTATTGTGGCCCCTCAAAATGTACAACCAGGAAGCCCTGACCCAGCTTCAAGATAAGGATTGCTACATAAGGGTGAGCCCTACTCACAACCTGGGCATCAAAGAGAAATTTCACAATGAGTTGTATAGATGGAAGGGAATGGGCCTCATCAGTAAGGACGAGTTCAATTACCTTAAGAATGACTATCCGATCACACCTCAATTGTACTTAATACCTAAGGTTCACAAAAATGAGGAAACACCACCTGGGAGGCCGATAATATCAGCGATTGGCAGCCTATTTGAAAAAACGAGCATTTTCATAGACTCTTTTCTTCAACCAGAGGTCAAAAAACTACCTGCCTATATCAGAGACACAAGTGATTTTCTGGCAAAAATCTTTGATATTGATTGGCATAATAACTACAAGTTCATGACACTGGATGTCCAATCGCTTTACACCAGCATTAGACATCGAGACGGCCTCAATGCCATGAAATACTACCTTGGAAACAGACCCATTGAACTATATCACCACACACAAATGCTGTTGGAAATGGCTGAGTGGTGTTGTCATATGGATACTTCATTACATATATTGCGTTAAGTTAGCATGAGTGTATTACATGTTTAAACAGCCGGTTTGCCTTCGGCTTCAGTTTTGCACACGACACATACTTGTTGTTGTAGCTTTCACCCTAGAAGCGGTGAGGTGGTTTATTTGAGAATAACATGTTATTTCTATGCTATCAGCTTCGCCTGGTACACTTGGTACAACTGTCTGCACACTGAGAGCTGCACACTCTAAGATTAACCTAACACAAGGTTGCTGGGAGGCCTGATCCTCGCACCACATTAGACATAACACAAATAATGTTGATGCCAACATTTTGGGCTCTACGCGGGTTTAAGATAGAGTTACACGGAATGAACGTACACACTTGGTGCTGCGCATGAAGAGAGCTGGTAGCTGTTGATGTGATCTGCTCCTACTGACATTGAGAGGTATGGGGCCGCCCTGCTAAAGCCCGAATGAGACCTTCATATATATAAAATAATATGCTAGATAGGGTGCGCAAAATATAGGTGATATAGATTTCTATGGAACTTGCATTATAACATGCTAGCACCTTTTGCTTACTATGGATTAGTGACTATGCTGCTGACTCTGATTTTTATAATCTGCATTTTGGTATTATACAAGATACTGCGTTTGAGAACTTTGCATTGAATAATAAATATTTCAAACTTGCACTTGTGTTCTTTGACTCTCAGTTTTGGTTTGAAATGATTATATAACGAAAGAGTGTTCATGTGTTCCACGATTCCTGAGGTATTCTAAAGATCATGTTCTGGTTTGTCTAAGACATGGATCATTCCATAATGATCCATGAGACACTGTAGCTAGCTAGGTAAGGGGATTTCTGACACTGAGATGAGTTTTGGATCATCCTAACTCACTGAGGTTCTAGATCTCTATGCACAGTTCTGTGGGAGAACGGAAACCCTGCTACATGGCGCCCAACGGATTGGTTGGCCTTATTTCATGACACTCGAGTAGTATATCATTCATACCTTGACACCTTCATTCCCGTTTCCGGTAAACGGTGGTGTCGGAAAACCTACCTGTTTTTGAAATAGGTCTTTTCAAGCTTGAATTCTTCTGTAAACGGTTTCTTTGAATTGCTACCCAGTTGTGCTACAAAGTGTTCTTTGTCTTTTTTCACTTCCTGTGCTAACATGGCCGTGGACATAGCGCAGCATAGCCGCGTCGCGGTTCGCGACCACTTGCGGGCATATAATGTCCCTGCGGAAGGTTTGGCTGTGGTTCTAGTGGTGAGTGCGGAACATGCGTACCCGTACGAATTGTTTTATTCCTGGGTGACGTTTCCGGAAGTAGACGCTAATTCGGGTGTCTACCATTCATACACTGCCTCGGCTGTTCCGGCGGCTTATGCTCCGTACAGGGCACTGGAAGTACCTATAGATGTTTGGCAGCACGGAGTTTGGTTTGGTGGCGTCCTACCCCATTCTTTAACGGCTCCGAGGTTAGGTCCGTTGTCCATTCCGGGCACAAACTGGCCCGCCTTGGGTGGATTTACTCCTCATCCTAATCGCGCCACTTGTAATGTGGGTGATCTGCGGCGTCTTCATGATGTCGCGGTTGACGTGATTAGAGCGCTTGTTCATTACATTGGTCGTAATATTCATGGCGCAGCCCCCGCAGGTGCGCAGCTTCGAGCGGAACAGGCTGGTTTGAAAATCAGTCCTGTCTTGGTGAATTCCGTAATGGGCAGAAAGCCAGAGAATAAGGATGATTTTCCTTACTGGCTTGCCGAGAAATTCGACCAGCTGGAGGCTGTGTTTCCTAATACGACTCCGGGTGAAAAACACCGGATTCTTACGCTTAGTTTACCGAAGGATTTAGCCCCTGAACTTGCTGACTGTGAAACATGGGGTAAGACATTCGCAGCGGTTTACTCGAGGTGCTATGGCACCCCGTCTGTGTCTAACCTGTCTGCGGTCCTTAAACGTGTACAAGACGATCACGGACCGGAGTCGGCGGTTGAATTGGGTATGCGCCTGAGCGGCTCGTTTGAGACAGTTTGCGGTCTTATCCTTGCGAATGTCAAGGGGGATGCAGTGAACTTTCAGGTAACCAATGCTCTGGCGTTAATTCCCGAAGCCGAGAAACCCCGTCAGTTGGCAAAGATAATTGTGGCGGCTTATAAAACGGTTGGCCGCACTTCTAAGGGTTTAAAAGCTTTTCCTGAAAAGGAGAAGAAGCAGCCCCAGGGACAGTCTTCGGAGACAGGTGGACAGCCCAAGTCCAAAAAACAAAATTGGCCTAAAAAGCAGAATCAGGGTAAGCAACAACAACAACAGACACAGGTTTCTAGTCCTGCGCCTTCACAACCTGCGCAGTCGGATCGAGTTTATGAATTGCGCGATCGCGCTACGATTAAATCGCCTGACAGATATCAGGCATCTGACCAACGCTCTCCTCGTTCCTTTCAGGACTCATCGGCTCCGTCAACCGGTGGTGGAGGGGGCGGCAGGGGCAGGGGTGGCCAGCAAGGACGTGGCCAGCCCCGCACGCGAAGTGAAGGGGATCAGCGGGACGACTCTACGCCAAAGAGACCGCAGTTTGCCAAGAAGAAAGTCGCAGCCTTAACGGCGCATCGATATGCCCCAGATAGTGAGAACGCGGCTTCGGAATCTGACGTGGGCTCTGACCTTGCTGGACAGCGCGGCGGAGATTACCATAGTGAGAGAGGCCCTCCGTCCACTGTTGAAGGTGACAGCGACTGAGACTTTTATTGTGATTGAAACAGCTGATACACATGTTGCTCCCCCTGAAAGACTTTTTGAAATTGTCCTGTTAATTGAAGGTGACATGCAGCGAACTGTAAAAGGGGTATTTTGGGAGAATCTTTCGGATACGTATGACATTTTGCTTTCGGAGGCTGACTGGCCCCCACCTTTTGTTCTCGCAGCTCCGCGAGGGGAGGAGGTAATCCTCCCCAGTTTCGCGCACACTGTATCGAGAGTGGAAGCGCTGCATTTTGCAGAAGAGTGGGCTCTGGCGCTTGCGCCGGCTGTGTACCGAAATCAGTGTGGCTGGGATAAATTGTCCCCTAGCCATGAGATTCCTTTACGGTCACAGCCGCAGCCACAACCCCAGTATCCCATACGGCGTGAAGCTAAAGCTTCGGTCGCGGCTATCCTTGAACAATTGGAATATCAAGGTGTAGTTGAAACGTGTGTGTCACCAATGAATAATCCCCTTTTTACTGTTAACAAGCCGGACGGCTCATATCGTCTGGTTTTGGATTACCGGCATTTGAACTCGCATTGCCGTAACTGTGCAGTACAGAATACTCACGGCTCTGCCCTAGTGAATAGTCTTGAGCGTAAACGGTTCAAAACCACGCTTGACATTTCCAATGGTTTTTATGCACATAGATTAGATGGTCTAAATTCCCAATGGACCAGTTTTACGTGCGGCGGCGTACAAAAAATGTTTAAACGACTCCCAATGGGATATAAAAATAGTCCTGGAGTGTTTTCCGCCCGCATAGTCTCTCTTTTAGAGAGTTTCGATCCAGTTGCATGTTCGTATGTGGATGACATTTATCTCACGGACGACGAACTTTGGGTGCATCTGTGTCGAGTAAACAGCATAATTTGTAACTTTGCAGACATGGGTTACAAGTTTAACTTTGCAAAATCACACATTGCGGAGTACACAGTGTTGTTTCTAGGTTATGAACTTAACCATGAAGGAAAGGGATTGGCTCCTCAGTTCCTGGAGAAGTGCGCGCAGTTGCGCTCTCCGACAACGCTGAAGAAATTACAGTCTTTACTGGGTTTTTTAAATTTCGGGAGGACATACATTCCGGAATATGCCCAGCGTATCAAGCCTTTATATGCCTTGGTACAACCATCTTTTTCCAAATCATGCTGGCTGCCTGAGCATTCAGCCATTCTGCAGTCCTTGCAGGCTGATATGCTCGCTTCTGACTACTTACAGACTCGTGAAAACCAGACCAACCTGGTGATAAGAATTATCCCTGGGACGGTGGGTTTCACGTACCTGACTTTTAATGAAGGGGATACTGTACCTATTGCTTACAAGTCACACTTATACACTTCGGCTGAACTGCGTTTTTCCACTGTGGAGAAAGTTTTAACGGCTGTGCAGATGGCAATTCTTAAGGAACGTGCCCTGTCGCAGGGAAAGCGCATGTTGGTTGTCACCCCGTGTCCAGCCTTGGAGGCGGTCACGAAAGCCAGTGTACCGAATTCTAAAGTTTTGCACCCTCGGTGGATTCAGTGGGCTACATCCTTGACATCTCAGGATGTCACGTTTATTTTTGACGCCGCTTTACGGTCGCAGGAGTATTTACAGTATGAATTTGTTCATCCTGCTCCTTTAGCAATGCGGCCGTTGGAGGATTTCCATTGTATCATTTACACGGATGGTTCGGCGCAGGTTGCGCATGGCTCTAAACACGCCTACGTTTCCGCTTGCGCCATTGTAGTCGGTGCCATGGTGAACGATGAGTTCAAGTCCAGTGTTGTGCACACTCAAACGCTAGGGGACTGCACCGCACAATTAGCAGAGCTTCGTGCTCTTATGCTCGCATTGGAGTACGCTGATCCTTGTGTGACGACTTTAATCGTAAGTGATTCTTACTACTGTGTCCAGTCTTACAATGAGAACTTGTTCTTTTGGATTCAGAATGATTTTCGTGATTCCAAGGGTAGCACAATAAAACATAAAATGATCTGGGTCCGAGTGGCGGAACTTAAAGAGAAACTGCCGCTCGTGTTTGTGATTCATACTCTCGGCCACCAGCGCGTGGGGGTCCACGCTGTTGGCAACTCGCTTGCTGATGAAGCAGCGAAGTCAGCGGTATCAAAATACTTAGTTGCAGCAGTCACGAGGTCCAAAAGCAAAATAGATGATGACATCTTGGCGGCTGTTGCTGCCACGGAGAAGGGAGGTAAATATCCTGCGGGGTTCCCTTCGAAGTACACATACCACTTAAGTCCCGATAAGGTTCCTTATGTGAAAATTCCTGAAGTTGGAGAGCGTCTAGTTCCCAACTCGGATCGCAGAGCTTCTCTGATTACAGCGGCTCATGAAGGTGTGGCGTCTGCGCATGCGGGCGTCTCAGCCACTGTATCTCAGCTACAACAGAGGTTCTGGTGGCGGGGACTGTACAAACAGACGCGCGATTATGTCCTTATGTGTGACATTTGTCAGCAGATCAAGCCTTCTACTGCTGCGCGTCCGCCTCAGACACAGTTGTACATCTCTGATAAACCACTTGGTTGTGTTTATTTGGATCACTGCGGTCCTTTTTCTTCTGATACTGCGTATAAATACATCTTAGTAGCAGTTGACTCATGCACACGCTTTGTATGGGTATGGCCGCATCGAAGCGCTGATTCGCGAACTGTCATTAAGGATTTGCGTGTCTTTGTGGGAATCTTTGCTTGTGGTACTTTCCATTCGGACCAGGGTCTGGCTTTCGCCTCTAAGGCGTACAAGGATGCTATGGTTTCGTTGGGAGTACAGGTGAAGTTTTCAAGTCCCTACAGGCCTGAGGGCAATTCTGTAGTAGAAAGAATGAACCGCGACTTAAAGCAATCTTTGACAGCCCGTGTTATAGGCACTGGTAGAAACTGGCTGACCCACCTCTATGGCGTGCAGCGTGCGCTTAATAATCTCCCTAGAAGGTCTCTGGGTGGGCGGACCCCATACGAAATGCTCTTTGGTATCAAGATGTACGTACCTGACCTTGATGGTGCAGACTGCCAGGCCCAGGCCGCGGCCTTTGACGTAGATGAACATTGCAATGTTTTACAGGATCTACAAAAGACCAGAAACAGTCTTGCAAAGGAACACTTGCCCTCCACGTCGGATGATGCGTTGCAGATCCCGGTAGTTGGCTGGCTACCCCAAGTTGGAGAACTGGTTCGAGAGAAGATCGATAACAAGAAAGAGTTTGGTCCCTCATATCGTGCACCAGTTCGGGTTCTTGGAGTGAAGGGCACAAGAACAGTCATTTTACCACCACTTCCAGGTCGTAAAGAAAACAGATTTATTTCTATTGACAATGTCAAGACACACAGGGTGGCCGATTCTTCATAGCATGACACCGGCTGTATCCTGTCCTTCCATGGTGAGGCACTCTGTGCTGGCTATTACATCTGGTGCAGATCAGGAGGTGTCCCTCGAGATGCCTGCCATAACCAGTCCTTTATTAAATACTATTCCTGTTACTAACATTGATGAGGTGACCTATGCAGATCCTGCTGATTTATCTATGTCCGATTTACAAGCTTGTTTGGCTAACCAATCCAGATTCTCTTTTGACTCTGATTCGGAACTTTCGAAGAAACCATCGACTATTACAAAATATGCCACGTTGTTTAAAAAACATTTTTTAATTCCACCTTGGACATACATTTGGCTGATACTATTTTTATTTTATCTTTTTATGTCAATTGGTTTTGTGTTTTATTTTTTCCGACTGATCGATGGCCATTATGTGAAAGAAAGAACAGGAATTCGGTACCTTAATGGAACATTGGCCCCTCTTTCCTCCTCACATTCAGTACACAGACTAAAGAGAGACTTACATTCAGTAGAGATTACTGCTTGGCCAGTCCTTGATGGGATTGTGTGGGATGCGGTTAGGTTTCAGATACATGGCCCCACAGAAGTTATTAATGTTCCTAATGTGCTTAGAGTAAACATGGGAGATGTGATTAAGCTAAATATTCGTTCTGATGATTGGGATCTTCAGGCCGTAGAAGCATTGTTCTCTGATTTGAAATATTATGCGGCCTTTGATGCTGAGGATTTGTACTTAGATTCTGTCAATTATGGTGATTTGTTTTGTTATCAACATTATGGAAATCATTTCTTACACAAGACAAGTTCCAGGAGGGTTCCTGTGAATTACACTCAGTGGGAACATTGCCCTACTCCCTTACAGGGGAGCTCAAGTACATTTCTGGGAAAATACTCTTATTTTACAGATTTTAATCAATCAAATCCTGTGTCGTTTTATTATAAAGTGAACCAGAAATTCATGCCCAAAGTTAGACTTACTGATACAAAAATGCTGTATTCAAAGTCCTTTTTAGAAAGGTTATCTGTGGATGGCTATGAGTTATGGAAGGTTGCTATTGACCTTAAATCGGTTTGGGGTACCAAAGATTGGCAGGTACAAGGCACTGAGGCTTTGCATCGTGCATGTCTCATCCCGAATCACATGTTGTTTTTAAATTCTACTATTTCTCAAACAACATGTTTTGGATTGGCTACATCTAAAAAATTAAATACCCCTACTATCCCTGACTTAGAAGAATATTCAGGTTGGAGTAATTTCACTACAATATCCATCAGTGGGATACAAGCACTTTTGCAGAATTCCTCCTTTAATATTTCCCGTTTTGATCCGGAGGGGTGGCTTTTGTGGCAAAGAAGCTCTGATGCTTGCCAACGTAGGTTTTTGGGTTTGTCTGAAGGTTTTACGCACCTCAGGCCAGATCCCAGGTTTGAAACAGATCACACTGTTACTACTTATTCAGTAGGCAAATTGTGTCAGAACTGGTTACAACATTCCACTTTGGCTGCAGTTAAACTGCATCTGTCCCAGTTGAATGAGAATATAGAGCTAAATGATTTTATAAAAGGCCCGACTAGGGGTAGATCTAAACGCTTTCTTTATGCTGTATACAATGAAATTTGGAAATTTTCACAGGTTGAGGCAGCTAAACGCCTGAGAGCGATTGATCAAGCAAATTTGGAAAAAGTGCTAGCAGTAGTAGATAACAGTATTAACATGCTTTCTTCCAGGATTTACACATTGGATAATATTGTTTCTTCTGTTGTTGATATTGTACATGATGAAGTGTCCACGTTATACCATGGTCAAAATCAATTGCGTTCTGTAATGCAGTTTGCCTGGACTCTACAGACAATTAAGGCAGGTCGAGTTCCCTGGACCTCATTGAACGTTTCATCCCTTTTCGCCCCTTTTAATCTTACTGAAAAACAGCGCATGCTTTCAATGCGTGATGCATCATTTTCTATGTTACATATTGAGAAGCTAGAATCCTTGCCTTTCTCTGTTGCTGAAACCACTACTGCCACGTGGCTTATTCATGGTTTAATTACATTACCATTTCCTTTATATAAATTTACTAACTGTATGCGGTATATTGCTATAGGACGATATGAACCACTAGGCAATGCATTCCTACACGAGGCATGGTCATTACCATACACATACAGATGTCTGAAGGATGGAAAAGAAGTGAATCTTAATGGTGAGGAATGCACACAGTCACCTGACCATTCATTAATATGCAGACACATTCAGTTACACGGTTCTTGTAATCAGGACCGCCCAAATTTAGCATGTGTTTTAAAAGGCACGCCAGTTCCAGCAGTGGTTCCCACGTTCACATTATTAGCTAATGGTAGTTATTTACTTTTAAACAACGAATTATGTTGTGGTTTATTAATTGGTGTGGCTTATGTGGTAACTGTATCAGAGCGTGTGGTGTGCTGCAAGAATGTTCTATACCCACCCACGCATGGGTCTTCAGATGTCTCCATCTGGCCACGGATTCCAACCTTGGAAGGAAAATTCAATGGTTTAAGCAGAATAAGGGCCCTTTTGTCTCAAAAACAAGTGACCCTGAGTTCGGCCCGGGAAACTTATGTCCTTCACATAGCTAACACCCGCACAGAGGTGCAGGCGCTTTTAAATACTGATTTGCCGTTTCATTTCTGTGAGCTGGTGCACCAGATTTTTAACGCTTCTTCAACGACTGGGCTTGCACATTTTTTTAAATTAGTAAGCAGTGGCCTCGTGACTACGTTTGAAAAAGTTTTTGGTATCATTCCCAAGTTTTTCCACACTATTTTTTCGAGTCTGTTTGGTGGACTACCTGTGTTGCTGGCTGTAGCCGCAGGCATTCTGTTGGTGTTTTTCTTCATAAAACATGGATGCCCATCCTGCGCAAGACGCCGTTCAACGCCTCCTGACACTGTGCCGTAATCGGATGCTCAATTACTATGGAACATTGCCGCTTGCAGCATTAAGCACGGCCTATAGATTGTCATTTCGGTTCACCGACTTCACGTGTGTCCAACCTGTGTTTCACTGCCTGAGCTGCGAGTTCGATTGGGCCATTGATTTGTGCCTATGCTTGAGGACTGCTCCTGACGTCGATTTTGATCAGCTAATGCGTCCCGTGGTGGCTCACGAGCTGATCTGTTCTGGCGAGAGAGTTATGGCCTTGGCAGCGATAAATGGAGTTCTGGGCCGATGGGAGATCTCTGCAGCGGCGGATGCCTTTCTGACACACAGCGATCTGGTGAACCCACCGAGTTGTCCTCTGACGTTACAGGAGGATCCGATGCTGGAGGAGCACGTATGTTCTTTCCCATTGCTAAATTGGATTGCTGAGCTGTTTTCGGATGATGGCAGTGATTTCATGCTGGAGGCTGTTGCAACTTTCTTTGCATATACTTTCCAATCGTGAGATGCCTGGGAGGAATGCTTTGTTGTGAAATATGACTTTCCCCTCGCTGAATTGGAGGGATGGACTATGTTCAGCTGATGGAGAGTACAATCATGTGATGTCACTGGGGATAACGTCAATGTGGCACATGACTTTGGAAATCGGATAAGTGCCTTGTTTTTTCTCTTACGAACATTTGAATTGATGAGACCTGGTCCTACGTTTCATATTTTTGTGACCTGGCGGATGACTTTTGGTTCAAAAGTTTTGTTTTTATTTTTAGATTTGAGGCCACTGTAGGCATTCATACATATTCATTCATACATATTTTTAGCTTATTTTAGCTCAAGATTATTGAACTTTGCTTTCAATTGTTGTGTCTGATTTAGTATTGCCTTTTCCCTTATGTTTGACGGTGCTTGGACCAATGGGGGGGTGTCATATGGATACTTCATTACATATATTGCGTTAAGTTAGCATGAGTGTATTACATGTTTAAACAGCCGGTTTGCCTTCGGCTTCAGTTTTGCACACGACACATACTTGTTGTAGCTTTCACCCTAGAAGCGGTGAGGTGGTTTATTTGAGAATAACATGTTATTTCTATGCTATCAGCTTCGCCTGGTACACTTGGTACAACTGTCTGCACACTGAGAGCTGCACACTCTAAGATTAACCTAACACAAGGTTGCTGGGAGGCCTGATCCTCGCACCACATTAGACATAACACAAATAATGTTGATGCCAACATTTTGGGCTCTACGCGGGTTTAAGATAGAGTTACACGGAATGAACGTACACACTTGGTGCTGCGCATGAAGAGAGCTGGTAGCTGTTGATGTGATCTGCTCCTACTGACATTGAGAGGTATGGGGCCGCCCTGCTAAAGCCCGAATGAGACCTTCATATATATAAAATAATATGCTAGATAGGGTGCGCGAAATATAGGTGATATAGATTTCTATAGAACTTGCATTATAACATGCTAGCACCTTTTGCTTACTATGGATTAGTGACTATGCTGCTGACTCTGATTTTTATAATCTGCATTTTGGTATTATACAAGATACTGCGTTTGAGAACTTTGCATTGAATAATAAATATTTCAAACTTGCACTTGTGTTCTTTGACTCTCAGTTTTGGTTTGAAATGATTATATAACGAAAGAGTGTTCATGTGTTCCACGATTCCTGAGGTATTCTAAAGATCATGTTCTGGTTTGTCTAAGACATGGATCATTCCATAATGATCCATGAGACACTGTAGCTAGCTAGGTAAGGGGATTTCTGACACTGAGATGAGTTTTGGATCATCCTAACTCACTGAGGTTCTAGATCTCTATGCACAGTTCTGTGGGAGAACGGAAACCCTGCTACAGTGTCTGACTAATAACACATTTATCTTTGACAGACTACATTATAAACAGCTCCAGGGATCAGCCATGGGCACTTGCTTCTCCCCCAGCTATGCAAATCTACACATGGGCTGGTGGGAGGAGCAGGTCCTAACAGTCCAGCATAAAGACACTATGCAAAACAATGTGGTGATGTACAAGAGGTACATCGATGACATTTTCATTTTATGGCAAGGTAGTGTGGAAGAAGCGGAAAGATTTGCACTTGCTCTGAATGAAAATGTATTGAACCTAAAGTTTACATGTAACATCAACGCTGTCAGTATCCAATTCCTTGATCTAGAATTATATGTACAAGACAACAAAATACAGACACGTACATATAGAAAACCCACCGCAGGAAATGCACTCCTACATGCACATAGCTTCCACCCCACACCATTAAAACAGTCAATTCCCTATGCTGAGTGCCTAAGAATGACACGTAATTGTAGCACTAATGAAGGACTCTCCAGTGCCAAACAAGAGTTGTTTAAAAGACTCAGGAAGAGAGGATACACTAATAGCACTTGCCAAAGGGCTGAAGAGAAATGCAGAGGGAAAATAGGAAAGATCTAATTTTCCCAGTAACAACGACAGAAACAACAGATCCCAACAGTAAAGACCCTCCAAGATTAATAACTGGTTACAACAGATACCACAGTAACCTACGTAAAATCCTGAGAAGACACTGGCCACTAGTTCGGGGAGACACCAGCATAGGGGAATCAGTGGGCACCAGTCCATTAATAACATTCAGAAAAGCGAAATCTATGAGGGAGGAACTAGTCTGCAATGCGCCAGCACTTAAAAAGTCCAAAAATGGGCTCGATTCCCAAAGGGACTTCAAAAAGTGTTCAAAATGTAAAGCCTGCACCCACGGCGTGAACACCACTAAAGTCCAAGTCCCGTTCAGTATCAAACCATATGTTTTAAGGGACGCATTCACATGCAAGACAGACTTCGCAATATATGTGCTAGTATGCTCCTGTGGTAAGAGATATGTAGGCTCCACCATTCATCCAGTACACGTACGGATCTTACAACATTTGCGAGCAATCGCCAATAATGATCCAGCGTACCCCGTAGCCAGACACATACATGAGACCCACAACGGTAATGCTAAAAACATTCAATATTTTGTTATTGATAGCATTCCGAAAAACATGAGGGGAGGAAACCGCCCATTAGCGCTACGCCGCCTAGAGTCAAGGTATATTATACTTTTGAACTCTAAGATCCCATTCGGCCTGAATGCGGACGAAGCCTTAAGGGTCCATTTATAACTAGTAGATACAAACGCATCCTCCCGCGTTCCTTTCCCCTGAGTACCATTTGAGTAACATCTGCAGTTCACATACTACACAACTCACGGGTTGCACATGGGCACATATGAGCACACCTCAGACATAGGACTATGCCTGAGTACACAGCACTTATTATCTTTTTCCATCCCACAACATAGTTATACACTTTGCTTTACGTATCCCCTCAAGCACTTACTCTACTCAGAACAGTATTATTTAGATGGTTGTTCTTAATAGATACACACGCATTACTCTATCCCCAACTCCACATGTGACATGCTTCATACAAACAGAAGCTTATTTGTGTCACAGTCAACTGTAGTGATCCACATAACGTCCAGGGACCTACGTTAATTTTTTGCAACCGACACGGAACAATAGACAAACCGTTCAGCCCACTTGGGCAACAATCAGAAGCCTCAGCTGCGACATTACTGGTAGCATCAATAGGCATGCTAACTTATGATTAGCTACACACGTAAAGTACACACACAGCGGCTCCCCTGGTTAGCGGCATGGCGCGTCAAAATTAGGCAAATCCGGCTTACCTCCGCACATGTACGCTGAAATGTTTGGCGCGTCTGTAAGAAATTGAGTAACAGGCAAACCAGATGGCCTACTATGATAGGACCTTTTATTAGGAACATCCATGGCAAGAGCATGGGAAAAACGTAGCAAAGTGTGTTAAACTACTATTATTTTTTCACGGAAATTCCTGCAAATGCCTTTTAAAATGTCACCTTAATGTTAGCTGTGAATCTTAACATGCTACATGATGAAAAGGTTGAATATTATTTTAAAACACATGTTTTGGTTATTTTAGGAATTTGCACAATGTTTAAAAATAATTCTGATATAAAGCTCGCCATAAGTGTGAAAACTGAGAAAAGACTTTCAACTACAGGGGTTTGCCACAATGTAACCATGGCAACATCTAGATTTACCCTGTATGTTAATTGATAGACACGCCTATGGCTATATGTGTATATATACATGCGCTTCATGTAGGTGCAGATGTAGTGAACAAGGCGGCAACGCCGAAACGCGTCTAAGCAGATACTGATCTAATAAATCGAGTTTGGATTCAGATTCATGGTGTCAGCGCCTTCTTCGAATCGTACAAGTTTGGCAAGACCGAATATATATATATATATATATATTACCTACTGGCGGTCGCCAGTAGGTAGGTATAGTTAGGATTTTTTTCAATGCAAAATCGCAAAATTCTATTTGGAATAACTTTGGCGCCAGTTGACGAATCTGCCTGAAAATTTCCTCAAATTTGCCTCGAGGAGCTCCGGTCCTTCCCTGAAAGTTTGGGGGGATTCATCAAGCGGGGTCCGAGATAAAAGGGGGGTCCCAAAACGTGTTTTCCCCATGGTAATTTCCATAGGGCGGTCAAACTCACTTTTAGCCCGAACGGCTGAATGGATTTCCACCAAACTTGGCAAAATTGTAGAGACTGGTAGCCCGATGTTCCTTTGCTATGTCTCAAGATATGTGCTCCAGTGGATTTTGAGTAATTTAGGTTCAAAAAAATATATATATCTGTAAGCGCGCCCCGGTACGCGCACCGGGGCGCGTACCGGGCGCGGTACGCGACTTCCGTGCGGAAAGCTGATTGGTTCTCTGGTGTCTGTAAACATTTGAAACAGTCCGGAGCAGCCGCAATCTTGTGTCTCGGTAGGGGGAAATAGGGGGCAGGGATAGACCCCCCCTGACCCCCTAGGTTTGATGTGGGGGCTATAAAAGGGCCCCGCGGGGCAAAACACATTTTTTTTTCTTTTGCGCGGGGGGAGCGCCCGGTACGCGCACCGGGGAGCGGACTGGGGAGCGTACCATGGGGAAAAAAGAATGACAGACTTTTCAAAAATTGTATTTTTATTAATTGTTCTTTTTGTTGTTTTTTTTTAAGTACCAACATGTAGGTACCAAATGCAGAGTCTAAAATGTAATATACACCGTCTCCTTTGAAGATATCTTGCATGTTGTTAGAGAAGTTATTGTGGTATATGGAATTCATACCATAGTCTGTCAGGAAAGCAGAAACAACATGGAGGCAGGAGATGATAAAGAGATGTTAAATACACATTGGAGATAATATAGTGGGAGAAAGGAAGTAACTATGAGCAAACTAACTATGTAACACAAAAAATTTGCACAGTATACTATAAGTCTCACTTTATATTATAAACATTTTGGAACTACTTGATGAATTACATATAAAAATGAATAATGTCTTGAACAATTTTTGAATATTAAATATACATTTATTCTTTTGATTCTTTTTCATAATTTAATAAAACTTCTAACAATATATTGTCTGGAATGTCCTCATTTTCATTCTGTGATTCGATTGATTCCACACATTGAACTAATTCATGGTCCAGAGACTCATCCATAAAATCAAAGTTATCATTCTCAGAAATTTTGTCTTCAGGGTTGTTGTCCAAAATAATTTCAAAAGAAATATCCTGTTCTCCTTCCATTTTGTTGCTGTAAATTGCATACAAAATAAATATATCAGTAGAGATAGGGCACTGTTGGGTTTAAGTTCAGACAGGTAGTTTGGATCTTTTAACAGTGAAGTTATCTTTGGGCAGTGTGTGGTATCAGGCTAGAATTAGAAATATAAAAAAGTGTATGTGATAAAGCCTAAGTACATTTATAATTATACAAGAGAAGCCTAACTCAATCCATAACTATAACAGAAAAGCCTATCTCAATCTATAACTATTACAGACGGATAGTATATAACTATCAGAATATTTTTTCTCAAATTAACTTAAAGTGCACAACATACTTCACTTTCCAAAATAACAACTTACCTTTGAGAAAGCAGTTGAAGTTCTCAGTGTAATTCCTTTTCAAATGTACTTCAGAAAGTAGTAGTCAAAATGGCTGTGTTTCCCTCTCTTTTTATATATATATTCATGTACATAACCAATCAAATGTCAGAAAATAATCGTAGAAAATGAAAGTAACATTTTAATTGGTTGAAAATTCAAACAGTTTCATATGTGTTTTTGTCATGTAATTTACCTCAGGATATTTAGACAGGGCCACAGCCTAAATGTATCAATGGAATTCCACAACATTTGGGTAAATGGTAGGGACTGCTATGTAGTAGGGCCTATTCTATATTTGATAAAAGTGTCTCCAGTGGTTTTTCTGTAAATTACTTTCCCACCTTTTTTTAGGGAGCGCTTACCGGTGTGCGCCCCGGTACGCGCACCGGCAGCTTTACGGGAGTCCTCCATTTTGTGTTTCGGTACAATCAAGACACAAGATGGAGGACAAACAACGTTGGGAATGGGTAGAAGGGGGCACGGTAGACAGCCCCTGACCCCCTAGGTTTTCTGAGGGGGGCTTAGGAGGCTCATATATGCCATAAAAATATATATATATTTTGTTTTTCGCGAAGGGAGCGCCCGGTACGCGCACCAGGAAGCGTACCGGGGAGCGTAATTTGGAGAAAAATTGTGAAAAAAGTTAGAAAAAGATAATCATTTGGAGTGATGAGAGGTAGGGTAGCCCTGAAAGGAGCTTTTGGATTCTGTGGCTGATTTAGGTACCTACAAGTAGGTTCCAATGCACAGTCTTAAATTCAGGAGGAATATTCTATTCCCCTCATCTGAGAAGTGCACACCATCTCCTCTGTAGATGTCTTGCATGTTGTAACGCAAGTTATTATTGTATATTGAACCCATTCCACAGTCTCTCATGTAAGCAGAAACAGATTTATTCACATGTTTCCGTGCTTTCTCAAATTGTGGACAAAATTGGTTGGACCAGTTCCATTTCTGTCTTTGGCATATATTGGAATATACCAAGGCAGTTTGTGGAAAAAGTGTCATCAATTGATCAAAGGTGTCCTTTAAAAGCATTTCCAGACCTACCCCAGTGAAAGTGTCCAAGTCATTTCCTCCACAGTGCACTATTAAGAGGTCAGGGTTTGGCAGATGCAAAAAGGTTTTCACCAATGGTATCAATTGGTGACATCTTAATCCTCTCTGGCCAATCCATTTGATTTCCACATTTGATAAATCAAGGTTGTGAAAATTTGTGCTAGCTGAATACCTTTGAGTCCAGTGGATGTAGCTATGTCCAATAATCCACACAGAATACATGATGAGGGAAGGTTCTGGTGCAGTCAGATGAAGTGTGGGAATGAAATGGCGGTTGGAACAGTAGGAGTTTACAAAAAAATAATTGTGGAGTTTCTCTGCTCTTGAATCACAAGCAATGATTGGTGGATTCAGATAGTTGAAAACTGAAAGTTAGGGTGCATGGTTGTGTTGTGTGAAAGAAGCAATTTGAATAGTTAAGAAAAAATTACCAAATGCAATAATGCCCTGGATGAGCTGATGTATTGAGAAGTCAAACATCCTTGCTGACTTAATTTGCAACATTGTAGAATAAACTTTTGAACCTAAGAGTTCAGTTAGGAGGGAGTTGCTATGGTAACAGATAGAAAGGTCTGAGAGGGGGTAGGGTGTTGGTTTGAAAAAAGTGAGGAAAGAGTTTTGATTGGTTGAAATGAGGCATATGTGTGTAGAATGAGAGGTTTTCTCTGCCAGTCTTGGTTTCAGTATATTGAGTGCACACCTTTTGCTCTGCTAAAGAAAAATTGGTGTTTGTGTCTGATACTGTTCTTCATCTCCCAAAGTATTTGTAAAGGTAAGTAATGATTCGTTTAATTTAGATAGAGACTTATTTGCTCTATGGAGAAGATTTGGAAGCAGATAGTGAAGTTTCAGTAGTAAAATTGAATGCTTGCACATAGGACTTGTGTTGTGTTTGTAAAAAGTTATTTAAAAATCGATTTTGGGGTATAAGAATGACTTTTATTTTTTTGAGAAGCAATTAATAGTGTCTGCCTCTGTAAAGAAATATATTTGAATGTTTTAGAATTCTGTCACTTGCGTTATCTCAAATTAGGAAGCAGATTGAGATTTTTTCTTGTTGGTTTGTGGCATGTTTTTTGGAAATGTTTGATATTAAAATATGCAAGATAGAGGAATTGTCTTTTGTGAAACAGTGAGGTTTCAGTAGTGAAATGAAATGCTTGTACATAGGTCCTGCGCTGTGTTTCTAAAATATTATTAAAACAACGATTTTGGTGGCAAATCAATGGTATTTACATTTGGGCCTTATTTATGATTGCCTTGTGGGGCCAGTGCATCACTTTTAACATGGGAAAAAAGTGACGCACCGGTGGCACAAGGCCTTCATAAATAAGGCCTTGAGTTTCTTTGCTACTGGTTTCTGTCTTGCTTTTTGATAATGCTTGCTATGTATATTTGCAAGATAGGGGATTTGTATTTGGTGAAACAGTGAGGTTTCAGTAGTGAAATTGAATGCTTGTACATAGGTCTTGCGCTGTGTTTTTAAAATGTTATTCAAAAAACGATTTTGGGGGCAAATCAATGGTATTTACATTTGGGTGTTATTTATGATTGCCTCTTGGCGCCGGTGTGTCACTTTTAACATGGGACAAAAGTGACGTACCGGTGGCGCAAGGCCTCCATAAACAAGGCCTTGAGTTTCTTTGCTGTTGGTTTGTGTCTTGCTTTTTGATAATGCTTGCTATGTATATTTGCAAGATAGGAGATTTGTATTTTGTGAAACACTGAGGTTTCAGTAGTGAAATTGAATGCTAGTACATAGGCCCTGCGCTGTGTTTCTAAAATGTTATTCAAAAAAAGATTTTTGGGGCAAATCAATGGTATTTACATTTGGGCCTTATTTATGATTGCCTTGTGGCGCTGGTGCATCACTTTTAACATGGGAAAAAAAGTGACGAACTGGTGGCGGAAGGCCTTCATAAATAAGGCCCTGAGTTTCTTTGTTGTTGGTTTGTGTTTTGCTTTTTGATAATGCTTGCTATGAATATTTGTAAGATAGGGGATTTGTATTTTGTGAAACAGTGAGGTTTCAGTAGTGAAATTGAATGCTTGTACATAGGTCCTGCGCTATGTTTTTTTAAATGTTATTTCAAAAACGATTTTGGTGGCAAATCAATGGTATTTACATTTGGGCCTTATTTATGATTGCCTTGTGGCGCTGGAACGTCACTTTTAACATGGGAAAAAAGTGATGCACCGATGGTGGAAGGCCTTCATAAATAAGGTCCTGAGTTTCTTTGCTGTTGATTTCTGTCTTGCTTTTTGAAAATGCTTGCTATGAACATTTGCAAAATAGAGGATTTGTATTTTGTGAAACAGTGAGGTTTCAGTAGTGAAATCTAATGCTTGTACAAAGGTCCTGCATTGTGTTTCTAAAATGTTATTCAAAAAACGATTTTGGGGACAAATCAATGGTATTTACATTTGGGTGTTATTTATGATTGCCTTGTGGCGCCAGTGCGTCACTTTTAACATGGGACAAAAGTAACCCACCGGTGGCGCAAGGCCTTCATAAATAAGGCCCTGAGTTTCTTTGCTGTTGGTTTGTGTCTTGCTTTTTGATAATGCTTGCTATGTATATTTGCAAGATAGAGGATTTGTATTTTGTGAAACAGTGAGGTTTCAGTAGTGAAATCTAATGCTTGTACAAAGGTCCTGCATTGTGTTTCTAAAATGTTATTCAAAAAACGATTTTGGGGACAAATCAATGGTATTTACATGTGGGCCTTATTTATGATTGCCTTGTGGCGCCAGTGCTTCACTTTTAACATGGGAAAAAAGTGACGCACCGGTGGCGCAAGGCCTTCATAAATAAGGCCTTGAGTTTCTTTGCTATTGGTTTCTGTCTTGCTTTTTGATAATGCTTGCTATGTATATTTGCAAGATAGGGGATTTGTATTTTGTGAAACAGTGAGGTTTCAGTAGTGAAATTGAATGCTTGTACATAGGTCTTGCGCTGTGTTTTTTAAAATGTTATTCAAAAATCGATTTTGGGGGCAAATCAGTGGTATTTACATTTGGGTGTTATTTATGCTTGCCTTTTGGTGCCGGTGTGTCACTTTTATCATGGGACAAAAGTGACGTACCAGTGGCGCAAGGCCTCCATTAATAAGGCCTTGAGTTTCTTTGCTGTTGGTTTGTGTCTTGCTTTTTGATAATGCTTGCTATGTATATTTGCAAGATAGGGGATTTGTATTTTGTGAAACAGTGAGGTTTCAGTAGTGAAATTGAATGCTTGTACATCGGTCCTGCACTGTTTTATTAAAATGTTATTCAAAAAACGATTTTGGGGACAAATCAATGGTATTTACATTTGGGTGTTATTTATGATTGCCTTGTGGCGCCGGTGCGTCACTTTTAACATGGGACAAAAGTGACGCACCGGTGGCGCAAGGCCTCCATAAATAAGGCCCAGAGTTTCTTTGCTGTTGGTTTGTGTCTTGCTTTTTGATAATGCTTGCTATGTATATTTGCAAGATAGAGGATTTGTATTTTGTGAAACAGTGAGGTTTCAATAGTGAAATTCAATGCTTGTACATAGGTCCTGCGCTGTGTTTCTAAAATGGTATTAAAAAAACGATTTTGGGGGCAAATCAATGGTATTTACATTTGGGCCTTATTTATGATTGCCTTGTGGCGCCAGTGCGTCACTTTTAACATGGGAAAAAAGTGACGCACCGGTGGCGCAAGGCCTTCATAAATAAGGCCTTGAGTTTCTTTGCTATTGGTTTCTGTCTTGCTTTTTGATAATGCTTGCTATGTATATTTGCAAGATAGGGGATTTGTATTTTGTGAAACAGTGAGGTTTCAGTAGTGAAATTGAATGCTTGTACATAGGTCTTGTGCTGTGTTTTTTAAAATGGTATTCAAAAAACGATTTTGGGGGCAAATCAATGGTATTTACATTTGGGTGTTATTTATGATTGCCTTGTGGCGCCGGTGCGTCACTTTTAACATGGGACAAAAGTGACGCACCGGTGGCGGAAGGCCTTCATAAATAAGGCCCTGAGTTTCTTTGCTGTTGGTTTGTGTCTTACTCCTAGTTATATAGTTGCTGTGGTATAAACTTAGATATGTTGCAAATTAGTGTTTATATCGTTTGCTTATTGTCATTGCTTTGTTGTTTGCTAATAGTGGTCTATAATGTGTTATTTTTTTCTTTACCACAGATTGAAATCAACATTTAAAAAGTAAGGACAAATGCCGTCAAGGCAAAGGAGAAGAAAAAATACCATAAGGAACAAGTACTTAAAAAAAAATCCAAAAGGTCCTGGTAAGACAACTAAGTCTTTTTTTCGCAACATATGTAAAATAAAAACAAATGTTAACAGTAATGTGAAGATCAAGAAAGAGAGAGCAAATTTGAAAAGGAAGGAGAGGCCCTCAAAAAATGTCTCTACTGGAGCAGGAGAGAAGAGTATGGATAGCAATAGAAAGTTAAATCAATTTAGGGACATTCGTAGACGAATGTTTCGCAATAGGGTAGTTTTAAATTTGCTAAAAAATGAAAAGAAAGGTAAACAGAGTGCTGCTTTTTACAAGAAAAAGAAAAGTGTAGAGAAGATTGTTGATCAGGCTTTTGAAGTTAAGAAAAAATTATTTTTTTTAGTAATCAATAGAATTAGGATACTTAATAAGGCAATTCATGTTTTCAAATCGAACAGTAGATGGAAAAGAATAATTAATCGGACTAATTTTTGTGAAGTATTTTCTGGAGAATGGATGCATAGTTCAAGTTCTGAGCCATTTTTTAATGAGGAGAGTTACTTTCAGGAAAATGATTTGGTGCATGCAGTTGACACCAGTGGTCGAGCATATGAGGTGAAAGATGGTTGTGTGATGGAAAAAGAGAAACTTGTGTCTAGAGATGCAGAAGAGGTGTTAGCTGATGAAGTTTTAGGGAGACGTACTAAGGGTCCAGTGTACACATGGAAGTGCAGTAGTATTTGTAGTGTGCGACAGGATTCAATCGATTTGCTTCAAAATTTCTTATGTACATATAGTAAGAAAAGTCTAAAACAAAAAATGAAGATCTTGCAAGAGTTAGATCCTTGCAGAGTGAGAGAAAACACAGGTTTGCATGGGCATTCACTGGCTTGTCTTTCTAGAAAAGTACGTCAGAGTGTTTTTCATCATTTTAGGATGTTAGCAGTACATCATAATAAGGTGAGGAAATTAGTGAGAAGGTTGTATTATGCAAAAAGTCCAGCACTTAAGCTTAAACAGTTAAACAGTGCTCTTTTGCATGGATCTGAAGTAGATGTGAAGACTATTTGTGAAGAAATTGAGTTTTGTTATTTTGGGAACAAAGAGGACAGTGTAGAAATGGATATAGTAATGAATGGTAATTTGGAAGACAATGTACAGATTTCAAGTACAGAAAAGTTTGACAAGGAAATTACCAAGTTTAAGGTGAAATCAAGCGAAAGGCCTAATTTAACTTGTGTGTGTTGTCGACGGACTCATTATAAGATTCAAACTAGGTTAGTTGATTTATATGCAAAATGTGAATTGGAAAATAATAGTGAATGGAAGGATTTTGTAAGTTATTTGTTGGTGGAGAATTCTTTTGATTTGAGTTTTGATCAGCGTATTTGTAATTATTGTTTGAAAAAATTTAATGAAAATAGAATGCCTGCTAGAGCTGCTCATAATAATCTTCAGTTGATAGATATTCCTTCTGAATTGATGGATTTAAATACTTATGAATCAATTTTGATTCAATGTGTCCATCCTTTTCAAGCTATTGTTCGCATGGAGCCTAAGATAGGGAAATTACCTCCTACAGATTTACAAAGAGGATTAAAGGGAAGAGTTGTTTATTTGCCTCTAGATGTCAAGAAAAATATTGATACAATTGGTGTAGAAAGAGTAGAAGAGGATCCTCTGGTTATTCTAGTTAATGGGGTTCCGACAAAGAGTAAGAAAATCTGGCAAGATTCAGTGGATGTTAGGAAAGTCAAAAAGGCAACGTTATATTTGGTCAAAAACAATGAGTACTATAATGATGTAAGTGTTGGAGCAGAGGAAACAGCTACAGAAGAAGACAGTGATTGTTCAGTTGGCCAAATTGAAAAAGGTGAAGTGTCTAGAAGTGAAGAAATATATGAACATTATACTGTTCATCCTTTGCATTCCAAAGAAGTAATGGGGAATGCAATTGACTTGTTTCAAATGAAAGCAGCAAAAGGAAGTCCTATTAGTGTATGGGAAGAAAGTTTGGAAGCTCGTTGTTTTCCACAGTTATTTCCAACAGGTCGAGGTGAACGATATGACAATCGACCAGTTCAAATTCCTGCAGCTGAATACCGGACTTTAAGATTATATGCTGAAGATCCAAGGTTTCGTCAATGCATTCTGTATTTGTTTCATCTACTGTATGAAAGTGATTTGTCTGGGCTTTCTTATGCAGTTAATCATATATTGAAAAGTGGAGCTCATCTGCAAAATGTTTCGGCGAGGGACTTTATGGAGAAAGTCAATCTGCAAGAAAGTATTTTGGAATCTCAGCTAATCAATCTCATGGCATGTCAGCGTGGAACAAACGAGTATTGGTTCCGTCGTCATGGGGAATTGAAATGTATGCTAAGAAACTTAGGAACTCCTACATGGTTCCTCTTAGCTGTGCTGAGTATGCATGGGATGACTTACTTCAATTTCTACGAGAGGCAAATGGAAACATACAAAATGTAGAATTGAAAACACCTGGAGAACTGTGTTCTTTGGATCCAGTGAATGTTTGCAGATATTTTAATCATAGATTTGAAGCTATGATGTCTTTTATTACCAACAAAATAAATCCTCCCCTAGGAGAGGTTTTGGATTTCTTTTGGAGGAAGGAATATCAAGCGAGAGGTGCTCCTCATATACATATGTTGTTATGGATTAAAGATGCACCCAAATTTGGATCAGATTCGGATGAAACAGTGATGAGTTTCATTGAAGAGTATTCAACATGTGCTGTTCCGAAAACTACTGAAGAAAACAGTTTAAGGCAACAAGTTTTACGTTTTCAATCTCATCGTTGTGGAAAGTACTGTCGTCGAAAATTCAAAAACAAGGAAAAGTACTACACGAAATGTCGTTTTGCGTTTCCACAACCAGTGATTTCTAAGGGAAGAGCAAATAATTTGATGTCATCTCTACGACATACTGTGACGAGGAAATCACCCAAAATTACATATAATTTATAAAGAAATGAAGAGTCCAAGTACATCAACGACTACAACCCAGTGATTTTGTCCATGTGGAATGCTAACATGGATATTCAGTTCGTTGCTGACAACTCTATTGCTGTGGCTTGATATGTGACATCTTATATCACAAAAAAAGAAAAGACAGAACTGAAGGAAATGTGGGAGAACATTTCACAGGAAAAGAGTCTAAGCAAGAAATTATACAGTTTCAGTCTGAAGATGTTGTCGCATCGAGAAATTGGAGCATATGAATGTTCTGATCGGTTATCATCAGCAAGTCTCTATGAAAAATCAAGAAAAATCATTTGGGTGAGTCTAGGTCTTGCTGCAACACGAAACCAAGTTTTGAAATCTGTACAAGAAATTGAATATTTGGCGGAGAAAGAACCAAACAGTACAGATATTTTGAAGACAAACATGTTGGATACATACTATCCAAATAGAAGTACTCACCTTGAGAACACTTGTTTGTATGAAGTTCTGCAAAACTACAAACGAGCAGTAGGGGCAAAATATAAAGCAGAAATCATACGAATAAAATGGGCACCAAAATTAAAAGATAATAGAGTTTTAAATAAAAATTGCCAATTAATTGTGTCAAAAGCTTTTTCTGCATCCAAAGCCATCACTCCCGCAGGGGAAGCAAGATGTGGACTGTTCAATAACGTGTAAGAAGGATCTAGTATTGTTAGCCGAATACCTATTTTTCATAAAACCAGATTGATCTGGATGAATGATGGAGTGAAGGATAGGAGCTAATCTAGTGGCAAGGATTTTAGCATATAGCTTACAGTCCTGGTTTATTAGGGAGATGGGACGATAATTAGCAACCAGGGTAGGGTCCTTATCAGGCTTGGGCAGAACAATGATTAGAGCGTCTGTAAAGGAACCTGAAATAGTGCCAGAGGAACCAAAATGGGGAAAGGTGTACTTAAATAAGGTAAAAGATAAGACTGAAACTCTTTATAAAATTCAGCTGGGATACCATCTGGGCCTGGGGATTTGTTCTTGGGAAGTGATTTAATAGCAAGTAAAATCTCATCACAAGTAATTGGAGAATCTAAACTTATTCTGTCTGAGGGAGAAACTTGAGGCAAATTGCATTTATCTAAAAAGGAATCAATTAAAGAATCATCACAAGGGACTGGTTTACTATATAGGTTAGAATAAAAAATTTAAAAATTCTTGGACAATATCATTATGGGAAATAGTAACTTGACCATGAGGACCACGTATGGATGTTATTTGAGTTTTATCCCTCTTGATTCGTAAATAGTTTGCAAGAAGTTTTCCAGATCTATTGGTATTAAAGCGAAATTTAGCATTAGATTTTGTGAGTTGGATTCCTGCTCCAGTACCAAGTATAGCATTTAAATTCATAACAAAGCTTCTGTAGTTTAAATTTGTGTTGAGGGTCATAAGAGGAAATAAATAAACGTTCATATTTAGCAATTTGTTTTTCCAAATGTTTAACATTAGAGTTAAATTGTTTATTTTTATGGGCCATAATAGAAATAGTGGTACCTCATCTATTCACAATTGAAGTTTAACCTTCTGGGTTGAATAAAAAATAGTCTTGAATAGCTTGCAAAAGTTTAGACTTGTGCTTATCATTAAGTACTATATTCGAGTTCATACGCCATCGAATTTGCTTGGTCAAAGTAGAGGAAATATTTAAGACAAAGGAAATTAAGGCATGGTCCGAAATATCAATATTACCTACAACAAGGTTGGTGGCTGATTGAAGTAATGAAGGCGAAAGCAAAAAATAATCAATCCTTGAATGAGAATTATGGGGATTAGAGAAAAAGGAAAACCATTTCTCAGTAGGAAAGTGTAGCCTCCAAATATCAGCCAACTTGGTTGTGTGAAGGAAAGATTTAAAGGCATGAAAAACTTTAGGAGGAAGGAATTTTGTAGTGGAAAGTCTATCT
The DNA here is from genome assembly GCF_964263255.1 of Lissotriton vulgaris. Taxonomy (NCBI): domain Eukaryota; kingdom Metazoa; phylum Chordata; class Amphibia; order Caudata; family Salamandridae; genus Lissotriton; species Lissotriton vulgaris. The sequence continues at coordinate 1,585,259,822 of NC_141687.1, forward strand.
AGTAACGGATCAATAATCACATTGAAATCCCCCCCAACAATCAAAGGAACCTGCCCCAACTTCAGAACTTCAGAAGTTAAGGTAGACCAAAAAGAAGGGTCGTCAGCCGTAGGACCATAAATATTAAGCAAAAAGAAAATTGAGTTGTGAACTTTAACCTTAACCACTATATAACTGCCTTCTGTGTCCGTGAACTTACTAAGAATCTGACAGTGTAACCTTTTTGCAAAGAGAATTGCAACACCATTTTTCTTTCCCTGTGCAGGGGAGGAGACAATATTATCTACCCACTTTTTCCTTAAACATTGCAAAATGTTATCATCAACATGCGTTTCTTGGATAAAACAAATGTCAGCTTTGCACGCACCCATGTATCCCAAAATTTTAGTGCGTTTTACTGGATGCCTTAAACCCTTAACATTAAGTGAAACAATTTTAACATTATGAACATTAGCCATCAGGAATTAGGAGGAAGAGGATAGAAGAATGAATCAGAAGAAGAAGAAAGGAAAACAGCCATGGAAAAAGAGCGACTCTATGCAGTGAGTAAGAAAAGGAAAGACACAATAGGAAGAAACAGAAAAGGAAGGGAAAAGGACAAACAAGAAACAGAGACATAAAGAAGAATACAGAGATGCACACCCGTTCCTCAAGCATGGCCATAAAACCGTTGGAGCCCGTGAAGAGAGAAATATTTAAATGTCAGGAAAAAATCAGATTATAAGCGTTCAAGTAACAGGATCATGAGTGTCCATTGACGGTGAAGCTTGTTGTTCCAGAAAAAGATGTAGATCTTCAGGACGTTGAAAAGATTTAGAGAAGGTGTCTTTCCAGACTCTCATCGTAGAGGGATCAAATAGACCATACTTAAAACCAAGGCTTCTCAGTTGTGGACGGTAAGAGGAAAATTCCTTGCGAATAGCTACCGTTTCCTTAGCAAAGTCTTGATAGATGAAGATTTTACAACCATTCACTAAGAGTGAGGGAATGTCTCTTGCTGCTTTCCTGATAAGGCCCAAGTGATGGTGTCGCAAAACCTTAAAAATCATTTGCCTGGGCTTAGTGTGGCGAGGATTTCTATGCGATGGAATTCTGTGAGCCTTATCTACTTCAAATTTTTCAGGGAATTTGATATTCAGGAGGCCAGGAATTAAAGACTCTAGATATAAGCGACAATCAGTTCCCTCAATCTCTTCAGGCAGGTTGAAAATAGGGAGATTGTATTGTCTATTACGGTTTTCCAATTCCAGCAATTGAGTACGCATTGGTACTATTTGACTCACCAAGGGTGTAAAAGAATCCAATTTATTTTTATTGTCCTGAATTTTGATAGCATTATCAGATACTTTCATGGACATAGAAGCCATATCTTTGCGAATATTTTTTACTTCAGTCGCAATAGTATCTGTATTCATGCGCAGCGCTTGAAATTCTTCCAAAATTAGAGCAAGTGACTGATCAGAAGAGTCAACAACATTAGATTTAGATGGTGAAGGCGATATCTGCTTTTTCCTTTTATTAGCTGCCAAATTTTTATTTTCCATCTTGAGGTGAAAAAATACCCTTTTACGTCAAAGAAGTACCAAATATGAAAATACACCTCAAAATGTAATAAATGTGAGGGAAAAAGGACGTAAAATTCCCCAAAAGCTCTTCAAAAGGGCTGGTGCAGCAGCTAAACTATATCGTGGGTGTGGCCAGGCCCAAGCCAGTCCCTCTCTTTATAGGCAATCCGCCCCCTAAGCAGAGCAAACCGGCAGAAGCTGGAGCAGAGGCAGGGGAGAGGAACCAAGGAGCCAGCTGAAGCACTTCCCCACAGCAGAATCGCCAGAAAATCCTCCACAAGTTAAGAAAAAGCTATCCCAAGCAAGCGCCGCTAAAAAATGAACAATCCGGACAGAAAAATTGTCGTAAATCGGCTAATTAAGCCGGGAAACTCACGGAGCTCCCGTGGCAGTGGCCATCTTGGTCGACGCGCTCGCGCAACTCCCATGCCTCGCATTTCCACCCACTGGCATCCTGAGTTCTCAACATTCAATTCTTTTTTCCCTCTCTTCTTCAAGACCCCCGCCTCTTCCCCCTTAGGATATCACAATTCCAACTTCCTCACTCCTCTCTACACACTTCCCCTCGGGTCCCCCTCAAGTTTCCCTCTCTGTACTCTTGTCTACTCTCCTTTCCAGTCGGTGGTAACCACTGTGGGTCTAGAGTAGAGACAGTGCAGCTTCAAAGGTGTTAATAGAAAGTTTGTGAAAGCTGAGTAGTGTGGTAACCTCTGGGGAACGCATGAGGCACAAGAGTGTGATAACTCTACCATCTCACAAGGATGATGCAGCGCAGCCCAGAGTTTCTTTACTCAGAGGGAAACACACTCTCCTCCTTTAGGAATCACCCAGGAATCAGCCAGTGCTGAGATTGTAATTCGAAGCAACTGGCGTAACGAAACCTGAGGGGGCCCGCTGCAAGGCAAGTGGAGAGGTCCCCTCCGGACTCAATTAGGAGCTTTCCGGCCAGAGTGCTGTGCTGATGGAGAGCCTTGGAGCTTGGGGCCCACCCAGCACAGTGGGGGCCTCTGTTACGCCACTGATAATGACATAAGTCTCCCATCCATGGCAATCACTACTGGCCTGTCCCAGAAAATAGCAGTACCACACTGTGTCATTCTAGAAACTGAAAAATAATATAAGTTATAATTTGCTCATGAATAATTCTTAAGTAAACAAACTAATTTTAAAAAATGGCATTCTGTTATATTTAAAATCGAAGACAAATTGACTCAGTTTGATAGGAAAGGTGGATATGATGTGTACAGCAACCTTGAGGTATTTTTTCCAATGAAGCAAAGTGTAGTAATGAAGGTTCAAGCAGGAAGGTTGTAATTAAAGATCATGTATTCAAGCAGGTAACATGTTGAATACTTCCAGATAACAGGTAGTTCAGTTGTGAAGGGGAGCACAAACCTAAGCAAAACAAAAACAATTCTGCTCGCTTGCTGCGCATATGCAGGTGAATTCATATGTATTCTCTCACCTCACCACTTTCAACGTGTACCTACCACCACTGAGGCTTGCAGTTGCGAATTTGAAATATTTTGCTATCAAAAAATAATCTTTTTTGCATCATAGAAGAGTAGTGTGCGACAGCAATGCAGTCCCTATTATATTTAAATTTCGCATGAAATATGGAATGACATCAAATTACTTGTAAATATTTTCATACCAATGTGGTTCAAGCCACTGGCAGCCACGGCCCGTGGAAGGAGTTCTGGTGGGGAAGAAAGGCGGGGTGGGGGAGGGGCAGGGTGGGGGTGCTAAAAACAGGAAGATGGATAATTGGATGTAAGTAAACAATTTCATAAATAAATTGAATTTTGTAGCGCGCCCTGCATTGCAAAATGTGTTGTTTTATTAATTAAATTGTTTACCTACCTCCAATTATCCATATTCCGGTTTTTAGCACCCCCCACCCTGCCCCCGCCTTTCTGCCCCACAGGAATACCCTCCACGGCCCGCGGCTCGCTGGCAATGTTTTTGTTTGAATGTAATATTGAAATAGTTCCATTCTCGTTAATAGAATTTGTAACTGCAAATTGTCTTTTATGTGCATAATCAATACTCACATAAATCTTCAGAATATGCAAATGTGTGCTGTATCTTTCACACTTACATAAAAAAATGGTTGATCAAAGAAGCAAAGGAAAATCAATGCAGAGGCATATGTTTTTCTTATGTCAAATCTTTCAGCCTTTGATTTACGTTAATGGAGTTTACAAATTCTGTTGTTTCATATGCGAATGTTTTAATTTGAAAATACCAATTATGGAGATTTATAATAAGCTCATTTTTCAATTAAAAATATTCGGAAATTTTAATTTTAATTTTCACAGTAAAGGTGGTGGACGCGAAAGTGTATAGTTATTTAACCGGCTTAAAACTGAAAAAAGATATATCATTATAAGCAAGTTTTGAAATGATGAAGTTTAAGCATTTATGTACCAGATTTCGGTCACAGAAATAATGTACTTTTGTCAATTCTATTAGCTAGCATGTTGTGCCTAATGATAATGTTGTCAACAAAGTCATTATGTTGCGCATTTTGAGTGGGCAGCCTTGGACCTGGGACGACTTTTAGCGTGGACAAGCTGGACCCATTTCCTGGGCGCTGACCTGCAGAGGGGTGCAATATCTGAATGTAGTAGTCATTCTCTCTTCTAACCCTAACAAGAAAGTGGAGTTCACCGAGTTCCGTGTAGTTAAAAAACTCTGCAAAGTTCCACTAGTGACGAAGTGTACAAGAACTGCCATTTGTGTTGATTTACCATTGATCATTGACCAGTACGAGCGAGGAAAAAAAATCTGCTGCGCTATGCGCAGTGGAATTTCCTGCACTCTGCGAGCTCCGTAGAGGGCGTAGTGCATAAAACTCTGCAAACTCCGCGAACGGAGTGGAGTTCACCATATTCCAGACCAAGTATTAAACACTTTTTCTGAAGGCTGCAGGCACCAATGTCTGCATTTTGTGTGTTGTTTTTCTCCTGGCTCTCCTTACCTTTGATCCCATCACCTTGCCCCTAAGTCCCCCATTTTTTCAACACACCCACGATTAAAGTCAGCAAGTGGGATAGGCAAAAATTTGGTTTTGCCCAGGGTGCCATCTGTGCAAAGGCCAGACCTGGCTGGACAACTATCTTTTTCCTTTCTGGCGCAGTGGAGCACAGGAGCAATAAAATAAAAAATGATTGCAATGGACATGAAATGCCCCCCTTGACAGGATGAAGGTTGATGCCTCACATCTCGCTGCAAACACAAGGTAGACCACCATTTCCCCACTGACATAAGCTGGGTGAATACATCTTCTATTTAGAACAATCCGGAGTTACTGAAAAATGAAGGTAGAGGTGCATTTTAAAAGTGCACCATAATGTTCCAGTAGGTAGCGTGCATTCTAAGCATCACCTGTGTTCACTTCGCTGTTACTTACCAGTGCTGTCCATAACAAACACAATCTCTAATAAAAGAGAGAGGGACCCCAAAGCCAAAGGGATAGGGTACCAGAACTGACTTTATGTCATAAACTATTCCCTTTGGGCACCTTAATTTAGAGACACCAATTCTTTCAACCACATACACAAATATAACTAAAACATAAAGGCCTATCTATTGAAGCAATGTAACAATTATAGTAACACAACTCTATAACAACAAATAAATTTAGTTTGTACAGTTTATTCAAGTATTATTAAAAAAACAGTTAAAATAGAAACATGATTAAAATTGGGAACACGGACAATATATAAAGGAAGAGAAAATATACAAGAAATTATAAACACTTCCTATTGCTAAAAAATGGGAGGTACAACATAAGAAATAATGTTCCGCAGCTGTCAGAATAATCCTTAACCATATCATTGCTACTGTATATTCCCGCTGTGTGCTGCCATTTACAAAATCCCATTGTTTGTGACAAGGTCAACTCGTCATACGCACAGCGCAGGTAACAACCATGACGAGTTGACCTTGTCACAAGCATCGAAGGGGTTAATCAATGTGCATTGCACTTCTCCCTTTATTTCAACGCGTTTCGACGGACAATTAAATTATAGCCGCCTTCATCAGTAATATATTAGCTGTCTTCCCAAATACTTCTTAAAAGCAAGACTGCCTTTACGCTAGGGGTTTAAAGCCTCCTTTCTTGATAAAAAGATCACGAACAATGCGACATCTAGTTTCCAATTAGATTGCACAGAGATGTCTTATTGAAATTTTCACCAATGTTCCATTCAAATATTCTCAGGCAAAAATGGGTGGATATAGGAAGATCCTTATCGCGTATCAATACTTGGTATTAGTATCTGGTATTACGTAGCTCAAACGTAGTCTGTGGTTATATAAAAATGAAACTTTAAAAAGCGTTATACTGTAGTAAATGTGCACGCGGTACGATGGCTATATGGGGAATAGAAGGCGTGTTAAGTATATCTACACACTTTTCATCATTCGTAAACCAATAATTTAGTTTAGAATGAAGGAGTCTGAACTTGGAAGCTAGAGAGCTCTATCCAGCCTCTCGAATCTGTTTAGTTAGAATTTATAGCTTCTCAAGTATGAGTCCGCCAACGTCCCGCGTACAGTCCCGAAAAATTTGAATAAAGAAAGAAACAAACACAAAACAAGAGGAAATAATCCTAATGCAAGTATAACTCACACAATGATAAAACATGGATAGACAATTGTCTTTCCTTTCATTACCATTGTGTGAGTTCAACTTGTATTCGGATACTCATTTCATACAGTTGGGGTACTTTGGAAACCAACATGGAATCAGTTACAGAAGGAAGTGTGAAGATCACAGTCTACTTCAGAGCTTACCAGAGTTTGTGCCGCGACACCGTACTGTGTCGCCTCCACTCTGCGGGTGTGTCGCGTGACAATGACCCTCCCCCCTCGTGTGTGGCATCCCGGGCTCAGACAGCTCGCGTGCACACACACAGCCGCATCCGAGCACTTCACAGGTCATTAAAATACTGTGTGCTTGTTAAAGAGGCTTTGTTGATGTTTCACCCCTAATAAGAGCCCCTGCAGAGCCACCCTACCTACTGCTAGATGTTTCAACCCCCCCCCCCCACCCGGAAAGTGGGTCTAGTTGCGCCTCTGCGCTGGGGGGTGTCTGCTGCTGTTAATATGCTCTGTAGCACCTCCCTCCATCCTGGGCCCAGCAGGCACCAGTCTCGCCTGCCAAGCACTAGCCTTAGCCAGGGGCACCGGCTGCTGCGAACATGATACCTGCTCCTTGACCTTGTTGGACACCTGGCAGTGGCAGCTTCCGAGCAGTTTGGGAAGGAGTCTCTGCTTGGCGCAAAGGTTCAAGGCGCTGCATCTTATTACTTAGAAAACTCAGGCGTTAGCAGAGAGGTGGGGACTCTGTCCAGCCTCAGGTCCTTAGACTTTTTATCTTATGACCTCCGCATTTATTTATAAACATTACATCATTGTATTTGTCTATTTTGTTGAATTTATTTCTCAGTAGTTGCATTTAATAATAATATCACCACCAACGGCTCCCTGTAATGCACAAACAGCAGAGGCAATGGTTTTCCAGGGGCGGCTCACGCGAGAAGTTCCTGAGAGAAGGGGAATGGCGAAAGGGTGCCACAGAGATATGGGGGGGGCAGAGATAGAGAGAGTGATAGAGAGGGAGAGAGCGGGGAGAGACACAGAGAGAGAGAGAGAGAGAAATACTGAAGGATGGAGAGAGGGGGCGAGAGCCATTCCCATGGAGAGAAACAGAGAGAGAGAGAGAGAGAGAGGGAGAGAGACTGAAGGATGGAGAGAGAGAGATAACGAGAGGTAAAGAGAGAGGAGGATAGAGAGGGGGGATAGAGAGGGGGAGAAAGACTGAAGGATGGAGAGAGAGGGCAAGAGAGATACTGAGGGAGAGAGCCAGAGAAAGAGAGAAAGAGAGGGGGAGAGAGAGAGACTGCAGGGAGAGGGAGAGGAGGGCGAGGAGGGAGAGAGGGAGAGAGGGAGAGGAAGAGGAGTGAGAATGAGATGGAGAGGAGGGAGAGGGAGAGAAGTGAGAGGAAGAGGAGTGAGAGGGAGACGGAGAGGGAGAGGAGGGAGAGGAGAGAGAGGGAGAGGAGGGAGAGAGGGAGAGGGAGAGAGGGAGAGGAGGGAGAGGATGAGGAGTGAGAGGGCGACGGACAGGGAGAGGAGGGAGAGGGAGAGGAGAGAGAGGGAGATGAGGGAGAAGGAGAGGAGACAGAGAGACAGGAGGGAGAGGAAGAGGAGTGAGAGGGAGACGGACACGGGGAGGAGAGAGAGGGAGAGGAGTGAGAGAGGGAGAGGAGGGAGAGGTAGAGGAGTGAGAGGGAGATGGAGAGGAGAGAGAGGGAGAGGAGGGGAGAGGGAGAGGAGTGAGAGGGAGACGGAGATGGAGAGGAGAGAGAAGGAGAGGAGGGAGAGGAGGGAGAGGAGGGAGAGGGGGCGGAGTGAGAGGGAGACAGAGAGGAGAGTGAAGATGAGGAGGGAGAGGAGGGAGAGGGAGAGGAGGGAGAGGAGTGAGATGGAGAGGAGGGAGAGGGAGACGGAGAGGAGAGAGAAGGAGAGGAGGGAGAGGAGGGAGAGGGAGAGGAGGGGAGAGGGAGAGGAGTGAGAGGGAGACGGAGAGGAGAGAGAAGGAGAGGAGGGAGAGGAGGGAGAGGGAGAGGAGGGAGAGGGAGAGGAGTGAGATGGAGAGGAGGGAGAGAGAGGGAGAGGAGGGAGAAGAAGAGGAGAGAGAGAGGGAGAGGAGGGAGAGGGGGCGGAGTGTGAGGGAGACGGAGAGGAGAGAGAAGAAGAGGAGGGAGATGAGGGAGAGGGAGAGGAGGGAGAGGGAGAGGAGTGAGATGGAGAGGAGGGAGAGAGAGGGAGAGGAGGGAGAGGAAGAGGAGAGAGAGGGAGAGGAGGGAGAGGGAGACGGAGAGGAGAGAGAAGGAGAGGAGGGAGAGGAGGGAGAGGGAGAGGAGGGGAGAGGGAGAGGAGTGAGAGGGAGATGGAGAGGAGAGAGAAGGAGAGGAGGGAGAGGAGGGAGAGGGAGAGGAGGGAGAGGGAGAGGAGTGAGATGGAGAAGAGGGAGAGAGAGGGAGAGGAGGGAGAGGAAGAGGAGAGAGAGAGGGAGAGGAGGGAGAGGAAGAGGAGTGAGAGGGAGATGGAGAGAAGAGAGAAGGAGAGGAGGGAGAGGAAGAGGGAGAGTAGGGAGAGGGAGATGAGTGAGACGGAGAGGAGGGAGAGAGAGAGAGGAGGGAGAGGAGGGAGAGGGAGAGGAGTAAGACAGAGAGGAGGGAGAGAGGGAGAGGAGGGAGAGGAGTGAGAGGGAGAAGGAGGAGAGAGGAGGGGAGAGGAGGGGAGAGGGAGAGGAGTGAGAGGGAGACAGAGAGGAGAGAGAAGGAGAGGAAGGAGACGAAAAGGGAGAGGAGGGAGAGGAGTGATATGGAGAGTAGGGGAGAGGAGGGGAGAGGGAGAGGATTGAGAGGGAGACGGAGAGGAGAGAGAAGGAGAGGAGGGAGAGGAGGGAGAGGAAGAGGGAGAGGGGGGAGAGGAAGAGGAGGGAGAGAGGGAGAGGAAGGGAGAGGAGGGAGAGGAGGGAGAGGAGTGAGAGGAAGAGGAGTGAGAGGAAGAGGAGTGAGAGTTAGACGGAGAGGGAGAGGAGGGAGAGGAGAGAGAGGGAGAGGAGGGAGAGAGGGAGAGGGTGGAGAGAGGGAGAGGAGGGAGAGGATGAGGAGTGAGAGGGAGACGGACAGGGAGAGGAGGGAGAGGGAGAGGAGAGAGAGGGAGAGGAGGGAGAGGAGACAGAGAGACAGGGGGGAGAGGGAGACAGACACGGGGAGGAGAGAGAGGGAGAGGAGTGAGAGAGGGAGAGGAGGGAGAGGAAGAGGAGGGAGAGAGGAAGAGGTAGAGGAGTGAGAGGGAGATGGAGAGGAGAGAAAGGGAGAGGAGGGGAGAGGGAGAGGAGTGAGAGGGAGACGGAGAGGAGAGAGAAGGAGAGGAGGGAGAGGAGGGAGAGGGAGAGGAGGGAGAGGGGGAGGATTGAGAGGGAGACGGAGAGGAGAGAGAAGGAGAGGAGGGAGAGGAGGGAGAGGGAGAAGAGGGAGAGGGAGAGGAGTAAGATGGAGAGGAGGGAGAGAGAGGGAGAGGAGGGAGAGGAAGAGGAGAGAGAGAGGGAGAGGAGGGAGAGGGAGACGGAGAGGAGAGAGAAGGAGAGGAGGGAGAGGAGGGAGAGGGAGAGGAGGGGAGAGGGAGAGGAGTGAGAGGGAGACGGAGACGGAGAGGAGAGAGAAGGAGAGGAGGGAGAGGAGGGAGAGGGAGAGGAGGGAGAGGGAGAGGAGTGAGATGGAGAGGAGGGAGAGAGAGGGAGAGGAGGGAGAGGAAGAGGAGAGAGAGAGGGAGAGGAGATAGAGGAAGAGGAGTGAGAGGGAGATGGAGAGAAGAGAGAAGGAGAGGAGGGAGAGGAAGAGGGAGAGGAGGGAGAGGGAGATGAGTGAGACGGAGAGGAGGGAGAGAGAGAGAGGAGGGAGACGAGGGAGAGGGAGAGGAGGGAGAGGGAGAGGAGTAAGACAGAGAGGAGGGAGAGATGGAGAGAAGGGAGAGGAGTGAGAGGGAGAAGGAGGAGAGAGGAGGGGAGAGGAGGGGAGAGGGAGAGGAGTGAGAGGGAGACAGAGAGGAGAGAGAAGGAGAGGAGGGAGAGGAAGAGGGAGAGGAGGGAGAGGGAGAGGAGTGAGATGGAGAGGAGGGGAGAGGGAGAGGAGTGAGAGGGAGACGGAGAGGAGAGAGAAGGAGAGGAGGGAGAGGAGGGAGAGGAAGAGGGAGAGGAGGGAGAGGAGTGAGATGGAGAGGAGGGAGAGAGAGGGAGAGGAGGGATCGGAAGAGGGAGAGGAGGGAGACGGAGAGGAGGGAGAGGGAGAGGAGTGAGATGGAGAGGAGGGAGAGAGAGGGAGAGGATGAGGAGGGAGAGAGAGGGAGAGGAAGAGGAGGGAGAGAAGGTAGAGAGAGGAGGGAGAGGGAGGGGAGACAGAGGGAAAGGAGGGAGAGGAAGAGGAGTGAGAGGGAGAGGGAGAGGGAGAGGTAGGAGGGACAGGGAGAGAAGGGAGAGAGGTAGAGGGAGAGGGAGAGGGAGAGGAAGAGGAATGAGAGGGAGACGGAGAGGAAGAGGAGGGGGAGGGAGAGGAGTGAGAGAGGGAGAGGAGGGAGAGGAAGAGGAGGGAGAGAGGGAGAGGAGCGAGAGAGGGAGAGGAGGGAGAGGAGTGAGAGGGAGAGGGAGAGGAGTGAGAGGGAGAGAGAGGGAGAGGAGGGAGAGGAAGAGGAGTGAGAGGGAGACGGAGAGGAGAGAGAACCCCCTGTAGGAGGTTCGGCTCGCTCGCTCTGCTCGCTCGCATTACCGTGTCACAAGATGAAGATTGTCGAAAAGGTGTGTCACCGATGTGAAAAGTTTGCAAAGCTGTGGTCTACTTGAACAATTTAGGTTGACACGTGTATCTGAAGGCCTTTTATCTGTCACACATTAGACGTCATTTTCTCCAATATCAAAGAGATAACAGTACACAACATACTGCCCCTTATTTGGTCCAGGTTTCCTTAAGTCAAGAACCTGTTAGAGTCTGGAAGGATATTGATAATGCGACCCTGAGAGCATCGCTTTTCAACTCCCGCCCCATCATTTCTGCAGACCCTAACATAGCTGCGAAACAATTTTCTGTTTGGCTAGGTAGTGCGGTGGAGGCAACTGTGCCGCTTAAATCTATCTCTAGAAATAGGAAGGTGCCTTCTGCACCATGGTTCTCAGAAACCTTAAGAAAGCAAAAACAAATTTGTAGGAACCATGAAAGATATTGGCGAAGGGCTTATGATAGCGAAAGTAAACTCTCATATAAAGAGACACTAGTCGTCTATAAAAAGATTATCAATGAGGCGAAAAAGAATTTTTTTGCGGAACAAATTGATAACGCTAAAAACTCAAGTAGACAATTGTATGAGGTGGTGAAATCCCCAGATTTGGTCCCAGCTCCTTCCCAGGCACTTTGGCAAATTTCTTTTTCTCAAAGTAAATGATATTTACTCCATACCCACCTCCCTAAGTAAACACCTTGATTGTTCACTACCTCAATTCAAAGAAATAAAGGAGGATCAAATAGTTGATATCATCAGACTTAAAAAAACTGGTTCAGCCCTAGACCCCTGTCCTCCTAAGATCTTTCCTCCAGTTATTGATCTGATTAGTAAAATCATTACCCCAATTTGTAACGGGATGTTTAAATCAGGGGTCTTCCCGGACGGGCTAAAGAATACTTTATTAAAACCACCCCTCAAAAAGCACGGTCTAGATAAGGACTCGCTGACAAACTACAGACCCATCGCCAGCCTGCCTTTTTTAGCCAAGGTGGCCGAGAGAGTAATGAATGATCAACTGTGTGAGTACATTGAACAAAACACATTGCTCAATGACTCACAGTTTGCATTTCGGAAAATGCACGGCACCGAGACCGCTCTTATTAAAGCCGCTGATGACATCAGAACTATCAGAGACCAGGGGGGTACGGCTGTACTGGTTCTGTTGGATTTGTCTGCAGCTTTCGACACAGTCAATCTTTCCATCCTGATTGACTGCGTCGGAGAGATGGGCATCCAATCTAGGGCCAAGGCCCTGCTTGCCTCCTTTCTGTCGGGTAGAACCCAGGCCGTAACAATAGGACCATTCAAATCGGCTGATTTGGCTTTACCCTGTGGGGTTCCTCAAGGCTCATCCCTAAGTCCGACACTTTTTAATATCTATGTGTCGGACTTAGCTAGGGTTATCAAGACCTACCAGATGAGCCTTACTATATATGCTGATGACACCCAGCTGGTGCTAGCTATCAATAATGATGGAGAAAAGGTGGCACCTCGGTTTCAGGAAGGAATGCTGGCGATCAGGGAGTGGATGGCCTGTAACTGCTTAAGGCTTAATTCCGAGAAGACCGAGGTGATTATTTTCGGTAAACTGTCACCTATGTGGTCACCAGTATGGTGGCCCTCACTACTCGGAGCTTTACCAACCCCTGTTCAGAAGGTCAGGAATCTGGGGGTTATCTTTGACGAAAAACTGAATTTTGTTAATCATGCTAACCAAACAGCGTCCTCTGCTTTTTATAAGCTTAAACTTTTAAGAAAAATAATTCCATTTCTTCCAGAAAGTGCAGGGAAAACAGTGGTGAGTTCACTGGTACTATCATCCCTTGATTAATGTTACAGTTTATTTGCAAATGCTCAATCTCGGGTGGTCGCCAAATTACAACTTGTCCAGAATGCGGCGGCAAGACTGCTATCTGGGACCCCCACATTTAAACCGATAAAGGAAGTAATCAGGAATTATCACTGGTTGACGGTCAGAAATCGAATCAGATTCAAAACTCTATCAGCCTGATTCATCATTCTCCCGTTTTGCGAGCCCCTAATAGCGATTCATAACAAATCGCTAATAAGGACTTGCAAAACGGGATTCATGTAGGAATTGCAATAATTATTGCGATTCCTACATCTTCCTTATTTGCGATTTGCTAATTGCTAATCGCTAATAAGGAATAACTCCCCATGCATTCCTATGGGCCCATGGGGAGTTATTCCTTATTAGCGATTAGCAATTAGCTAATCGCAAATAAGGATGCGATTTCAAGGGTGCAGGGGTGTCCAAAGGACACCCTGTAGCGCCCCTGAAATGTAATCTACATTGGTGTTGCGCACACACATGTCCAAAGGACATGTGTGTGTGTAACAAGTAACTTAGAAAAATGCATTTAAATGCATTTTTCTAAGTTTTTGCTATTTACCGAGAGGTCTGACCTCTCGGTAAATAGCGGCCCAAAATTGCCATTTTTCAATTTTAAAATGCTTCATGAATTGCATTTAAGGAATCTCAAATAGAGATTCCTTAAATTCAATTCTTCGCAAATGTGCAAATTCTAAAATTGCTAAATTTGCATTTGGGATGATGAATCCCAAATGCAAAAATTGCACTCGCAAAAGGCCCTTTGCGAGTGCAAGTTAGCTTGATGAATCAGGCGGTTTGTCTTACTTTCAAAGCTTTTCATCGTCTTGGGCCGGAGTTTCTCAAACAGAAGCTCATTTTCTATCGCCCCACTCGACAATTAGGATCCATAAATCTCAACCAACTAGTAGTGCCACGGACCAGGACTGTTACCTGGGGAGACAGATGTTTTACCAACACCACAGCCAGACTCTGGAACACTCTTCCGCTGGTGATCAGATCTACACCTACACTGTTTCAATTCAGATAATTGTTGAAGACTTGGTTGTTCAACCAGTAGTCTTCTTCTTTATCTCACTACTTTTAAAATCTGACACTGTTCCCACTGAGACAATAAGTTGAGTTATAGTGCCAAGACGCCCACGGGCATACGTCACGCTTTACAAATCTTAAAAATAAATAAATGCATGCTGTACCTGCATAGTGTGTTATTTAATCCCGGGGACAACCTTTTCACCACATAAAATAAAGCCAGCGCTATTTTATTATTGTGTATCTCACATGTGTAATGGTGGTTGTGGGGTAAGTATAGGTGCAGATAGGGTACATATTCAACAAAAAATTACAAGACAACAAAATTACTGCCACCATGCTCCAAAATCCCTTACATCCAAAAGTGGTCAGAGGTAAAGGAGTGTGGGATCCAAGATGACAGCAATGCCCATAGACACTTTTATAGTGCATATATCTTCCAGGGTACTTCAGGTGTGGGCATTTAGAAGTGTTGCTCACAATTATTGGGGTGTCCCAAATGGTAGATTTCTTGAGACCTAAAAGGTAACTATGACAATTTTTAAAGTAGAGAAAACCGCCAGGAGTCTTTCAATCCTTTCCTACTAAGTATTTCTGAAGAAGCTCAGGGTGTTAGAAGTCAGACAAAGGCGTAACACAAGGCCCCGCAGCCCGCGCAGTACGGGGGGCCCCAAGCTCCAAGGGGCCCCCTTGGCACTGCACTCTGGCCAGAAAGCTCATGATTGAGCCCCAGTTTTCGTTACGCCAGTGAAGTCAGACAATACCTATCAAGGAATCTCTCATCTCCATGTGGTGTATAAAGCCCCACCAAACATACTCAGATTCTGACATAGCCGCTTCATGGGCTGGCACCCTCTCTCTGACCCCTTTACTTCTATGATGAGTCTATACTGACTACGGCTCAGGGCTAGCACAAGGGTGCTCATGCCTTCCACCTGAATAATACCTGGACACTGCAGTACTCCCACATACCTTCCATTGCCACAAGTCATTGGACCCACTACAAATCAGTGACCAACCAGTAGTTGCTCTTGCTCAGTTTGGGGACTAATGATTCGGCCACCCCATCATTTACTGACAACTACCAGTAAAATGCCTCTATTTGGTCCCTCTCAAATATTAGAGACTCTTATTAAGTTGTCTTGGTGACTCTAAACCTGGTCTGATGGATATTTCATCAGTAGCGACTTTGTGTACGTATTTCCCAAATATAGAACCCTTTACTTGGGATTTCACATTTCTAGTCCTTTCTTCAATACAGAAGTGAGGTAGTGTGGCTCACAGGTTAGAGGCGGCAGACCCGAGAGCAGAGGACGGCCCGGGACCAGGGTTCGATTCCCGGTGTGGCAGGTTTCTGGACCAGGGTCAGCGGACTCGATAATTCTCTCGCCTCGGTGCCCACTCTGATCAGCGATCACACTCGGCAACTCTGGGCATTAACTTGCCTCATCCTCACTAACGGCCCCACCAGACCGCCGGGGATGCCTGGTCTCACCCTGGAGATACCCATTAAGGGACCATCTCTCAGGGAAGCCAGGAAGGGTTTCGCAGCGGTCGAAGCGCCTTGGGACCCTCCGGGTAAGTAGTGCGCTATATAAATGCCTATACAGAAGTCCACTCCAATGAGGCACAGGACTTCTGCCTCGCCACGAGTCAAATAGCAGTCAAGAATTGGAGGCCTGCCAGTTCTGGCACAGGCAATGGCTGCACTCTTTAACATCTCTGCTCCCCCCAAACAACAATCCAGCAGGAGCAGAGATCGGGGTAGGTTGAACACTATGTGCGGTAACAACCAACCATGAGTATACAACATATTTTACCCTATTCCTCAAAGTGGACAAATCTGTCAACTGACTCCAGTTTTCTGGACTCGGTGTAACAGCTGAATTATCAGTTTATGGGTCTTTTATGGAAGTATAATGCTAATTAGCGCAACTCCACTACAGACTGTGGGGTCATGTCCTACCATGTAGGCGGTAAGATCCCTTGCTTTCCTTAATGTTGATTACCCCCGCCTAAAATATGTCCCTAGACTGTGCATTAGTATTTCAAAGTATTTTCTAACTTTAAAAAAATGTTATATCGGACCTTTGGGTTACGCTTGGGAATTGGCACGTGATTTTGTTTGTTTGGCCCGGCGCCTGACGCGCCTACTTTATTACATAAAATCAAATCGGGTGTTTGTTAAACGTGCCTATTCACCCGTAAGGGTCTCAAGGCACTGGGGGTTTGCAGGTTCCAGTTCATCAAGAAGGGGTCTGTCGAAGAGCCAGGGTTTGAGGTTTCTTGCGAAGATGGGAAGCAATGTTATCTGTCTGAGGTGGAGTGGAAGGTCGTTCCAGGCACTGGCCGCGCGGAAGTAGGAGCGGCCTCCCGATCAGGTCTTTGTAGTGCGGGGGACCACAGCGTAGGAGAGCTGAGCTGATCGTAGGGTCCTTTGGGGTGCGTGTAATTTGAGTCAGCTGTTCAGCTATGCTGGTCCGGTGTCGTGGAGGGCCTGTGTACCTGTAAGAATTATCCTCAGCATGTAGTTTGACTTGTGCACTGAATGCATATGTGTATGAACCGATTCAAAGATGCTGCTTGATGTTATCTCTTGTTTTTCTTCTTCTGTTCACTACAGGTCTGTTCGCATAATCATTGTCAAAAGAAATACTATATACCATTTACAGCTGTGGTAAGGTACTGCTTTGAGAACCCTTGTACTTTTGACCGGCCTACCATTGAGTAGCCTAGCTTGCACTGTTTATTGACCTGAAGAATTGCTGCATTCATTTATGATACACTAATGGCAAGAAACATGTTGACCCACACTTGATTTTAGAGCCAACGTCGACCATTATATCCACTTTTGGCCACCACCTGTTTTATCTTAACACAGAGATCCACACGTTATAAATTATTCCTTTGGATTACCTCTTGTAATTTTTATATTCACCAGACTAATCATTTGTAGCACCTTCTCACAGCACCTCAAACTTCCCGCCGCCAGCATGAAAAGAATTCTGGCAAAGAGTCCTTCTGCTGAGCCTGTTGGATATTGCTGCACTGGCGCAATGAGGAGCTGCACGATGATGAAACATGACACCCATTGGGGTGTGTGAGGGCCCTTGCTCCTGATGGATCTGATCCCGTGACTTGATAAACATGGGGCCTCATTTATGAGAAATGACGCATCGCTGCGTGAAAGCAGCGACGCTTCACTTCTCAGTGCATACTCCTTGCGACATTCCTGATGCATCATATTTATTGTATGACGCATCATATCGCAAGGAGTTACAGATACGTCAGGATTTCCGACGTATCTGTAAGCGCAAAAGTGACGCATTGCTGGAGTGTGTCACAAAAGTGACGCAACTCCAGCAATGCGTCCTTTCACATGGGGAAAGCCCCATGTGAAAGGGCCTGCGTCAGTCTTACGCCTGCTGTGAGGCAGGCGCAGGATTTTGACGCAACGGTGTCATAGAAGTGACGCAGTCAAATCTCATAGATTTCACTGCATCACTTCTACGACCCTTCCTTGCATCAATACGCCCCCTTGCATACATTATACCTGGCGCAGGTATAATGTGGCGCAGGGGTTTACAAAGTGACGCATCTACCTAGATGCGTCACTTTGTAAATATGACGCAACCAGGCAAATTTTTTACGCCACTGGTGCGTCACAAAAAGTGACGCACCAGCGGCGTAAAAGTGACGCAAGGGCTCATAAATGAGGCCCCTGGTACCTCCAACCTCCACCCTTTCCATAGGAACTGCATAACTATGAATTTTACGTATATAAGGCCCCACCACATATCCCGGGATCATTACATAAACACATTAATCAACGTTTTACACTTTATGATTATTTTTTGTACATTATTTATCTGCAAATCATGTTCATTAGAATGATTTGGAAAACGGTATACAACTCAGTAGTTATTATAGATATTAGGGTGAAGGTAAGACACAATTATGTTTCATCTCCTTTGCCTTCTCAATAAGTGTAGACTCTAAGTTATAAACAACCTTCTAAAAGCATGAATTTAAGTCATGTAAAATGCATAATATTGCTTAATGTAAAAACTTTCCATATACCTTATTGTGCTCTTAGCTCTGTGGTCAGAACTCCATGTTCCAGCAACCCTCTGGCATTTGCCCTGTCCTTCCTCCTGCATCTCACCTCTGGCGATTGAGTCTATATATTTATCCGGAGATTGTGTGCGATATTTCTAAAAATGAAAAGGCAAGTGAAGGAGTGACAATGATATATTGTGTATACTGAAAACGGGCAACATAGATAGAAAACAGATATTTGCCTCTAAGCCTCTCCCGTGAATGGGGTATTTCTTGGAAAATGATTATCTCGGTTACGAAATAAAGCACCTCGTAAACAAGAGGGTAATTTGTGTCTTAGGCCAGATAAAAAATGTGGGTCCTTCTCTACTCAAGACACAAATGATATTATCTAAGAGTGTTCTGTATGTCAATTACACAATCATATTACAATATAATACAAATCTTCTTGTTAATATTATACCATAAATATTATGTGGTTAACAGCTTCAAATTGGTTTAATTGCACCTTTACACATTTAGTTCCACATACACAAAATATAGGGCCTCATTTATGAGGCTGTGTGTTACTTTTATGCCGCCGGTGCGTCACTTTTTGTGACGCACCAGTGGCGTAAAAAATGCGCCTTGTTGCTCCATATTTACAAAGTGCCGCATCTAGGTAGATGCGTCACTTTGTAAACCCCTGCGCCACATTATACCTGCGCCAGGTATAATGTATGCAAGGGGGCGTATTGACGCAAGGAAGGGTCGTAGAAGTGACGCAGTGAAATCTATGAGATTTCACTGCATCACTTTTAGGACGCCGTTGCGTCAAAATCTTGCGCCTGCCTCCCAGCAGGCATAAGATTGACGCAGGCCTTTTCACATGGGGCTTGCCCCATGTGAAAGGACGCATTGCTGGAGTTGCGTCACTTATGTGACACACTCCAGCAATACGTCACTTTTGCGCTTACAGATACGTCAGAAATACTGACGTATCTGTAACTCCTTGTGACATGATGCGTCATACTGTAAATATGACGCATCAGGAATGTTGGAAGGAGTGCGCACTGAGAAGAGATAAATGAGGCCCATAGTCCTTTGATATCTAATACAGTGTTATTTTCTTCCTTTATTTATAATAAAAATATATAAAAATTACCATGTATTAAAAATCAGAGCATAACTGTATCTTTTAAGGTGGCATAGGACATGTTACCCTTCTGAATGTTGTCTCTATGTAGCACATAGGAGGGAACTCTGTGTGGAAATGTATTCCAACTCATGTAGGCCCCCATTGACTGAGTCCAGAAGATGAATCCATTTGCACTCTTGTAGGTTCAAGGTTGATGTAATACCACCCCCTTTGGATTTGGTAGGATCCTTTCTAGTACCCACCACCTTTTCGTCCTTTATTTACATAAAAAAATATATAAAAAATGATGTGTTTATTAAATATCAGAGCAAAACTGTATCTTTTAAGGTGACATAGGACATGTTACCCTTTTGAATTTTGTCTCTATGTAGTACATTGGAGGAAAATCTGTCTGGAAATTTCTTCCAAATTTCTTCCAACTCATTTAGGCCCCCATTGCCTGAGTCCAGAAGATTAATCCATTAGCATTCTCGTAGGTTAATGGTTGGATTTGGTGGAATCCTTTCTAGTACCTACCATCTTAAACTGTCATAGGGGTGTAACATCTCGTTGAAATGTTCAACCAGTGAGACACCTTGTACTTTACAACAAATGAGTGAACAATGTTGTAAGATTCTTGTTTTCATTTTCTGTTTGGTCTGACCAACATAAACTTTATGGCATGGACACCTAATGAGGTAAATCACATCCTTGGTGTTACAAGTGGTGTCATTATGTAAGGTATATTGCCTGCCCTTGTGCATGAAATCTTTCTGTTACACCGTCAGCTCACAGGCTTTACACCGCTTGGATCTAAAATGACCTTGCAATGGTGGTAACATTAATAAAGAGCGCATGTCCGATGATGGTTTCTCTTTTAGGTACGAACTGACCACACAGTCCCGGATGTTTCTTCCTCCTTTAAGGCAAAGAGGGGGTGATCAATGTTGCCTATTTCATCTGCCACTAAAGACCAATCGCGGATAATGATTTGTTTGATTTCATTGTTCCTGTTACTGAATGTGGAGACACAAACAATCCTGTCATGCTCAATTACTCTGTTCTGGTTAGTTTGTCCGATGGCCACCATGAGGCCGACACCATTAGCAGTGTTGCCTGTGATCCTGTGCGCCTGCTGCACCCCGGGCCGCTGGTCCCCAAACCCGTCTTATATCACTGTACTCCCTTCGATTTGGTGACACCAACTCTGTGCATAGCATTCCAACCACACGTGTCTGTGATCCCTTGCTGACTACTGCCTTTGGCACACACTGCGGTCCAGTAGGTCGCACATTTGGAAATGAGTCTTGATTTCTCAATGGCAGAGTTCATATCATTGTACGCAAGGAGAGGAGTAAGAGGAAGACGTGTTTCAGTCTGGAGGAAAAAGGATCAACGTTACGAGGGCAATCGAACACTACCAACAAATGCTCTGGTGTCACTAACTCTGTGCATCTCATGCCAACACCATGTGGCTGTGGGCCCCTTGTGACCGCTCCCTCCGCCCTACACTACAGTCGAGTAGTTCACACATTTGGAACTTACTTAATACACATTTTGTGACAGAACCATTACCCATTGTCTATACTTGGCACTATTTGAGAGCATATTGATCTTAGGAACCATCTCACTGTTTCCCAGGGAAATTAGCATAACCCCACTAAACTCTTCCCCATTACCTTGGACTTACTCCTCCCCCAACACTACACTAGCCACCTTTGGAGTTTTTCCTCCAGTGGGAGGTGGTTCTATTTTTGTGCACTTAGGATCCCCTTTGTAGCATCCATACACAAAACACTAATTGTACTTGGGAGTCTTGGGCTGCTGACTTTTGTCAGGGTGTTTTTCCTCTGGTGTCCATATTGGTAATGAGACACTTTCCCCTGTGAGTTGTGTTGTGGGCCTTTAGAGAACCCTGTCAATTTATCTCCCCCCTCCTTCCTCTGGTGGGAACCTTGACCACCTTTTCGGAAATCCCCCCAGATGACTTCTTGGACACTCTGGTGCTGAACAAGATGCCTGCCTCCTTAGCAAACCTCCTGGGGCCATGAACCTTGCTATCAACCAAGTGTTGGTACAGCTCTGGAAAGCAAATATCGAGCATATTGTCCTTTAAAATGAAACTGTAGAGTCTTGAACAATCACAACCCTTGCTTTCCCTGATCCAGCCCTTCAGTGCCTTGCTGGCATAATCCGGGACCTCTACACATGTTTGTGATGAGCTCTTGTGGTTGCCCCTGAATCTGTGCCTATACCTCTCAGAAAGCAGTCCAAACGTACGGACTAGGAATGCCTTCATAGCAATGTAGCATTTGTAGCCCTTTACCTCTAGTTCAAGGTGTGTTTCTCTCCCCCCTTTGGGCATATACCTCCTTAAACTACCCCAGGGACCTTGTGAACTCTTAGAGATACTACATAGGCGGCAAACCATTTGACTTGTTTAACCCCCAACACTTAACTGGGTAACAAATCTTTGGGAATCCTGACTCTGGACTCACCACTAGACACTGCAGGTATGCCACCACAATTGCTGTCACAGGGCCCCACTTGTAGGACCCTTATGTCAGGCTCTCTCATGCTGAGCTCATGGGACATGTTTCTCTCCTTCATGGCCAGCGTTTTCCTCTGCAGAGCTTGCTCTTTCTCCATTTTAGTATTGGGCCTGCTCCTTATCTAGCTTGGCTAGGGCATGCTACTTCATTAATTTCAATTGCTCTGGCTACAGCTTTCACTCCTCCCTCCTGTCCCCCAGCTCCTCTGTTGATAGGTACCTTGAAGATACACTGTTAACTGGTGAGCTGATGAATTCCAGTCCTGGGAGGATGTTAACCGCTACATCAGTAGGTTGCATGACTAGACCTCCAGAAAGGTTCTGCCCAAATTTCTTTCAGACTCTGACCCCTTCTTCTCATGCTCTGTGTTCATCTGATGGGATGCTGTCCATGCTCTTAAGGCTTTCTGAAGCTCTGTCTTCTTGGCATTCCCCTTAGTGAACACCCTTCTTCCCTGACAGAACCCCTTGAGCTGGGCCATTGTGTAGGTTTCCAGATTAGCCAGCTCAAATTCAATATTGCCAGATAAGGCCGCAGAGATTGGAGATATAAAATTAGTACGGACAAAAAGACTTTTGTAAAATTCAAAAATTTTAATTTAGGAAGAATTGAAAATGGTACGAATTGGTCTTAGTATAGAGTTGTAGTGAACACTGAATTTCTACATTTTATTGCGAACACACAAGTCCTATCCTCACTCTTAACCTCCAATGTTAGAACTGGGATTTCTAGCTGACAGAGGTATGCATCTTGTCCAAGTAGGAACCACTACTCAAGTCAGGGTATGCTAAGTACACATTAAAAGATAACCTGTGCTTATGTTCTGGCCAGAAGGTGAGCATAGGCAATCTTTTAGTGATGGCACAGAGCAGTCAGGCTTATCTAAAGAGGCAATGAAGAAAGCATTTGTTCACCACACATACACACACACACACACGCACACACACACACACACACACACACACACACACACACACACACATACACACATAGTAACACAATGAAAACACCACAAAGGTACTCCACATAGGGTTAGAAAAATAGATTATATTTTCATGAGTAAAACAAGACCAACATGAAAAAAAATTAATAATTAGATCTGGAGTTTTGAACTTTTAAATAATAAATCATAGTGCTTTGCGGTTAATTAAGGTTGTGCTGGACCGGGGTAAATCCAAAGTTCAGGCTGACCAACATGGAGGGCAGGCCGGCTACAAGTCTCATGCAGGTCCAGATGAAAAAGTACCTTGGATGGAGCAAGCGTTGATGTTGAAGACTCGGTGCGTGAGTTGGGATACACACAGGCGATGAAGGCTTCATCAATGAAACCCTTTACAATGCAGGCAGGCATGCTGCCCATCATCAAGCTGCACAGCCAGTTGAACCAATATCCTCAATTGACTACTGTGTCAAAGGGCAACGCGTTGGTCACAATTAGCGCAAAGTAGTCACTGCATCAATTTTGATGGTTCTGGACAGAAGACATCACCTTTCAAAGGCTCAAGAGTGGATTGGCATCACTTGGCAGGGCAAGATTCATAGATGGTAGAGTCTAAGTGCTTTTGCAGGGTTAAAGGAAGTCTTTGATGGCCCTGAGACTTTAGATCAGGGGGCAAGCCAGCAAGCCCTTGGAGTCACCCTAGGTTCAATTGAGATGCCCAGTCCTGGTCCTCAACATGGCAGAGATCAGCAGGCAGCAGGATAGCACAGCAAGGCAGAAAATCAGTTCTTTCAGAGCCACAGACAAGTGTCAATCCTTGTAGCACATCAGTCTTAACTCTCGGCATAGTTCTTTTTTTTTGTCCTCATTTGCCATAACCTCTTTCCATAGAGAAAAGCCAACCACCGTGCGTGTCCTACCTTGAGAGACAAACAGATCTTTTATGTCCTCACTTACCCAGACACGATTCATTTAATGGTGGAAGCCCGAATCATAGAGATGGAACAGAGGGAGGGAGGGGAAACCCCTTATTACTCCATCAAAGTGTTTAAACCTGAAGGACCCATTATTGTATTCGAAGGGGGCAACCTCCCAAGGTCCACGGAGTGTAGTAGGCATAATCATAGGACCCGGGAAAAAAAACAACCCCCGGGACTCCTATCTCCAATAAACCAACAAGTCCAAAAAGACAGATTTTGTTTGCTGCAGGATCTGGCCAAGTCAACCTTCGAGATTTCATATAACGACGTTAGCCAGCCTGCGTGCGATGGGGCAGTAGAATTCACCCAAACTTTGCAAATTTGTCATCTTGCCAAAATAATTGCATAAAAGAGGAGAGTCTTTGCTTGGCCGGTTACTCTTTCATCTAAACCAAAAATTATTAATGGGAGAGTGATGGTCAATGTTGTATTTAGGATGACTCCAGGGTGACCTTTACTTCTTCCCAAAAGAGGGTAATAGCAGGACAGTCCTTAAACATGTGTATATCTGATGCTGCCACAAGGTTACATTTGTTACACTTCTTTCCTGGGAGGAATTTTGAGAGCCTTAGGGTGGAGGGATAAGCGCGATGTAAGGTAAACAAATGATTGCGCCTAAACCAAGCTGGTTTAACTACTCTGTAAAGAAAGGTGGAAGATCTCATCCATAAATCCTCACACTGAAGGCCCAATTCATTTCTCCAAAGCTCATCTGGCAGAGTAAACTCCCCATCCGCCTCCTCCACTATATACCAGTACCAGGTCTCCACCTCTTTACCTCCCTCTCGCCTTTCTACCATTGTTCAAAATTGCTGTGTTTCCCCAATTGGACACCCCTCCTGCCTGCAGCTCGGGCCCAACTATCTAACTGTATATATTTAAATCTGGGTAAAGCTGGGCCTACCCTATCCCGCAACACGTCCCATTCTTGTAAACTCCCTCCAGCCAGTAACTCTCCCTATCTATTAATCCCTGCCTCCTTTAAGGGTGTTGCAAGACTATCTTGCAAACATGGTGGCTGCCCTGGAGAATCCCACAGAGGGGCGAAATTTGAAAAGTAAAGAAGCCCTACTTTCTTTCTAGTCTGCACCCAAGATGTTACGGCCGACTGTAGGGTATTTATTCTCACTCTCTTGAAAAATTTCTGATCCCCAAACTTAAATAGAAATCCATCAGGTGGAAGGTCCGCTCCCGCTAGCATGGCCCTAAACATTACCCCCATGGATGAGCTTAATGGTGTTTTCAGGAGCATCCTGGAGTAAGTCATCTGGAATGCCCAAACATAATACAACAGGTCTGGTAATGCCAACCCTCCCTTCTCCCTACTCCTTCTCAACTTCTTCCAGGCCTGCCTAGATGTTTTATAATTCCATACAAAAGACTTAATCTCACACTGGCATTTGTCCAGTTTTTTTGATTCAAAAGCCAAGGGGATGGTGTTAAAAATAAAAGTAAACTTTGGGAGAATGAACATTTTAACTAAGTTCATTCTCTCATGTATAGAAAGTGGGAGAAAAGCCCAGGATTTTAAAAGTTTCCGACATTCATTGGAGACTCGATCTAAGTTGGTCTGTACAATATTTCCTATTTCTTGGGTGATCCGTATTCCCAGATATCTCATAGAGGTAGCCACCTTTAACTGTGAGTTGGGGATATTCCAGGTCATGATCCCTGTTTTACTAGCGTTGATATGATAAGCCGAGATCCACCCAAACTCCTCCGCCCTCCTATTTACCGTGGGAAAAGCTCTATCTGGATCAGACTTATAGATAAGAATGTCCTCTGCATAAAGAGCTACCCGCTTCTCCCACCACCGAATACAAATGAGGGAATATCCTCTCCTTCTCACAATACCTGAGCAAACACCTCAATGTACAAGTTGAATAAGAGGGAGGAGAGCGGGCAGCCTTGCCTGGTACTTCTAGTGATTCTAAAGGGGTCTGTTAAGGCACCATTAACCAACAGTCTGGCCTGTGGGGTCCTGTACAAAAGTTTAATAACCCAACAGAAAATCTCCCCAAACCCAATCATTTTTATCACCACCGCCAGATAGGGCTAATTGACCCTATCAAAAGCTTTGGTGGCGTCTAGAGTAAGAGTGGCCAGTGGGAGAGAAAAGGTGGAAGGGATGTCAATTGTGCCCAGCAGATCACAGGTGTGGTCTGCCAACTGACGCTCCTTTATAAATCCTTTATGGTCCAGGTGGATTATTGAACCAATTACGCCTCCCAATCTAGATGCCATAATAGATGTAAACATTTTGTAATCATTATTTAGGAGAGAAATTGGTCGATAAGAACCACACTCCGACGGGTCTTTGCCTCGCTTGGGCATCAGCACGATCGTGGCTTCATTCCATGAGTCTGGGGGAACCTCCCCCCTCAAGAGAATACTAATAAATAGGGCCGTCATTGTTGGAACTATGACTGAACTTAACACCCGATAAAGTTCTCCAGGTAACCCATCAGGGCCAGTCGCTTTCCCCTGCTTTATATGACCAATGGCTTTCCCCACCTCCTCCTTTGATATTTCCCTCTCCAGATGGCCACTCTGTGCTGCTAGAAGGGTTGGTAAGGAAACATTGTCTAACTATTTCTCCCTAGCCTCCGGATCGTTCGTGACCCCCTCCTTATATATCTCCTGAAAAAATTCCTGAAAAGCAATCCCTATCTCCCTATCCGAGGTCCTAGAAACAACTTCACCTTCTAGTTTAATCTCCCTAATATGTTTTGTTTTTTTGCTTGGTCCGATTTGATTTTCCAGGCCAGGACCTTCCCGGTAGCTTCCCCAAATTCAAAGTGGGAGATATTACTCGCCTCCTACCTCTTGGCCAACCTTTCCTGTAATATTTTTCCAGATGATTTCTCAGCTCGGCCCGCTTTTCTAGTTCCTCTGCTGAGGCCATAACGGAGCCAAGCTTTTGATCTAGTTGAAAGAGCTCTTGCTCAAGATTTTGGATTGTCTCCCGGTATACTCTCCGTCTATGCGAGGCTCTGTTAATTATGCTGCCTCTCAGATAAGCCTTCAGAGCATCCCAAAGGGTTGCAATTTCCATGGATTCCAAGTTCGATTCCAAAAAAAACCTCGACTCAGCTAGCAAGAAGCTTTTTTCCTCCTCCTCCAATAGAATCGTACAGTCAAAGACCGGGAGGAGGCTAATATCTGTTTACCAATCTTAAGGCCAAATACAATTGCAGAATGATCAGACAGGTGTGAGAGGAGATAGTCCAACTCCAATAAGCGAGTCTTTTAAACGGTAACTAAAAAAAGCATAGTCAATTTGCGACTTATGCTTGTATTTGAAATTCTGAAAGGAGACCCCAATTTGTTTCCTGACCTTTCCCTCCATACATCCGCAAGACCCAGCTGTTCCATTATAACTACCAGGGTTTGCCTGGATTTCGATAATGTATGGGCTCTTGACTTGGATGAATTATCAAGTTTGGGATTAAGAACTATATTAAAGTCCCCAACCCAAATGACGGGATCCTGGGAAACTATCAGATGGTTCTGGTTTGCTTTCAGTTAAGAGGGGTCATCTTTATTTGGGCCGTAATAGCCCACAATAGTGTAGGTCACATCATTGAATGAGATTTTTGAGATAAGCCATCTCCCACTATGATCCTCTTTATAATCCAGGACTTGAGCTTCAGCCTGTTTTTTGAAGATTATAAGAAGCCCTCTTATGTTTGCGTTTTGATCAGTGCAGATAAACTTGTCCACCCATTTCTGCTTCTGCAACACGTCAAAGACCTCTACTTTAAGTAGATGCGTCTCCTGAATGACAATGACCTGCACGGGAGAGTCTCTCAGATATTGTAGAATTGTATGCCTTCTATTCCTCACTCGCAGGCCATTGAAATTCCAGGATAACAACTGTAACTGGATCATCTGAGTTTCACCTTTTCCACCATCCCCACTCCCTGGACTTGAAGACCCTGTCTTTTTTTTAAAGAAAACTGATGCATAAAGTGCGTCTGGTGATAAAGGCTAATAGGACACATCAAACGACTGTTCTTTACAAGGTCTGACTCATGAGGAATTTTATTATTTTTCCCACCTCCCCCCAGTGCCTCCTTCCCTTGCCCCCGCCCCTGGAAAACCCTTCCTTACTTACACTAGCCAGATGTATGGCCATGTTTACGTCCTCCCACCATCCCACTCCCTCCCACCCTGCTTTGCTGCATGGTTTGTGATCTGTACAAGTGCCAGCCAACCACCGCAACTGAAAGAGGAAGCTCACCTATCATCCCACTCCCCCTGCTACCAGTAGTGCAAAAATATACTACCAATTGTGCTTTATATATTTTTTTGGGGCTATCATTCCCTTCACCCGGTTTTCTTCTTTTTTTCTTTTTTCTCCATGTTTCCTACCTTCCTTATTTTTATTAATGATTTTTTTTTAATTTGTTTTTCCTTGAGGAGTAGTATCTTATTATCGGTTTCTTGCAAAACATTGGGGACATGACTATAAGTCAACTAGAGGTACTGGAATTTTAAAACCTTACCTCTATATCCACTCCCCTGACGTTTACCTTATATAAACAGCAAAGTAGTTTTGAAATTTTATCTCCCCCCCGTGAACAATCCCCCATTTTTCCCAGTAATTCGTCGGCCTCGAGGGGGGATCGGATGTTGTACATTTTGTTATTGTACATCACGCGCAGAAAGGTGGGGAACCCCATCTGAACCGTACCCCCAGCTCCTCTGAACTTTTCCATTCTCTGACCCAACTCCCACTGTCGGTCTAACGTGGATTTCGAGAGGTCTGATCTAATTTCAAAAGAGAAGTTAGTGGCCTTGAGTGTTTTAGCCTTCAGTGCGAGATTCAGGATTTTCTCCTTCAAGGTATACATCTGGAAATTGACCAGTATCTTCCTCGGTTTAGTTCTGCCGAGGTTAAGTAGGAAAGGATCTCTATGAATCCGCTGAATATCTCGATCTAGTAGATCGACTGCCTCATCCAGTTTTAGAGAGTCTTTTACTAGCGCAACCACAAAGGCTTTTATGTCATCCCCCTCTTTCCCTTCAGGAACCTTCCAAAGCCAAAGATTGTTCCTCCGTGAGAAATTTTCCAAAGACTCGACCCTCTCCTTCATAACCTCCCCTTCCCTCCGTAGAGTTTGAATCTTGGTCTCAGATTCCTCCAGATTCGCTTTTAATGACCCAACTGCTCCCTCCAAGTTCTCAGTTCTTTCAAACCGTCCATCCACCATTTTTTCAAGAATTTCACAGGCTGCTCTAATGTCATTCTGATTTGCTTTAGAGACTGCAAAATCACTCCTGATCTCCTCCCTCATAGCTGACATAGTAGCAGGAAGGGTCTCGAGAGAAGTAGTGGCCCCCTCTCTCCCTCACAAGACCCCCTGCTCGCCCCACACACTCCCCCAGCCCCACCAACACCATCCGCACCTTTGTCTGACCTCACCAAGGGATAAGTGACCACCTTGTCTTGAGCAGAATTTGGGGCACTTATGGAAAGAGAGGAAGAGAGAAGAGAGGAAGGTGAGGGAGAGGGCACAGGGGACACAGAGGCAGACGATAGAGGGAATGTGCAAGCTGGGCCAGCCATGTTTAAGTTTGGGTTTAAGTTACAGATACTACAATCAACCATATTTACCGGGTTTACCGGATTAATTTCCAAAACCTGAGGCAGCACTTTAAAGAAGGAATGGAGGGAGGGGGTAATATGAACTGCACTACTTTACACAAGCTTATTCTTACCCCTCCTCTTTTTAACAGACTCTTTACCCCTTTGAGCCCCCCGACTCTCACTCCGGCCCCGGATTTATCCAACACCGAGCCCACCTCAGGCACAACTTCTGCCGCAACTTCAGCACTCAACACCTGATCCACCTCGCCTTTCCCCCGCTCCCCACCTGAGCTCTTGGAGTCGAAACCGCCTCTCGTGCCCTTCCCGCGCCCTTTCCCTTTCCCTTTAGATGGCAGTCTCCTGAGATTAGAGGTCGCCCCACCCTTCAAAACCTCTGCAGAACCCCCCACCTTGTCTCCACCATTCCCTGCTGTTTCGTGGTGACCCTCCGAATCCCCTTTACTGGCTGCGGTCACTGAGATGTCACCAATCATAACTAAAAAAACTTCAGCGTCAGTCTTTCCCCCTCCACCTTCTCTCCCCGTCAAACCTCTGAGGAGGAGCCCACGAGCAACCGCCCTGCATCCTCGGTACTGCGTCCTCGCCTCAGCTCCATGGCTGCTTGTTTCCATCTTGGGAGGAAGGCAGAGGGGTGGGGCCTCAAGACCGGGTCCAAGCACATCGGCTTTGGCTTCGACTTCAGGACCGGAGTCGATGCTGCTGGTGTCGGGTTGCCGGGTCGGGTCGGGTCGGGTTGCGGAGACGCTGACTTCCTCACGAGGGGGAGCTTCCTTGCTTCAGCTACTAAGCCGTGATCGCAGAAGTGTGCTGGCTAACCGAAAAAGCAAGCGCCGCAGAGTAGAAGCGGTCAGGAAGGATACTCTTGGCCTAGTTCTTCACAGGTCCAGTAGTGTGCAACCTTGGCATTGTCAGAGGCCCTGTACTTATACCCAGTTGTGCCTTTGAGGTGGGAATGACATCAAAGTAGGCCCTTGCAGTACAAAGGTCCCCCTTTCATCCCAGCCCTGGCGCCAGACTATCAGCAGGGGGTAAACAGCCCTTTGTGTGGATAACAACACTGCCTATTTAGGTGTGTGTCAGCTCCACCCTCTTTTCCTACCCAGGAAGAGCTGTCAGAATGCAGATGAATGCAGATGAGTTCTCTGTCACACACACCTTTTCTGTGTTTGTGGCTTTCTTTAAGGAATGCACGACGTGTAGCTGTTACCTACCCCAATCAATCAATCAATCAGGAGTTTGTTAAAGCGCGACTACTCACCCTTAAGGGTCTCAAGGCGCTAGGGGTGGGGTGGTGCAGGTTCCGTTCCATCAAGGAGGGGGTCTGTCGAAGAGCCAGGTTTTGAGGTTTCTTGCGAAGATGGGGAGCGATGTTGTCTGTCTGAGGTGGAGCGGAAGGGCGTTCCATGCTTTGGCCGCGAGGAAGGAGAAGGAGCGGCCTCCCGATCTGGTCTTTTTGGTGCGGGAGACCACGGCGTAGGAAAGCTGGGCTGATCGTAGGGTCCTTTGGGGTGCGTGGAATTTGAGTTGGCTGTTCAGGTATGCTGGTCCGGTGCCGTGGAGGGCCTTGTGTGCGCGGGTGAGCATCTAAAGGTGATTCTCGCCTCGACGGGGAGCGTGCGCAGGTGCTGGGAGATGTGGCAGTGTTTTGGCAGGTTGAGGACCAGTCTTGCGGCACGTTCTGGATGTTCTGTAGCTTGCGGATGAGGTTTTTGTTTTTTCTGGCGTAGAGTGTGTTGCCGTAGTCGAGTCTGCTGGTGACCAGGGCATGAGTGACTGTCTTTCGGTGTTCGAGGGGGATCCATTTGAAGGTCTTACGAAGGAGGCAGAGGGTGTGGAAGCAGGAAGATGAGACAGAGTTGATCTGGTGGTCCATTTTGAGCTCGGAGTCCAGGATGATTCCCAGGTTGCGTGCGTGGTCTGTGGGGGTTGGCGGGTTTCCGAGGGCGGTGGGCCACCGGGTGTCGCTCCAGGCATCGGGGTTTGGGCCCAGATGTGTATCGGATACTGACTGCAAAGCACAAAGAGCAGTAAGAGCGGATAAATGTCTAAAAGTGCCATTTCTAAAATAGTAATGTTAAATCCAAAGTTACCCTTAGTGTGGATAATCATTATCATTCCAAAGATATGAAACATGATTCAGCTACTTCTTTCAGATCAGAAATTGCAGCTCAAAAGTGTTTCAAAGAATTCGCAAATCCTAGCCTCTGAGAGGAGTAGGCCTCACAGTAGTGAAACACAAATGTAACTGTTTGTCACTACTAGGACAAATACAGTGCATTTCCTAACTTTTAGTTATACAGCACCTTGCCCTTAGGGGTTACCTATGTGAAATAAACAAGGAGTTTAAGGCTTGATGAGTGCCTTTAAATGCTAACTCAAATTAACAGCAAACTGCACATAAAGGTCATGCAATGACAGGCCTAAAGCAGGGTTGAAAGGCTAATTGTGTCAATCAGTCAATCAATCAATCAATTGTAAAGCGCACTACATACCTGCGTCTTGAGTATCTTCCTGAAGGTCAGCAGGTCTTGGTCGTAGGCTCAGTGGGAGGGTGTTCCATGTATTGGCGACGAGGTGGGAGAAGGATCTCCAACCTGTGGTTTTTCTTCAGATGGGTGGGATGGTGGCGAGTGAGAACGGTCGGCAGAGCGTAGCTGGCAATTGGGGATGTAGCAGGAGAGCCATCTGTTGAGGTAGGCTGGGCCGGTCTTGTGGAGTGCCTTGTGTGAGTGGGTGAGGAGCTTGAAGGAGAACCTCTTGTTGACGAGGAGCCATGCAGGTTTCTCAGGTGGGTGGTGATGTGGCCGTGGCATGGTACATCGAGGATCAGTCATGCCGAGGCGTTTTGGATGCGTTGTAGTCTTTTGATGAGCTTGGTTGGGGCTCCCACGTAGAGGGCGTTTCCGTAGTCGAGTCTGCTGCTGATGAGGGCCTGGGTGACTGTCTTTCTTGTGTCTGTCGGGATCCATCTGTAAATCTTTTGGAGCATGCGGAGGGTTTTGAAGCAGGAGGAGGAGACGGCGTTGACTTGCTTGGTCATTGAGAGCGTTGAGTCGAGGATGATTCCAAGGTTCGTGCGTGGTCGGTGGGTGTTGGAGCTGCCTCCAGTGCCCTCAGCCACTAGGAGTCATCCCAGTCTGAAGGGTTGGAGCCGAGGGTGAGGGCCTCCGTCTTGTGCGAGTTCTGCTTCAGATGGCTGGTCTTCATTCAGTTAGCGACGGCCTTGATTCCTTTGTGGAGTTTTGCTTTGGCGGTGATTGGGTCCTTGGTCAAAGAGAGGATCAGCTGAGTGTCGTGGGTGTCACAATCAGTGCTGCAGGACCACTAGTAGAATTTAGATAGGCCCTGTGTATATGGTATACCACTGTACAAGGAACTTACAAGTAAACTGAATACACCCACATCAGCATGTTTAAGGGAGAAGTGCATGCACTTTAGCACTGGTCAGCAGTGCTAAAGTGGTCAGAGTCCGAAGGCCAATAAAAATGCACAGCAAAAGGAGGAGGTAAGCAGGCAAAAAGTTTGGGGGAAGACCACCCTAAGAATAACAAGTCTAATAATAGTGATTAAAACTCCTACTTGATTTCTGCTCGTTTACCAAAGAAAGTGATTAATGCTCATTCCTCCTGCTAGTCATTTTAATTTCACCTGTTGTTTTTCTGAAAGAGCATCAGAGAATGGAAATTTTCTTTATCTGGCCTCTTAGCATGGGTCTCAGAAAAACATAGCAATCATGCATACAATCGAGCATAACATCAGTTTGGATTGTAAGTAACATTGAGAAATATGTATGGAAGCTGTGCGATCACATCATATATTTAGGGGAGTGTAACTGAGAACTGGTTTGCCTTTATTGTACAATTATAACCTATATTGAGTCATTTGTGGGTTTAAAGACCATTTCTGGCCTCTACCTTCCGATTTTTAAGCTTTTAAGTTTATTTAATGTTCAGAGCATTATTCAGTCACGTGATTAATTGCAAAAGGCTGTTTCCAAGCTGTTCTTATTCAAATACTATTGTATTTAGTGTAATTTTTTCTTTTCGACAGAAAACACATGGCTCTTCAAATGTAATTTTACCCTAGCCAATTTTTATTTTTAAAATACAGAGAAGAGTGGCCTTTGGAATTATCCCCTTCAGCCATTGTTTGTTTTGGGGGTATGTTACTGTTACATCGCAATTTTTACATCGCAATGCTGTTACAACGCAGCTTTTACAACGCTGGTTCCATTACATCGGATGCCATTACAACGCAGGATATTACATAGCAGATGCTATTACAACGCATACCATTACATCGTAAGTATTGGTAAGTATATAATTTTTTTTATTTTATTTAATATTATATAATTAATTTAATTATTATTAATTATAAATAATTATATTTATTTGTTTTTTAATATTATAAATTAAATATATTAAATTAAGTAATTTTTGGGGTACAGGGGTGTTTTTAGGTTTTAGGGCAGGGTTTGGGTTTTGGGGTACAGGGGTGTTTTTAGGTTTTAGGGCAGGGTTTTGGTTTTGGGGTACAGGGGTGTTTTTAGGTTTTAGGGCAGGGTTTGGGTTTTGGGGTACAGGGGTGTTTTTAGGTTTTAGGGTAGGGTTTGGGTTTTGGGGTACAGGGGTGTTTTTAGGTTTTAGGGCAGGGTTTGGGTTTTGGGGTACAGGGGTGTTTTTAGGTTTTAGGGTAGGGTTTGGGTTTTGGGGTACAGGGGTGTTTTTAGGTTTTAGGGCAGGGTTTGGGTTTTGGGGTACAGGGGTGTTTTTAGGTTTTAAGGCAGGGTTTGGGTTTTGGGGTACAGGGGTGTTTTTAGGTTTTAGGGCAGGGTTTGGGTTTTGGGGTACAGGGGTGTTTTTAGGTTTTAGGGCAGGGTTTGGGTTTTGGGGTACAGGGGTGTTTTTAGGTTTTAGGGCAGGGTTTGGGTTTTGGGGTACAGGGGTGTTTTTAGGTTTTAGGGCAGGGTTTGGGTTTTGGGGTACAGGGGTGTTTTTAGGTTTTAGGGTAGGGTTTGGGTTTTGGGGTACAGGGGTGATTTTAGGTTTTAGGGCAGGGTTTGGGTTTTGGGGTACAGGGGTGTTTTTAGGTTTTAGGGCAGGGTTTGGGTTTTGGGGTACAGGGGTGTTTTTAGGTTTTAGGGCAGGGTTTGAGTTTTGGGGTACAGGGGTGTTTTTAGGTTTTAGGGCAGGGTTTGTGTTTTGGGGTACAGGGGTGTTTTTAGGTTTTAGGGCAGGGTTTTGGGTTTTGGGGTACAGGGGTGTTTTTAGGTTTTAGGGCAGGGTTTGGGTTTAGGGATAATTAAATTATATTTAACATTTATAAATTAATTAAAAAATATTTATTAAATTAAATTAATTATATTACATTAATTACATTTTTTAATTTAATTCAATAAAATAAATAAATTATTTTAATTAATTTAATTTATTTACAATTTTAAAAATATTACAATTAAATTAATTTCATTATATTAATTAAATTAAATTAATTAAAATTTTTAATAAAATAAAATTAAATAAATAGATTTTATTTTACTAAATTAAATTAATTACTATTTTAAAATGTATTTTAATTAAATTAATTAAATTAAATTAATTAAATTAAGTTAATTAAATTTTTTTTAAAAAAGGTATACTTACCTATACTTACGATGTAATGCCATGCGTTGTAATAGCATCTGCTATGTAATGCCATGCGTTGTAATGGCATCCGATGTAATGGATCCTGCGTTGTAAAAATTCTGATGTAACGGAATGCGTTGTAAAAAACCGCGTTGTACTGACACCAATCCGTTTTGGGAGTTCCTCCATTGGGCACTGCTTTAGGACATTGTCATTCGCATCTTGGATCAGCAAGGAGGAATATTTCTCTCTCAATGTCACACAATTGGCTATTAGGTCCACTATTTTGCCTAATGTGGAGATATTCCAATGCAAAGAATGAGGTTCATTGTTTGATTTGAGGAGCAACAGAAGCTGCCATGGCCCACTGGGTGAACATTAAAGCAATCTTCAAAAGTATGATGTCCCCATTAATTATGAACAGATATACTTAGAGCCATCCATTCATTGTTTGCATCAGTCCACTTGCTTCAATGCTTTCTGACAGTGTCATTCCTATCTTACTGGCATGCTTCCAGCTATTAAGTGAATGCATCTGTCTCCGAGGTAGGGCTTCTTCTATTTGAATGCATGGGTCAATTGTTTGGAGAAGCAGTAGACACTAACATGGTCTATTTGGTATTTGCAGACATTCCCAGTGAAAAACAATGATTTCTAGACCTTTTATCTGAATAATTATGTAAAGGCACTAAAGTATCGTTTCATTTTGTTTCAACAAACCTATGTTTATGTGAAAGGTCATGTTAGAGAAAAAATAAAAGACACATGACTTTCTTGGATAATATCACAAGAGAAGTATAAGAGTGCATGGATGTATGTATCTGAATGATAACAGTATTTCCAAAATTCGATTGATTCTTCACCTAGAGTGCTTTCACACCTACCTTTGATAATGAACTTAAAGCCTTTTTCATGTATGTGTTTTTTGCTTATAATGTGACTTCTGCTCTTGCAAATGTTTCCATTTTCCTTATGACATTACCTCAGGATAATTATTTTTAACATGTTGATGTCTTTATTGCCAAATGTAATATTTGATCTAAAGAGTGTGTTACACTCTTCCTGATGTTGCGCCAATAATGGTCTGAAAACCTTTTGTGGTTTAGCACCTTAGTGCTATTTTTTTAACTAAATGTGAGACTATAATACTGCTTACCCTAATATTGCACCTAAACATGATTTTATACCTAAGCATGATTTTTGCATAAAATGTAATTTTGCAATTAGATGTGATTTGTACATTTCCACACTTATCCTGGTGTTACACCAAGAGTGATTGTACATCTCAATGTACTGTCAATAAAATACAATATCATACTGATGCACACATTGTACACCTTATTATAAAGGTTAGCGCTTTTATATTTATTGCCGCCTATCGGTGGAATTTATCGCCCAGAAAACGCTTTATCAACAACGCGTTTCTCCAGAGCGATAAATAATCCAGCAAAAGCGGCAATATGCGGGAATATCGCTGGAAATCCAGCGATATTCCCACAGTGCTAGGGGAAATCTTGATAATATGGAGATGTGGATTCAGCCACTGAAAGATAGGGTAGTCATAAAAAAGCAGATGTACAATACTGGCGATAACAGCGGTTAGCGCTGTTTACAATATTGCTATGGGTGTCCTGGGCCACATTGTACATATGGAGAAGGACAGTTAGCGATCATTTTCCATTAGCTTTCGCACGGAACGCCTACTTTTCATCTCATTAGAGATGCAAAGCGAGGCGTCAACAAAACGAGAGTTGAATCAAGGAAACATGCAATAGCGTGTCCTTGTAAATAATGCAATATAATTATTGCTGCTTTTCGCCCAAAAACGGACGCTAAAGTGGCGATAATTATATCTCCAGCCTTGATGATATGCCCCTAGATCTGTTAACCAGTGCTAGCTTGCTTATGCTCTCTCCTTTAAGCGGTAAAGTCATCTTAAACCCAATTGGCACATTTAATGTAACTGTAAGTCCCTAGCAATGCAGTACTACAAGTATCCAGGGCCTATAAATTAAATGCTACTGGTGGGCCTACAGTGCCTATTGTGCCAGCCTCTTAAATAGCCATTTTAATCCATATTTCAGGCCTGCCATTGCAGCTTTTGTGTGCAGTTGTTAACTGTCATTTCAGCCTGACAAAATAAATGGTTTGCCAGGCCTTAACAGTCCCTTTAAATACATATGGTGCTCCTAGGGTGGGCCCTAAGCAGCCCAAAGGGCAGGATATATTGTATTTTAAAAAAGATGGACATGTACTTTTAAGTTTTACATGCCCTCATACTGAAAAACTCTTAAATCCCTTTTTAACTATTGCAACATCTACCTCTCCCATTGGATACCTTTGGGTTTCCTTAATACATTAATAATTTATAATCATAAGTGATAGCTTTTGATTGGGAGAAGGTAGGAATATCATGCTTAGTGTGTGAGGAATTGTAATTTAAAATCCTCTTTAATGTTAAAGCTGGATTTTACATTGAAATTCTGAAAAAAGCAAGTTTTAGAAAATTGGCATTTTCTTATTCTAACCATTTTGTGCCTGCAGCCTATTAGCTGTTGTGCCTAAACACTGGAAATTGGTGCAGAGCAATACCACAATACTCATTTGTTCCTTTAAGCTGTGAGGGGAACGGCCAACAAAGGGACTAGACTTCCCAGCGGCCCCTGGACACCGGGTGCAGGGTGACGCAAGAGGGCGATGGCGGAGCAATAAAGCCGTGCTGGTCCTCCGCAACACGGGACACGCCTAAACACTGGAAATTGGTGCCGAGCAACGCCGCAATACTCATTCTTTCCTTTAAGCCATGAGCGGAACGGCCAATGATGGGACTACACTTCCCAGCGGACCCTGGACACCGGGTGCTGGGTGACGCAGAGACGGCAACGGCAGAGCAATTAAGCAGCGCCAGTCCTCTGCAACACGGGGCACTCGCGGGCCGCGCTCGGGCAAAGCCCTGGCCAAGGGTGAGCCCGTTTGAGGCTGTTAGAGACCGGGTGAGGCCGAGCCAGGCCCACTTTCTGAGACCGCTATACCGTGAGGGGAACAGCCAATCACGGGAATACACTTCCAAGAGGCCCCTGGACACCGGGTGCTGGGTGACGCGGCGACGGCGGAGCAATAAAGCTGCACGGTTCTCCGCAATGCAGAACACACCGAAACACTAGAAATTGGTGCCAAGCAACGCCGCAATACTCATTCATTCCTTTAAGCCATGAGGAGTATGGCCAATGATGGGACTACACTTTCCAGCAGCCCCTGGACACCGAGTGCTGGGTGACACAGAGACGGCCACGGCAGAGCAATAAAGCCGCGCCAGTCCTCTGCAACATGAGACGCTCGCGTGCGGCGCTTGGGCCAAGCCCTGGCCAAGGGTGGGCTCGTTTGAGCCCGTTAGAGACTGGGTGAGGCCAGGCCAGGCCCACTTTCTGAGACCGCTATGCTGTGAGGGGAACAGCCAATCACGGGAATACACTTCCAAGCGGCCCCTGGACACCGGGTGCTGGGTGACGCGGCGACGGCAGAGCAATAAAGCTGCACGGTTCTCCGCAATGCAGAACACACCTAAACACTAGAAATTGGTGCCAAGCAACGCCGCAATACTCATTCATTCCTTTAAGCCATGAGGGGAACGGCCAATGATGGGACTACACTTTCCAGCAGCCCCTGGACACCGAGTGCTGGGTGACGCAGAGACGACCACGGCAGAGCAATAAAGCCGTGCCAGTCCTCTGCAACGCGAGACGCTCGTGGGTGGCGCTAGGGCAAAGCCCTGGCCAAGGGTGGGCTCGTTTGAGCCCGTTAGAGACTGAGTGAGGCCAGGCCAGGCCCACTTTCTGAGACCGTTATCTCCATAAGGTTAGTCCTCTGTCTCTTATTGCTGGTCTATTCTTCAGTGGAGCAACTACTAGGAACTTTGCTTTGTTGAGTTTACATTCAAATCCTATTCTGGTATTTCCATCTAAACATCCTCTAGAAGATGAATCTGCGAGAGGGCAAGGGGAGAATTGGGCCGCCCACAGGAAGTGTGGTAGGGACTTTAGATCAATTTTTAATTAAAGCCAGCTCAGTCCTTGCACACGAGATAGCTATAACCGAGCTTCGCCTATCCCTCAATCCCCAGCTGATTAAACGATCATCTTTTGGCCCCTTAGCATCTGCTCGCAGTCTGGACTGCTCTTTGGTTGTAGATACCAATTCCTCTGACCATGCAGGTGATATTGGCCATTCTCCAAACAGGTCATTGGAAACCTCTGCTGTGTTGGACGCTTATTATATTCTTCAACCTGCTGTGTTAGTATAGATGAATACAGTGCCCACCCAAAGTAGCCCACTGCAACACATTTTTACAAGTTCTGCCCCAATGCAAAATAAAACTGCTGTTCCAACTAGAGACCCTACACAAAAAAAGAGGGGAGGGGGCACCCAGAGGCATAAACCTCTAAAATCTCAAAGGACAAACAATAATGGAGGAAGTGCTCAACAACACCAGCGACAGGGGTTTCCGTTCCTACCTTGCCTGGAACTCTAAGAAGATAATGAGGCTGTGTGGATCAAACTGGAGAATTTGATTGTATCATCCCTAATTTCAATCACTGATAGACTGTCTAAGATCGAGGAGAGACTTAACAATTTTGAACAGAGGGCTATGACGAACCACAATACTATGGAAGGTTTACTAAAACATACCAACCGATTAATTACATCTAAGGAGCCCAGTAACCTAGTAGTCACAAATCTCAACCCCCCTAAACCTCCAGTAACCATGCATGAGTCGCTTATGGTGGGGATAATGATGTTGTGGAAATCAGCCAAGTAGCTGGGGCAGTTGATGCTGGAAGTAATGTGGTTGAGTTGGGGAATGTGTCTAGGGGTCTTGATCGGGCTAGCCTGTGTGCTTGGGAAGGGGGATAAGGTAGGCCCAGCCTTAGAGAGTTCTCAGATCTTGCATCTCCCTCCGGCTGCCGCCTCTTTGGTGGTGGTCCTGAGGAATGTCCCAGCATTGCATGACTGCCAGATTGAAACCACTGAACAGCTGATGGCTAAAACCATGCATTGGCTTACGTCACAACTGAAGGATGTTGTGGTACGGGACTGAGATATCTGTAATCAGATGATTATGGCCAGAAGATCATAATGGATAGGACACTCCACAAAGGTAGGGAGAGGGGACTGTAAAGTTGCTAAATTTAACAACGAGTATGTTGTTAGATTTCTTTTAGACCATCTAGGTAGCAGTAACACAGAGCACCACTCTAGGAAAATATCTCTTCTGCCTCTAGGGTTCTTCTATAAACCTTGGTATATCCCCATGTTGGGGTGGGCAATGCCACGTGTAGTGCACCATCCTATTGTATCACACAGAACTCCACATGGTCCATCTGATTTAAATTTAGCCAACAGATTTGCCCTCCTGTCTAATTTAGATGACTATACTCTGCAAATCTGCCCTTGTTAGAGAACATTGCTGTCCAGCCTGTTTCTCTCCCTTTGACTGCTCTGAGTTCCCAGCAAAATACGCCAAAGTCTCCAGTGTGTACTTTGGATAGGCCAACTACAGCTAGAGGGGCCAGCATTGCTCCCCCCTTACTAACCATAATATCATGGAATATTGCTGGCCTCCAAACAAAAAGTTTCCACTGAGTAGTCATGTTTCATAGAGAACCAAGATGTAATCATGTTCCAGAAGACCTGGTCACTGCATACGATCTTCCACCCTGGGTTTCTGTCATTCGGTGAATCAGCAATTGCTAGTTAAAAAGGGAGGCCATCTGGGGGTTGGCTTATTTGGGTGAGACAGCAGGCTGGCTGCCAGGTGCAGGAGTTAACAATAGATAACCCTGACATATTGGCTATTAAAAACAGCTTTAACCATGGGCTTGATTTTATATTAGTCAATGTCTATGCGAGAGGGCTAGTGGGTGGGAAAGCCTCGCCTACCATTTTAAAACCTGACTCATTCATTAAACCACTGAAAGGGGCAAATTATCTGGTAGTAGCAGGCAATTTTAACTGTACATTTGAGGCCCCTCGGCTTAGACGATGGCAGTTTAACTGGG
Organism: Lissotriton vulgaris; assembly: GCF_964263255.1. Lineage (NCBI taxonomy): Eukaryota > Metazoa > Chordata > Amphibia > Caudata > Salamandridae > Lissotriton > Lissotriton vulgaris. Next base: position 1,585,300,570 of record NC_141687.1, read on the forward strand.
GATGAGGATGCAACATGGGGTATACCATCGTTGGAGCTCACCCCGGTTAACAAATGGTCAGAGGTAGTGCTCCAGTTAAAAAGCCTCTCTCTGGCATGCCCCACACCGAAAGTGACCACGAACTGCAGGAAGGTCCCATAGGGTCCCGACTTTGGTCTCATGTGGACAAGTTGGTCATGAAGATTAGTACTCCTTTTAATTAATAAGAGTGGTGGTGAAAGCTGTTTATTTCCAATATTCAGTGCTTGTGTACACTCTTTTGGATTCTGTTGGACATAGTACTGAAGGTGTTGACAAACGTGATCCTGGTCATTTCATGTTTAGGCACCGTTATGTCTATGAGGGCCTCTCTATTGTTATTCATGGCTCGTTTCAGTGAGCATCGCACCAGTTTTTTAGGATACTTCCTTGCTCATAGTTGGGTTGACAGTGTAGTTGCATGATTTTCAAATCTCTCCGTAGTAGAACAATTTCTCAGATCACGGAGAAATTGGCCAAATGGTAAATTGCCACAAAGTGACTTTAGATGATGACTGTTGTAGCATAGTAGGGAGTTCCTGGCCATCTGTTCCTGTATAACTCTGTCTCTAGGCCTGATGATGATGTCATGCTATCTTATGTCATCATATTCCACCGTGAACTTGAGGAACTCATTCCTTGTGTTCGACCATGTCTGGAATGTAATGATTGATTCTGGATTATCTCGCCAGATGACAAAAATGTTATCTATGTAGCGCTTCCATAGGAAAATTGTGTCCCGGAAGGGATTAGCTTGTGATAAAACCATGGACATACAGGTTAGCCAGACTGGGAGCAAACACACCTAATCAATCAATCAATTAGTCTTTGTTCTATGTTTTTCAACCACAAAAGACACATATAGAACGCATTTATATAAAACAAGTGTGCCAGACTTTATAAAATATGGTTAATAATAAAAGTTAAAAGGTTACAAATAATACATCAAATTTGCATTCACTAGTTATGTAAAAAAAGTGCACCACATCGGACAATACACCCACAATACCCAGCAGGAAAAACAACAAGCATAATATTATTCCTTTTATTAGTGCAGAATAGGGCCTACATTGCTAACCAAGCTACTCCTTCTGAGGGCCCATGTCCAGCTCAAAAATGTAGCCGTAGCTATGACCACAGGTTCCCTTGTATCTGTCTTTAAAATTCACAATGCTATTTGGCTTGATCTTGTGCAAATATTGAAACAGGTTGGTTTTAGCCATTTTTTACGGGGACCCTTAAATGCAGGGCACACAAATAATACATGAAGTATAGACTCTTCCTGAGATGTACAAGTGGGACATTTTGTGTCTCCATCTCCCAATCTTGCCGTAAAACTTTTTAAGGGAAGGGTGTCACCAGGACTCGTAATGACATCCCAATAGGACTCCAACCTATATTCATATTTATGGTCTAAAAAGAGGCCTGTTAGGGAAGCGCCATCCACCAATGACATGGACTTGAGACAAACCATGTCCCTATATAGAGATTTGAAACCATTTTTCGATGGGAACTGATTCCTAAGTCCCATGTCAAGTAGCGTGCCCCTAATTTTCTTCAGCCATTTGATTTTTGAAGACGTATCAGCTTCTCTGATATGTTTCACTGCTTTGGCATAGGGTAATAACTCAGGGGTTGTCCATAACCATCTCCAATATGCTAGTGGTCTAAATCCCGCAGCCTCCTCAATGGAAATACTTCCCAAATCGAAAAATAGAGGCTTAAGGGGCGACGATTGGGGAAGTCCAGTCAAAGTTCTCAAAAACTTGTTCTGGTCGAGCCCAGAGTGCATTCAGAGTCAGTAACCACCAGTAACAGTCAAAAAAAGGGGGGTGATCAGGGCAAAAAGAAAAACTTTCCCACATGCCCACACATGCTAAGTGGGAAAACCTGGAAGCTTATCTGCATTGGCATGGACAGTCCCAGATCTGATTTCCACTGTAAAGCCCATCCCCTGTAGGGAAATGGAGTACCTCAACAGTTTTGGATTCTCTCCCCTTAGCTGCAGGAGCCATCTGAGAGGTCAGTGGTCAGTTTGAAAACAGAAGTGAGTACCCAACAGGTATGGTCTTAAATGCATCAGGGACTAGACCACAGGAAAAGTTTCCCTCTCAATGGCACTCCATCTTTGCTGTCTGGGAAGTAGGAACCTGCTAATGAAGGCAACTGTAAGGGACCCCAAGTAAAATGGCCGCTGATGGAACAGGAGCACTCCCCGTGATCTCCTATGGGCAGGATCACTAGCTGTGTATATCCCAGTCATACTTGCACCAACCACCCCTCAACACTGTCAGAATCCTTACCAGAGGAGTCGCCAGTGCCCGATAAGTGGCCTTGGCTGATGGAGGGAGCTGCCGTCATGACAACCTCATATTTCTGTAGCTTCTGGGTCCAAGACATCCTGTGACCCACCAGCAGCCAGTGAGTGGCCTTGGCTGATGGAGATAGCCACCCGTCCTGATGAGCCCCAGACTTCTGCAGCTGCTGGGTTATTAAACAGTGGTACACAGTGTGGCCTCAGACAGTCAACAGCCCTGCAACCCCTTTGGTCCCGTGGTTGAGGTACTAGAACCAAGAGTCTCAGACCTGGCACCTGGTTGCTGTTAAGGGCAGGCGATGGCACTAGATCCCAAACAAAGGAGGAGGTGGGGTGGGAGACATGCTCACCGGGCTCCTGCCCATTGTGGTGGGCAGCCATCTGTGCCAGATAGTGTGAGAAGAGCAGTGCAGTCTCAAAGGGAGAGGCAAGAGTGCCGTGGAAGGAGTGAGCCGGTGAGTTTGGGATTTTGCCCCAGCCGGAACTCACCCCCAGGACATGTGCCCCACCCCCCAACAAATTTGAGCCATTTCTGCACCAAACAAGCCTAAATGGACTCTTGGTCTAAACTCCTTCTCCATAACCAACCCCACGAATCTCTCAGTGCACGCCACCAAAAGCTTCAAAAATAGTCTGATCAAGTACTACCCTGAAACCCACATAGCTGATATCTATTACAACACTTCCAAAAGGTTCAGAAAAAACTGATCTCATTTTCCACATACCCTGACCTGCAAAATGATGCACAACCCTAACTAACATCCTAATAATAGCCAACTACTTCAAAATCCCATACTGCAGCCAATTAATTATAGATAACTCAGAAACTTTTAATAGGCATCACCACCATATCCATTTAGAGAAATGACTCCTTATTGCCTACTCTGGACAGCGCAGTCCATGCATGGCCAACTGTCCATATGCGACACTGTCTCCATCTCAAGTTGCTAAACAGGATGAAATGCCCATGAGACCCATTAATCCTCCCAATTCTAGCCCTTCCCTCACAACCCACCCTTCATTAGCAAACTCCCCTACAGAGCTGGACTCATATGGCTGAGATACCCGCCACCCCCTCTCAACACAATCCCCAAGGATGGGAAGACGGAAACGGTTCTGAACTTTTGGAAGGCGGGAGGGAGTTACCCTCCCGGCCGTATTTATTAAAATATGAAACAAAATTAACACATTAAATTAACAGTTTCATATCATGTACAATTTCATTTACACATTACGATGTTCTTGGCTGACCTTAACACATCTCTAATACAAAGGTTCTCCTAGCCGATACTAAACATCCTGCAAATGCATTTCTCAAAATTGAAATTGTACATCCTAACATTACGGGCCAACGGCAAGGTCGTAACCGGTGTCAGATCCCCCATACCAGAACTCCCCCCTCACTTGTGAGGGGCGGTCGCACAGAGGGCTGTACCTCTGTGCCTGCTTCCAATTTCCCTTGTCTTAGCGGGGGCCCTCTGTTAACTCTACGCCATCTTAGTGGTCGTCCGAGGACTCGTGTGAGGTGTCTAGAAGGTAGCGTGGACCCCCCTCCCACCCCACACAACTTACCACATCTGCCGTCGCAGATGTCCTGGCCCCGGGAAATTCCCAGGAGGGGCCCGTAGCCCCTCCTCCCCAGGGAGGGGCCCATGGCCGCCTTCCCTTTCGGCGTCCCCATCCTTAGAGGGGACCACCTCCCCGTTTGAGGGGCCAATGGCCGCCTCCCCCCGGGCGCTCCCATCCATAATGGGTGACGCCCCCACCTCTAGGGATCTTCCAATTACTGCTCACCGATCATGACGTTACCGCCACAGACCAGATAGTTGACCGGCTATCCGGACCCCCCACAAAACTCCTACTTAAAGGTCATGGCTGCACAAACTCTTTAACCAAGCTATGAAGTCTCCTATGAGTAAAACATTCCCCTCCCGGGACAAATGGACCCCATCCTCCAGATACATATGGTCCCCCCTGATACATCCATGAGGAATAGAATGCAATGTACCTGTACGGAACAACCTACCAAGTTTGTTATTCACTTTCTTCACCGAATGATTTATAGCAGACACTGAATTAGCCCCCCGCCACACCTTCCGTGGAATCATATGTGACCATGCAATCGTGCACCCCGGAACCCTTCTCGCCAACCAACTTACTGTGGATAGTATCAACTCGAGAAGTACTCGTCGACCAGCGGTCACCAAATCATTGCCCCCAAGATGCACTATGATTACAGATGGCGGTGACCTTGTCCGCCCTAACAAACCCTCCATAAAAGTTTGAAACTGGTCAATACAGAGCCCGCCCCTTCCGTAGAAGGTCACCCTGTACCCGTATTCCCCAGCCATGTGAATCATGTCACCTGCTTTGAATACGTCTGTGGCACGCCTCACGTATGAGTGGCCCACGACTCACACCACTCTTTCCTCAGCCGGTGATCTTTGACCGCTGGTTCCCAGGTATCAGGTCGACTGCACAGTCCGCCCCGCCTCGTAAGCTCGCGAAACTGTAAACCAAACAAAAAACAAGAAGCGTGAGTGCATGACATTAGCTTCACAACATGTGCAACCGCACATACCTTTTATAACAATTCGAGGACCAACGCCCCAATTGTTTCACTTTTTCAACAGTCAGACCCCTGGCTTTAGCCTCTGTAGCAGCCCCTATCCGGAAGGAATGAGTCCCGAACTCGCACGGGTTCAAGCCCGCAACTGCGATTGCCATTGTTAGCACCCGCCGGAACTGAAACCTCGTCAGTGGGGTGGCGTCGGCGTGCCTCAGCAGGCTTCCCCCCCATGATGCCGCCCTCTGCGCCAAATACTCCTCAACGCATGCTACCGGGCACATGGGAGATCCCGGAATCCGCTGGACTACTATGCTGTCCCCGATCGCTCTCTGATCGGTCTTGGACCTGGCAAATGAGACTACCATTGTCTCCCCCTTAATTTGAATGTGCTCTTGGCACAGACCTCCCCCCGTATCCTGGTTGTTCCTTGCTACCAGTTCGCTTACCCGCATAGCCCCATGGAATGCTAATGCAAAAGCGGCCCGGAATAGCACAGTCTCTGATTGAGATGAACATGTCGCAGGGAGTACGGACAGTAACCGGGCTAATATTTCCAGACCTATCGGGTGCCTCTCATCAACTCTGCTACCCTCAAGGCGTTGCCACCCACGCAGCGCCTTCTGTACCCGAAAAGACGCAGTGGGGTCCTGGATGCCATGAGCCCGTGCCATAAAAGAAATGGCGGCCCGGTGTCTATTGGCCGTAGCCACTGATTTGCCTGCCTGATGTAATGATAACAAAAATTTCAGGACATACTCTTCTTGGCCCCAAAGCTCCCCCCTAGCTGAACCCAAAAAGGACCAATAGGAACGGAACGCCCCTTCATATGCCTTCCTTGTCCTGGGTGCTAGACTCTCTCCCAAGAGGTCTTGTAGTCCGGGGAACCGAGAGACCAGAGAGCTTCGGGAAATGGTGCCGCCACCGGGTCCGCTGAGGGCAGAAAACCCCAGAAGGCCTGAATACGGGAACGAGAAAGCGCATCAGCTGCCTGGTTTAACACCCCTGGCACATGTCTTGCCCTAAAGTGGACGTTCAGTCTCATACACAGCAGGACAATTTCTTTCAGCAATCTCAAGATCCATTTGCAGCGGGCTGCCTGACTATTGATACACTCAACCACGGTCATATTATCAGACCAGAACACCACAGAGCGATCACGAAACCCCTCAGGCCATGTTTTTAAAGCCACCAGAATAGGGAACAGTTTGAGAAACCCAATGTTACCTGTGAGTCCACTCTCGTGCCACCATGCCGGCCAGGTTCGTGCTGACCAATGATTACCAAAGATGGCGCCAAAACCCACACTCCCTGCCGAGTCAGTCCACAACCCCAGCTCCTCGGAGGAAACCGCTGGTTTGTTCCACACGACCCGACCATTGAAATCCGCCAGGAATGCCAACCATATGCGCATGTCCTGGCGAACCTCTGCCGAGAGCCTTGTGCGGTGGTGCCCTTCCTTAAGGCCGACCATGGCTTGAGCAATAGAGCGGGAAAAGGGGCGAGCCATCGGTATTACTCTAAGGGCAAAATTCAGCTGACCCACAGTCTGCTGCAACTGATGCAAATTTACCTTCACCTCGCTAATACACGTTTCAAGCGATGCCTTAAATTTCGTTACCTTTTCCTTAGGCAAACGGAAGCACCCCTCTTCGGAATCGAGCTCTATTCCAAGAAACTCGAGCGAAGTAGCCGGGCCCACTGTTTTACCTGGTGCCAATGGCACGCCAAAACGATTCATGAGCTCACAAAATTCATTCAAAGCCTGTGCACATTCTATGTCCCCGGCTGCCCCCAGGAATAGAAAATCGTCAAGATAATGCATCACATGTGTAAATCCCGTTGTTCTTGTGAACGCCCATTGCAAAAAACTACTAAATTTCTCAAAATACGCACAAGAGATGGAGCAACCCATTGGCATACATTTATCCATGTGATAGCGTCCCTGAAACATGAAACCACGGAGACGCTGATCATCTGGGTGTACCAGGAGCAACCGGAACGCCGACTCAATGTCTGATTTAGCCATCAGCGCTCCGGGCCCCAGGCGATTCAACATGGCGACGGCCTCGTCAAAAGATGAGTACCGCACCGAATAAACTTCCGGGTCTATCGCGTCGTTCACCGAAAGACCCCTTGGAGCTGACAAATTATGTATCAACCTGAATTCCCCTGGGTCCTTTTTGGGGACCACTCCCAGAGGCGAACAAACAAAATTAGCAACTGGTGGCATGTCATATGGTCCGGCAACCCGACCTCGGGTCACCTCCTTCCCAATCTTTGCCTGTACCACCGCCGTATTCTGCAGAACCGACAGTTGGTTCCTACATTGTGCTTTACCCTGAAAACCCCCCGCCGGGATGCGGAAACCATACGAAAAACCATCTCGCAACACCCCAGCGGAGATATGATCCGGATATTCGTTGAGCCAAGGAATCATTGCCATGATGTCAACCGGGGTAGGGAGAGGCGCCCTTCGGACTATTTCAGACCTGTTTGGCGCCCCCTCTATTTCCCGTATCACCAGTCTTGGCTCTGCACATGGTCTCGGGGTGCGAGGACTGCCCGCACCCTGCACATTCATGCCTAAACCTGCAAGACCCTTGCGGCCTAGTACATTTGCCTCTGTTAAAGCTCCAGCATGCCCCTTTTTTACCTGAGTTGCCATTATTCCTTGTGTGCTGATCATTGCTTGATCCCGCCCGAAAGGGCGCCCCGGACGAGTGGCGGGAAAACTCGACCACGTTTCCCCCCAACGATGGCGACTTCGCCGTGCCTGACTTCTCTATTTTCTGCCAGGAAATGGAATCGAAACAATCCCACGTCAGGGATGTGTCGTACTCCTTGGACTTACGAAATATGTTATCGTAACAAAACCATTGATTACCACCATATGTCTCATAAAATTCCATGATACGTGTCTGATACACGGCTAATTCCACCAATAATTCGGGCCTCCGTTCCCCCATAATTGCAGTGAACATTCCAAACGCTCTGCCCCAATTGCCTATTGTTTCATCCACTCTGAAACCGGCCATCTTGGCGCGCCATACACTAGGATGCAGAAACTCTTTTTGGTTCTTTACATGCTCAATCTCATAGTGATCGGTCAGCAAGGAAAACATGTTCACATATTTATCAGCCCATATCCTTTCTTTTACCTCAATTGGTATATGCTGAACAACTTTCTCCCTCCTTGAAGGTACCGATCCCTCCCCTGCCATCGGCAATGGCTGCTTACCTGAACCGGTAACTTTGACCGTAGTCCCTGCCGAACCAACGCCCGATACTGGTTGTTCCACGGGAGCCTGCGGGGAAACAAAAGGACACGGTGCCTTTGCAGCATCTTTCGATTGCCGCAACTGCTTCATTATCGCTCTGGCTTCATCAGCCGTGGCCCCCTCGTTCTCTTTGCCCAACCATGCTGCCAACTGGGCAGCCAGCTCAGGAGGCATATCCTCCCCGTTCACAGGAGTGATTACCACAGGGATTGGTTGCCCCGCGTTCGGGACAGGAGTCGGGGCTTCGATCGGGGTGACCGGGTGCGCTGGGGGGGCTTCGGGAACCGGGGCCTCCCCACCCGACGCTCCCCTCTTGGCCCTTCTACCTTTCCCGTTAGGGACTACTCCCGGCAATGCTGGTCCGATGACTCTCTTAGGTCCCCCCGCACCATTCATTGCCGCCATCTGCTTCTTCATATCCGCCATGTCCTTCATCAGCATACGAAGCATCTGATCGGTCCCGACCCTCTTTCCGACCTTCTTGCTAGGCATCGTCAACGTATGCTCCACGAGGTCCTAGGCCAGGAAACTCCGAACTCACTGAAAGAGTAAACACAAAATTAAATTCTCAAAATTGGCTCTTCGTTCCGTCTCGAGCTCACGTGCAACGGGGAGGTGCAGCTTCAGAGCACAGGAACAAGAGGATGCTTCTTTGGCTTGTCGCTCCTTTTATCCTTCTTCGGGCGGGCGTGGACCCACCTCCAATCCGCCTCCGGGGCGTGGCTAGCGTTGTCGGTGTCTAGGACAACCCTCTCTTGGGCGGGAAAAGGCTCGCCCCAGCTACGCCGCTTCGGGCATACCAGCCGGGACTCGCCTCCCGCCCAAAAATGGCTTCCCGGGGGGATCGGGGTACTCCACCATACGTTCGGGGGGACCGAGTGGTCGCCCCTTTCCAATCATCTCTCACATACACAACATCCACTAACTCCCCCCAATCAAGCCTAACACAGAAAATAGACCTGCTCCCAGCAACAACTACAACCAGAAACACTCCAACCCCAATGCCAACACTAACTGAAACCAAACCCCCTTCCCTCCCTGTCACTATCACCACACGTGGTATGTAGTACAAGAGTGCGCCCGAACACAGTATTTTCAAATGGCTTCTAGTCTCATTTGACTCGATGAAGGCAAAATTACTACAGTGCCCTCAAAATACCCAATCCAAAGCTAACCTAGTCAGTGAAGCAACAAGGGACAATTCGACCCCCTCTCTCGTTGACTTATACTGGTCTTATCCAGAATACCATGCATGTGATGGATCACATCTCAACACCTCTTGTCTCTCCTCTAAGAACCCTATGTTCCTGATCAACTTAAACAAATGACTAAATTACTTGGAAAGTCATCTTGATAACGCAGGGCATCAGCAGTATCCTTAATATCCTCAAATCCCATCTGGAGTAGGCTCAAACACCACACCTACCCTCCTCCTCCATCATCAGACACCCCATAAGAATCTCCAATATACAGCCATAATGTTGACTCACAAACCCGCTTAACAACCAAGTTCAGAGACCAAAAAGATCAAGCCCTAGGATTTCCCTGAGTGAAACTATAGACTTAGCCATAACTTATGACTTGACGTCAACCCATGATAATCTCACCTCGAAGATCTAAGTAATAATTGGAATTGGGAGAGAACTCAACCCCCCAAGAATTCCAAGACCACCAACCCACCACATCAATATCCCTCCTGGCGCCCTGCTGAAATACTTAACAGCACCAGTAATAGCAACTGCATTCTCATAAACTGAAAAAGCTATCAAACATTAAAACTTGAAACATAACATTGACATTGCATTCATCACAGAAACATGACTAAATAACTCAGCGTACAAATCCTGGACCGTTTATTCCCTCCCAGCTTCTCTATTATCAAAAAAGACAGGGTTGACTGCCCCGGGATGTCTTACTTATCATCCACAAGATTAGCATATACAGAACTGTAACAGACATATTTTTCCTACCCAACATTGTGAATACCTCAGTTCAAAACAACTAAAGAAGAAGAATACTTGATTTGATTTGGTAAAATCATAAAAGGGTGGAACTTACCACCATATGATACATCAGCATCTTTGAAAAACGACATAAAACAGCATCATTAAATCAGCTTAGAACAACATAATACAACACAAAACAACACTAGCCCCCATGTCCTGAGCGATTTTGCACAAATATACATAATAAGAAAAAACGGGGAGAGAGTTGTTAAACAACTATGGAACTGATAATGTACTGCTCATTCTGCACTGATAGTAACATAATCCTAGCTGTCTTCAATCTTCATTGGAATGATAAGAAAAACATATTAATCCAATCCCTTAATGAACTCCTACTCAGCATAGACCTTATCCAACATTGCAAAGGCTAAGGGCCAGATGTAGGTAATTTTTATTTTCCGACCTCTTAAATACCGAGTCATACCGACTCGGTATTTCAGAGGTCGGAAAATAAAAATACCGAGATGTAGGTAATTGCAGATGTGCAATTACCGAATCGGAAACAGTCGGTAATTTCCGATGCGGTAAATACCGACCAGTTGATGCCCATGCATTCCTATGGGCTTTGAAGCCCATAGGAATGAACGGGCATTTACCGGTCGGTATTTACCACATCGGTAAATACCGATAGCCACAAGGGTGCAGGGGGTGTCACTTTGACACCCTCTGGCACCCCCAAAAGAGGCTCGGGTGCCATGTGGCAGGCATACCTGCCCTAAGGGCAGGTCTGCCTGTCATATGGCATAGGTGTGCATGCACACATGTGCATGCACACCTGAAACGGTATTTTACCATCAAGTATTATTTGATGGTAAAATACCGATTTTGTACTGCTTGTGGGACTCAGAAGAGTCCCACCTACATACCAATTTACCGGTAGCCATAATGTTACCGACTCGGTATTTTACATACTCGGTGAATTTACCTATCGGTAAATTTACCGAGTCTGTAAATTACAGGGACCTACATGTCAAATTGCTTTTACCGGGTGGTAACGGCCGAATTCGGCCGTTACCACCCGGTAAAAGCCTACCTACATCTGGCCCTAAATACCTTCAGAGGTGGAATCCTTGACGCCATCAGAACCCTCATCCTTCAAATTGACTGGTCAGGTCACCACGTCATTCTGTTCCAATTCAATCAAATAGGAATTCCCCCTATTTACTCTCAGAAAACTAGCCAATATCTTGCAATGTTAGTCAGAATCCCCTGAATGATCTGAAAGATAGAATGATGGCACTACTTCACCCTCGATAGATAACCTTACAACAGAGGAACTCACAGCACACTATAACGCAACAACATGACCAATCCATAGCCAGTTAACTCCTCAAAAACAAAACAAAAAAATGCTCCTTTAAAATCTTGGCTCAGCAAATATCTGACCTCTCAAATAAGACAACTTAGAGCTACTGATAGATTTTGAAGAACAAACCATCCATAACTCAACTTAAACAGCTCAAAGCAGAATACAGACATTTAAAAAAACACACAGTAAAAGAAAAGGCTGCTTTATTTTGCTAGACAAAGCAAAAAAATGCCCTGAAGAAATTTTCAACATAAGAAAATAACAAATCTCGAAACCAGCAGGAGATAATCTGCATGTCACTAGAGAATGCTATGTCAAAATAATGAAATTCTTCAATGACAAAATGACGAAGATTGAACTCTCCCAAGATCACACCACTCCACAAGAAGCTCTCCCATCACTAAGGAGGGAAACTACTTACCATCAATCTCCTCAAACTCACAAAGAACGGACTTCTAAATAGGGGTAAGTGGAATTTTTAATCTGCTAGTCGAATCGGAGGAATTTAGACATTCTGTGCTAATCTCATAGTGTAAATTATCATCAGCGCTAGCATTTTCACATTCTGGATGGCCGATCTATTTACATAATATTCTTGCATGGAGTTCCGCCTTTGGACTTCTTCTATGTCGAGTAGCCAGTTGAACGGTACCACATTGAAAAAACGAAGTGCACGATTGGTAAAAAGCGCCATATCCCTTTTAAGTCAATGCAAAAGACTCATATTGCTTCTACATGCATGTTTTTGTTATCGTGCAAATGGTGTGCAGTGGTGACAATGGGACATTCAGTGAGTATACTTACAGCACACAACCCACAGGTTTGGTTTAGCCTACGGTCTGTGCTGCTCTGAGAATAATCAAGAGTGGGATTGGTGCTGATCACAAGGCTTTGATATTGCACTTGGTGGGAAAATCTTGAACCAGGCAACATGTCTGTGGCTTTTGCAGTGTCAAGGCAGAGTGGGAAGGGCGAGATCACACCAGAGGCAATCCAGAATTTGTACGTAGTAAGGAGAGGGAGTGGGCAGATCTGTGTACCTGAAATCAGCATAGTGCATTCCACTTGAATACAGAAGGGGACTTTTTAGGAAAGGAGATAACAGAAACCACAGTTTCCATGAAATAAAGTGTATTTATTCTTAGACAACCGCGCAGAGAAGAGGTTCTCTTGCTGGCCAGGGTCAAACTGACCACCAAGGAACATTCACCTTTAAACAAACTCCTGGAATCTCACAGCAGTGAGGTTTCATCACACATACTGCCTGAGGCACATTTCATTAAAACCCAATACAATGCATCCCCTTCCCTTCCATACAACAAACTAAAGAAATACAAATGCGAGCTACCTGTATAATGGCAACTCAGTTGTTACAAGAATAAAGACACAATGAACTGGAATTTTGTTTTTTAAATTATAAAACAAAAATATATAAATCATCATAACTTATAAATATGACACTATTATCAATAGTAAGTGTTGCAAAGACAAGTGTTATTTACCTATTACATTTGTATGAACAATAAGATACTGATTATAGTGACAAACAAAATAATAAATATAATCTTTTAAATAATCTGGCGGCCTCCTGTCTCTTGTATTTCTCCCTTTCATTGAGGCTGGCCAAAAATCAATTTGTCTTGCCACACCTTCAGACTGACTACTTGTCACACTTCTTTCTCTTTGAAAGTCAATATACTTCATGGACATGTAGCCACTACATCTCTCAACTTAACTCACTGGACAGTCTCTTCCTTTCTGATACAATGCAACACTGTGGCGATTTCACGGCTCACCAATCTCTAAAAGAACATGAAATTGGTTCACACGCTTGACCTTGAATGGACCTCTAAACTCACACAAATCCTTCATCACTCTACCCGCCTTGACCATCGCGCAATCACCAACCTTGACAACACTTTAAGGTACTTCAGAATTTTAAAAAATGTTCTCATTACTTTTTCCACCACATGACACCCACTCTTTCAACCATGAATGGCATCAACTTGGTACCCAGAGCTCTCCCCCTCATCATTTCAATTGGAGACTTTTGAGCAGCTACCTGTTCAGTGGTGCGATAAGCGAAATGCAAGGTTGAAATTTGTGAACCTTCTATGTGTGAGGTTAGTGAGCTTTCCATGAGTAAATTATTTATATATTATTACTTTTCTTTTTCATGCAACACGTCATACCCCAACTCCCAATATGTTTTAAGGCATGTGTAACACTGTATTGGGGCATACAAATAGGTCAAACAGATGTGAGATACCTTATAAGGTTAACAATGGTTCACAGTCACCTAAAATTGATGATCCATGGTGCCTGCATCACCATTACGTGATGTGCTTCATTACTGCCACAACTTCCGCACAGAAGGTACTGCCTGATAAGCGTTCAAACAGGCCCCTTGCAGGCTGAGGTGTCACTGCACAACAGTCAATTAGATGTATAAGGGCACAATATATAAAGATGAGCGTGTCACCTCGCACACTCGTTCTCCTCGAATACCCTAAAAATATAACGATGAGCATGTCACTGCACACTTGGTCCTCTCCTAAATAGGCTTTACTTTGATTTCTATCAAAATGGATGCTATGTGTCCTGTTTATATGCTTGCATTACTTTGACAACTGTTGTGTACTTCCCAGTAATCTGTAGGACTAGCTGGAAACAGGCCTCGATCCTACCCTTGTTAAAAAAAAACCAATTTGGACATCTCCGACCCGAACAACTATCGCCCCATTGCCAGGCTACTGTTACCGGCCAAGTTAATCGAGGAAACCATGAATAGTCAGCTTAGCGCATTTTTAGGGGCCACACAAGCCCTTGTTCCATCAAAACATGGGGCCTAATTTATGAAAAGTGACGCATTGCTGCATGAAAACAGCGATGCGTCACTTTTCACTGCGCACTCCTTGCGACACCAATGATGCGTCATATTTAATGTATGACGCATCATGTCGCAAGGACTTACAGATACGTCAGTATTTCTGACGTATCTGTAAGCGCAAAAGTGACGCATTGCTGGGGTGTGTCACAAAAGTGACGCAACTCCAGCAATGCGTCCTTTCACATGGGGAAAGCCCTATATGAAAGGGCTTGCGTCAGTCTTACGCCTGCTATGAGGCAGGCGCAAGATTTTCACGCAACAGCATCCTAAAAGTGACGCAGTGAAATCTCATAGATTTCACTGCGTCACTATTACGAGGCTTTTTGCGGGGGAAAGCCCCCTCTGCATACATTATACCTGACGCAGGTATAATGTGGTGCAGGGGTTTAAAAAGTGACGCATCTACCTAGATGCGTCACTTTTTAAATATGGCGCAACAAGGCGCATTTTTTACGCCGCTGGTGCGTCACAAAAAGTGACGCACCAGCGGCGCAAAACTGACGCAAGGCCTCATAATTAAGGGCCATGGTTTTAGAGCATGTCACAGTACAGAATCTGCCTTAATCAAATCATCCAAAGAGATTAGGAAAGTGATGGACGCTGGAGGTAAAGCAGCCCTGATCCTGCTGGATTTGTCAGCGGCCTTCGATACGGTCCACCATACGATCCTGTTGGACCGTTTGGAGGCCTGCAGGATTCAGGGGAACGCTCGTAAGATCCTGAAAGCCTTTCCCTCCAACAGGAGCCAGGTGGTGGCTTTGGGAGAGTTTGAGTCCAAACCGTTCGAGCTTCCCTGTGGGGTTCCCTAGGGATGAACCCTGAGTCCCACCCTGTTCAATGTTTATGTTTCCTCATTGGCCCCAGTTATTCGATCCCATGGGTTTGAGCTAACATCATACGCAGATGACACGCAGATTGTGGTGTCACTGCTACCAGGGAGAGAGGAAGGCTAGCCAGCAAATTGAGTGCATGCTAGCAGTCAGTGACTGGATGGCCAGGAAGTGTTTAAAACTGAACTCGGCTAAAACCGAAGTTCTACTTTTTGGATCCAGAGAGAACTTCTGGAGTCCAAAATGGTGGCCGGAAGAGATGGGTGCACCTCTCTCCCCAGTCAAGAAGGTTAAGAACCTCTGGGTTCTGATGGATGACAAACTTACCTTTAGGCCCCAAGTCAATGCAATGTCATCAGCCATTCATTTAACACTGAAAATAATACGGAATATTCTGCCCTATTTACCCGATGAGTATAGGAAAACACTGGTGACAGCTTTGGTCTTGTCTCGCCTTGATTATAGTAACGGCCTACTGCTCAATGCCCAACAGGGGTTCCTTAACAAACTACAGGACCTGCAAAATGCAGTGGCTCGTCTTATCACAGGCATACCTAAGTTTGCCTCCGTGTCCCAGGAGTTTGTGAAGCTGCACTGGCTCCCAGTGCGGAAACGGATTGCCTTTAAAGCCTTGTGCACAGTATTCAAGGCCCTTCGGGGGTTGGGCCTGCCATGACTAGCCCAGTTTTTTCAATGGTATCGGCTGGGTAGACATCTTAGGTCATCCGATAAGGGGCTGATCCTGATCCCTCGAACAAGGAAAGCACGGTAGGGGGGTAGAAGCTTTACCTTGGGGGCAGCGAGGGCTTGGAATGCTCTCCCTTTGGCCCTGAGACAGATCACAGAGCTAAGGACATTCTGAAAACTCTTGAAAACCTTGCTTTTCATTCACTAAGTTCAGGCTAGGCTAGGGGAGCTTTCATTCAGCGCCAGGACACCGTTTGGTAACAGTGCACTTTATAAATGTCATAAATAAATAAATAAATAATGTGCATTTGTTTGGACCGCAGAAACTTTGTGTGTGGTGCCTAGACTGATTACGGGCCTCCCTGCGGGATTTGTTGGTCTACAGACCAGCTGGCTCACAGTGCCATTGTAAGCCCCCAAACCATACCAGGGGTCGAATTATTTCTAGCAACCACTGAACATGACAACCCTGACCACTCAGGGATCGTGGAAACAGACCAGACACTTTCGCTCAGACACTAAGGCTTCTTTGTACTCAGAGAAATATAAAGAGAAAACACAGTTGGACGTTTTCAATATATTTATTGAGCCAACATTATTCTTGTATAGAATACATATGCTGCCATAATCAGTAGACAGAAGCAGATAAAAGAGTTTATGAGCATCAAAAGAGCCAATTGTAGGTACAGCTCTACCATAGTACCAAAACAGTGTATGTATGTGTCACGATTCACTCCCTATGTACTCCTGTCCACCACTAGGGGGCTGTACTGTGGGACTCTCCAGTGTTCTAGTATGCTTCCTGACACTTCCCTGCATGCATATCTTGACATCCAGCCATTTGGACACTATTTGGGAATCGACATCCATTCCCAATCCATGCCGGGTTTTGTGAAAGCCAGCCTGCTTAGACTTAAAGCCAGTCTACTCATGCCTGAAACTCCATTACCCAGAATTCCCTGCTCACTGCTTTGTCTCCACCCCTGCAGGCCAAGGATGGGTGGAGGAATTCAGCTCACCTGTGGCTGGCTGCTGCTAGCCTCCTCACACCAGCTGCATGTGATTACTGTGAGCTCTTTTAAGCCCCAGCTCCCTTCAGGCAAAGGTTGGTCATTGTAGCTGTTTACCGGTGAGACCAATCCTTGGTTCCAGAGTTCCCTGAGCTTTTGCTATTCTTGTTTCCAGTGTTTCCTGAGCTTTAATTATGCGTTGTTCCTGACCTGCTGCTGTTTTCCCTGTTCCTGAATTAGCACTGCTTGCAGTGCTACCTTGTTTCCTGAGTTCCTGAGCTATAGCTATTCCCTGTACCTGAATTAGCACTGCCTGCAGTGCTTCCTTGTTTCCTGAGTTCCTGAGCTATAGTTATTCTTTGTTCCTGGGCTTAGCGATTTCTTGTTCCTGATTTGCACTGCTTGCAGTGCTCTCTTGACTCCTTGTTTCCTGAGCTGTAGCTATGTCCTGTTTCCTTGAACCAGTATTGCCTGCAGTGCTACCTTGACTCCTAAGCTCTGGTAATTTCCCTGTTCCTGAACTAGCACTGCCTGCCGTGCTACCTTGACTCCTGAAGCTTTGGTAGTTCCCTGTTCCTGAACCAGCACTATCTGCAGTGCTGCCTTGACTCCTGAGTCTTAGCTCACTTCTTGTTCCTGCCCCCGCACTGCCTTCTCTGCTACTTTGTTTTCTTGATTCCTTAGCCTGCACTATTCAAGTATACCCTTGTAGCCTCCCCTTCTGTATATCCGTTTCCAGTCCCTGCCTTGCTTCCCATTTCCTTGGTTCCAGTTCTAATCTGCTGCCTTTCTATTCTGCTGTCTTACTTCTGTTACCTTGTATGTTGTTACCTGCTTTCTGCCAAGTGTGCCCTGTAATTTCCTTCATTTCCTGATAAGCACTCCTCCTTGCTAGCTCCTTGTCTATTGTGCTTGTGTTTAGTTCTACCCCTTTGCTGTTTCTGCCTTGCGCATTCCTGTTTGATCACCAGGATCCGTGGGCTCAGCTGACTACCTAGGTGGTGTTTCTTGTTCACTGTGAGGTTTGTCTTTGAGTTACATTTATAACATCACTATAGGTATAAGCTCCACAGACCCTGCCTTTGCATGCATATCCTACATGTGGGTATTTGCAGTCAGTATCTGTAACAGCAATTGTGGGTAAGAAACTTACTGAGCTTCAGTCTTACCATGTGGAGCTCCTGAGTGCTTTACCCCACACCCCCCTTTATTTTTAATGTTGTATTATATATATGTCTTGCACGTCCGTCCTGGGTGTAGTTAGTCTGAATGCTAAATTGGCTTGTGAGTGCCCTTCCTTTCTGAGTCTTACCCATCTCGTTCACTTGTACAGGCTTCCCCTTTGGATCCCTCTTTCTCCTCTGACTCTCTGTATGATCCTGGGCAGCACTGTACTCCTCCTTTCTGTGTACGTCTTCTACCCTGTTCCCAGTCCTTGTCCAAGTCCCTGACTGTGTTCCGCATGGTCCCGGACAGTCCCTGAAAGTATGCAGGCATATAAACAAGACAGTAATCAGGTGTACTCCTACAATACAAAACCCTACTCTAAGTGTACCTTG
Organism: Lissotriton vulgaris; assembly: GCF_964263255.1. NCBI lineage: Eukaryota > Metazoa > Chordata > Amphibia > Caudata > Salamandridae > Lissotriton > Lissotriton vulgaris. The sequence continues at coordinate 1,585,319,043 of NC_141687.1, forward strand.
AGTGTGTGTAGGTGTAGAGCCAAGAATCTCCCCAAGGGACGATCTAACCCCATTACCTGGTGGGAGAGAATGATTCACCCAGTATCGATCATGAACTGGACACCCCTTATGGAGATGTCAGACCCCTGTGTGGTGTCGTCTCAGAATGCAGGGACCCTCAGTGTCAGCTGAAGGGCCTTCTCTGCTAATCTATTGGGATGCTCAATAGAATGCAGCCTTGCGATGCACACTGTAGATTAGCAATGTTATGGATATGTAGGTAGCTCTGTCGCTCCATGAATGAAGATAGAACAACATTTGTACATATTGAGCAAAGGGGCCTTGGCCATGATGTTTGAGGTATCTTGATAATGTTGTGTGATGCTAGATGTGTAAACAAAGTAGTTTTTTGAGAAACTAATCCAAATTTTCGTGCATGCAAATATGTGCAAAAGTTCATGAAAGAAATGCTATTGTGAAAAAAAGGACAATGTAAGAAATGAGCATCTTCACTACATGGGCCTAACCCGGCGACATAACACAACTGATGGATACCGAAACTCAAACTACTTTAAAATTGCTGTAACTGGTAAAGGTGAATGTGCCACCTCACACTCATTCCCTTTATAGATTGCCTTATTTTCGATCCCCATTTAAGATGGCCTCCGTACATAAAGTTGATATAAAGTTGAAGCACCTTTTTGAAAGGGTGGTCCAGAAAAGTGTTTTCCCCATGCAATTTTCCATAGGGACCTTTAGCCAGGGCTACAGCCCGAACGGCTGAACGGAATTACACCAAATTTGGCAGAGTGGTAGGGTTCGGTTCGCATATTGTGCTTTTTGTTAAATGGTGTAAATCCGATCAGTAGTTCCTGAGAAAATCAAAAGAAAAAGCATAGTGATATCTAGAGACAAAGTACTGCACGCGTACGGAAATTCGTACAATTACGAGCACGAGCTGCATGCTGATTGGTTGTCAACTGTCTGTCAACACTCGAAACCAGCCATTTTGTGCCTCGGTAGAACCGAGTGACAAGAAAACAGTAAAACAAAGATGAAAAATAAGGTTAGGAGGCAGGGTAGAAACATCCTGACTCCCTAGACCTGCTCAGGGGGTCACACATGGATTGTTAGGCTCCAAAATATATATTTTTTAAATCGCGGGGTACGCGTATGGTACGCATTTTGGGGAGTCACAATTTTTTAAAAAACAACCAAAGCCCATTGTTAAATATAAACAAATAATATATTTGGGGGGGGCAAACATCGGGTGTAATTGATTTTTCATAATGGGGGGCCCAGAGGGGTCCACCTGCCCTGGGGATCGCCATCCAGCAGGGCTTTAACTATATGTATGTGGGGGGTTCATGCCCTCCCCACACGTCTCTGGGACCGCCACCTCCCTGGGGCTCTAATATAGAAAATAGGGGGGACGGACCACCCAGCCACGGGGACTACTGCCCATCGGGGCTTTTGAATGTTGGGCAGCAGTCCCCTTCCTGGAGCCTTTGATGACCCTGGGGACATCCATCTTTCAGGGCCGGCCTCTGCAGTGTCCCGGGGTGCCTACAGTGTCGCCTTCTGCAGTGCCCGGGGTGACGAAAAGCAATGCCAGCTGTCGAAGGATGAGGGAAGCCGGCTGGGACCGTGGGGGCTTTTGGGCTCATAAAAACTGTTCTTTTCAGAACTAACTTTACTGGTCAAAAAAAGACCTATATTTCTATGATAGTATGTAAAACTTTTTGTGTTTTTTTTCTGCACCAGTTGTACTCTCTACGCATGCGCAGCCTCGTTTCTAAGCCCACATTTCTTTGTTTTTCTTCAAGTTCGCCAAGCAAACCTCTCCTCATTTCAGGTATTGCATTTTCCGCTTTCTTCTGCCGGGTCGTGTGCCTCATCCGCTGCTATACTTTTGTAATATATTAATAATCATATTCTATCTATATTTATTTGAAACGTATTGCCGAGGCGCCAAGCGTTTATTACATACTCCGTCCTCCACCATTTTTGTAGTTTTCTTCCGTTATTTTTATTATACCTGCTTCTTTCAATTTATCCTATGCCTATCTTCTCTGTGATCCATGGGATTTTCTGCCACAGACACCACAGTGTTTGTCCTGGGCCTCCGATCTTATCAGACTTGGTCACATGCATACCTAAAAACTATTTTGAACCACGTAAGGCACAGCCATTACAACGCGAGACCTTCACCACAAAGCTATTACCGTGCTTATGCCTTATCATGCGTGGTAAATGTATAGTAGTTGTAAAAGCATGCGTAGTAAAGGCATGCGTGGTAAAGCCATATGCGTGCTAATGAATTTGTGGTGACGGTCACGCGTGGGTATGACCGCGTTGTAATGGTTGTTTCCCTTCAGGACACTGCAGGAACCGGGTCTGGGCCTGGCGGACTCTAGGGTATCAGGCGGTGGGCCACTCAGCCTCCGTCACACAATATAGAAATCTCCGGGGGGTGGTTGTTTTCGTGGTTTGAGGGGCGTCATTGAAGCCCACAGAGTCAATTTTGTAGGGGGGGTAGGTTTGCAAGCAAAAACGAGGTTTGTAAATGTGGTACACATTGTTTTGTTTTATTTTTTTTCCTTTCTATGTTGTAGTCCATCCTAAGAAATTATAACGTATTCTACAGCTAGTACTTTTCAACCCTAGTGTCAAACATCTTACTATAGTACTTCGAATTATAAATATTTGTTTTTGTTGTTGACCCTCCAAAAAAACAAGTATATAGTTTTTTTATTAACTTTTATTAAAACAACAATAACTGTAAATGTGACATAAAGATAATATAATAAACAACTAGAAAAATAACTTTAATAAAACAGTATTATAAACAAATTGTGATCTGGACTCCAAAAGACATTGGGTAGGTAATCTGCAAAAGAAAAAAGAAAAAAAGATTGTAAAGTTATGTAGATGTGGCTAAATAAGGTGAAGCATTACAAGTAAAGTACGATTTTACATGTGTAGTGTGCCTAGTACATTTCACTTCTGTTATAGTCCCGCGTTCAAGTGGTGTCTATATGGAAGTGCCTGCTGCGTTACTAACACCAAAGTGGCACAACGGGATTGTAAATACGCCAATTTATTTTCTAATGCATTGTAATGGAGGCATTGTATATCTAGGCCGCTGTGCTTAGCTTGTATAAACACCGCGGCCACCGGAGTTCACAACTTCAATTCAACTCTGCTCCTACACGTCAAAGTAGATAGCAGTGTCTATAACTTTAAAAGAGAAAGAGAAATGATGTCACAGAGATTGAGAGAGAGAAAGAGAGAGAAAAGAACATTAAAACTGTCTCGCAGAGTCGAGTTGAGAGATTTTCTTGAAAAGTCAGACGCAGATTTACCAGTTTCTTGTGCCACTTTTCACATGTTAAAAGTGTCACAAAAGTGGCGCAATAGGCTTATAGATATGTTCCTCAGACTGTTGTAACCTATGTGCTGTCACTGTTTGGTGGTATGCACTCTCTCCTTTCACAGATAACTTGTTGTTCTTTCGGAAAGAAGCTTCTTTGCTCACCTTCTGCTGTTGCCGTCATTCACAGAGGGTGCACCAGGTGTGGAAGCAGGTTTCTCAGTCGTTGATGCAATGGCCACGCATCATCGCAGAATACACAAATGTTGAGCTTTGTAGGTTTCTTTTGGAGGGGGTTTCATCAATTTGTAAAAGAAAACCTATAAGATAAAAAGGTAGTTATCATTGTGTGTCATTTTTTTATGAAACAAGAGAAGAAATAAGAGAGTGACTGAAAAAAATTCTCGCAGCTCACCTTTCTGTCACCGGTGTTTTTTACCACATGCTGGACATAATCCATCCTGAAGCTCTACATCTAAAAAATAATAAAAGAAAGATGTTATGATTCATAATTGTTACCATATTAATTTGGAGTTAGATTACATAGCGCTTTTATACACGTTCCCTCTCACAATTCTATGAACTATTTGTATTGGTAATATTCCGGATATTTCAGTGATTATAAAAACGTTCCTGCTGTTGGGAAAAAATGTATATGTGTACATTAATACACTATATAGGAGTGCGTTCGTCTAAAACGCTAAGTCGCGTTTTTGTATCTAGTCTGCTACAACCCTGACTCCTTCCGATGCATACTCAAGCCTCACTGCTCACCTTTTCTTGGAAAAGATACCTTCTGCATGATGTAGTGCCGATCTCCAACAAAGAAGTCTCATATATGGTGCCGAGTCTTGATATTTCTATGTCTAACGACATACTCGTGCTCTCATCATCATCATTGCAGGTTCTTCACCCGCTCAGTGCTTCGGGCACCACTAACTCAGTGACCAAAGAGGCCACGCATGTAGTAGTGGGCCCCCTTGTTTGGTAGTTTGGGAACAACTCTAAAATGGCTTACAACACATGTGCTCTGTCTTTTTTATACATAGGATCACGTGTGTAGTGACAAATGCGCTGGATGGGTGTGGTGTGGGTGTATACCAGCCATGAGGGAGTGTGTGTGTCGATCTGACAACTAGATCTGCAACTAAGAAATCAATGCAATGGAGATTTTGGTCTTGTACTATTGTTGTGTTTTCCTGGCAGCGTAAGAGTGGCGTGCACTAACGTATTCAGTATTAATTTACCATTCCCCCCCTGGGATTTTAAATGTTGGGAGAGGGGCCGCTCTGTTTCGGGACACTGCAGGAGCTGGCCGTGGGGCGTGGCAGTCTCCAGAACCTTCGAGGGCTCTGGGCATAGGGTCACGCACTCTACCTCATACAATACAGTAAAAAAGAAGAGAAAGTGATGAGAGATGATTTGTGACGTGTTTAAGTTGAGTGCATGGATAGTCATTAAGTGGGGTCTGGCAGTGAAGTGCGTACTTATTCTGGTCAAGACTTTCGGGCTCTTGCGAAAGCAAGTCATCTTTAATAATTCCCTCTCGCTTCATGTACATGCCAAAAAAATCTGATTTAGTTGTGTGTTAAAAACAAAATCTTTTTACACCTGTTTTTGATTGGTTGTGAAGGATTATAAGAAAACGTATTAGCGACCAATCCCCTTCCTTCACAGATTTTGACAAAAATGTGATTGTCTGTTGGCTACTTATGTTTATGTTCTTCATGCTAATTTTGATTGGCTTTCTTTTTTCTATGTGACGTTACGATACAGTCACCATGTATGTAGCCTATTTTGTGACGCATTTTATTGTACAATGTGTTTCAAAAACTAGTTGTGGTAGGGTGCTCTTAACTTAAACTGTGTTCTCTGCTTACAAGTTTGTTCAGTGTAAAAGTATTTAATATTTTATTTTTATTTTCCATTCTATCATAATTGTGCTGACTTTTCTTCTTTAGCGTGCAGTAGTATAATTTTATTATAAAATGTATAACTCTTTAAATCATCTTTGAAAGAAAAAGGTAAGCATGTAAGCTGCTCTCTGTGACGAAAAGCAATGCCGGCTCTCAAAGGAAGCGGGGAGCGGTCTGGGACCGTGGGGGCCTTGGGGCTCCTCCCATGGTTCCCGGTGTTATATTTGAGCCCCGGCGGATGAAATCCTCAGGGATTATAAAAAATTAGTGGTAGAGGCTATTTTTTTTATGGTAGATTTATCGTACGCGTACCATGCACGTATGGACGACGTACAATGCGAAGATTGGAAGTCGTCCCATAAGCGTATTTAAGGAAGAAAAATAAAAATATTTTTCAGATATTTATGAAGTGTATGTCTTTAGATGTTTGGTGGCTCTAAAAGGAGCCCTTGTGTTTATTGGCAGATTTTAGTACCAATGCAGAGTCTAATGTTCAAGAGGAAGACTCTGTTTCCCTCATCTGTAAAATGTACACCATCTCTCCTATAGATGTTATGGATATTAGAAATGCAGATTGTTGTGGTAGATGGACCCCATTCTATAGTCTAAAGGCAGACACAGATTTATTCACATGTTTTCTAGCTTTTTCAATCTGTGGACAATAGTGGTTGGACCAGTTCCATTTCTGCCTTTTGCATATTTAGAATAGACAAAGGCAGTTTTGGGGAAAAGTGTCATCAATTGTCCAAAGGTGTCCTTCATAAGCATTTCCAGACCTACCCCTGTCAAAGTGCCTAGGTCATTGCCATCACAGTGCACAATTATGAGGTCAGGGTGTTGGAGATGTAAAAAGGATTTCACTGAGGGCATCAATTGGTGCCACTTTAAACCTGTCTCTCCAATCCATTTAATGTCTACATTTGGTAAACCTAGGTCTTTGAGAATTCCTTTCTGTTCTGCGTACCTTTGGCTCCAGAAAATATAGCTGTGTCCCACAATCCATACTCTAAGCATCTTGATGAAAGGTCTGGATGCACTCATATGGTTTCTGTAAATGAAATAGCAGTTTGAAAAGTACGATTTTTCTGAAATGGTGGACAACATGCCGTTTTGATAAAAGAAAAGAAATGATTGGTTGTTTGACAACATTCTACACAAAACTAGGATGCATGTTTCTGTTTTTTTTAAAGCCTGATTTTTATTGGTTAAAAAAAATGATAGAAAAGAATGTTATATAAGATAAGCTGGTATATTCTCAAGTCACGCACACTTGCTGTTTTCATTAGCAACAATGTATGATGAACATTTCACCTGAGTGCTCAGTTAGGTGTTCCCTGAGGTGTTTCTATTGTAACTGACAGAATGTGGAATGGGGGAAGGTTTGAAAGTTTTGTCAGTTGGAAAGGGTTCAAAAGTTCAAGCAATATAAAAGTATGTTTCGCTTTGATTTAATATGGGAATAAATGTGATTTTTTTATTTATTTGTATATGTGTGTAGATTGAGTGTGTAGACTGACAGGAAAAGTTTGCTATTTGCTATAGGACTTCCTGGCCCCCTAGGGCTGTTTAGGGGATTTTACAATGATCCCCAAGGTCAAAATCTTAAATGGCCTTTGTTGAGCCTTTGATGGCCCTGGGGACCACCACCTCTCCAGACCGGCTTCTGTAGTGTCACATGGTGGCTATGCCTGGGACACTGCTGCATGCTATGGTAGGCTGAGAGCTCTCTTTCAAGTAGGAAAGCAGTTAGATTTTTGTCAGAGAGAGCAGCATGTAAGCTGGTCTCTCTGACGAAAAGCAAAGCCGGCTCCCGAAGGACGCAGGGAGCTGGCTGGAATCGTGCGGGCGTTGCGGTTCCCCTCACGGTCCTGAAGGTTATATTTGAGCTCCGGGGGATGGGGTCCCCGGAGTGTAAAAAATTTGTGATAAAGGCTACTTTTTTTTGTTACTGTAGATTTACCGTACGCGTATCATGCACATACGGACGATGTACAGTGCGAGTTCTGTTAGTAGTTCACTAAGCGTACGTAAGGAAGAAAAAATCAATTAAAAATATATTTTTTACAGATATCTATCAAGTTTATGTGTTTATATGTTGGTTGGTTCTATTGAGACATTTTCTCTTTATTGGTACTTATAAGTAAGTGCTTATGCTTAGTCTCAATTTGATGAGGAGCAGTGTTTTATATGGTGCTGAACTTTTGACCTTTGTTGATAGTTGACTTATGCATGATCTGTTGGGGGTAGGGTGGAAACTTACGTCAGTTGGAAAGGTTTGAAATGTTGAACCAATAAAAATTTGTATTTCGTTTTAAATTAATGTGTGTTGGATTTTAATTTGTTATTTACATGTATATATGTGTAAATTGAGAGGGAAAATGTGCCACTTCCTGGTTCTGCTGCAAAGATTGAACTAGAGAGATTCTGTATAAGAATATCTACTGTGTACGTGGCATTCTTCTTAATCTAGAAATCAATTTCAAAGGTGAGTTGATTAGTTGTATGGGAATGTATGTGGTTCATTTTGTTTTTAGTTAGAGTAATGTATTCTCTGCAATTGGGTAACTATTGTGATAAAATCATTTGATAAGTTAATTTGTTTAGTGAGTCACCTTTGTGCAATAAAGTGCAGTACTAAAAAATGTAGAATGTGTGCAGTCTTTTTTTTAGTTGTTGAGTAGTTAATAGTGTTGGTTGTTTTAAAACTTTTTACAGTAGTAATTGTGTTATGGTATAATGCATTGTGTTTTATTTTTTTGTCTAATATCACACTGTGCGTTTATGTAGATTAAGGAATTATGGGGCATATTAGCAAGAAGCTTGTTAAAATTATCGCAGTTTTAGCAGCAGGAAACGGCAATAATCGGCTTGGTAATATGCGTTATAGAATTCCAATAGAAGGCCAGGTTAGATGTGCAGCACATTTAACCTGGGCTTCTATTGGAATTCTATAACGCATATTAGCAAGCCCATTATCACCGTTTTAGCGGGAGTTTCCTGCCGCTGAGATTGCAATAATTTTAACAAGCTTCTTGCTAATATGTAATGTGTACAGTCACGTAACCATTTTACAGTAGTAAATGTGTTTTGGTAAAATGTATGGTGTTATGTTTTTTTGTTTAATATCCCATTGTGCGTTTGTGTACTTTAAGGAATCATACTCCCCCCTTTTTAAAAGTTTATAGTTGTAAATGTGTTTTGGTAATGCATGGTGTTATATTTTTTTGTTTAATATCAAATTGTGCGTTTGTGTACATTAAGGAATTATATTTGTCTCTTTTTCCATAATTTCTACCCTCTCTTTGCATACTCCCCTCTGTCTCCTCTTACTACTTCCTCTCTCTGGTACTACCCTCTTTGTCTTATATTCTCCTCTGTTCTTATACTGCCCTTCTTTGTCTTTATATTTCCCTGTCTCTCCTCTTATTCCTTCTGTCTCCTCATTTTCTTCCCTCTGTCTTCATATTTCATTTTTTTCTGGATATTCCCTGTTTTGTTCTCTTTCTCCTTTCTCTCCCTCTGTATACACTCTGGGCAGATTTACAAGCCCCTAAATTATTTTAAAAAATGGAGATACTAATATGAGTTACAACAACCTATTCAGTAATTCCAACATCTACATACACATTCACTCATTTACCAACAGTTCTATATAGTCACTCATACATGTACTCACTCATCATATGTACAAATACACCTATACATCCTGTTAGACACTGATACTCATCCATAGAGTTACTCACACACATACTCACACATGCAAATCAACTATCAAACATCCATTTACTTGCATATACATCTATACACACACCACTACACTTACTTCTACAGAAACGTACACATACTTACTCTCTTAAACAATCACTTATAGAAACACATACTTATTAATACAGGAACTCTTCCAAACTCTCACTCTCACATATACTCACTTATATATATCAATACTCACATATAGTAGTTTAAAACATACGCAGTCTTTAAAATACATGTCACTCATTCATGCATCTATACGCTAAGTAATATCCCCCACCGAACCATACAGACACTCATACTGATACTCAAAAAACAAACTAATAACCCATATACACACTCATGTAGCTACTCACCAACCAATGCAACCACTTATACACAAAGTAAGACACTGATACAGATATTTAAATATTTAAACATTTCTCGCTATTACATGTATTCAGTAAGATACACTTAATAATGAGTAATAAAATTAATTTTACCAAAAAAAACCATCCATTTAGACACTAATTTACCCATTTATTCTTCTATTGACCTTTAGATATACATGTATAAAAATATTTATTTTTCAGAAAGACACACATTCACTGGATGATGTCATCAGTGATGTCATTTGAGATGTCATCAGGGATGTCATGAGTGATGTCACTGACCATGTCATGAGTGATATACTATGTGACGCCATCAGCAGTGCTTTGCGGGCGCGCAAGTTATAGTTAGCTGAACTAACTATAACGGGGTGATTTCAAAGGTTTTGTATGAGTGAAATGTTCCGCTAACGATAACATGTGTGAAACCTATTGTTTTTTCAGTGAATTTCAAAGGTTTTTTTTAAATGCTAATTCCTAACTATAACATGGCTCAAACCTATTGTTTTTTCAGTGAATATATATAAATATATATCTCTCTGTATACTCCCCTGCGAGTATACCGCTGCCTGACTCTCTAGAGTCGCATTGTCACTTCAGACCCCACAGGAGTAGGTCCTGTAATATTGTCTCCAAAACACCTCCTTGGTCAGAAAGGATGACAACTATGCCGTGTGTAGCTGGCTCAGAATAATTTTATTTCGACCTCTTTCAAAAGAGGCCGAAATAAATCTATTTGGAGCCAGTCTTGGACCACAATCCCCAGAATGCATCATCACTGCCTTCTTTTAACCTACTTAGGTTGTTTGCCAGGTTGTTGTTTGCTTGGATCGTATCCAGTGTAAGAAGCGCCCGCCGGCTGTATTAAGTGGATTATTAACGAAGGAATGATGGAAGGGCCACACTGAGATGGCCCACCTCAACTTGGAAAATAAACACGGACACAGTTTGCTCAGGGGATTTCCCTGTGCACTTCATGCCGATTAATGCTTTGCAAGGAGGACAAAAAGAAAGTCTTTACCTCGGGATGGTAGCAAAATTTACCTGGAGGGATGCTGCAACCTTAAACATAAGCCGTAAAATGGAACTATTCCAGGGAAAGGCTACGCAATGTACGGGAGTTGCGGTGACAACAAAGGTCGAATTTTGCCAAGAACAACATTAAAGTACTAAGTAGGTTAAAAGAAGGCACTGATGACACATTCTGGGGATTGTGGTCCGAGAGCTACAATCTAAGACACATTGGGGAAACTATGCATTGGTAGGACACGGTAATAACGGAAATACTTTATTTTCGAAGGAGTTTCCTTGTAAGAACAAATAAGTACTTGCTGCCCCTGCATGAATGAGAAATTTTGTATAATTATGTTAAAGCACTCACTGCCGTCTTAAATCGCACTAGTGGACATCAGTCCTTCTTCAATGTTTGGAGTTACGTTTAAATAGGCTAGCGAACCCATCCAAAGTGACTGTGCATATGATTAAGCCTCGAGAGAGGCGAAACGAGTCATGCTGCTTTTGTCTCCAATAAAGATCTGAACAAAAGCTTAAGCATGCTGGAGTGGCCTGTCTCGTGTTGCGAAGAGCAGCATGTATTCTGTGGATATATATATATCGGCGCTGATGAAGGCTATCACCTGCCAGAAATGCATTCGCCATTTACCTCATTAAAAAAGCCTCCAACTGTTTCCCCTTGGGTCTCTGCTCTTTTCTTTCAAAAGGAGTTCTACTGTACATAGATACATACATCGACCTTTACATATACATATATAAAACATATTTATTTTTCAGAAAGACACACATTCACTGGATGGTGTCATCAGTGATGTCTTGAGTGATGTCACTGACCATGTCATGAGTGATGTAATATGTGACGTCATCATCAGTGCATTACACGCGCAAGTTACAGTGAGTCCAACTTACTATAACGTGGAATTTCAATGGTTTTTTGTCAGTAAAATTTCCAGCTTACTATAACTGGTGTGAAACCTATGTTTTTTTTCAGTGAATTTAATAGGTTTTTTAAATGTTAATTCCTAACTATATATAAGGCCCCAAACCTATGTTTTTTTCTTTGAATTTCAAAATTTGGTTAATAGCAAATGTCTATAGCTATGACATGTAATATTTTTGAAAATTATTGAATCCTATATTTTATTTGTATTTTAAACAATTTTTTAATTTTTTTTATTTTTTATTTTTGACCCTGGAGCACTCCCGGGTCGCGCCCCTGAGAGCGTAGTCGTTTGAAGCGCCCCGGTGCGCGAACCGGGAAGCGTTCCGTTCACGCCAATGTCGCGAACGAAAACATGATCGTGACGTATAGCGTAGCCGCGTCCGCGTGATACGCAAGGCGTAAGCGCACCCGGAATGCACTTGAGCGGCTCGCGCAACGTAAACATCCGACGCGCTTACGCGACGCGACCCATGGCGCGCCCCCGCGTAAGCGCGTCGGTCATGTGACCTGAAAATATCATTTTTTATTGGTGCAGAACAGTTTTAGTTTCATAATGATGAAATCCTTGGTCTTGTGACCTGAAAATAACACTTCTCATTGGTTCAGGCTTTTTTTTTTCCAACTGATGAAAGACCACACCTTTTTTCCTTATTCTGACTTTGTCCTTTGACTGAGGAAAACCTGATTGTACCTCTCTGTACCTTTTTGATCTATATAATGGCTTCAGTAGCAGCAGCAGCTGGTGCATCTGCACCTCCACCACAACCACCAAGAGGACCACCACAAGATTACATTGGTGGTCAACAAGAGGAGGAAGAGGAGGAGGAGGAGGAGGAGGAGGAGGGGAAGAGAAGATGGCTTGAAGAACACAATACCCCATACCAGCCAAGACCACACATTATATGGGAGTTTTTTTCGATCCCAGAGGGGAAGAAAAAAGTAAATGCAGCCACGGTGACTTGCCTAATCTGTGGCATGGAACTTTCTAGGGGGAACCCTAATAAAAAATATTCTTTCGGAAACAACACAATGATTAGACACATGCAGCGCAAGCATCCAATAAACTATTCTGCTGCAGAGATGAGGGAACTGGCCAGAAACCCTGCCCAAACTACAAGCACCACCTCAAAAAGAAAGCAACGCACTCCGTCGGGACAAGAGGCAAGAAAGACGATGCCTTGCATTCAGCCACGGTTTGCGGATTTCCGAATAACCTGTAAACATTGTGGGAAGACCATCTCCTACGGAGAACACAGCGTAAAGCTCATCGTCCTTCCTGGGGACAACCACAAATGCCCCAATAAACCCTAATTATTTCTTTTCCTTTTTTTTTGTTCCAGTTGAGCCATTTTCAATTCCCTGTTTTTTCGTTTCTCCCCATGAAAAATACCAAAAAAATATAAAACTGTTCAGAAAACCCAAAAAAAGTAAAAAATGTTCAAAAAAATATATAAAACAACAAAAAGAAGAAAAAAACAGTTCTTTTTAGAACTACCTCCGATTTATAAAAAAAGGCTACATTTTTTAAAAACTCTGTCATTCTTTTTTCCCCATGGTCCGCTCCCTGGTCCGCTCCCCGGTGCGCGTACCGGGCGCTCCCGCCGCGCAAATAAAAAAACAAAAATTTTTTTTGCCCCGCTGGGCCCTTTTATGGCTCGCACATCAAAACTAGTGGGTCAGGGGGGTCTATCCCTGCTCCCTTATGGTAATTTCCCCCTTTTTTCTTTCCACCTCTTGTGTCTCGATCCCACCGAGACACAAGATGGCGGCCGCTCGGGACAGTTTCGAATGTTTACAGACACCCGAGAGCCAATCAGATTTCCGTGCGCACCTCGCGTGGCGCAACCGGAGCACTCCCCGGTGCGCGTACCGGGTTGCTGCCATAGATATATATATTTTTTTTAACCTAAATTACTCAAAATCCACTGGAACACATATCTTGAGACATAGCAAAGGCACATCGGGCTACCAGTCCCTACAATTTTGCCAAGTTTGGTGGTAATCCATTAAGCCGTTCGAGCTAAAAGTGAGTTCGACCGCCCTATGGAAATTTACATGGGGAAAACACGTTTTGGGACCCCCCTTTTATCTCGGCCCCTGCTTGTCGAATCCTCCCGAAACTTTCAAGGAAGGACCGGAGCTCCGCAAGGCAAATTTGAGGACATTTTCAGGCAGATTCGTCACTTTCAGAAAAGAAAATACTTATTGCCCCTCCTTCTTCTTTTTAACCTTGTATATTGGTGGTCTGTATAAGTCTTTTTTTGTTTAACCATCTTGGCCCTGAGGAAGGTGATCTTATCACCCAAACGTACGTAGGCCGAACATCCTAATAAGATCTGAACAATGCATCAAAGATTGGTCAATACCACACAGATCAACGTCTAAACTGGTGGAATTCTCAATTTTGTGTACCAACAGTGAACCACCACATGCACCTTTGGGTTATCGTTTTATTCTATTAAGTTTTGTTTGTATGTTCTTTTATAAAGAATTATGAATGTAGTTGTATGACTGGTATGTATGAAAGAATCTATGTTAGTAAGATACGTTATTGTTAGGGGCACAACTTTCTTCCAATTGCACTTCATTCAATTGTACTGTCTGAAACCTATGAAATGTATAATGATTATTTATGAATTCTTGCATGTAATGTTATATGATAAAATGCACATATGTATAAATTTCTAAAAAAGTAAAATGTTAAAAAAAGACAAAAGAAAAGGAAAATAAAATAATGTTTTTGTAATATCAACAAGTCTTGGCTTCGAACTATAGCATCCTTTTTATATGAAAATGTTTTCTGGATTTATTCCTTTGACAAAAGCAATATAGGTCTTCTAAGAGGTACCCTTTATGTTTAGTTCAATCTTATCTCCCCCCTCTTGGCCTATAATTAACTGGGAGAACTCCTTTCTCTGTCTATGTAGATTCATCAACCGGCGCCAAAGTTATTCCAAATAGAATTTTGAGATTTTGCATTGAAAAAAATCCTAACTATAACTACCTACTGGCAACCGCTATATATATATAGCACTACATCGGCTGAGTTTCTTGAGTTTCTATCAACATCATAGGTACTAAGATTGTTACTTCCCTACACAGGAAATCCACCGCTGGCAACAGCATATTACATGCCAGCAGTGGCCTTCCCAAACACGTCATTATGAGTATTCCGCTTGGCGAATTGTTGCGCCTAAAGAGAATCTGCAACACTCAGGAAAAGTTTGAGGAGGGGGCAATCGCAATGCTTGATAGATTACAGGCAAGAGGTTACAGCAAAACCTGTCTAGCCACTGCATTGCAAAAGAGTAAAGAAAGATCCAGAGACTCTTTATTGGCACCCAAACCCCTCGACAATGACGCCATATCGGATACCACCAGGTTAATAACTACGTACAGCAGACAGCACCGCAAGATAAAGTCCATAATTAACAAACACTGGGCAGTCTTAAAAACTGATGGTGTCTTACGTGATATGACCCCCAATAGACCCGTGAATACATTCAGGCGTGCATATAGTATGCGCAGTAAACTAGTAAAATCCAGCCCTGAATTGCCCATGGTCACCCAATGGTTTGAAGGCAAAGGCTTCCACAAATGTTCCTCGTGTCGAGCATGCAAATTTGGACAGAACACCACCCATTACCGCACTCCGTTCTCTGAAACTGAATATCTGATTTGCGGCAATTACAACTGCCGCACGGAGTTTGCGGTCTACGTCCTAACTTGCACCTGCGGTCTACGCTATGTGGGCAGTACCGGCGCACAGGTGCATGTTAGAATACTGCAGCACCTTCGTGCTATAGTTAATCACGACGGGGCATACCCGGTGGCCCGCCATTTCAACAGCAGGCACAACAGGGATCTGTCGTGTCTCACTTACTATGTCATCGATGCTGTTGCTCCCTTAAGGCGTGGCGGCGACCGTGAAAAACTATTACGCCGATTAGAAATGCAGTACATCATTAAGCTCGACAGCAAACAACCCAATGGGTTAAATGCGACAGAGGACATGCACAACTTTCTGTAGGAGCATTGATCCATTTTACACACACTCTGCATATAGTATCCACATACTATAATCATGGTTCTATTGCGAGATTATCTAAGACAAAATGATGAATCACTTATGTCTTGTATATATATGAATTTCGAATCTAAGCACCTGTTTCATGGATTCTGTAGTCCCATTTCTTAATCCAAGTCAGCTGTTCAGGTTTCTGAGCAGTGCAGTCTTTTAAATAATTATTGGGAAATATTTTTTTAGGTGGTTTTGTTGCACTGTGAATTCACTTAAGCACTTTTTTTGATAAATACAACCTTTTTTGTAAATAGTCCTTAATATTTATGCCATATAAAATTTAAAATGTATACATTTTAAATAAGTATACAGGACTGAAACTTGAAACTGTGGTTTGTACACTGAGGTGCTTTTTTTGGGTGATACATATTTTTTGTCTTTTCATAAGGTTCTACTTAGTTGTGTAGCAATTTACAACTGTACAGCTATTATTTGCATCTTTATAATATTTCTTGTCATGCTTATATTTAGTGAATGGTCCAGTGCTGTTTTTTCGATTGACTGTGAGGTGCATTATGCATTCATGCATATCACTTTTTCCTAAATGTTGATGCTCAATAACATCATTGCATTTATGCAGTTATACAACATTCATATTTTCCTTTTGAGTATTTATACAGTAATCAATTTGGATTGTCAGTAACTGTGACAAAATCAGTATCAAGCATTTTGCAGCAAATTGTTTGTTTTTCTTGATGCAATAATGTTTCAAAGACATAGCTATTATATGTACTGTAACTTTAAATTGCTTGAACCTAGCAGCAGTGATATCACTGACCATGTCATGAGTGAAGTAATATGTGACGTCATCAGCAGTGCATTTTACGCGCAAGTTATAGTGAGTCCAATTAACTATAACGTGGGAATTTCAATGGTTTTATGTCAGTAAAATTTCCAGCTAACTATAACTGGTGTGAAACCTATGTTTTTTTCAGTGAATTTATTAGGTTTTTTAAATGATAATTCCTAACTATAACTGGTGTGAAACCTATGGTTTTTTCAGTGAATTTCAAAGGTTTTTTAAATGCTAATTCCTAACTATAAGTCTCAGTTTATATGTAAGACTGTTAGCGCTCTATTTGTTCTTTAGAACACTCTGAGACATTCTGTCATTGGGCTATATTTGGGCTACATCTGGCTGATATTTGGGCTACATTTGTTTTTTTTGTCTCTGGTGGCCATCTTTGGGCTACATTGGGCTACATTGGGCTACATTGGGCTACATTGGGCTACATTTGGGCTCTAACATATATATAGCCCAATGTAGGCCAATATATATTTTTTTCAAAGTTAATTTTCGTAAAACCCACTTGAGCATATATCTTGAGACATAGCAAAGGCACATCAAGCTACCAGTCCCTACATTTTTGCCCAATTTTTATTTTTGTATATATTTTTTTTTTTTTGCCTTGGAGCGCTCCCGGTGCGTGCCCCGGTGAGCGCCCCGGAAAGCGTAGTTTTATGACACGCCCCGGGGCGCGCACCGGGGAGTGTCCCGTAACCGCCAATATCGCGAACGAAAACATAATCATGACGTATCGCGTAGCAACGTCTGCGTGATACGCACGGCGTAAGCGCACCCGGAAGCACTCGAGCGAATACGATCGCGCAACGTAGGCGCGTAGCGTAAGCGCGTCGGGTCATGTGACCTGAAAATAACACATTTCATTGGTTAATACCAGTTTTTTTCACAAGTAGGGAAACACCCCACCCATTTCTCTCACAACCTGTTTGCTTTTACTGAGACAACACCTCTTGTCTGTTCCTGCAAAAAAATCTAATTCAACCATGCATGGTTCCCAGAACCCTTCCCAGGACCAGTCCTCAGACTCTTCGGATAGATTCCTGCCTGAGGCCCCCCCACAGAGAAGAGTGAAGGACCACTTCATATGGAAGTTTTTATCTTTTCCAGAGGGGGAGAAAAAATGCAATGCAGCCAAAGTCACCTGTAAAATTTGTGACACTGTCGTATCACGTGGGGATCCCACCCGGAAGTATAGTTTCGGGAATGCTACTTTAATCAGGCATGTTGAGAGAAGGCACCCAATTAATTATGCACGGGAGAGCACCAGGGCCCTGGCTCGCAATCCACCACCCGATGGCCCCTCCACTTCCACCGGAGCTTCAACATCATCGGTGAGAGGAAGACCAGCAGTGATGATCCCAAATATTCAGCCTGTTTTTGCAGATATTACAATTCGTTGTAAGCAGTGTGACCAACTGCTCTGTTATGGGGAGCAGAGCATTGAGCTGATTGTTAGAAAGAGGGAGGAACACTGCTGCGCCCCTCAGCCCTAATTTTTCCCCCTTTTTTTGCTCCTGTTGAGCAGTTTTGCATTCCCTAGTTTTGTTTTTGTTCTGAAAAAAATACCAAAAATTTTTTTAAACGTTCGGAAAAAGATAAAAAAAATGTAAAAACTAAAAAAGAAGAAAAAAAACAGTTCTTTTTAGAACTACCTCCAATTCTCCAAAAAGAGCTATATTCCTTACATATTGTTTTGTTCTTTTTTTCAATGAATGTGTACTGCATAACTGTTTGGATGAAATGACTGAATGAAAGGGAGAAAGAGACTGATGGAACAAATGACAGAAGGGGAGTGAGTAAAGGTGAGTTGATTACAGTGAGGAATGCAATGTGAGTGAGGGTGAGTGAAGGGGGAGTGACAGAGTGAGAGGATAGAGGGAGTGAGGGTGAGACAGAAGGAATGAGGGAAGAGGAGTGAGAAAGTGAGAGGACAGAGGGAATGAGAGAAGGATTGAGTGAAGTGGAGTAAGGTGAGTGAGAGAAGAGGAATTACTGAGGGAGCGAATGAAGGGAAGAGAGGGGAAGGGAAGTAAAGCAGGGGGACTGAAAGAAGGTGAGGAGTGGAGTGAGAGGAAAACAACAATTTAAGGGGCAGATTTACAAGCCCCTTGCGCCACCTTTGCGTCACGTTTAACATGAGAAAAATGACGCAAAAGTGGCGCAAGTGGCTTGTAAATCTGCCCCTAAGTCTCTACATGTAGGTACTTAATAAAAAAAATAAAAATAAAAGTTTTTTTTTTAAAACAGCTACATTTTTTAGAAACTGTCATTCTTTTTTCCCCATAGTATGCTCCCCGGTGCGCGCACTGGGTGCTCCCCCGCTGGCCCCCACATCAAACCTAGGGAGTCAGGGGGGTCTGCTTTGCCCCCTTTTGGTCATTTCCCCCTTTGTTTTTGCCACCTCTTGTGTCTCGATTTTACCGAGACACAAGATGGTGGCCGCTCCGGACTGTTTCGAATGTTTACAGACACCCGAGAGCCAATCAGCCTTCCGTGCGCACCTCACGTGGCGCGCCCGGTACGCGCCCCGGTGCGCACCCCGGTGCGCGTACCGGGGCGCGCTTATAGATATATATATTTTTTTGAACCTAAATTACTCAAAAACCACTGGAGCACATATCTTGAGACATAGCAAAGGCACATCGGGCTACCAGTCCCTACAATTTTGCCAAGTTTGGTGGAAATCCATTCAGCCGTTCGGGCTAAAAGTGAGTTCGACCACCCTATGGAAATTAAAATAGGGAAAACACGTTTTGGGACCCCCCTTTTATCTCGGCCCCCGCTTCACGAACCCCCCTAAACTTTCAGGGAAAGACCGGAGCTCGACGAGGCAAATTTGAGGAAATTTTCAGGCAGATTTGTCAACCAACGCTAAAGTTATTCACAATAGAATTTTGAGATTTTGCATTGAAAAAAATCCTAACTATAACTACCTACTGGTGACCGCCAGTAGGTAATATACATATATATATATATATGTATATATATATATATATATCCTTGTTCTCGTCTCACGAAGAGGAATTCAAATTCCACATAGACGAAGCATACCCAGTATTGTGCTGCAATATTTTATTGTATTTTTACACCAAGCAGCTCTGCCATGACGCGTTTCGGTCCCACACGGACCTTGATCACATGACAAGTTACAAGGGGAAACTTACATTATTTAAACTGACAGTGCAATGTTTGTGCAATAAACATGGACAACAGACTGAATGCCTACCACATTTCAATTATACCTGTAAAATACGATATGTTGAGTGTGCAAATTACCTGCTAGTGTTGTGTGCAAATACATCAATAAATATTTATAATAAATATTTAAGATCAAGCATGGTGTGATTTAAAAGCCATAAAAGGGAAAACTAAAACTGTAAACACGATTAATTAAAATTCCTGCCAAATCCCAAAGCATCAGCATCCACAGCGGTGCAACACCAGGGCACAGACTCCAAAAGCTGGTATGATATTAGCTAGAAGTTTATTCATGCATCAAGGTCCGTAGACATGCAGCCTTGATCACGTAGCGTGCTGTGAAGTCATGGGTGAAATATATACAGGTGAGTGTAGTAGTCTTGTTACTATGTCAGTTACAATGAGACGGCATTACCCACATTTTACCACATTTTACTACATTTAGCATGCGTGCTGTTTTACTGCTAGGAGGAAAGCGACATACCTATGACATAGATAGGCATAGAAAAAACATAAAGGAAGGACTGTTAACTATCGTGGTCAAGTATCCTAAAGCAGCGCTGTTCACATTATAGGATCTCCTTAAATGAAGCGCGACACTGGCTAAAGAGTTACCCCCCTTACAGAGAGAAAACAAATACTTACAGAGGGGGATGAAGGCACAAAAGCCTTCTATGAAATTTTGAAATCGCAACAAATTGACATGCCAGACTGTCAATATAGCTGCGAAAACACAGGCCAAAGTGGCCATGGGATATTAGCGACAGTTTAAAAATACAGTGTCAGGTACATAAAGCCGTGCGTAATTAAAAAGGCTAAAATTGTCATGAACAGAAGTATTCCAGATAGGTGTACTCAGGGCTGTGTGGTGCCATATCCTTTATGCCTAACTGCGCAGTGAATTATGAAAGGTGCCTTACTTATGTTGTATGCGAGGGCAGATGACCACTACAGTGAGAAAACTAGAGGGTGAGAGGAGTATAGGGTAGTGCCTTGGAGAGAAAAGAGGAGACACGCGTGACAAGTGCACAAAAGTAGTGGTGGTGCAAATAGTGCATGACAAAAGTCCCCTCCAATCCGTGATGAAATTGTTTAAAAAAGAATAGGGTCATGCTAAATATATGCACTAAATGTAAGGACGTTCCTACAGCTGGACACACTACTCAGTGTATCATTACTGCCATTGCAGTGAACTCAGATTGACAAACCATAGAATTAAGTTGCAGATATATAGAGGAAAGACAAATCTCAACATTATGAGAATATTCAAGGTGCGGTGCACAAATGCAAAAAGGAACACATATTCTGCTCCTCTTAGAGTGTGGTGGAAATAGGTAAACAATGTGATCCAGCACGTTTTATGCTCCTGCAGTGGCGTGTTATAATACAAACATGTGTTAGAAGGCAAAAGGGCAGACAGACAATCTGTTATTGGATGTTACAGAAAATGGTGTAGGTCCTCACTCGTATTGAGGCTAGTCGGTGTCTTGGTGTTGAATTGCAGAATGTATTTTTCTTTCCATTTGCGCAACAGTTTTTCTCGATTATCACCTCTTTTCAGTGTGGGTATGCAGTCGTTGACCGAGTATTTGAGATGTTCCAGGTATTTGGATTTTTGTTAAAAGAATGTACCAATTTAACAAAAAATTCGGACTTTCATGAGGTCCAAAGAATTGACAACTCACTGTTCCATAAGAGGAAGCACTCAAAGAGCAAACCCTGAAACTACGGATGACACTCTACTTTATTAATCAAAAAAGTGGGCTCTGTTGTATTGGGTTTTAATGAACTGTACCTCATAGAGTCTGTGTGATGGAATATCACTACTTAGAAATATCCTCTATAGAGGACTTAGATGATTTCTTTTCTACTCTCACAAAAGTCCAAAACTAGCTATCACACAACTACCTGAAACTCAACCAAGACCAGACATAAATCTTTCTCCTATTCAACAACTGTCAGACCACCAAGATCCAGGAACAGCTAAAATCAATTGATAATTTCAAATTGACTCTTACTGACTATCAAATTGCTAGGAATCACCCTGGACCCGTGTCTAAGCATGAACCCACACATAAAGAATATTGCAAAGAGTGCATTCTACCATTCCTACACCAAATTAATCCTATCCTGCCTCCAAATGATCAAAAAGTCATTACCCAAGTTATAGGTCTCTCAAGTGTGAACTACGGAAATGCCACCCTCGCTGGCACCACAAATTCTCACTTGAGCCACTCAGCAACATCAAGGAGAATTGTTGCAGTCAAAAGACAGGAACACACCTCCCCTTCCCTGAATACTCTTACGTGGCTCCCAGTCAATGCCCATTGCTGCTTCAAAACTGACTACCTCACCCAGAAAATCCTCCATACTGGTAAACCAACCTGCCTTATGTCTAAATTCATAAAAGCAAGCTAGCCAAAAAATTTAAGAAACGCCAACACTCTACTTCTCATCCAACCCCAAAAAAATAAACAAAAAGCCCCAGTACTCTCTTTTTCAGGAAATGCTCCCAAAATCTAGAACTCCCTCCCAGGGCATATCTGAACAAACCCATCCTATATGAGCTTCAAATGGCAATTAAAAAATCAATGGGCATCTTAATGCTTGGGGCTCCAACACTTAACACTCAACAAGAGTATCTTCCTCAAATTGTATATTGTTTGAATTGCTTCTCTCTATGAAATGTTCTCATCCAACTCTCAAAAAGCTTTCATTTTATACTCTATGGGGCACATGCATCAAGGTATTTTGCAATCGCAAACATTAAATATTGTAAAAAATGTCTGTTTGACATCGCAAATTAACCCTAAGCAATACATCAACCAAAATCGCAGACTTCCATTTGTATTCGCAAAATATAGCAATTATCAATTTAGCGAGTGTCAAAATTGTGAACCTGCATTAGCGATTCGCTAATTGGTGATCGCAAACCTTTGCATGAAAATGTGCTAATTGCGAATGGGACAAAATTTGCAATTTTGCTTTTGCAAAATAGCACAATTCCAACTCAAGTATTAACCATGTGAAAAACATCTAATCAGGTGGAAACCATTGCCAAAGTATTTAAACAGTCCCAATGTACTTAAATATCAGCCAATAAAAATGGCATGAAACTGGCTACCTCACCAGATTAGAGTCTGTCTCACAAGGCCACACTACTTTCTGCAGCCATGCACCCACGTGGGCCTCTGTGTGGGCTCTGCCACATCCCCTGTAGAGCCATTTGATGCAGAGGAGCTCCTGGTACTGCACCTTCTGCACGTGGTCCCTGGTGCCAAGAGACTACTAAGGCTGGAGGCCTCCTCAGTCTCCTCTCCACCCAGTACATTGTTGTCCACACTGATGCCGTCTGAAATTGCTCCACAGAATTGGTGACCTGTATGAGTCACCTGGCCACATCCCTACAGCAATGGGTCCTTTCCACCTGCATGCCAACAGCACGATGAGACAGCTGAGCTGTGGTTGTGCTCAGGTGGTTGAGGGCCCTAGTGTACTCATCTAAGTGTGCTACCATATGATAATGCCATTTGCATTGTGACACAAGGTGTTCCTGTACCATCTTGCACAACTCTCCGATGGCTTGGCTGACATTTGCTAAGTTGTTATTAGTGTACCTGTGTCCTTCCACCACTGGTGTGGTGAGCTCCTTCATGCTGTCCCTGATCCCTGCCATGTTTGTAGCCAAAGAGTTGTGCCTGCATTAATCACATATGTTTGCATTGCAGACAACAGAAGCATCATCCTCAGTAGCTCCCATGTGAGCCCTTGCCCTACGCTTCCGGTTGTGGACGTTGATGCGCCACATCTGTACTTGGGGTCTTGTTGCAGGGGAATGTCCAACCTGTGATGTTTGAGGGTCTGGTTGTCTCTCATACTCTGTTTCAAGGGCAGGTAGTGGTGCCACCGTGGTCCTGCGTCTTGTGGGTGCAGATATTGTGTTTGCTGGGGCCACTTGTGTCTCCCCTCCTTACTGGTCCTGAGTCTCCTGTGTATCATGGCCTTCACCTTCATCAGACTCCTGGACAGCTGCATCTGTGATGTTAACCTGTGCAATTTCAGTAATATATTTTGAACATGTATGTTACATTGTGCGGGTTACAGATGCAGTTTTATTCCCTCCTTGCCTTTACTATTGGGGTTTGATGTGTGCAGATCCCATAATGCATTTGCTTGTAGCAAGTAAAATGTGTACTGGAGTAGGATTTGCAACACTAAGCTTGATCTAATTTCAGGGGTATTTTTTTAGATTTAGCATTGGATGGTGATTAGCATGCATCTTACCTTGTGAAGTACTGGCTGTGCAGAGGTGTTGATCTGGGTGACTCCAACTACAGCTTCAGGATGAAGTGTTGGCTCCACCAATCCTCCAGGGGTGTATTTGCAGTTTGAGTCAATTTTCCTACCTCAGTTTCCTTGGCATCCATAAGCCTGGCGGCAACCTACTCCTTGGCACCGCTCCGCAGGCATACCAACACTTGCACAGGTCTTCTATGGTGCGCCGTGTGATCTCCACTGCATAGATTCTGGATTTTGGATTTTGCGTTTCTTTGACTCAGCGACATGGAGGAACTGCTTCCAAAAGAGTTTGTCATGGCTCCGTACAACTTCCTCAGTGAGGACTTCAAGCTCCTTCTTGCTAAACTTCAACTTCCTCTTCCGCTGTGCTGTCTTGTTCTCACTTGTTCCAGAATCCATGCTGATGTCCTTACACAGTGTATTCTGTTCTCCACAATTTCTTCCTTGCTGCTGTGCTCTAGCAGTCTTCCTACGGCTCTGTCTCTCTTAGCACCCAGGTGGCAACATATCCTGCATCACTTCCTGGTTTTGATGTCATCATGCAGCATCAAAAAAAGGAATCGCTATTTGCGATTCAGTAAGTGTGGATTTGCTTTTTGCGATTTGGTATTTAGCAATCGCAAGCAGCGTTATGCGATTTTTACCGATTTGCAAAATGTTTGTGATTTTTATGATAAATGGGCGTTTGCGATTACCAAATAGCGATTCCTTAAACATTGCTATTTGGTAGTCTCAAATTGGAACTTTGATGCATGTACCCATTTGTGTGCTAAAATGACCATGACAAAGTATGGAAAAGTGCTCTGAAACCTCCCGGTCTTGCCAACGCTATACAAAACTCTTTAAATAAATTAAATAAAACTGGCTGGTCCTGGCCCTCTTCATTCACTTGTGTCAACACTGACCCAATCCCTTGTTCTGAACCATCTGTCTGAACCACAAACGCCTTTGTGTAGTCAGGGAGCAGTAAGACTGGTGCAGAGCCCAAAGCTTCCTTCAGAGTTTCAATAGACATTTTGACACTACAGGCTCAAAATTACCTTTTGGGGTTTCTTTTTAGAGGAGAAATCTGTCAGGGGAGCCACTATGGACCCATAGTTCTTGACAAACCTGCTATAAAACCCAGTAAGGCTAAGAAAGTCCTTGACCTGTGTTTGGATTTTAGGAGCCTCCTATACTAGGATGGTCTTGCTCTTGGCCTCAAGAGGTTGTACTTGGCCTCCAACAACAAGGTGGCTCAAGTACGCCATTAAACTCTGCCCTAGCTGTCATTTGCTTGCTTTGATAGCCAGGCCCACCTGCTACAGGAACTGAAGTACTTACTTTAAGTGGACCATGTGCTAATTCCAGGTGGCACTGAAATCAGCTATATCATCAAGATACGCTGCACTGAAAGATTCCAACCCAACAGGACTCTGTTTACCAACCTTTGGAAGGTGGAAGGATCATTCTTCAATCCAAGGGGCAACACTTTGAACTGAAAGTGGCCATCTGCAGTGGGAAATGCTAACATCTCCATTACTCCTGGACTTAGGGAAATTTGCAAGTAACCTGAGGTGAGATCAAATGTACTGAGGTATTTAGCAGCCCTCACCCTGTTAATGAGATCATTAGCTCTAAGTATGGAGGAAGCGTCAGCCTTGGTGACTGTATTGAACACTCTGTAGTCAACATAAAACCTTAATGCTTTCTTCTCCCCTTGGAGATTAATTTAGGCACCCGTATCACTGGACTGGTCCATGGACCGTCAGAGGGCTCAACTACCCCTAGCTGAATCATCATGACTACTTAAGCCTTAATTCTGACTCTAGCCTGGTCAGAAAAACATTACAGCTTATTTTTAACAAGTAGGCTGTCACCAATGTCAACATCATTGACACTCCAAGTGGTGATCCCAGGGATCAAAGAGAACAGCACAGAAAACTGCTCCAACACTTGTTTGCTGTCTTTGTTCTGTTTGTCTGTCAACTCGAGAGAGCATAGCTCCCTCCACTGACCCATCTTACACATTGTTGGAGAGGAGGTCTGGTAGAGGCTCACTCTCCTCCACCCGTACTTCATCTGTGACTATCAGCATGATCTTGTCTACCTTGTCTGGGTGGGGTTTCAGCCTGTTGCCATGGAGTACCTTGTGGGGATTCCTGGGGTTGTCAAAGTCTGCCAAGTAGCTGACCTCACCCCCTTTCTCCAAAATTAGATGTGGCCCACTCCACTTGTCCTGGATGGCCCTGGCAGCCACAGAGTCCAACACCCACACCAAATGTCCTGGATGATACTCAGGTATAGTGTCCTTCCATTCATACCAATGCTTTATGAGCTCTTGGCTGGCCTCCAGGTTGCTACTTGCTCTACTCATACACTCTGCCATGCGGGACCGCAGGCTTAGCACATAGTCCAGCACATTATTTTTGGGTTCCTTGAGAGGCTTCTACCAAACTTCTCTCACTAAACACAATGGCCCTCTACAGGGTGCCCAAAAAGTACATCCGAGGGGTTAAAACCAACCCCTTTCTTTTCCACCTCTCTATAAGAAAACAGCAAGCATTATAGGAGAACATCCAATCTTCTCCTGAGCTTGTCAGATAAGCCCATAATCATGCCCTTCGGGGACATATTAAATATTTCTACCTGTCCATTGGCTGCGGGTGATATGGTGAACGTGTTGGTACCTGCATATTTATCCCAAATCACCGTCAGGTCGGTGGACATAAAGCTAGCCTCCCTGCCTGAGATCACCCTCCTTTGGAAAACCACTCTAGTGTATACACCAAGTAAGGACCCTGGAACAGTGAGCGTTCTGAGGGGTATTACCTCAGGATATCTGGTGGAATGGTTTACTACCACCAAGTTATATCTATTTCCTGAGGCAGTTGGTTGGTCTAGGGGACCAACAACGTCAATCCCATCCGCACAAAGGGAGTCCCAACCACTGACGCTGGTATCAAGGGAGCCTTTGGTTTGTTGTTGTCTTGCCACTGTCTTGACAGGTGGGACATGAGCTGCAGAACTCTTTCAGTTTGACAGACATGTTGGGCCAATGGAAATGGTTAACCAACCTGTTCCATGTCTTGGTCTAACCCAAATGTCCTGCCAAGGGGATGTCATGGCCCAAGGTGAGGAAAAATTCTCTATACTTCTGGGGGACAACTACTCTCTTGGTTATCCCTGGTTTGGTGTCCCTTGTCTCGGTATAGAGGACTCAATCCTCCCAGTAGACCCTGTGAAATCCCCTGATATCACCCTGCCACATGACCTCAAGAGTGGGACAAGCTATTTGTCCCTGACACAGCTCCTTTCTGGTGGGTCTACCAGCTCCTTTCTATTCTGCCTAGTCAGGCAGATCTTACTGGGGTAGAGTCCCTACCTAAGATGCCAGATTTTCTTCCCAGGTGGAGTCCTCCTAGTCCTCTTGAGCTGCTTGGGCAGCCTCACCAGACCCTGTACCCTCTCTCTGGTTTCTGAAGTCTTGGCCCATTGTTCCAGGGTCTAAATGTCTAATCTCAGGTATAGTGGGTATAGCGGGGCTACACAGCGGGCCACAGAGTTCATAACAAACTCTGTGGAACTCCTTGGAACTCCGCCACGCCACCCGCCTTCCACCCTAGTAACAATTACTTTTAACTTTTCAAAAATGACTTAAAGTAGATTAAAAACACCTTACCGTAACTGCTGCATCCCTGGCCTGCCCTCCTCCTTTTCCTCGCGTTCTCTATGAAAACTGCGCTTGTGCAAGCACCCGTGCATGCGCATTTCCCGTGAGGAGCTTTCAGAAGCTCTGGTTTGCCTTTTGGGGTCTGGTTCTCCAACTCCGCAGTGCGCATGGTCAATCAAAGTAAAATCCATTTGAAAATCTTTAGCTGGAGTTGTCCTTGAGGTAGATGTTGCAGGTCTCTACTTCCATCACTTTTCTACCTATTGCTGCTCATGGAGTCCTCTCCTTGTCCTTCTAGACAGCAAAGTCATTCTATTGTGGATACTTTAGACTGCAGTAGAAGTAGTCCTTCCAAGTGCAGTCCTCTCGTGCAGTTGAAGAGTCTAGCAGTTTCGCCTGGGTGGAGCTTGTTGAGTTTTGCTTCATTGAATTCCAGGAAGTACCAAAAAAACTACTCAAGATTCTACGGAACTCTGCAAGCAGGTGAAAATTCTCGTCAGCCAGTTTATGCTTGTTTTTGATATGCCAGTAGTACGAGGGGCTCTTCCAGGCAGCTTGCATGAGTGCGACAAAATTGTTTTCCATTCTTTCTGTTCTGTGCATGGTACTCAGCCTGATATTTTATCATTTTTAATCCTCACCCAACTCACTCATCCGTCCCTCATTTACGT
This sequence comes from Lissotriton vulgaris, assembly GCF_964263255.1. Lineage (NCBI taxonomy): Eukaryota > Metazoa > Chordata > Amphibia > Caudata > Salamandridae > Lissotriton > Lissotriton vulgaris. The sequence goes on from NC_141687.1 coordinate 1,585,347,092, forward strand.
TTTTTTGATCAGTGTATGTCTTGCGTTTGTGTATTTTACATTCTTGTGGTTTTTGTTTTACTTTCTCTGTGACGTTTGGCACCTTTTTGTTTACCCTCTACTTCATTTCTGCTTCTGTAAGTTATGTTCCTTATTTTCTATACTACCCGGCACCATGTCAGAGCACCAGGGAGCAAGAGGTGACACCTATGCGGCTTCTATAAGGGACAGCCAAGGGGCCGTTCCGTTTTTTCGGAGACAGATGTGGCTGCACTTATTTTCTATGTGGAGGGCCACCTCCCCTCCATGCTGGCAGCAGGTGGCAGGCCTGGGAGCGGGGAAGACCTGCGGAAGCATTGTTTGCTGTAGGGGAGAGTACACCAGTGTGCACCGGCACAGTTGAGTCCAGCAAAAGATGCATCAGCAGATGCACCACTCGGCAGATATAATTGACCAAGAACAAACAAGACCTGCTTGACCTGTTGGGTTGTGGGGCTCGTGAGTTTATGGATTGTTTTCTACAATGTTAATTTTTTTTTCAAATAGGATGCTGCTCACACTCAGAGGTAAGTTACGTTTCTGCTGTTATGAATATCATTTAACCCAGGTTGAGCTAGCCAGGTGCTCGGCACTACTTATTCATACTCATTGGTGCTTGCTTGGGCTAATTATTTTACGAGGTCATGCAGATTCCTCTGTCCTATCACTAAGATAGTCATAGTAAGTATCCTATGAAGCTCATACATTCCCAATCTCCCAGTGATGTATATGTATCTCTGCATTGAAAAGGGAGACTGAGTTGTCCCATCAAAGGGGTTGAGAAGCAAACATTTTTCATTGCAACATATTAGTAGTTTAGGTTTCTGGAAATTAGGACACAGTTTTAGGTTTTGGAAACTAGGAACAGCACCCAAGGGCATGAGGGCATCCTTCAAGGCAGGTGAAGGAGGGGCTGCCGCCACTAGTGACGAGGCAGGTGAAACGATCAGCGCTGTGGCAGATGGTTTTGCTTCCTCTAGTAAATCCTGTTATTATTCATTTCCTTGAATTTCAACTCTCGTCACTATTTGAATAATATTAATTTGGCTTGTTTATTTTTATACTGTCTCCTTTTATTTCAATTCCTCTATCTAATTTTTGTTAAATTATTGCTATCCCTGCATTATCCTCTTTTTTAAATATTACATGTTTCTGTAACTGACTTCCTCCTGTCTGCACTATTCTGAAATTTTCTTCTGCTTTGCCAGCAAGCTTTTTCCTGTCCTCTTATAAATCATGTGGCACTGTAAGATTAATAGATTTGAGGTACTCTACTGTGAAGATTGCAAGCCCAAGTAAGTTAGTATAGTATTCACCACACGTGTTTGTTGAGAAGGGTTTCTTTTCTTGCTCATGATCAAACAGTTAAATTGAGAAAGTGTCATTGTCATGGTGGACCCCCCAATGTTTTGCTATAGTTCATTTGTATACCAGCAGTTTCCATGAAAGTGCAGCATGATAGAGAAGTAGAAGGTCTCATATTTTATTTGCCAATTAAGACAATATGTCCTTCATCGACCATTATTCCACCGATTCCTTTTGCTTCAAAGAATCAGTCCTCATAGCTGTGTCCTTCCATTGTGAAAAGTTTTTGGTTAGCTTGACTACCTGACTTTTCCAAAATTGTCAGTCAATGGCACCAAACAACCCAAAGGGATAGTTTTGATAGAATATACTGCTAACTGAACTGTAGTGAGGTATTGTGGTTGTATTTATTTTTAAAAATAATAATAAGTGGAGGTGTATCTGACATCTAAAAAGTGTAATATTTTCTACCCACTCAGACCACCATTGCAGGGGCCAATTATAGTGCCAGTGTGCCGGAGGCGGAAGAGGCAGTTAGCGAGGGAGCCCAGCTTTAGCAGGGATGGTTGGAGATAAGTCACATGTCTTGCTTATTGACAAATTAAGTATACTCCCCTAATTTGTTAGCAAAACATGCAAGATGATGGACAGAAAGTTGCACAATGGCGAAACATTCACCCCAGTCACAGATCTGGGTTTAATCCATCGTTATTTTGCTCACCAAGCCACCCCAGTTCAGACATGGCTATATGCAAATCAGTCTTGACCCTGTGCCTCATGGGAACAGTCCAGCCTGAAATGCCAAGGCATAGCGTAGTGAGCACAGTGCTAGGAAGCTTGTGTCTGGTCCAGGGAAGGCATGGCTTGGCAGTTCGGGCTGGACTGTTCCCTTGAGGCACAGGGTTGGACTAATTTACATCTGGACATGTCTGAACTGGGGTGGCAGAGTGGGCTAAAGAACGGTGATGGATTAAACCCAGATCTGTTGACTGGGTGTGAGTGTTTGATTGGTTCAGATGCTCCGTCCATCGCCACCACCTTTTGTACCCCTTAATTTGTTAAGCAAAGCAGATATCCCGCCCATAATCATGCATTACTTTTGTGCCTGTGATTCAGTTAATACAGCATTTATGAAGTTTTCAATGTATTACCAACCAAAGACAGTGTATTTCCCAGTGCCCACTCAGTCACAGCATACTAGTACTTTACTCCCTTATTGTATCTTAAATTCTGCCTCAGCCTACCAAAGAAATTTTTAAATCCATTCTTGGTATGTGCCTTCTTTTCTGGTCAACTGATTAATGTATATCTAATTCATGGATTCCATACCAGGTTCACAGTCACACCTGTTCAAAGTTTTCCCTTTCGTCATTCATCACCTGCAGTGACTAAGCATTGATCACTGACACCCCACTATTCTATAGCAAAACCTCTAACTACCCTAATCCCTCTAACTTACCCTGCAGTAGAGTTTCCTTACTGCCAAGTGAAGGTATTTGTTGAAAATGATGTGTGGTGGAGAAAGAGGCCAGGGAGTAAAATGGGATTAAGTGCCTGATTTAGAGTTTGGCCGATAGGATACTCTGTGACGAATGTGCTAAACAAAAGCTTTTCTATTCCTTTCCCTGCTCGACAGTGCTTCCTTTTCTCCACTGTCTACTTACGGCAGACAGGATTGTCCTATTTTTTATCTGATGTGTAAGACGTGTTATTATTGTTCATCTGCTTATTTAGAGTCCGGGTAGATTTGAAAGGCAGTCATAGAAGAGCAAGGCCTTTGGAATTAAAGTAAGATAATACATTTTCCATTCTAGCTGCCCCAGCTGCAGACTGCAGGGAATAGCAAAGTACCCACTGCGCTAGCATGCCTCTATTAATTGGCTTCTAGTGCTGCACAGTACATAACGCCATACTCATTAATGAGACCTAATTTGTTTTTATTTTTAGTTTTTTTTTACACACAAAGGGTTAGTTTAGTTTGTGACTAGGAAATCCTTTAAACAAAAAATTACTTAGTTTTATTTTGGTGGTATAGTAGTCTGGTTTAATTCCTTGGAGCCAGCCAGCGCTTCTTTTATGTGAGGCATGTGTGGAGAAAGCCTAGCCCTGTGTCTAATCACATAAAAGAATTCCTGTGTACATAAGGGACCAACAATGTACTTCTACTGTGCCACTAGCCACTATATAAACAAGTGTGTGCACAGAGCATTATTTACCATTTGCATTTTGTATTTTCGTTTTTTTAGTTCATTTAGCTACTCCTGCTAGTCCAGCATCTCAGTAGGAGAGAACAGTCCGGCTGTGGCAGCAGTGGATGGAGGCCATCCAGGCCAAATATCACGGGCTGGTGGCTCCGGATGAGGATGAGGCATCTGCCATCACTGTCCCAGGCCCCAGTTCCCCCAGCCAGCCACCAGCATCTCCATCTTGGCCACAATGTCGGCAGCACTGCCTGCCGCTGGGATCCTCATCCTGATCCACCACTGATGCCCCTCCTACCCAGACTGCATTACAACACCATGTGGTCCACAAGGTAGTGAAGCTTTCCAGGAGGTGGAAAGCCTTAGCTCCAGAGTTGATCCCCTCTAATACCCCTTTGTTTATTTTATGTTTTGGTGGGAGGGACTTTCGTTGTGGGTAGAGATGGTGAGAATTGATATGGGGAAGTATGACTTTTGGGCATTCTTTCCTTTGGACACTGGATGGGGATGGGGTGATGTTTGGAAAGAGGGGTGGGCCTGTTGTTGTTTTAAGACTGTAGTTAAAAAAAGTGAAAGATAAATTAATTGTTTTTCTTTATGCCTAAAATCTTTTATTGGTGTTTTACTTTGCACTGCTGCCTTTTAGGGCAGTCTGTCTTTTACATCTGCTTCAAAAAGTGTATACAAGTTAGTTATACCCTTGTCCTACTACACGCTGTAACTATATTTACCACTGGGGGGACTGCATTGCCTATAGTGCCTAGAATAACTTAGACAAAAAACATCTTCAGTAGAAGTTAGTTACTAACTAAACTAGTTCACTTCACTCCATGGTTATCTTACCTGAACAGAAAATCGATGGATGCAACTTCTCTCAATCTTCTTACTGCATGATTTCCCAAGGGGCCTTCTTAATGGTGTAGTAGTAGTAGCAGCAAGTGAGCGTTCTAACGGGGAATGCATCACAAGAGAGGTCCCACTCCCACCTAGGTGTATTACAACTGTAGAATTAACTAAAGGATTATCAATCACAGGCTTGAAGTAAACATAGAGCTGTGGGTATATTATATTAATATCATAACTTTAGAAGGACTGAGACCAGACAACCACAGTGACACAAAAAGGTAGAACTGATATTATAAAAAAAACTAGCAATAGTAAATTTTTCTGAGCAATGGGGAGCTAGTATTTAATTAAAACGAAGCCTATGAAATCTTCTAGTGAGGAGACATAGACTCAGAGTTAAAAGTTGACAAGGTTAAGGATTTATGTGACACTAGGCCTGAATGATAATGTTGATGAATGATGTTCTTCTATATCTAAAATATGAACCCTTTTATGCATGGGTGGGTAAGTGGGGCTGCTGTGGGCTATTGCTCAGGTAATAAACGATACCTCAGTGAGATGGTTTTGTTTTCACCACATCTACCCCACCAAGAGTGTGATCCATTTATGGCATAAATTAAGTCACACCTCAATAATTCACACAGTCCGGTGAAGAGGGTTAGAGCTTTGAATAATGGTTGGGAATAGGGATTTGAGGAAAGGTGTGACAAAGAAAAACCCTACTCAACTACAACATTCATCAGGGCCATGACCAGCACATCATCTTCAATCTGTTGCTAAAGGTAATGAAGGATCATGTATGACACAGTTTAGATAAATATATTGTAAACAGTCCTTCAGCCACAGAGACCCAAGTCCTGTCATCTAGGTGTGAACAATAATAAATAAAAATTATGGAGGAATGAAGTGAAACCACATAGTTCTAAAAATTGTTATTGCTAAAAGAAAAAAGATACTGTATTGCCAAATTAGGTGGTGCATCTGCATTCTTCCCAGAATGTTCGTCACTCTTGGGTGACTGGCTGAAGTGGACTGGTAAGGTAAGTAGGAGTGTAATGGAACTTTCACCTTTTTTGAAGGAGAGGGCAAAGGCCTGCGGATTGTAAAACAGAAATGATATGGTAGAGCCAAGGAGAAGGACAGAAGGTATGCTTCAAAAAGAGTGTAAAAAGACTAAGAGGCAGAGCAACAGCATAGGCTGTTGCAATTTGTCAATGTATGACTCATGAGCAATTCATTAACTGAGAAAGTACTAGCTCCATGAACTGGGCTGATTAATTGTCATCATAACTGTCATCAAAACATTTAGCCAAGTGCATGCATTATGTGATGATGTGACATCACTTGTCTGTCTCCAGATACAACAAGAGGCCTCCCTCTGACCACAATCACATTTGAACCAATCAGCAGCGTCTCCCAATGAATGCCACTCTCTTCAGTCCACAGAGCTGAGTAGGCCTCTTAGAGTCATCATCATGATTGTTTCCCTGAGTCATACCATCCTTCTTCTGGCTGTTGAAGTAGTCTCTTCAGTCCACAAAGCTGAGTAGGCCTCTTAGAGTCATCATCATGTTTGTTTCCCTGAGTCATACCTTCCTTCTTCTGGCAGTTGAAGTAGTCCCATCCTGAATCTTTCCATCACCCTGAGTCCGATTAATGAATCGGTCTAACTCCATCCTGACCCAGATGAGAGAGATCAACCTGTAGTGCACATAAAAACATTATTTGAGTATGTTTGTGTTTGTTAACTAAACTTGCAGGTCTGGTCTCGGAGGGCTGAGATCCCCAAAAAAGGAGAGAGCCAGGCAAATAAATCTCACTAAGTGTGAATGAGCCAATCACTTTCAGGAACAATGATCACCCATCAGTCCCCGGACATTGAAAATCGTCAAAATTAAGTTTACAAATTAGTTGAACACCCTTTCGCGCTGACTTCTACCTCATGAATCATCACTCATCACTCATAGTCACTCAATAATTTAAAACTCATTGGTGCAATAGTTACCTGTTCCAATTTAAGTGTGGTGGTACACAACTGTATCTCCTATTTGATGTAAGCAACACACATTGGGCAGCCCTGTAAATCAAATGATCTGAGAAAGTCCTGCTAGGTGATAAAAAAAGAATAGGAAGGGGACAGAGGTAGGCAATGTCTTTAATGCCCATGAAGGGTATGGAGAAGCATCATTACTACACACTGGTCCAACTCTAATCTGGCCAAACATGTGCCTAAAAAGGTGGGGCTGCATAAGTCAGTCTGAAACAAAAATAATATATAAAGTTCCCCTAAATCTATCCATTTTTTCTTTTGGAAAAGCAGTTTGACAATAAATATTAGATAAAAAATTCTAAGATGGCCTACTCTCAATCAAAGAAGTGGGTTACGTCCTCCAACTCAGGTGTTCCCCCAGAAGTTGGTCAGCTACTGCACATAAGTCTGACCAATCCCCCTCATCCTGCTCCTGTGGTATTTTAGAAATGGTATAGTTATGTGTGGTATGAAGTGTTGGTTCATTTTGACTTGGTCAATTTCTTCATCTTTTGAGACAAGTGACTGGTCCTTCTCACTGTGACAACTATGCCAACCAAACTGGCCAGATACTTTATTGCCAGCCTGCTGAGCTCTGGCCATTGGCACATCTTCCCATGCCAATGCACTAATGGGTTTCGATCCACATAGACCTCTATTGGGTAATCCAGATAGTCCTAGAACATTTTCTAAATGGTCATTGGTGCTGCCACTTGCTCCACCTCTTTTGCCTTTGCCTCTGAACTGGAATTAAGTCCTGCCTCCTGAAACCAAGTCAATGCAGAGGTTGGGGTGGATTCTTCTATTCCTGTTGTTGTTCCCTCTGATGTTCTTGTTGCTACTGTCGGCCACTGTGAGACATTAGGATTGCCCTCGCTGGAAATTGAAAGCGTCACCCTAGAACATCGGATCTGCCTAGGAGTGAGGCTCTAACGTCCAGCTGTTCTTCTTTCAGGTCATTGGTTCTCGCAACAATTTACGTCTTAAATTGTCAAACATCCCCTTCTGAAAAAGAAATTAAAGTGGCCAATATTTTGTGTGCCGTGGATCAAGAATTGTGACACAGATGCACACAATGGGGCAGATTTATGATGTCCTTGCGCCTCTTTGTGCCGCAATTGCGTCACTTTATTCGACGCAACGGTGGCACAAACAATGCGCCCTATTTACAACATGACGGATCTAGGAGATGCATCACGTTGTAAAGCCCTGCGCCATAAGGAGGCGTTCCTGCGCAGGGGGGGGGCGTTCCTGCGCAGGAACGCCTCCTGAAAGTGGCTGAGTGAAATCTATGAGATTTCACTCAGTAACTTTCAGGCCAATGCTCCGTCAAATCCCTGCGCCTGCTTGAAGCAGGCGTAGGTCTTGATGCAGCATTGTGTAGATGGGGCACCCCCGAGCCTTGCTGGAGCTGCGTCGTGCTTGCGACGCAACTCCAGCAATGCGCCACATTTCCGGCACAGATGTGTCACGCATCTGTGCCGTTTTTGCACCATGGTGCGCCGCATTGTAAATGCGGCGCACCATGGGTGGCGTAGCTGTGGCGCACTGTGGTGCACATTAACTGGCGCATCCCTGGGGATGCGCCAGTTAACATAAATCTGCCCCAATGTCTTTTTACAGTCTTGGATTATCAGCCAATCCACTCATGCTTATCTCCATTTTCAATACCTGTGAGTGTGAACCATTTAGATACCTCAGATGGGCCAAGCTATCCAGTAGCAGATGCAAATATAGGATAAGCATGGGCTGAAAATCCGTTCCGCTTGCGGAATTTGCGAAATTTTGACAATTTAACGGCCCGTGAATTGTGCGAAATTGTCAACGAATTTGCAATTCGCAATTTGGCGGATTTTTTTCACCTGGTTGCGCTTCAAAAATACAAACTTGCGTGCCCGCCGTTGACTTACCGTGATTCTGAGTTCTTCGAGTTGTTTTCCTCCAGGTTTGCGTGCGCTGTGCCATTTTCTATGTGCTGCGTGATCACGCAAGATTTTTCGACTGCGGCTACGTCATAGCGTCCCGCCATCTTGCACTGCGAGACTTGTTGAACGAGAATACGTCATAAGGGCCCGCGATCAAGCACCGCGAGAGAAACAATTGCGAAAACTTAGATGCGAAGCGCAGCTGACATCCGGCGGGAGATTTGAACAGCTCGCTTTCCTGAAATTCTCCACAAAAAAATCCATCACTGGCAGCATAAACCTCCTGAAAATGATGATTTGGATCAGAATAACTCCTCAGATTGACATCTGGCTGCATTTTTTGTACAAGGATTTTTGGGGGGGTGGGAGGGAGGAAGTGCCCCACAGTCTCCAACTTCCTGTTCATGTCCAGTAGGCGCCTCCTAGTGCTTTGTCCATGTCATTGTCACTTTTCATTTGGATCTGGAGCTGGAAGGATTTCTCTTTGTGGCTGCTGAGCTGGATATTTGTATTTGAGGACTTTTTTGGGATCACTTTTGGATTTAAGATTTTACAAGTAAGTTGGTGTTGTTTGTTTGGGGCATTGCAGTTGTTGCAACTACAATGAATAAACTTTTTCACAACTTAAAAAAAATATATTGTGGGCACCGTTCCCTCTAAGCCGCGCGCGCGCGCGCGCGCACCTCCCCCCAAGTCAGCGCGCACCACCTAGCGTGGAGCGCGCACACAGAACGTCGCTAGAGGGTCGCGCCGCTCGCTGCTTTTCAAACGCGAGCGGCGCGAACATGAGCACTTTTTCGGTGGTTGCGGCGGAGCGGGCGTGAGGAATGCAGCTAAGGAGGCGGGGGGCTGATGGGGATTGTGACGCTTGTGGGTGTGTGGGAATGGGGCAAGCTGTGGCCTTTTGTTTAAATATTGCTGTTAATCGGAGCCCTTTCACGGGCTCCGATTAACAGCAATACTTAAACAAAATGCCACAGTCTGCCCCGCGCTTTACTAACAAAAGCGTAGACACTTTCCAAACACAGCGTGTGCTCGCGCTGTGTTTGGAAAGGGTCTACGCTTTTGTTAGTAAAGCGCGGGGCAGACTGTGGCATTTTGTTTAAGTATTGCTGTTAATCGGAGCCCGTGAAGGGGCTCTGATTATCAGCATTATTTAAACAAAAGGCCACAGCCACTGGGGAACGAGCGGAACAGAAGTCAAGAGGGCATAAAGGCACGAGTGGGACACAGGCAGAGTGAAATTATGAGTGACATTTCAAAGACTATGAGTCACACTGACTCGCAGGCAAAATCAACTAATGAAAATTAGGGAAACCGATAAATATCAGAAATTACACCCACTTGGGCAACAAGAAACTCTAAAAAGGTCTTCAAACCGGAGACAGACTGCATTTCTCAGTGATAGTGACATTTCCCCCCTGAAATAAAACCAAACACATAAGCCCATGGAAAAAGCGCCATATCAGAAATTACACCCTTTAAAACACTAATAAGCCTTGGAAAGACTTTCAAGCTGCTGCATAGTCTCTGAATTGCAAAGTTACTTACCTACTGCCCCTTTCTAAGATGAATGTTAACTTACTGCTTGTCAAAAAGAGGTTTTTGTTTTGTCTTTTAAAAAAAACAAACGTTCAGGTCTTACTAGCAATATTCTGCTTAGGCCGCATGTGGAGAGCAGGGCACGTGCACGCTTCAGTACGGATTACATCACTACCAGGTGTAACATGAAACCGAAGTACAGAACTTCCAAGATCGCTTTTAGGTGACCACGGAAAATGAAATAATTGCGTAACATAATGTGAATGCAGAGCCTGAACACTGCCCAGAACAGAAGGACCCCACCTGCACACATTTGTTTTCAGAAGGTGCTTTCACAGAGTTACAGATACCGAGCACGAGAGCTGTGCTGAATTAAGTTCTCTGGTGGCACTGAAAGTATTACTGGCAGCGCGCTAGCGCTTTTAATAAAAAATGGAAGTACACTTTGAAGAAAGCTGATACCTCACTGAGGCAACTTACTGTGTGAGTCGACTTGAGCAGCAATTGTTATACAACGGCCTTCAGTTTCGTCTAAGGAAGCCTGGATAATAATGCGCCCATATCTGCTCTTAATATGTCATCTGCACGCGACCTTTGAAACACTCTAAATCTAAATCCTAAAACCCTACAAGCACAGAAATGAAAGTCTATCTAGCTCCTGACGTCCGCCGGCCGCGGCATGAGCCGCACAGGAACTGGGAATCGCGACCGCATAGCTGCAGCACACAGACAGAGGACAGAAAGGCCCAAGAAAACGAGTGGGACACAGACAGAGGACATAAAGGCACAAAAAAACGAGTGGGACACAGACAGAGGACAGATAAGCACAAAAAACGAGTGGGACAGAGGGCAGAAAGTCACAAAAATGAATGGGACAGAGGACATAAAGGCACAAAAAACGATTGGGACAGAGGGCAGAAAGACTGGGACAGAGGGTAGAAAGGCACAAAAAACGAGTGGGACAGAGAGCATAAAAGCACAAAAAACGAGTGGGACAGAGGACAGAAAGGCACAAAAAAACGAGTGGAACAGAGGGCAGAAGGGCAAAAAAACGAGTGGCACAGAGGGCAGACAGGCACAAAAAACTAATGACATAGAGGCATAATACAGAAATATAGGGGCAGCTAAGAACAGAAGGCAGAACGGGCAGAGAGGCCCGGGTGCAGCGAGGGAAACAGAAGGGAAAACTGGGCAGAGACACGGGCAGCGAGGAGTACAGAAGGAAAGACCGTGCAGAGAGAGCATGGGGATAGAGAGGGGAACAGAGGATAGAAAACGGGGCATGGACCACGTACAGGCAGCGGGAAAGACAGACAACAGCAGTCAGAGACACAATGAAAATACAGGCAATACAATAAATTTGCAAACTGCCCTTAAGACCCTTATTGTGGCTCTGTATGTGTGAAAATGCATCATCTTTTCACTTTTTAAAGTAAACGTTTTGAGTGCCATTTGGTGCCGCAGACACGCGCGGTTTGGTTCCTGGCGCACATAGCCATGGTTGCAGCGCACAGAGACCCTCCAGTGCCGCACACAGAGGAAATAAATTAGAGGGAACATTGATTGTGGGTACCCACAGTAGCCAGTAGGCCCAGGGTTAGTCATGGGTGCATGATAAACTGTTTCAGTGAGTTTTGTTGAACTTAAATATCATTTATGGCATTTTATTGAGTAGCTCACTGTTTTATGTGGAAGTTTTTTTAAATTTTAGGGTGCGTGTTAAAACCACACTAGCCAGTAGGCCCAGGGGTGGTCAGTGGTGCATGGGCCATGTCTTTCTGTGGGGTCTCTTGAATTTAAACATCATTTAGGGCATGGATGGAACTTGATTGGGGTGTTTTTTGTGTGTATTTTGATTTTTTGGGTGTTGTTGGGGCCTGGTCCAGGGCCTGGCCATGTGAGTGGGGGCCATTTTGAGGCCTGGTACAGGGCCTGGCCATGTGGGTGGGGGTCTAGGGGCCATTTTGAAGCCAGGCAGTGTGCTTTGTGCGATAGGCCTGCACCCAGCCTGCCTTGCTTTCATCCATTATGTCCAGGGGTAGTCAGTGGTGCATGGGCCATGTCTTTCTGTGGGGTCTCTTGAATTTAAACATAATTTAGGGCACAGATAGCATTGGATTGGGGTGTTTTTTGTGTGTCTTTTGCATGTTTGGGTGTTGGTGGTGCCTGGTCCAGGGCCTGGCCATTTGGGTGGGAACTATTTTGAGACCTCGTCATTGGCCTGGCCATGTGAGTGGGGGTTCAGGGGCCATTTTGAAGCCAGGCAGTGTGCTTTGTGCCATATGCCTGCACCCATTCTGCCTTGCATTCATCCATTATGCCCAGGGTTACTCAGTGGTACATGGACCAAGCCTTTCTGTGGGGTCTCTTGATTTTAAACATCATTTAGGGCATGGATGGCATTGGATTGGGGTGTTTTTGTGTGTATTTCGATTTTTTGGGTGTGGTTGGGGCCTGGTCCAGGGCCTGGCCATGTGTGTGGTGGCCATTTTGAGGCCTAGTCCAGGGCATGGCCATGTGGGTGGGGGTCTAGGGGCCATTTTGAAGCCCGGCAGTGTGCTTTGTGCCATACGCCTGCACCCAGTCTGCCTTGCTTTCATCCATTATGCCCAGGGGTACTCATTGGTGCATGGACCAAGTCTTTCTGTGGGGTCTCTTGAATTTAAACATCATTTAGGGCATGGATGGCATTGGATTGGGGCGTTTTTGTGTGTCTTTCGATTGTTTGGGTGTTGTTGGGCCTGGCCACGTGGGTTGGGGCCATTTTGAGGCCTGGTCCAGGGCCTGCCATGTGGGTTGGGGTCGAGGGGCCATTTTGAAGCCAGGCAGTGTGCTTTGTGCCATAGCCCTGCAACCAATCTTCCTTGCTTTCATCCCTTATTCCCAGGGGTACTCAGTGGTGCATGGACCATGTCTTTCTGTGGGGTTTCTTGAATTTAAACATCATTTAGGGCATGGATGGCATTGGATTAGGGTGTTTTTTGCGTGTATTTCGATTTTGTTTGGTGTTGTTGGGGCCTGATCCAGGGCCTGGCCATGTGCGTGGCAGTCTAGGGGCCATTTTGAAGCCAGGCAGTGTGCTTTGTGCCATAGGCCTGTACCCAGTCTTCCTTGCTTTCATCCATTATGCCCAAGGGTACAAAGTGGTGCATGGACCAAGTCTTTCTGTGGGGTCTCTTGAATTTAAACATCATCTAGGGCAATTTTATGGGATTGGATTGGGGTGTTTTTTGTATGTATGTTGATTTTTTGGGTGTTGTTGGGGCCTGGCCCAGGTCCTGGCCATGTGGGTGGGGGCCATTTTGAGTCCTGGTCCAGGGCCTGGCCATGTGGGTGGGGGGGTCTAGGGGCCATTTTGAAGCCAGGCAGTGTGCTTTGTGCCATAGGCCTGTACCCAGTCTTACTTGCTTTCATCCATTATGCCCAAGGGTACTCAGTGGTGCATGGACCAAGTCTTTCTGTGGGGTCTCTTGAATTTAAACATCATCTAGGGCAATTTTATGGCATTGGATTAGAGTGTTTTTTGTATGAATTTTGATTTTTTGGGTGTTGTTGGGGCCTTGTCCAGGGCCTGGCCATGTGGGTGGGGGCCATATTGAATCCTGGTCCAGGGCCTGGCCATGTGGGTGGGGGGTCTAGGGGCCATTTTGAAGCCAGGCAGTGTGCTTTGTGCCTTAGGCCTGCACCCAGTCTGACTTGCTTTCATCCATTATGCCCAGGGGTACTCAGTGGTGCATGGACCAAGTCTCTCTGTGTGGTCGCTCTTCTATTGTTTTAAACATCCATTTTGGATTAGAATTGCAATTTTTATTTTGGGTCTTTCCGTTTTTGGGTGTGTTGTGTTAATAATAATAAATGCCTAGTTGCAAATATTAGTTGAAGCACGACATGTGCAACATTTATTTAACTGATGTTCCTCTGGCTTCCTTTGCTTTTAGGTGCAAAAAGACTGAGAAGGACCAGGAATCATCCTCATCATCATCACTTGTTGTAGAGCCAGGAAGAAGTCCTGCTGCGGTGTGTGCACAACGTCACGTGTGGCCACAGACAACTCTGCAACTCGTGCAACTGCGTCCTGCTGTTCTGACATCTGAAGAAGATGGGACCAAAAAAAGATGTCCGTAGCTCCTCTACCAAGAAAGTTGCCAGTGCCACTGCCAGTAAGAAGAAGCAGAAGAAGCAAGTGGCACCACTTACCACGGAGACTGGTGTGCAGACAGACACTTTTTTGGGGAAAAAAAACTGCGCCTGCAGCAGCGGTGTCCGCCGGGGACCAAGCTGGGAGCAGCACCTCCATTTCATTGGTCTCAGTGACACCACGCCAAGTTAGGCCCAAGCCCATGAGTGCCGCAGAGGTAGCCACTTTAATTGCTCTTTCACCATTGACCGGTGATGTTGGTGTTGACTCATCGCAATGTAGCATCCAATCAATGCAGTGTGTAACTCATCTGACGAGTGTTCAACCACAGCCGCAACGACAACCACAGGTGCAACAAGGAGAGGCACAAGGAAAGGCGCAAGGAGAGGCGCATGGAGAGGCACAAGTAGAGGCAAAAGTAGAGGCGCAAGTAGAGGCGGAGGTAGAGGAGCAAATAGAGGTGCATGGAGAGGCACATGGAGAGGCACAACGGCCCACAGTGCTTGTTCCTCCAGAAGTAGCGGCACATGAGAAAATTGAGATTCATGCGGAGGTATCAGATGAGCAAGCCACTCTGAGTCCTGATGATCCACTGTATTCCAGATCCCCAGCAAGGAAAAGGAGGGCTAGTACAAGTTCTTCTTCAAGCCCCCTTCCTTCTGATGATCTAGATTTTGATTGGCACCCACCTATTCAGTCTGAGAGGGAGGCACGCCATGAGCCGACAAAGTTAGGTAAAAGGAAGGTTCCAGCAAGGCTTCCACTTATGGGTGATGATGAAGAAGAAGCAGGAGAAGTGGTGTATTCTGCTGCTGACGAAGAGTCTGATGATGATGACCCAGAGGGGAGGTGAAGAAACAACAGACATTTTTTCTAGTACACACAGTACCCCTGGCAGCAGCACTGCAGTGGTAGCGCCCACACCCTCTACCCCAGCAACATCTATGAGGCACAGTAAGAGTCTGGTAGAGACACCTATGCGAAAAAGTACATCAATGAGCCTAACTGGGTTCAAGAAGTCTGGATCATCATCATCAGATAGGAAAACGGTCCAGACCACCATTAAAAGCATGTTTTGGTCAGAGGCGCCATTTAAACGCGTCCGCCCAACGACAAGTCTGCATAATGCAATGCTGGCTAAAATGCTAGCGCTGGACCTTCTCCATTTTTCTTTTGTGGAAGGGGTGGATTTTCTAGAATTTGTGGCAACAGTCTGCCCTAAATGGAAGGTTCTTAGCTGGTCCTATTTTGCCAGAGTTGCGGTTCCAGCACTACATGAAGATGTGCTGGAAGGGATTGGGGCAGCTTTGCAGAAGAGTGCTATTCACACTATCCACCTGACAACAGACATGTGGACCAGTTGCCAAGCCATTGATTAAATGTGCATGACTGCACACTGGGTCTCTTTTGCGGGGGTTAGAGATAAGATAGCTGCAGGTGTTGTTAGTGTCACAATTTTTCAAGCTACGCGGAAACATGCAACAGTAGGCATGTTTGCCATGGAGAAATCTCATACTGCAGTAAATATTTTGGAGGAGTTTAACAGTAAGGTCTTTGAATGGCTGCTGCCAATAAAGCGCATGATTGCTTATGTTTCCAGGGATAATGGCAGTAATATAGTTAAGGCCATGAATGATGGTGGCTATTTCAGAGTGCTGTGTTTGGCGCACAGCATTAACAATATTGTTCAAGATCTCTCGAAAAAAGAAAACACAGTCAGCAAATTACTAACCACCTGCCGAAGAATCTGCACACATTTCAGTCATTTTTCAAAGGCCCGGAAGCAGCTGAGGATCATTCAAAGTAACCGTAGAGTGCCAGTCAGAGGACTCATACAGAAGGTGGCAACACGTTGGAACTCAACCTTCTACATGCTTGAGCATCTTTTTGAGCAGTACTTGGTAATTAATGAGTATGTCTTTAATGCATGGGCTGCTGCTATGAAAGACATGAGGCTAGAGTTGTAGGAATGGGACCTAGTTAAAAGCATTGCTTCGTCCTTAAGGTCTTCACCCGTGAAGTCAGCAGGGGGGACTGTCGTTTGGGCAAAGCTATCCCATTGTTGCGCATGCTAGAGCACTAACTGAAGGCGGTGTCTTCAACGTTCTGAGTTGATACTGAAAAACAAGGCGCATATCTGTTGGTGGAGAGCTTAATACGCCACCTAGTTGACAATGCAAGGCTTAAAGCAATATATTCAGAACAACATTACATTTGTGCAACTATTCTGGATCCACGGTACAAAAAGGCACTGGCCAGCAATGCATTCATTCCTTTTTCTGAAGAAGATGTTTCAAAGTACAAACATTGGCTAGCTCTATCAACCACTCGGTTCGAAAAAGAGCGGCAGGAATTTGAAGGAACGATCACAAGTACTACTGAAGCAGCAGGCCATCCGACGTCAAGGTCGACTTCTGTGGCCCAAGGCAGTAACTTTCCCTCAGACCCGTTAAAGACACCAGTACCCAGATCATCACCTGCACCAGGACCAGCCATAATATTATCTGAAGCGGATTTGATAACTCATCAAGGGTTTGCTCATTCCAGTTGTGATGCAAAGGCAACAGATGGTACGCAAACTGGAGCACCCCTGGAGGATCTTGAGCGGATGGTGCAGGCCTTTCTGGGTGACCCAACAGAGGTCTTCATTGATCATAACCCATTGGTGTATTGGGATGGGAAAAGGCCTCAATGACCACTGATCACCAGGCTGGCTATAAATTATTTGGCTTGCCCACTCGCAAGCGTGACTTCTGAATGTGTTTTCAGTGCTGCTGGTGCCAATGTCACTTCAAAAAGGACCCGCCTCTTGCTCAAAAATGTGGAGAGGTTAACAATGATCAAGATGAATCAGCACTTCATACCACCAGATTACAAAATACGGGAATTCACGCAGGGAGAAGAGGACACTGACTTAGGTGACAGAAGTTCTTCTCTGTTAGCTGACCTACTCCATGTTCAATACACAGAGTTTGAGGACGAGCTCTATTTCCCTGACAACTAGGCTTGAAATACTTACTTTTCTTTTCTTCCATCCTTATTGACTTTTATTTCTGGGTGTCTTTCTTTGATTTGCAACTTTTAGCACAAAAAACTTTAATCACAACAAATCAACCAGCAGCACTGTCTTGGTCTTATTTACATATTGAAGGTGCCGCTGTCTGCATTCCTGAAGTTCACAAATGAGTCATGCTCCTCTATCCTCCTCCTCCAGACTCCCCTATTCATTTCCCTAAAGGCAGGGGGCCGGATTACACAGAATCAAGAAACTGTCGCTTCGTAGAGGAGTCCCATCAAAAGAAGTGGGACTGGAATTACTGACTATGCTGACTGTTACTTCTGAAATTGACGCGAGAGGCTGCCCTGTAGCTCTTCACTTAACAATAAGATGCTGAAAAAAAGGTAATGTATGAATGAATGGTGAGATGGCATTCAATGGACTACACTGGCTGTCTGGCTCTGATGAAAGCAATTGCTGTTTATTTGTTATGCATTTAATGAAACCTATGTGTTCCGTTATTATTTAATCTTTTACACACTAAATGTATTTCAAATCTACTCTGTTTTTACCTTGTTTAATGCAAATTGTACTTCTACAGCAGGGGCCACTACGTTGTATTTTTCAACATGGAAAATGTCCTTGGACTGTGACTGCATGAACAATATTGAGTTTGCCAATACCATGATGATGATGAGATCAAAGTTACATAATATCTTTACAGTCACTTACTGGGATGGATGGATCATCATCGTCGGTTTACGGAAGAACTATGGCCATTTCGAGAGTGGCAAACAGGTAAACAAGTCAACAACAACCACAGCAAAACTACATGTCTGTCTAGTCTGTGTCAAGAGGTATGCTACATGGAGGTTGGTTCACTCAGTGGTGCCTGCCTTGACAGTCTGCATGGCCCTGGCCTGCTGTGTGCTAATTCATATCCTGGAGACTCAGAGTAGGCACTTTAGAAATGATGCATGTATGTAATACTGTCGCCTCCGAAAGTGAAATTGTTATTTTTGAACTACACACTGTACCTTATATTTTTCCCCTGGGGTGTTAAAATATAATCAACAGACGTGAACATCGCTGGCGCCATCTTGCCTAACAAAAGCCATCGTATGCACGTAAACGGCACCCATTTTAGATACCGCGGCCATTTTGTGCGTTGCCGATCACCAGCGCATCACCCTGACCTTGCAGTCATCCCTCGCGCTCTGCCAACCCCCAAGCACACATGCTAGAGTCATAAAGCATCCTCAGAGCGACCCAGCCCCGGAGCCACTTCCCGTGCCTAACGCCCATGCCCTTTAATCCCCCTTGTACGAACAGGCCCATTGATAACCTCCTCCCCTGCACCTGGCTGTTTGTTCCGGTCCCAGGCAATAACAAGCCCCTGCGGATAAAGCTTATTACCCCCGTACAGTGGAAACTCGCTCCCCATCAAAGGGGTCGGAATTAATCAATGACACAATCCTCTTAGATCTGACCGATTCCACTTACTTCAGACCCTGCCGGAATGCTTAGCTGCGTCATAACAATCACCTGCTGAGACCAGGTTGGGGGACATTTGCTGTTGGGTATGTGTGGGAACAAGTTGGAAATGGGGATTCCGGGGATGTAATAAACCACTGTCAGGCATGTGTTACCCTGCAATAAACAGTTAAGATTGTGTATATAAGGCTATGCCAGAGAGGTACAGTTAGAGCACCTCGGGAAGACATTCTGCGTGTCCGATCTAACGTGTTTTCCTCTGGAGAAATAAACCTTTTTTCTTGCTTTCCAGTTGCCAGCGCCCGCCTCTTTATTTGATAATTACCGAGTGAATTAGAGGCGACTAACGCCAAGCAGTGCTTGAGGATAACTTGGGAAAATCTGCTTATTCAACAGGGATGTCTCAATATCCCTTCCCATTCTGTTTTTTCATCGACAATTAAAGGCCGTCACTTACCCTGTGCGATGGGAAACACATTACTTCTGCAATTCCGCATCTGCCAGGTACGCAGTGGACAGTGTCGTCACTAAGATTGATCAACGGAGCGCCCGATAGAATGGAGGAGTACAGGGAATAAGAGGAATAGCAGGATGCATGCCACTTCCCAATTTGACCAGGAAAACTACAACATACAGTTACAGTGTCCACTTCACTTGTCTTTATCTTTTAAATAATGTTATTGTTGCTTGTGAACTTCTACGAGTGTCATACTCAGAGCATTTGCTCTCTGCTTCAAATTCATCCCGACAGCTATTTGATAAGTTTCTTTCCTATTTGTGAAACTAGTGTAATGTACTACTAAGTGTTTATTCTCTCTGAGGACACATATGCAAGTGAAATTGCGTAATTCTTGCAGGCCTGTACTGTCTAATTGTTTAGTACTAGTTAATAAGTTGTAGTATAAGTAATTCTACTTTTCAATAACCTAACCGTCCACTTAGCAAACAACTTCATGCATGCACGTCCCTTAAAAGATTTATGGATATGGTTGTATAGTGGATTTGTTTTTCTTCATTTGTTGTTTCTCCATGCTGTGTTTTCTTTTTCTCTCTCCCAAAAACTTTCCCAAAAATCCCATTCCCATCCATTTTTCAAACCCTAACCCTCTTCCCCCGGGCTGTGTGGTTTTCATTGAGGTGTGTGAGTAAATAACAGCAATATATCCACACGCTTGCTGGGGAGGATAAGGTCAAAGCAACAGAAAATCAATTTAAAGGCAGGTGAAGGAATCCAAGGATATATTCCTATTCTGCTTGACACACACCCATGAGTATTTGCAAATCATTTCAGAATTTCATGTCCGCCATCGAGTGGATTCATCAACAACAACCTCTTCTTATATGTGACAAAAGTTTACACTGCTGTGCCCTACAGTACTAGTTCTTGTAGTAGCCATAATCCACGCAACTTCTAATTAACTTTTGATTGAATACTTTAGCATTGCTTAGGCTACAATTTAATTTATGGCACTGTTCTTGTGTGCTGTACTATTGTACTGTTCTAATGCTCCTCTCAAGCCACTCAATGTCTCATTTCCTTTTTTTTCATATGGTGCTACTGCCAGTGTGTTCCACTACTACACCACCACAGTTATGCCATTTCATCCGTCCAGGATTCCATTGCCAACCTTAATCGTAATTTGCCATGCAGCCAGCCCTGTGCCTAGCCCTGTTCTCAAACACTAATGTCAGGTAAGATAAGCCTTTTGTGGGAGGAAGAATATGGAGTAGGAGGAGAGGAGAGACTGATGGTAGTACTAGTAAAGTAGTAGGACAATTGAATTCACTAACTCTGTCAGTGGCACTTTTGTAGAAATGTGGGCAATTACTTAGACTATTAGAATCAAGCAGCGAGTTAAGTTTCAGGAAAACAAACGTACAGTTGAGTTAACCCCACCCTGCCTCCCCCACGAAACATAAAAAGTGTATGCTATGTTTAATTAGAAAATAAATAAGTATTTTGTCCATAACAAAAATAAACTATCCCGCAAGACCCAACTGTTGGGTACTGTTTTGTACACGAGCTGTCACGAGCGTGGTGATTGTCTGTCACAGCTTGTGACAGTCTCGTGTGTTATGGTAGAATGTTATCCTTTGAAATGGTGGAGGTTGGGGGTTTGTTATGCGATGATGTGACTGAGTCATTCTCTGACTGGAGCTCAACCTGTACACTTCTACTAAATAAACCTCGTCACTCCTCAACTGTCTCCAGCGGTTCCTTGCATCTTCCTACACTGGCGACGGGCAGGATCTTCAATTACCGCGTATTCTATTTAAAAAAGGATAATAAGGATACTTTTAAAACTAAAGGAAAGTTGCAAAACGGAACCATACTTTGGAGAGTTTACCTGTTTTGAGGAGTTTGTTTTGTGAAGGTTCGTCTAAACCATTGCAATTTCTTCGGGAATCTCAGGTGCGTGGAAGGCTGGAAGCTGATATTTTTTCTGCGTTTTGGTCTGACACTCAGTTACAGTTGCGCAGTGTGTCTCGAGCGTGCATCCTGTCTCGAGCTTGCATTCTGTGCTCGATTTCCTTTGAAGAATGTGACGCACACCACGTTGTATACGTCTCTGAAACAAGGTCAATTTCCTTTGGAAATAACGCATCAACGACGCAGCGGCCATTTTGGAAAAGGAAAAGGAAGCAAACTGCGAGGAAGTTAATTTCTCCGATCGGAAGGTATCAATCTTTCTTTTTGGATTTCATTTCCTTGTTTTGTGGTGTCAACAGTTCGATGGATTCCAACGTGTTCGTATGATTGCTCCTGATGTATCACCTGGTGGGTATACAGGTCACAAAATTGATTTAGTTGGTTATGTTGAAGCAAGTTTACAATTTTGTGGCCATCATAATGATGGGAAAATTTATGTAACAAAATCTGGTTTGTCACTTTTGGGGTGGCCCCACCAATATCAATTGGGAATGAAAATTGATCCTAGAGCCAATCCCCCCGTTTTTGTTGAAGAACCACACAATATATCTAGTATTTCTGTGGTTAATTCCAAATTAGTGGATGGGTTGAGAAAATCATTTCCTAATGTTTTTAGTGGTACTTTGGGATGGTATCAAGGTTTTGAGCATGTTATCAAGCTTCATGATAATGTTATTCCTGTTCGACATAGAGTGAGGAATGTGCCTCTATCTTTTAGAAGCAAATTGAAGGACATGCTTAAAGATCTATGCCAAAAAAACATAATTGAACCTATCGAATCATCCCCTTGGGTTTCCCCCATTGCAATTTCCATTAAATCTTCTGGCGAACTTAGGCTTTGTGTGGACCTTCGCAGTGTCAATGAAGCGATTTCGGTTGATTCTCATCCCTTACCCAACCTTCATGAGATGGTTTCTACTCTAGCGGGGGCACAAGTTTTTTCGTGTATTGATTTGGCCAGCGTGTACCATCAGGTTGTGTTGGCTGAGGAATCAAAAACCATTACTGCTTTCATTACACCAGAGGGTCTTTTCAGATTTTGTCGCATGCCTTTCGGGTTGGCGAGTGCCGCCTCAGTTTTTCAAAGACTTATGAGGGACACTTTGGAAGGGTTAAATTGCGCAGTGGCATTTCAGGATGACATTCTTGTCTTTGGGAAAGACAATGAGGGACATGATAAAAATGTTGAAAGAGTAATTGCTGCTTTGTCAAGGAAAGGCCTTACTTTACGTCTTGATAAGTGCAAGTTTGGGCAAAAAGAAGTTGAGTATTTGGGGCGTCGGAATTAAACCTAAACGTAATCATGTCGAAAGCATTGTTAAAGCTCCTGTTCCGTCTTCCAAAGAGCAACTGGTGGCGTTTTTGGGACTCATTGAATTTTATGCAAAGTTCATACCAAATTTTGCAACCAAAGTTGATCCTTTCACATGTTTGTTGAAGAAGAATGCTAAATTTATTTGGACTGATGAGATGAGTGAAGTTTTTAAGGATTTGAAAAAGTTCATTGTTAATGCGCCGTGTCTAAAACCTTTTGTGTGTGGAGCCAAGTGCATTGTCATGGTTGATGCTAGCAGTTCTGGATTGGGTGGCGTTTTGTTACAGAGAGATAGTGAGAAGGAGTGGATTGTTGCTTATGCATCAAGAGCCTTGAGGGATGCGGAAAGAAATTATTCTGTCATAGAGAGGGAGTTACTGGCATGCGTGTGGGGTGCGGAACACTTTAGACCATTTTTGTGGGGTACAAGGTTTATCATAAAAACTGACCACAAACCTTTGATTTTCCTCATGTCTCCTGGTGGTGGTAGGACAATGTCGGCGGGTCTTGCGAGACTTGCGTCTAGTTTACAGTATTTTCAATACCAAATTGAGTATGTTCAGGGTAAAGCAAACGTACATGCAGATTGTATGTCCAGGCTTGTTTCTTCTTGTGTGGGTTCTGGTGTGATCATAGAGGATGATTGTGAAGTGGCTTTCACTTTTGATGACGTTGATTTGGATCGCTCATTTCTACAAGAGAAAAGTTGGGTAACTGAAATGAGTAAGGATGTGAAGCTGTGTAATGTCAAGAGATATCTAGTACAAGGTTGGCCTGAACCAAGGAAATTGTCGGGCGATATGATGGGTTTTTATAAAATTCAAGAGGAGCTTGCAGAGGAGAATGGTTTAGTTTTAAGGGGAGACAAGATAGTACCTCCTTTTTCTTTTAGGAACATCCTCCTTAAGATTGCTCATGAAGGGCATTTGGGTATTTCCTTTACTAGGAGACGAGTGAAGGAGACATTTTGGTGGCCAGGTATTGATGTTTGTGTAGATCGTTTTGTACGTTTGTGTGTTCTCTGTTCAAACAGTGACAAAACTGCTGTAGCTTTACGTTCTGAACCACAACCTGTTGATTTTCCTAGTGGCCCTTGGCGTAAATTGGGTTTAGACATCATTGGTCCTTTTAGTTGTTTGCCTAGACAGGAGTCCTTTGGAATTGTCTTGATTGATTACTATTCTAAATGGCCTGAGGTCAAAATGGTCAAGGATATCACTTCTCAGAAAGGGATTGAATTCCTGGATGAGGTTTTTTGTAGAGAAGGGATCCCCCAAGAGGTCGTAACTGACAATGGTCCTCAATTTGTAAGTAAAGAAATGGAAAGTTTTATGGTTAAGTGTGGTATCACTCATAGGAGAATTGCAGTTTTCCATCCTGAAGCCAATGGTCAGGTTGAACGCTTCAACCGCGTCATCAACGAAGCTGTCCAACTCTCCATCAAGGGGGGGTTGAATTGGAAGAATGCATTACAGTCCATGCTTTTGGCATATAGGACTTCTCCTAACTCGGTAACTTTAGTTAGCCCTTTTGAGCTCTTCAGAGGACGTAAACCTAGTACCAGGTTAGCACCCTGGTGGTTGAAAAAGAATGTGAGTGGATCTGATGAGTTTTTGAAGGTTGATTTTGAGGCTGTTCACCGGAGAGTTGAGCTATACAAGAATAAAATGAAACTTTCCATGGGGAAGAAAATTGGTTCTGCATCTGGTTGTTCGATGGGTGATTACGTTCGGATTAAAAAAAAGGAAGGTGTTTGTAAAGGTTTTTCTGTGTGGTCAAACCCTAAAAGAGTGATTGAAGTCTTCAAGAGCGCTGTCAGGGTTGAAGGTGGCTCCGTTTGGAATTTCAATAGGGTTTCAGTTTTCTCTGGGCCTATTTCTATTCAAGATGATTGTGACAGTAATGTGTTTTTGGGTGTGGGGGAACATTCTGAACAGACTGACAACACTAGAGCTGATGGCAGTGCTGATAACTCCAGGTGTGTTCACTCACACCGTCTGCCTTCTAGGTTTAGAGAATTTGTTATGAATTAATTTTACTATGATAGTTTTTTTTTTTTTTTATTTGTTTTTTTGTTTTTATTTTATGGGGGGAAGGTGTGTTGGGTACTGTTTTGTACACGAGCTGTCACGAGCGTGGTGAATGTCCGTCACAGCTCGTGACAGTCTCGTGTGTTATGGTAGAATGTTATCCTCTGAAATGGTGGAGGTTGGGGGTTTGTTATGCGATGATGTGACTGACTCATTCTCTGACTGGAGCTCAACCTGTACGCTTCTACTAAATAAACCTCGTCACTCCTCAACTGTCTCCAGCGGTTCCTTGCATCTTCCTACACCAACACACCCCCCTCCCTAACCCCAACCAATGTCCATGAAATCAAAAGTCCAAAAACCTGAACGCCCAATTCCCACCCCCTCAAAAAGTCTTTAAAAAAGGGGCAAGGGACAGTCTCTCTCCATGATCTACTTCTGCCGGCGGTGTCCTGTGGCCAGTTGGTCGTGGAGCTCTCGACAGAGGGCCTTGAGCAGGGCTTTCTGCCTCAACAGTTGGGCCACCTGCTGCTAAAGGTAGGCCACTCGCCGGGACAAACGGTGCATCCTTGCCTTGCAGGCACTGTGGGGGGCAGCTGTTGCTGTCCCTGCTCGTCGGTGGCGGATGGCTGGCAGACCACGGTGCCGTACCTCTGGAGGATTGCGCTGACCGTATGACCCAGGGGCAGCAGAGGAAGATGCCGCTGTTGTCGATGTCGACTGCGATTCCTCCTCCTTCTGGCCACCAGCCTCCGATATTCGGCGACAATTTCCTCCTGCTTCCGGCGCCTGGCCCGGATAGCCAACTCCTTCCGAGATAGTTTAGAAGAAGGAGTATCTGGATGAAGAAAAGAAAAATACTGTAACCAAGTCCAATACTCTTTAAGATTAACACAAAATAATTCAACAGAAAGTTGTGTCACAGTAGCACTAGCAACTTGCAAGCACAGTACATAGCATTTGTGTGGCATGTATCTATCAAACCTCCAACTTCGTCGGCCTCTGCTCTAACATTAGTGGAAGGTTCAGGAATTCTACTAGCAATAGATGGACTCACCTCATTAGACTCAGACAGTACACCAGTCTTCTTCTCTCTTGTTTAGCGAAATTAGTAAACTTGTGGAAGTCGGCATAATGCCAGCGCAGTCAGCTTGCACCTGACAAAAACAGACCCAAGCCATGATGACTCAGACTTGCGTTACTCTTACCAGTCCAGTACATGCAGGTGGTGAAGCTCTTACTTTTCTATTACGGGTGGCACTGGCCATACTCTGTTACAAGGGCTACTGCTCAATTAATTTAACTTTCACCCTGCCCTGCCCCTGACTACTACAAATGGAAAATTAAGAAGATAATATGATCATCTATCCCTTCACAGGATATTTGCTTACATAAGGGATGACTTTACATGCTTTGTTTTTATTGATTGAGTGAACACCAATAGGCCACACATGAATGAAAGAGTTGAAAAAAAATTATTAACAGAGGTAGTGAGTGGTCCCCGTAAACGCCAGAGGAAGACACTGAGTTGTGACTTGACTTGATAATGTGAACTATACAATAGATACACAATATATGCTGTGCTTGAAAACTACTGTTAGCCAAGGGAGTATTCTGAAGAATTACAACTTCTACTTTCCTCGGCTTTGCTACTCTGACATAGACGTGTGGTGTTACATGCTCTTCAAAGTAACACACTTAGTCTTTATCCAGTGACCGTCTACTCTGTCTACTCTACATACACCTATGCTATCTATGAGGAAGATACCATCCAGGCATCCATCCATTCAAAGTAAATGTCAATCATTCTTCTTAATGGACAACCCTTACTTTTTCTCACCAAAAAGCACTCTTTTTATTTATTTTTTGAAAGCCGCCATCCATGCATCCGTGCTTGACTTGCATTTGAATTTGCACCAAAGGATATATTGCGCACACATACATTTTCTGTTTCACCCACCCTGGCAATCCTCTTTCCTTTCTCCTTTCACCCATCCTTTCTTCAGTCTTCAACCGGCCATGCATCAGATTCCCAGCCAACTGTGCCTGCATTCAAAAACACATATCATTCTTTGACAGTCATTAATTTAACTCGCTCATCCTTCCTTACACCCTTCTTTCCCTATTTTGTTCATCCCATCCATCAAGTTCATCTCTGATCTGACTTGTCTTCTCCATAAAATTTCACAGCTGAGCTGAAGTCAAAGAGGCCATTGGTTACTCGTCAACTCCTGCCGCTATTGCTATTGCTAATGCAAAGTCAAGGGTGACTGTCTTCTACGTTCTACCTGGTTGACAAAAACTTAGTTCTAAATTTGTAAGTCTTCTTAACAGTAAAGTTTACTTACCGGCACTGTTCAACATATACTACACCCCTGCAGCGAGCCTACTCTACAATTTTAATAAGGAAGGAATAATATAATAGCTTACCACTGCCCGCCGCCACAGTGGCATCCCCCACAGCAGTTCCTGCTGGCACCGCAACTGCCCCTGGAGGGACCGCCTCCACGCTGGCCCCGGCACTGGTAGTTGGCTGTGCCAATGGTGTTACGCCTAGAAAATACGTATGAAATTTTTAGATGCCATACACCACTCCCTATTTTGTCTAGGAATGAAAAAATATGTCATTTACGACATAAAAAAATTAATTATTTGGGCCTCTAGTCTAAACTAAAAATTCCCCTTTCGGAAGGGTAGGGTGTTCTTGTTTTACGCTTAGCCATGATAAGAAGCTACACTTTTTGGCACAACTGATGAATGCTTGCTTTTTAACATGCACCGTTTTTCTCATTACAGACAGAAGCTTCCCTTCTATGAACAAGAGCTATATGTTATGTTAATCATCATCATCACCACCAGTACTTTAAGTTCCAACCAGGTGAGGGGTCTCCCACAATTAATGTGTAAAATCACCCACTGTTCAGTTTGAAATACTTGATCGTTTACCTTATATGTATGAAATGTAATGTACTGAGTACACACAGAAATAATTGTTTTACTTTTAATAAAGCTTTAAAACTTACATAGACTCTGTGTTTTTTTAGTCATAAGTGAGTGAACGAAAGAGTTTGCAATTTGCAAGCAGGATTCCATGACTTTGAGAGGTTGGGATTGGACTCTGATTCCATAGTCTTATGTTCTGGGTGGTATAATCATTGGAGATCATCGCTGCATTCGGGAGCTAAATAATGACTCTGACACACTAGCTAGTCTCATTATAAGGAGATTGAGGGTTCAACTTCAGTTATGACTGAGGTATGTGGAAACTGGAAAGTCTAACCGCCTATTATCACCAATGCCCTATTTCTTGTCCATAGTTCTGTATGTGCAGAATAGTCCCTGCAACAGTAGTAGTATGTCCTCATATCAAATCAAAAAGTAAACTAGTATCTTATTCTTGGTGGCCACTGACAATTTATTTTTGGGAATTGTCAAAGCATAAACATTAAGAAGACTTCAAAAGACAATATGGACGAACCTGTGAACTGCACTCAGTGCCTAGAGCTATTGCTGAATAGGAGTTTTGTTTAACACCGTTTGCCAACTGTAGAAGCTTAGCTAGCTACACAGCAATGGTCCTAGACCTATTAATTATACAGATTGACTTAGATCAATAGTATCCAAAATGTTTTTAGGTAGAGCAACCACAGTCCGTCTGCTCTATTGTACTAGAAAAACTTTTTGTACCACACAATAAACCTAAACCACCAACAAGAGATTACTTTTGATTTATTAACTTATTCATCATCTTTCTTGATATTTTTATATGTTTTAACAGTTCATATTATACACAGACATTTCATTTCATTTCCAAATTGATAAAAACAGAGGTTGCCCAAGAAAGGAATTGTGCAAAAGGGGTGATCAGGAGTGTGAAAGCAAGTGAACGGAAAAGAAGCAAATTAGAGAGTGAAGAAACAACTATTCACATTGTTTACAAAACAATAGCGGAATTTCTGCTCAGTCATATTGAGACCCTGGCCAACTGATTTAAAGTTTTTTGGAACACTTTTAAGTAGACATATATCTGAAAAATATTTTTTGCACTATATACAGTTCTTAAGTTGGTCCAAGGGTAATTAGAGATACTGTCGACGTTTCGACTCGTCTTATGCCCAACCGGTGATTTAAACCTTGGGATTGCGAGTCTTCATCAGGACTGGAGAACGAACGTAGGCAACCAAGGGATAATACTAACCCTAAGAGAGATAAAAGTGGCAATTACTAACTTAGGTGGATAAGTTTTTATTTTTCATGGCCGTAGCCAGAGTGAGGTATATTCTTACCCTTCAATAGAACGAAAAACAAGAGGAAGTGGTCCTGAATTCCAACTTTCCTATTAGTATTCTGTAAGACAAATAATAGAAATATAATAGTACCCAGAGTTAATCTAGGTCTACATACTACTCTGTCTACATGCATAGAGTAGAGGTTAACATTTATTTATTTATTTACCCTTATTGTGTGGATTCCATTGTCACCACATCTCGGTAAGGATTCAAAGATTCATACAGGCACCATGGTACATTATTACCTGCAATTAATTATATCGGTATCAGTGTACATGCACCAGATTTAATTAAGAATCAACAGTGGGAATTGGGGTTTAATCCAAAACGATTTACTTTAGAGAATTGGGATTATGTCGCAGATTCTAGATAGCTCCAGTGGTTCAATCAGGTAGCTACAAATAGAGACACAGTATAGTCTCACTCAACATATACAGTATTGGAACAAAGGAAAAATTATATATATTTTGACCTTAGAAAACCGGGTGTCAACCCCATTTACCTTATCTGCGCATTTGCCGTGCTTAAAGTAGGGGTGCCTATTCCTCGGGTCAGGATTCTGTAATCGGGAGGAAGGGAGAAGCACAGATAGTTAAATGTCTCCCTAAACGTTATCCAGCTAGTTATACTACAGGAACTTGAGATTCAGGGGCTGATAAGACGTAGTCGATCTCGGGACGTCTTACCTAACTGCCGGTGATGGCAAGCGGCCAAGCCTCGCCTGTTCCGTGAACGCCGCCGTTACTGATCCTGCGCATGCGCATGTAATTGTGCCTTGCGCCTCTACCAACTCTGGGCATAGAGAGCGGACTGCATTTTTAAAAACGTGTAGCGAAGTACACTATTCTATGCTCGGCGTTCTGTGAGCGGCCGGTGGATGTAAATAAAAATTAATTTTGCGCATAGTGCAGGTCATTGTGAGAATTATCGAGTCTGATAGAAGATAACAAAATTTTTTTTTATTTTTTTTAAATTTTTTTTTAAACAACAAAATTTTTTGACTTGTTAACGCATCATATTTAAAGATTTGTACAGCTCCAATTAAATATCTGAATTGCTAGTATTATCGGGATTGTCCTAAGAAGCAATACAACAATTCTCTTACTAGGATTGTCAGCCTCCAGCAGAGAGACAAACAAAGGACAACTCGCACATCATAACCATTTCACTGTACAGATAAACAGACTAACAGAGCCACAGTCAGTTGGTTGGACAACATCGTCTGTTGACAAACAGTATGGTTAAGTAATCTATAAATATACATACAATGAAACACACTTTTTTGTACTTATAGATGATTGAACACACATACAGTCCTGCATATTTCTCAAAGGAATGAGTACATAAGTACATATAGTGTTATTCAATATAAATGTACCATGGGGAATTATAGATAAATAGACATGTTCCGAACACATTGGTACTCATATGCCAAGCAAGGCTACTTGTTTATTCATTTCCTCAAGTTCGTTGAGTCCCTTATTGACAGTGTTGAGCGAGTATATCCACTTACATTCCCTCCTGTTCAGGATATTTTGTAGGTTACCACCTCGTGGATTTTGAGTTATTTTCTCTATGACCCACCACCTCAAGCTATTTTCTGAGTGTTCAAATCTGCTGAAGTGGTCTACCAGTGGGGCACCCTGAGTTTTACAGAAAATAGCTTGAGGAAATGAATAAACAAGTAGCCTTGCTTGGCATATGAGTACCAATGTGTTCGGAACATGTCTATTTATCTATAATTCCCCATGGTACATTTATATTGAATAACACTATATGTACTTATGTACTCATTCCTTTGAGAAATATGCAGGACTGTATGTGTATTCAATCATCTATAAGTACAAAAAAGTGTGTTTCATTGTATGTATATTTATAGATTACTTAACCATACTGTTTGTCAACAGACGATGTTGTCCAACCAACTGACTGTGGCTCTGTTAGTCTGTTTATCTGTACAGTGAAATGGTTATGATGTGCGAGTTGTCCTTTGTTTGTCTCTCTGCTGGAGGCTGACAATCCTAGTAAGAGAATTGTTGTATTGCTTCTTAGGACAATCCCGATAATACTAGCAATTCAGATATTTAATTGGAGCTGTACAAATCTTTAAATATGATGCGTTAACAAGTCCAAAAATTTTGTTGTTTAAAAAAAAAAAAAAATTTTTTGTTATCTTCTAACAGACTCGATAATTCTCACAATGGCCTGAACAATTGCGCAAAATTAATTTTTATTTACATCCACCGGCCGCTCACAGAACGCCGAGCATAGAATAGTGTACTTCGCTACACGTTTTTAAAAATGCAGTCCGCTCTCTATGCCCAGCGTTGGTAGAGGCGCAAGGCACAATTACATGCGCATGCGCAGGATCAGTAACGGCGGCGTTCACGGAACAGGCGAGGCTTGGCCGCTTGCCATCACCGGCAGTTAGGTAAGACGTCCCGAGATCGACTACGTCTTATCAGCCCCTGAATCTCAAGTTCCTGTAGTATAACTAGCTGGATAACGTTTAGGGAGACATTTAACTATCTGTGCTTCTCCCTTCCTCCCGATTACAGAATCCTGACCCGAGGAATAGGCACCCCTACTTTAAGCACGGCAAATGCGCAGATAAGGTAAATGGGGTTGACACCCGGTTTTCTAAGGTCAAAATATATATAATTTTTCCTTTGTTCCAATACTGTATATGTTGAGTGAGACTATACTGTGTCTCTATTTGTAGCTACCTGATTGAACCACTAGAGCTATCTAGAATCTGCGACATAATCCCAATTCTCTAAGGTAAATCGTTTTGGATTAAACCCCAATTCCCACTGTTGATTCTTAATTAAATCTGGTGCATGTACACTGATACCGATATAATTAATTGCAGGTAATAATGTACCATGGTGCCTGTATGAATCTTTGAATCCTTACCGAGATGTGGTGACAATGGAATCCACACAATAAGGGTAAATAAATAAATAAATGTTAACCTCTACTCTATGCATGTAGACAGAGTAGTATGTAGACCTAGATTAACTCTGGGTACTATTATATTTCTATTATTTGTCTTACAGAATACTAATAGGAAAGTTGGAATTCAGGACCACTTCCTCTTGTTTTTCGTTCTATTGAAGGGTAAGAATATACCTCACTCTGGCTACGGCCATGAAAAATAAAAACCTATCCACCTAAGTTAGTAATTGCCACTTTTATCTCTCTTAGGGTTAATATTATCCCTTGGTTGCCTACGTTCGTTCTCCAGTCCTGATGAAGACTCGCAATCCCAAGGTTTAAATCACCGGTTGGGCATAAGACGAGTCGAAACGTCGACAGTATCTCTAATTACCCTTGGACCAACTTAAGAACTGTATATAGTGCAAAAAATATTTTTCAGATATATGTCTACTTAAAAGTGTTCCAAAAAACTTTAAATCAGTTGGCCAGGGTCTCAATATGACTGAGCAGAAATTCCGCTATTGTTTTGTAAACAATGTGAATAGTTGTTTCTTCACTCTCTAATTTGCTTCTTTTCCGTTCACTTGCTTTCACACTCCTGATCACCCCTTTTGCACAATTCCTTTCTTGGGCAACCTCTGTTTTTATCAATTTGGAAATGAAATGAAATGTCTGTGTATAATATGAACTGTTAAAACATATAAAAATATCAAGAAAGATGATGAATAAGTTAATAAATCAAAAGTAATCTCTTGTTGGTGGTTTAGGTTTATTGTGTGGTACAAAAAGTTTTTCTAGTACAATAGAGCAGACGGACTGTGGTTGCTCTACCTAAAAACATTTTGGATACTATTGATCTAAGTCAATCTGTATAATTAATAGGTCTAGGACCATTGTTGTTTTGATACCATTAAATGCCCAGGTCCATACCTTATGGGTTACCCCATTTTCTTAATGGTTACCTTTGTGCAGTATAACTGCGAGGGTTGTTTTTTTGTTAATTGTTTGTAAATTGTTAATTGTTTTTTTGAATTTGTCTAATTTGTACAATATCTGTACAACACCAGGCTATGTCTGATAAGGAAACCCTTACATATAGCGAGGACTATATTGATAAACTCCTAGAAGAAGAGGGAGGGGGTATACTTATAGCTGGTAGTACAGTTACCAATGATTTGTCACTAAATGGTAAGATCTCAAAACTAGAGAGATTGGAAAAGAAGCTGATAAGAACTAGGCTTCATGGTCACACTCTGGCTAAATATCTCCGCTCTAACGTAATACCAATCGGTCTTCAGGTACGAAACGAACCTGCCATCTTCTTGGAAAACCCCAAGTTTAAGGAGAACTTCAGTTTCGTGTCCAACACATGTTCCAGACACTGGATGGTGTTGGGCATTGAAACTGCAGTTGAAGAAGTAGAAAGACTGACAAAAGAAATAGCTGAGCTACGTAAGGAGATAATTGATGATAAGGCCCTTGTAAATGCCAAGGAAGCCTTAGAGAGGCTAGAGAAGACGATTAAAGATTTTGACATCTACACACAGGGTACAAAATTGGAAAAAGTTGCTAAGGATATAAAGGCATACGATAAAAAGATTACTTATCCATACCTTCAAGAGGGATATTTTGAAAAAGACCAACAAGGTGGTTGGTCTAGCAGAGGAAGAGGGGGATATAAGAGATACACCACTTTCTCCGGATCCTCGTTGGGCAGTGGCTCAGATAGTGAGTCAAATCGCTCTGGACCCAGTACTAGTTCAACATCTAACCATCCTCCTCAGACTTACCCTGATCAACAACCTTTTTTAGAAGAGGATCAATGGTGGGGTTCATCTGCGAGAGGCCGTCCCTGGGGGAGACCCAGGGGATCGAGAACTCGCCCTTGGAACAGGGGTACAGGCCGTGGGAGGAAACAAACTCATTTTCAACAGAACTCTCATGGGGAAATCACCACAAGACAAAAACATACAAATGGTGAGGAATGCACCAGACAACCCGGTAATTAATATATCGGACTATCAATTGTCCCCTGCAGAGCAACAGGTGTTGTCAAAAGGACTCTCCTTTGTCTCGACCACCCTACCAAATGATTTTAATATTAGGATTGAACTACAACAATTTTTTCGAAAGATACGTCTTAAACATTACTTCCATAGGACACCCTACAACCCTGTGTCCTCGGGAAGTGGCTTACGACCACCTTCTAGGTTTAACCCACCGACACATTCAATTGACAACAAGATATTAGCTTATGAACAAGTAGTGTTGAGGGATGTCCAAGAAACTTTGGCGGTCCGACAATACGTCCCATATAACATAAGTCGGGAGGAAAAGACTGCACTACAATCTTTAAAGAACAATAGCAATATCGTTATAAAGCCCGCAGATAAAGGCGGTGCTATTGTTGTCCAAAACCTTGAGGGCTATAAATCAGAAATCCTCTCCCAACTGAAAAAACCAGGTAATTATGTGCTTCTGAAAAGTGACCCCACCAAATCCATCAGTGAGTCTATCCAGAAATTAACAAATTTTGCCTTAAATCAGGGTATTATTAACAAAAATGAGTATGATTTTCTCAATAATAAGAACCCGAGAACTCCGACAATATACACCCTGCCTAAGGTGCACAAAGGGTTACAGGACCCCCCGGGGAGACCAATTATTTCAGGTTGTGGGTCCCTTCTGGAGCCTCTGTG
Source organism: Lissotriton vulgaris (assembly GCF_964263255.1). Taxonomy (NCBI): domain Eukaryota; kingdom Metazoa; phylum Chordata; class Amphibia; order Caudata; family Salamandridae; genus Lissotriton; species Lissotriton vulgaris. The sequence goes on from NC_141687.1 coordinate 1,585,381,292, forward strand.
CAAGTACGTGGACGTATTCCTAAAAGCTATAGCAATGGCAACACCCATATATATACGTGATACTACACACACTATCCAACTAGTGGAAGGGTTCCAATATGATCAGAATACGTGTATACTTGCCGCGATGGATATCGCTTCATTATACACTAATATTCCACAGAATGAGGCATTGACATGCATGGAATATGTACTTAACAAGAGAATTGCACCCCACAGAGTACCAACGGAATTCATTGTCCAACTTCTTGAAATTGCTATGAAGAAGAATTTCTTCATATTCCAAAATGATTATTACATTCAAACCAATGGGGTGGCAATGGGGGCTAGCTTTGCCCCTAATCTTGCCATCATTTATATGAGTGAATACGAAAATAAGTACATCCTTAATCAATATAATCCGTACCGCAGTAATATCTTATTGTGGGTACGTTATATTGATGAGGTTCTCTTGATTTGGCAGGGACAACAGTCAGAACTTACAGAATTTCACAGTTGGGTGAATACTTGTTCAAATGCTATACAGTTCACCTTGGACTCAAATGCGTCGACTATCAATTTCTTGGATCTTAAAATTAAAACTGAGGAGGGTAGACTGTATACCACCTTGCATAGAAAGAGCAGTGAAAGGAATACCCTCCTTAGATATACTAGTCATCATCCACGCAACCTTAGGGATAATTTGCCCTTTGGGCAATTCCTAAGGTTGCGTCGAAACTGTTTCAAGAAGGACGATTATTTTGAGGAATCAGCCACTCTGATGTCAAGACTAAGCGAACGTGGGTACCCCACTAGATTGCTCAAAAAAGCCAGAAAGAGGGCATGGCATAACCATCGGGAGCACTTACTCTGCACTAAGCCCAAACCCAAAGAGGAAAGTCTGGTTTGTGTGACGACGTTTAACACAAAAAGCAATGCCATTAAAAAATGTGTAAACCGTCACTGGCACTTGATCAGTGCTGAACTAGGGGGAATTCCACCACCACTACATGCATTCCGCAGGGGTATGAATATCCGCGATCACCTAGTGCAATCTATGTTGCCTAATAAACAGACCATGAGCCAATCTACACTATGGGATGGACAAACGGTGACTGGCCACAGGAAATGTGGCTCTTGTAAAGCCTGCCCGCTTACAATAGAGGGTAAGAGTTTCACCCACAATGAGCGCACATACAGATTGATACAACATACTAACTGTAACACTTCATGGCTCATCTATGCAATCATGTGCCCATGTGGGTTTCTGTACGTTGGTCAGACAACACAAAAAATAAAAATGCAGGATTTTGCAACACATGAGCCGGATACGTTGTAAAACTCAGGGTGCCCCACTGGTAGACCACTTCAGCAGATTTGAACACTCAGAAAATAGCTTGAGGTGGTGGGTCATAGAGAAAATAACTCAAAATCCACGAGGTGGTAACCTACAAAATATCCTGAACAGGACGGAATGTAAGTGGATATACTCGCTCAACACTGTCAATAAGGGACTCAACGAACTTGAGGAAATGAATAAACAAGTAGCCTTGCTTGGCATATGAGTACCAATGTGTTCGGAACATGTCTATTTATCTATAATTCCCCATGGTACATTTATATTGAATAACACTATATGTACTTATGTACTCATTCCTTTGAGAAATATGCAGGACTGTATGTGTATTCAATCATCTATAAGTACAAAAAAGTGTGTTTCATTGTATGTATATTTATAGATTACTTAACCATACTGTTTGTCAACAGACGATGTTGTCCAACCAACTGACTGTGGCTCTGTTAGTCTGTTTATCTGTACAGTGAAATGGTTATGATGTGGGAGTTGTCCTTTGTTTGTCTCTCTGCTGGAGGCTGACAATCCTAGTAAGAGAATTGTTGTATTGCTTCTTAGGACAATCCCGATAATACTAGCAATTCAGATATTTAATTGGAGCTGTACAAATCTTTAAATATGATGCGTTAACAAGTCCAAAAATTTTGTTGTTTAAAAAAAAAAAAAAAAATGTTTTGTTATCTTCTAACAGACTCGATAATTCTCACAATGACCTGCACTATGCGCAAAATTAATTTTTATTTACATCCACCGGCCGCTCACAGAACGCCGAGCATAGAATAGTGTACTTCGCTACACGTTTTTAAAAATGCAGTCCGCTCTCTATGCCCAGCGTTGGTAGAGGCGCAAGGCACAATTACATGCGCATGCGCAGGATCAGTAACGGCGGCGTTCACGGAACAGGCAAGGCTTGGCCGCTTGCCATCACCGGCAGTTAGGTAAGACGTCCCGAGATCGACTACGTCTTATCAGCCCCTGAATCTCAAGTTCCTGTAGTATAACTAGCTGGATAACGTTTAGGGAGACATTTAACTATCTGTGCTTCTCCCTTCCTCCCGATTACAGAATCCTGACCCGAGGAATAGGCACCCCTACTTTAAGCACGGCAAATGCGCAGATAAGGTAAATGGGGTTGACACCCGGTTTTCTAAGGTCAAAATATATATAATTTTTCCTTTGTTCCAATACTGTATATGTTGAGTGAGACTATACTGTGTCTCTATTTGTAGCTACCTGATTGAACCACTGGAGCTATCTAGAATCTGCGACATAATCCCAATTCTCTAAGGTAAATCGTTTTGGATTAAACCCCAATTCCCACTGTTGATTTTTAATTAAATCTGGTGCATGTACACTGATACCGATATAATTAATTGCAGGTAATAATGTACCATGGTGCCTGTATGAATCTTTGAATCCTTACCGAGATGTGGTGACAATGGAATCCACACAATAAGGGTAAATAAATAAATAAATGTTAACCTCTACTCTATGCATGTAGACAGAGTAGTATGTAGACCTAGATTAACTCTGGGTACTATTATATTTCTATTATTTGTCTTACAGAATACTAATAGGAAAGTTGGAATTCAGGACCACTTCCTCTTGTTTTTCGTTCTATTGAAGGGTAAGAATATACCTCACTCTGGCTACGGCCATGAAAAATAAAAACCTATCCACCTAAGTTAGTAATTGCCACTTTTATCTCTCTTAGGGTTAATATTATCCCTTGGTTGCCTACGTTCGTTCTCCAGTCCTGATGAAGACTCGCAATCCCAAGGTTTAAATCACCGGTTGGGCATAAGACGAGTCGAAACGTCGACAGTATCTCTAATCACCCTTGGACCAACTTAAGAACTGTATATAGTGCAAAAAATATTTTTCAGATATATGTCTACTTAAAAGTGTTCCAAAAAACTTTAAATCAGTTGGCCAGGGTCTCAATATGACTGAGCAGAAATTCCGCTATTGTTTTGTAAACAATGTGAATAGTTGTTTCTTCACTCTCTAATTTGCTTCTTTTCCGTTCACTTGCTTTCACACTCCTGATCACCCCTTTTGCACAATTCCTTTCTTGGGCAACCTCTGTTTTTATCAATTTGGAAATGAAATGAAATGTCTGTGTATAATATGAACTGTTAAAACATATAAAAATATCAAGAAAGATGATGAATAGGTTAATAAATCAAAAGTAATCTCTTGTTGGTGGTTTAGGTTTATTGTGTGGTACAAAAAGTTTTTCTAGTACAATAGAGCAGACGGACTGTGGTTGCTCTACCTAAAAACATTTTGGATACTATTGATCTAAGTCAATCTGTATAATTAATAGGTCTAGGACCATTGTTGTTTTGATACCATTAAATGCCCAGGTCCATACCTTATGGGTTACCCCATTTTCTTAATGGTTAGCTAGCTACACAGGCAGACTAATAAAATAGTAGTAGCACAGAGAGTCATAGCAGAGGCAGGATAAGAATTTACAAACAGTCTACAAGAAGATCACAGACGATTTAGGAAAAAAATAGAATTATGATGAACGTTTGGATTAAATAGGTGCTGTAAAAGTTAGGGAAGTATAATTATTATTATTAAGAGGGAAACTGACTGGGGCCAGCAGAATAGCCCTTGGTGGACCGATCCTGGCCTTCCTGCTCGGCTGGCGCCACCACTGACACCTCTGTTCTATTGCCCCTGGGGGGAGCTGATGTACATGAAAGAAAGACACAAACATGGATGATTGTTGTCAACGAAATCAAACATTTAAAAAAACAATAACAAATTAATTTGGGAAATAAACAACAATTGCACTACATTTATTGAGCTATCTGATGTGGTCTACTAGGATATTAGTATTGTTGGATTCGCGGACCGTCTACTTGGAAAGTTATGTAACTCACTAAACCATCTACAAAAAGGTTCTACTAGGACTGGCAGGCAGCACTCAGAGGCACGGGAAGTGACAGACACAGTCTGTCATGATTGCAGACCACTAAAAAGTTTCCTACAAAATAACCAGTCATAATATACTCAAACTATCAATCCACCACCACTATCTTTTCTTAGTGGCAGGAGTACAAAGGAAGGACTGGACTTGAGTCTCTAGTGTCTAGCATTATGCAGTTCTGTAAAGTACACTCATACATAATCATTCAGGCCAAATGAGCACAAAATTGAAAACAAGTAAGCATAGTAGCACCACCAGTGAGCAGGCAAGCACCTGCAATCACAGAAGCTTTTGAAACATAATTTACCCGCAGTGTAATCTCTAGTGTCTAGCATTACGCAGTTCTGTAAAGTACACTCATAATTTACACTCAGGCCAAATGAGTACAATTTGAAAACAAGTAAGCATAGTAGCACCGCCAGTGAGCAGGCGAGCAATCTGCAATCTCAGAAGCCTTTCAAACATAAGTTACCTGCAATGTAATCGGCAGCATTCTCGCTCTTCGGAAGAAAACATATATTTACAATATATAACACAGATCAGAAGAAAACAAAGTAGTTAATAAATAGCTACTAGTACTCACCAAGCCCAGGGATCTCGACTCCAAGCAGGTCAAGCAGGTCTTGTTCCCGGTCCAGGATGTCAGACCACTGGTCCATCGCCTGTTGGTAGGTGTGCTGGACCCCAGACTCCCGATACATGGTCCAGCACACCTTACCCCATAGCTGCTGATGCTCCCGGAGGCCGTACCCAGCACCGGGCGTGCCGCCTGCCGTGACGGTCTTGGAGAGGTGGCACTGTACAAAGAAGACCAGTGCGGCCACTTCCAGCAAGGTACCCTTGGACTTGCCGGCTACCTTTGCCATGGTCCTGGGTCACTGAAAAAAGTAGTTATTAAAGTAACAGAAAGTTGAGAAAAACACAAAATATAGATGTAGAAAAATAGAGAGATAGATAATGAGTAAAAAAGATTAAAAAAAGTTCAAACAAACAAAGGATTACAAAGATTGAAGGACAATAGAAAGTGCATGCCCAGAACCATAGCAATGAATGACAAACAAGGTGGCCGCGCCCATTGCGACCATGTGGGAAATTTTGTGTGATATTTCCCCCGCCAGCACGCAAAAACAGATTCGAACAAGCAATTGCGCCCCGCACGTAAGAAATGCACAACGCGAGCATGCAACTAGGACCTGGAAACGGAAATACGCAACGTGAACACTGAAAACAAGATGTCCGCACCCATGTACGACCGCATGGGTAACTACGCAGTAGCCGCGCTGAAAAAAAAGCCAGCGACAACGCAAAAATAAAAAAAATGCTAATTACCACAAATTTGCGGATTTTGTGGACCGCATATTCGCACGAGTTCGCGTACCGCGAATTCGCAAATTTCTCCCATACTTAATACAGGATAGCTTGGCCCATTGTACTGTCCTCCTTGCTGACTTCCCGTGTGAAAACCTCAAAAGGAAGTAGCATCTCTGTCAGGCTTTTGACTAGGCCCTTATTTGTCCATCTCAATGATCATGCTTTTCCTATTTCTTTCCCTTCTTTGCATCACATACTCATTGATTGGTTGTAGGATTCAAACATACCTTGCGGCATGTAATAAGTTGAGTTCCACTGTGTTGGCACCTCCTGTATGAAGGTTTTAACTATTTTTTGAGAAACTCCTGCACAACGATCTTGATGCAATGCTTCAAACACAGGGCCTTGAAATCTTTACCATCTGCCATGGCCTTACTTATATTACTGCCATTGTCTGTGGCTACAAATCCACTTGCTGTTAAAGTCTTCCAACATGTTTGCAGGTGTATGGGATTTCTCCATGACAAACATGGCTAATGTTGCATGGCCCCAAATGAACCTAAAACTTTTTTTTCAGTGTCAAGCCCTGGAAATATATGTTGCCTTGCCCCTACAAAAGAGTTCCAGTGTGTAATAATACACATGTAATCAGTGTCTCGACAACTGGTCCACGTGTCTTTCGTGAGGTAGATAGTGTGAACAGCACTCTGCTGCAAAGCTTGACCAACTAATTCCAGCACATCCTGACAGAGTGCAGAAACAGCAACTCTGTCAAAATAGGTCTGCTAGAAACCTTCTTTTCAAGCAGATGTCTGCCACAACTTTTAAAATTCACTCCACAAAAGAAAAAGGGAAAAAGCCCAACTTTAACATTTTTTGACAGCTTCCCGTTGCGAAAATGTGTCTTTAGTTGCCAAATGCATCATATTGCAATGATATTCTCCTACTTGTTATTCATAAAGTCCCAAACTGTGGAGGTTAACTTTTTCAGTGCGTCACTGGTGCCCCTACCCAAAGAATTGCAGGTATGTGAGTGTGCCTACAATTGCCTCTCTTTAGTGTGTACTTCTTCTTATGGAGTAGAGGATTCAGGTCTCTGAGCTGTGCAATATTTTTCCTTTACAAAAGATGAAAAATTAAATGCAAAAAAACATCTAGGCCCCTACTGAAACTGCATAGCATGCCCTGCAATAAATTTACAAAAATCCAATAAAAGTACAAATGAATTCTGGTGCCTGCTCTTTATCAAACAAACAACACCCTTAAACATATTTTTTTAAATTTACTTCTGTTATCACAAAACACAAAGTCATAAATCCAATGGTGTGACAAAGAGAGTAATCCTTCCAGCTACAAATCCAAAATGAAAAGCGACCAGGAGATGGTCAATGCACTAAGAGGAGCCTGCTGGACAAGAACAGGAAGTTCGAGTCTCAGGGGCACTTCTTTCTTGTTGACAAAAAAAGTAAAACGAAAAAACAGGCGTCTTGCACTAAAAAACAATTTGAAAGATCTTTTTGGGTCGAATATTACCTCAAACACATCTTTCCAAGTAGATATAGCTGTTTCTTGAGTAGAGAACCAAGGTGCAGCTGTGGACGCTTGCGCTTATCATTGTTTTATCAGCAGGAAATTGCTGATAAAGCGGCGATAATGGGCTTGCTAATATGCCTATAGAATCCCAGGTTAGATGTGCAGGACATCTAACCGGGGATTCTATAGGAATTGTATAACGCATATTAGCAAGCCCCTTATCGCAGATTTATCGGCAGTTTCCTGCCGATAAAATGACGATAATTTTAACGAGGTTCCATGCTAATGTCCCCTAGTCTTCACCCTATGATGACCAGTGTATCTCCTCAGCCCCCTTCCTATCCTTGCATCTGCCAGCAGCAAATCACCTCCGACCAAATATCAATAATGTTTCAGCCCCAGGCCTCTTCACACCAAATCAGGGAGCAGCGTGGCACAAGCTATCAAAGGCTGGCCAAACGTAAGAGACTGCTACTGGGCTGCTTTAGGTAACTTCATCAAAGTCATTTTGGAAACTCATTTACTGCAATAGGTATAATAAATCTGACCCTGACAAGTTATTGGATTCATTGTAAAAATGATTTTGACACTTTGAATTATGTTGCTAACTCACTCCTGTCAGAAGTTTGTTTTTATTAAAGTTTAATAAAGCCTTACCATGTTAGTATTAGGCCAAGGCGGGGAAATTCACTCTGCTCCCGGAGCTTGTGGAATTTTGCAGACTCTGTTCTCTGCATTCAAAACGGAGTTCCCGATAATTCCGCATTCCGCGTGGAGAGAAGTTTTTCAGCACAGCCAACATCAACAAAAGCTTAAGTTAAGAGAAAAACAATATATCCCCTATGTGGTCAGCAGATGTTCCTGTGCTATATTTATTGAGCAGTGTAACGTGAGGCAGAAGAGAATCGAGATGGGAGGGAAAACAGCATGGTCACATTACCTGCAGGGCCGATGACATTCAGCAGAAAAAGAGCATACACTCCCAAGAAGCTGTGGGCCGAAAGGAAGGTGCAGGAGCAGCGATACCATACTACAAGCTTGGTAGTGGGTTCCAACAGTTGGCTATGGGGTCAATGTCTTGGATGGCTTGCCTTTGGTGGTGATTGAACCAGCAAGCAGCATCACCACCCAGGCCAGATCACACTCCCTCCCCTGCTGGTGACTCGAGTGTCCACTCTATGGGCCTCATTATGATGTTGGTCCGACCAACACATTAGGATGCGTGCAGTCAGAGGGACCAGCTGATACAATTCGATAGGCTCATGGAGCCCATTGGTCATTCAAAAGCTCCTGCAAATCTCTTAAGGAAGGTGTTTCTGCCATCGGGATTATGATGTCAGTTTCCGACAACCTTTCTATGTCGGCCTTTCCAACATGGAAAGGCTTTTTGGAAAGTAATTTTGGAGCCCCCTAGGCAGCCCCCCTTCACACCTAACCCTGCGCATGTGGCCATTATCATCCTTGCAACATGCGGTAGGCACCATCAGGTGCCTGCCAAATGGTGCAGGGATGTTTAAAATCTTTAATTTTTCAGTGGGAGCTTATGCTGCTGTATGTTTTGTCCCGATGCACAAGCTCGACCGCACCATGTGCAGTCAGATTCTAATTGAATGGTTGGAACCTCCGACCTGAGGTCAGTCGGTTGCCAATCAACAGAGATGTCGTCTAAGGCAACTCCGACTGACATCATAATTAGGGCCTTTGAGTGGAATGTGGAACCTCAGGGACCAACCTTGCCTGCCCTCGTTCAGGCCAGTGAGGATCCTCATGCTTCTCTGTGTGCAGCAACAGGTAGTAAGATGGAGCCTAGCTTAGGTGGACCCCCAGAGAGGAGGTAAGAAGAAGTAAAGGAGAGTTAGGGAGTGGCATTTGTGATGTAGAATCAATTCAATTGACCAGGTTCAGTGTCCTGAACTTTAGCCCAGAATTTCCTGTTATGTAAATTTCTCTTGTGGACGATGTGCTTACTTTTGTGTAATCTCAGGCTGATTGTGTTTAATTACTTTCATTGCTAACAACGGCATAATATGCCCTTCTTGATGGAAAGTGCTCACTGCTGCATTCACATCTCCAGCGAGGAAGAGGCCAGGTGCAAGAAGCGTGAGCTGTAAATTTAGTGATTGGTACGTTATGTGACTATTAGGAAAGATGCAATTATGGACATGGTTAGGTTACAGGGTCAAACATGGGAGCTGGGTGTCCGATGGAAAGACAAGACTTGATAGTAATGTAATGGCATAGATTCTGGGAGCATGACATCACCGCCCTAAGAGTGCATCAGAAACTATGCCCATTTTTTTATTTGCTTTTCCCCCTTGAAGGCGGTTTGTACCATGTGCCCAGCTAGTGCCCCTCTGTGTCCATGGTATGTGTTTTACAGTGTTCATGCAGGGCAATGAGCTGCTCCAACCTCACAAGAAATACATTGGAAATATTATATAAAGGATTTCTTAGTGTGAGGATATCACCACAAAGTGGCTGGTATTGGTACTCTGGTCACTGCTCCAAGAATGATGTTAAGGCAATCAATGCCGCTGCTTGTAGAATGCCGTGGAATCCCATAGAGTACTTATTTCACTCAGTGGAATTCCATGGAGTAGAAGTCTGTGAGCTCGGCTCACCTGCTAGGAGGCATATAGATCTAGTGCACACCAATGGGGAAAAGGACTTAAACTGTTTTTTTCACCAGGGCATATAAAACATCTTGTGTCATGTCCCTGCTTTTTATATCAAGACATTCTACCCTTGGGGCACCTATGGCAGACCTTAAGGATGCCTTATATGTAAAAAAGGTAGTATTAGACTTTGGAAGTACTTTTCATTCCAAAGTCAAATCTGAACATGTCTTTGTTTTAAAACCAGCTTGCAAGGCGTGGATATTTTCAGAATTACACCAGACACCACAGCAGTGCACACCTAAGTGCATTAAGCCCACTGGGGTCTCTATACCTACATTCCCTACCATATTTTGGTATCTGTTATCTGAACAAATTCTAATTTCATCAATTACCATATACTTTTCAATAAGAGCACTCGCCCTGGGCCTGTTTTTCAGAGCCCAGGGCACATTCAGAGTCAGTAACCACCAGCATCAGTAAAATCCCCAAACTTATTGCCTTTTACCTCCTATTTTTCTGACCCTTTTTTTGTTGGCTATAGGATAGTGGGCACTTTACCACTGCTGATCAGTGCTAAAGTGTATATGCCCTCTGTATAAATTGTGACAATGATTGGCTATCCATGATTGGCATATTTGATTTACTGGTAAGTACCTAGTAAAGTCCACAGTGTGTGTCAGGGCCTGTAAATCAAATGCTACTAGTGGGCTTGCAGCACAGTTGTGTCATCCACATAAATAGTCCTGGAAATGTGTCTCAGGCCAACCACTGTAGTGCCTGTGTGCACAGTTGTAAACTGCAATGTTGCACCCACCTGGCAGGCCAAAACCTTCGCTTTCCTTACATATAAGACCCCCTAAGGTAGGCAGGGTGGAGTGTATATGAATGGTAGGACATGTACTAACTAGTGTGCGTGACATGTCCTGATAGTGAAATACTGTGTATTTCATTTTCTACTTTGGAATCTGGCTATCTGTCCCATAGGCTTGTTATTGGGGTTGCACTGTAACATTTTTACCTGTGTAACTTGCAATAGGGACAAGATAGGAAAAGGTAATTTAGACTCTCTGAACCTATTAATGCATCTTTTGGTAAAGGTGTTTTTTAAAATCCTGTGTTTGAAAATGCCCACTGTTAGAAACTGGGCATTTTCTTACTTTACCATTTTGTGTGCCTCTGACTGTTAATGTGTTCAGCGTCTGGTGTGTGGGTAACAGGAGCTGAGATGTACATTCACTCTAGACAGTCACTGGGGGTGTAGAGGTGTGCTCTGCCTTGCCTGGTTCATCACAGGGCCGAATAGACCTGGTCTGCATTTCGAGTGGTGGAAGTTGTTTCGCTTGCACCTTAATAGGCTGTGTCTCCTTTTACATAATGCTGTCTCCACCTCCTGTGGTCATGCTGCGCCAGGAGGCCAGGATTTGTTTGACTAGGTTCAGAGCCCCTTGCCACAAAGAGAACACTGATATTTTGGGGTATAAGTATTACACCTAAACCCCATGACTTAGGATTACTTCAAGGAACAAGAGGACACTGGCAAGAAAATGAGCTGTAGAGCTGTAAGGAGGAGAACTGCCCCTTTGATGTGTGCTGTGTGTGGTTGGCCTGCAGTTGCTGTTTTTGTCTATGGTGGAGGAAAAGGACTGACTCTTATTACCCTGTTGTGGTATCCTGCTTGTGAAGAATCCCCAAGGGCTTGTCTGTGCTGGCCTCCTGTTGAAAGACTCAAGGATACAAAAGACTTAAATAAAGATACTGGCTATGTTCAACCTGCCTGGATCAGGATAAAGGACTCAACTCTTGTTTTGTAAAGTGGCCAAACAGTACCTGGTGAGCTCTGTGTTCTTCCACCCTTGTGTTCTTGCTTTATCAGGAATTCTCTTTGCTTTTAGGATTCCCTGGTGCCGTTTTGAACTCCTCCGTGATGTGGAGTTTGTGAATTTATAGGGGAATTACCGGGAACTTTATATGCTTGAAAAATGCACCCTGGGATTGGCTGGCTGAGAAGTGTCTCTTGATTGCACCGCAGGAAGGCCAGGCATTGCAAAACAACTGCAACTCCACCCAAATCCCTGGAGCGTGAGGGTGCACTGTCCAAGAGGCAAGAAGAAGGCCAGCCACTTGGCAGAGGAGAGGAGTCACCGCCATTGCCAGACAGCCAACATGGCTGCATAGAGTTCCTGACATAACCGCCAAGAAGCTGACCTGGACTGCAGAACGGCACGGAGACACAGAGAGGGACTGCAATGGCTTCCAATGCGAATCGGGCTGCCCCATCTGCTGGCAGCTTTTACGTGTCATCAGGTGAAGTGGGGGATTTCTTCACAGCCGCACTGCATGGACGCGGGCAGCTGCCTTGAATCCTTGGTTGTGGGGAAGACTGGTTGAGGTCTACCTGCATTGCCCAGTATTTGGTGTTCTTCTCTTCGGCCGCTTGAAGCACCTGTGGGGGTGAGCACCTAGGTGTCTTGGCAGGCACTAGTTGCTAGTTGTCATTGCAGGACAGGGTAAATAATTGATGGAGGTCCCAAACCTGTTTTGCAGAATTACCATGTGCTTCTGTGGCCTACCGTTAATGGTGATCTATGTGGTTCTCCCCCCAACCTAATGGCTGTGTTCTTGCCCTGATAAAGTGGAGTACGGCGTTCTCTGTCTTGCAGTGGCAGAGTAACGAATATTAGCACACGGTATACAGACGCAGTACAGTTGAATGCTTTTATGACATGTACTGTGACACATGCCTAGTTGCACAGTGATGTATGTGAATGGTGGCCTATGTGTTTTACTACCAAGCGACTTTTTTTCAAATCAACCAACCCAAAACAAGCCAAACGTCACTCTTCAGCTTACTGATCAATACCACTTTTGTATTCTCACATGTTCAGCACCGGACCAGATCCCCGTGTGTGTATTCCCTTTTACCCTCTCATTTTACCAGTGTCACACCTATTTCACTGTCTCATGAGGCTGAACAATCGCCATCAGGTACTCATTATCCCATCTAAGTCCTTCTTTTTTAAGGATCCTAGCTAACATATAGCATTCTAAGTGTGTGCCTTCTTTTCTTTTTCTGATTATTAGATTGTCCCCATATCCCTTGGTTCTGAAGATACCCTGCACTGTAAAAGGGTTGAAACACCGTCGGGTGTATTTGAAAGTGAACCAGTTTAACAGCTCTGACTATTGTACACCGAAGCTGGAATCATTACTAAGTTAATCTTTGGTCGCCTTTTAAAGAAATTGTGGAAACAAAGCTTTACAAATTACATGTTTTTCACTGTTTGTTTTACGGTTCCATTTCACTTGGGGACACAAAAGCACTATTGTTTTTTCTTGGTCTGTGTATATATCAATTTTAATTTTACAAATCTGATAAAAAGAATTAATGTGAACAAAAAGTCTGCAAGGCCCTCTTTCTTTCTGACATCACCTTAACCCGTTTTTGTGATTTCAATTGTGCATTTGATTATTATTATAGATTAGCCTAACTTTTCACTGGAACTGCTGTTTCTGTTGCACATGACATACCAATGTTCCTAGTGAGTAGGGTGCCCCTTGTTCTTGTTTTCACCTTATGGAGTGGTGGCTGCCCCGCAAGGGATATATCTTGTGAAAAGAATTTCACCCATACCCTATGAGCTCATAGGGTTTATTGTTCCCAGGGGTTAAGATGTCAGAAAGAGAGACTCCCTTGCACACAGACAAGTATATTGCCAAAATGATTAGCGGACGGTAACTTTTTCCAAATCAACCAACCACAATCACAAGTCTGAGGCAACAGTTACATGAGAAGTTAGAAAAAGCTAAAAAAGAAGCATGTGAGGACTGAGCTACATGCTAGTACCTGAAGGCTGGAATAATTCCCCAAGGTCTCCAGGTCAGGAACGTTCCTGGTACTTTCCGTGAGTACCCCAAATTTAAGGTTAGCTTCAGCAATATTTCAACCACGTGTTCACGCCATTGTATGGTGTTAGGGTTGGAAATGGCCTTAGAACGCGCAAAAGCAGAACTACAGGAAATTTCAGATCTCGAAAAAGACTTACTAGGTGGGGATGATGTTGTAGAAGCTAAAACACTACTGGATAAACGGAATAAAACAATAAGGGACTTCAATATGTTTAAACTGAAAAAGCAAGCAGACAAGGTGATAAAGGATATCAAGAACTTTAGTAAGGAGAGAGCATACCCCTACCTGAGGGAAGAATTCTACATAACAGCAGGACCCCAGAACATACAGAACACCTAGGGCAGATTCAGGCGAAACCAGTCCCTCACCTTTTCGGAGTCATCCAGTGGCTCTGACGACTCAGAAGCCCAACCAGGCCCCAGCCTCCCAGAAGGTCATTCAAGACAGCCTGTTTTAGACTATGGTGAAAAAACCAAAGGTAAAGTATGGTACCAATATGCGGGAGCGGAATGTCTGACATAATATCGACAGACAGAATATCGAAATACAAAAATATCGGCACAAAAATATCGACATCCAAAATATCGGAGTCATATCTTCATAAAGGTTAGTACAAAAATATCGAAAAAAATTTATCGTAGTACAAAAATATCGACATTAAAAATATCGTTTTTTAAAATGTATTAATAATAATGTAAAAATAATTTTTAAATACATATAATTTTACAAATATTAAATAAAAATATTAAAACAAAATTAAAACTAATACATATACATTTAAAATAAATAAAACACTTAATAATTTAATGTAATTTTCTTTTTTTTAATTTCATTTAATTGATTTAATGTACATTTTTATTATTTTAACCCTGTACGCCTGTACCCCAAAAACCCAAAACTGACCCTGAACCCTAAAAATATCCCTGTACCCTAAAAACCCAAAACTGACCCTGAACCCTAAAAATATCCCTGTACCCCAAAAACCCAAAACTGACCCTGAACCCTAAAAATATCCCTGTACCCCAAAAACCCAAAACTGACCCTGAACCCTAAAAATACCCCTTTACCCAAAAACTGAAAATGGACCCTGAACCCTAAAAGTACCCCTTTACCCAAAAACTGAAAACTGACCCTGAACCCTAAAAATACCCCTTTACCCAAGAACTGAAAACTCACCCTGAACCCTAAAAATACCCCTTTACCCAAAAACTGAAAACTGACCCTGAACCCTAAAAATACCCCTTTACCCAAAAACTGAAAACTGACCCTGAACCCTAAAAATACCCCTTTACCCAAGAACTGAAAACTGACCCTGAACCCTAAAAATACCCCTTTACCCAAAAACTGAAAACTGACCCTGAACCCTAAAAATACTCCTTTACCCAAAATTAATTAATATTATTTAATTACCAATTAATTATTAATTAACAATAACAATAAAGTAAATATATTAGCACATTAGCTGTAATTAATTTAATTTAATAATTGATATTATTTTTCCCAATTAATTAATTAAGAATAAAAAAAATTATATATAAAAAAAATACTCTAATTAACGTAATTAACTAATTAATATTAATTAATTACCAACTAATAATAATTAAAAATATGTACAAAATTATATTAATTCATTAACTAATTAATATACATTAATTACCAATTAATTATTAATTAAAATATGTACAAACATATATTAATTAATTAATTATTATTAAATTACTTCCCACCCTATTCCCCTATAAACCCATAACCCGCTACAGAACATATTTATCAATTAATCAATTAATTAAAATTAATTAAAAATTAATTCTCAATTAATTATTTAATAATTCCCACTAATTAATAATTAATTTAACATAATTAAATTACTTCCCACCCTATTCCCCTATAAACCCACAACTCGCTACAGTAGTAAAAGACAATATTTAATTAAATTACATTAAAAATAAATAATAAAACATAATAAATACAATATAATATACACTACATTTATTTAAAAATTGATATTAGTAACATCGAAGTTATTATTTCGATATTATTGACATCGATATTTAAAACTTCGATATTACTGATATCATACTAATATCGATATTAAGACTGTCGATATTTTGTCCCATCGATATTTAAACTTCGATATAATTGTATATCGAAATTTAAAACTCGATATTTTGTCTGTGTACCGCGGGAGAGCACCGACCAGGTGGAACATTATCAGTGGGGCCCCCAACGATACTAAATCAGGACACAGAGACACCAATGGCCATTCCTGTCTTCAACCTATCACTACATGTATTGTGTTCAGATGAAATATCATTACTAAGTAAGGGACTATTCTTTGTCATAACGGAGCGCACCGACTTCTTTGATCTAAAAACTGAACTCTTTCAGTTTTTCCCATAAAATATGTCTTAAACTATTTTTTATGAACAAGGAACCAATGACACAAAACTCTGTGACCGGCCTTAGACCGCCATCCACCTTCTACCCCACCAACAATATGATGCCACATGAACTGTTGACATTTCAGAAAATCATTCTGGGAGGACTTGACAGTCTTAAAACTAATGACTTCTTTGTACCATATAATAAACCATGCAAGAGAGACATGTGTTACAGTCCTTAAAATTTCGATAATTCCAAAACCAGCCGATAAAGGGGGTGGAATAGTGGTTCAAGATAGGAAAGATTACGACACTAAGATCAATAAACAAATTGGTGAGGAAAATTATTTAAGAAAAATAAGTACAAATACATTATCTGAATCAAAACACAAATCTTGAAAATTACCACTGAAGGCAAAGAGACGGGTTATATCAGCCAGAAAGAATTTGAATTTCTAAATGCAGAAAACCCCAGAACACCAGTACTGTATACATTACCAAAAATACATCAAAGCACCACCAATCCGCCAGGTCGACCAATATTATCAGGATGTGGGTCCATCCTGGCACCCATTGGCAAGTACACAGATTATTTCCTAAAAGACTTTGTGCCCATACAGGATACATATGTGAGAGACACTATGTTTATGATCAACCTAGTAGATGGCTTACCTTATAACATAGATACAGACTGGCTGACCACATTAGATATCTCCTCACTATATACCAATATCCCTCAAAACGAAAGCAGTAAGGTTATTGACGATATATTAGAAACAAGACCAAGGCCACTGCAGGTACCCACCTTATTTATCATTTCACTACTATGCATTGCTCTGCAATCCAACTATTTTGTTTATAACAGTGTCTACTAGCAGCAATGCTATGGTACCAGTATGGGGGCCATTTCTGAGCCGAACCTGGTGAATATCTATATGAACGATGTGGAAAACAAATTTGTTCTGACCGCTAACAATGTCTACCATCCCAACATTAGATGGTGGAAAAGATATATTGACATTATTTTCTTAATTTGGTCTGGGATGTCTGAAGACTTTGAGGAATTTGTGAAATATCTGAACACCATACAGACACATTTACCTTTTACTTCCACCATTGATAAAACATGTATTCCCTTCTTACACCTTAAGATACAACATGAGAATGTCTCTCTATTCACGTCCTTGCATAGAAAACCCCCAAAGTGAAACACCCTCCTATTGTATGAAAGCCAACATCCAAGGGCACTGCGAGACAGCTTACAGTTTGGTCAATTTTTGCATCTACGCAGTAACTGCACACATAAAAAAGATTACACGGCAGACCAGAAAAATTCAAATTCAACTTGGTGGCAAGAAGATATCCTAATAAGATTACTAAAGACAAAAGAAAAAAGGCTATGGACAAACTTATATGTGTGACAACATTTGGAGTGCACTCAAATAAGATCCACAGCAAAATCATGAAAAACTGACTAATAATAAAAAGTATTGACTCTTAGATTGAAGTGCCTCTCTTTGTGTACAAAAGAGGTAAAAATGTGAAAGACCATCTTATCCACTCTTCTGCTGAAAAAATGACACAGCAACCACATACGTTGCAATCAGAGTGGAATTTACCAAAAATAAATGGCCATTTTCACAGTGGTAACTTTGTTGCATGCCTCTTGACATCCAATATGAACATCTTTGAACCCAATAATGTAAAACATACCCTCAAATCATTTTCCAACTGTAACACAAGAAATGTGGTCTACTGTATATGATGCCCGTGCGGCCTGCCATATATAGGGCAGATGGAACAGCCTATCAAAGCACGTATCAGACAACACAGAAGCTGGATACGTTGTTTAGTCCTAAATGCACCACTGGTATCACGCTTCTCAGAGGCAAACCACACACCTGATGAGATTAACCGCATGTGCGCTAGCGGGTTTTCCCACTGCGTGCTGAAATTTGAAAATCGCGGGTTACGTGACAAAGCCAGCTCGTCAAGCGCACAGCACAGGTAACGCCCATGACGAGCTGGCTTTGTCACCAGCATCGAAGGGGTTAAATGGCAAGTCATTGAGAAAGCCAACATCCCTGCAAGAGGTGGGGACATGACGCAATTTCTTCAATGTTTGGAATGCCGTTGAATAGAAAACACTGACTCTATAACTCATGGATTGAATTCCCCCGAAGAATGGCAGGGGTTTATAACTACATTGGGTTGATGTAAACTATGAGTATCTAGCAACCCGGCACAGAGGCAACATAGTACATTGTTCCCAGCATAATCTATGGAAAGTTGCACCAGATGCAAGAGGGCGTCCTGTCACCTCAGCCCCCCTACAATTTGAACCCTCACCATTCTAGACTGTGTAAATATTCTTGTAAATACAGGCATGATAAACTGTTCTTTTTTCTTAATTGTGTCAATTGTAATGTATTGGAGATAAGTGCTTTCCTATATATTAGGTTTTGCTAGAAAAGAAAAAAATGGACACACTATCTAAGACAGATTCCAGGTCACCTTTGTCGCTATCTAAATGTATTATTGTGTAATGTTCATGAAATGTTGTTTCACTTCGCATATATTCTACAATGTTAGCACATAGGATAAATGTCAGTTGTTTAATTCCCCAAATCAGGCTCTGAGTAGTGTGAATTTCCATACAATTGGAATAATATATTCTTTTTCCCAGCAATATTTAAAACATTTTATATTATATCCATATGTGTTTAGGATACTAATATATGTAAATTAGGCCTCTCCATAGCAATTCCACACATTACATTATTCTTGTATCTTTCTTCCTCCCCTCTGAGACAACAGTCTTTCTTCTGTGCAAACTGAGATTCCAGAAACACAGATCACATCAGCAAATGGGGATCGGTACTGATGTCTGCTACTGCATGTATCTTTCTTCCTACCCTCTGAGCCACCGGTCTTTTTTCTGTGAAAACTGAGATTGCAAGAAACAGAGAATACATCAGCAAATGGTGATCAGTACTGATGTCTGCTACTGCATGTACTTAAGCACACACGCTCTGCCGGCTGATTGTCATTGTAACCAGGCAGACGACCAGAGCAGTTCGAATCGACAGATTCCTTCCAAAGGTGAGTGCCCTTTTCACATGGCATCACCAGCCTACAACACGCCCTGTTTTTAAAATGTTAGTGCCAATTAGAGATGGGTGGCGGCACACCTCTTTCGCCATTCTTTTATATTGATTTTCTAGCTATAACCTGTGCTACTTTTAGTTAAAGCGCTCAGTACTTTAACATGCGGATTGTAAAATTTTAATAGCATTCAGACGCCTTGCGTGGATGGCAAGCCCCGCCAAGAGAACGCCTTATATTTAGTACAGCAATGCAAAATTGGAGACTAGTAGCGGCCTTGTGCTAACACTATTGTTTAAAGCTCACCGTTGCTGTCACACATTATTAGCATTTAGCCGTCTTAATACATAGATTAAGCGCCTTTTGCATGTGGCGGGCAGAGCTAACAGTGCGCCCTTGGATTAGAATATTGATGCGAGAGTGGAGATGAAAGGCTGCACCCATGCTTGGTGCAAACCTTAATGGGTTACACCACCCTGCAGTCCTCATGGGCAGTACAATACACGTTAAGACCACATTAGAGGCGAGTGGCATCTGCCATCAAGGTTGTTACATTTGTCACTGGGCTACGGGTGAAAAAGGTAGTTAATTCTCTGCCTTTCCCTACCTTATTCAATCACAGCGCAGGGAGACCTCAGTGCTATCATCACTAACACGCCGCCCCTGAGACCCTCATTTAGAATGCTGGATGGGAGTTGGGCTGTCACTAACCTATTGGCATTACCCCACAGAGTAATACTATTCCCATGGCATGATTGGTCCCGCGGTCGGTTCAATTAAATTGAAGAATATGCTCCATCACTTCTACACTAAGTAGTAAGCCTGCTTGCACCTGTTTAACATTGTTGTTATCAATTATTCAAAAATATATTGCTCAATACTCATTCACACCGTGCTCACTATTACAGGGGGTCATGTACTTCTGCCATCTACCACGATTGAGCAACCTATGATTAGGATCGTTTGTCAGCCCACTAGTTCATCTCTCATATGGGGGTAAGACAACCAGTTTCTCGATAACCCACAGTTCATTAATAACTCAAACGTCAATCTTCAACTTACTGATCAATACCACTTTTGTATTCTCACATGTGCAGCACCCGACCGGGTCTCACTTATTTCACAGTCTCACAAGGCTGAACAATCACCATCAGGTACTCATTATTCCATCTAAGTCCTTCCTTTTTAAGGATCCTAGCTGTCATATAGCATTCTTTAAAAAAAAAATCTTTTTATTGTAAGAACCAGCTCCATAACATTGCACATCAGCCAGCATCGGAAGTTCATTGGCAAAGGCAAACAGAATCAATCATAAAAACCCCCATTACCCACATTAGCCAACATACAAAGATCAAACCCCTAATTAAACCCCTATGCACTAACAAAGGCGCCTCTAATACCCCAGACTCAATCCTCCCCTATACAATTAACCTCCCCCTCCCGCTTGTTCCCTATCCCTCCCAAACCATCATGCATCCATCGTTTTCCACAGTAGCAGTCCATTAGGCTCAAGGGGTGCAATACCCACCTCTTCTCTACAAGCAGTGCATACAGAAAATACAATGTTGTTAGTATATACCCCTTTAAACCAGTGGAGATCCAGATTTGTTGTCCATCCAGTCCCCCCTGTATCGCCTCCATGTCACCCATATTTTCTCCCATTTCTTGGGACAGCCTCTACTTTTATAGATAACTTTCTCCGCCCTCTGGCACCAATCCAAGTCCCGTTCCCACTATTCCACTAGTGGCAAAAGATCACTCCCCCACAACCTTGCTATATTTCTCTTGGCCACCATACTCGCCAAGGCCAGCCATATTTTGTCCCATTTAGGCCAGGTAATGTCGCCCGTCACCCAAAGGATATGCCATCGGGCCTCCAGCGGGACCTCCGCACCCACCACTTCCTCCATTATACCTGTCGGTCTGTTCCAGTATGCTCGAATTTTGGTGCAGTCCCACAGAATGTGCAGGAAAGTGCCCTCTTCTCCACACCCCTAAACAAAATCGTGAATCTACGTACCCATTCCTGTACTGCACTGTACGTGGGGTGTATGACCTATTAAGAATACGTAGCTAAACCAGCCTAAATCTGGCACAAATTGCGACCTCTCGAGGACACTGTAAGGCCTCGCCCCTATCGTCATCCTCCAGCAGTCCGCTATCTGATTCCCACTTTTCTCGCAGAGGCCCCAGTGAGTCCGGGAGGTTATTTATGAGCTTTTTATACGTTAGGGAGATAGGGTTATCAATCATGGGGTCTAGCAGTAGCCTATCTTCCAGCGGGGCATATTCAGGTATGTGGTCCCCCTGGCTCATTTGTTGGTGTATGGGGTGTCTAAGCTGCTGAGTCATATAGCATTCTAAGCATATGCCTTCTTTTCTTTCTCTGATCATTAGATTGTCCCCATATCCCTTGGTCCTGAACAGACCCTCCACCGTAAAAGGTTCTCAACGCCGTTGACTGTATTTGAAAGCAAACCAGTTTAACAGCTCTGACTATTTTACACAGAAGCTGGATTCATTACTAAGTTAATCTTTGGTCGCCTTTTTAGAAAATTGTGGAATTCAAGCTGTACACGTTACATGTTTTTCACTGTTTGTTTTATGGTTCCAGTTCAACTTGGGGACACAAATGCACTATTGTTTTTTCTTGGTCTGTGTCTATATCAATTTCAATTTTACAAATCTGATAAAAAGAATTGATGTAAACATAAAGTCTGCAAGGCCCTCTTTCTTTCTGACATCACCTTAACCCGATTTTGTGATTGCGATTGTGCATTTGATTATTATTATAGATTAGCCTAACTTTCCACTGGAACCGCCGTTTCTGTTACACAGGGCACTTGCATGTCACATTCCCATGTAAGGGGGGACAAGGCACAGTCACTGAGTGCTTTCACCACTGCTGCTTACATTGGGAGCTGTGCGTGTTGCCAGGAGAACATGAGTGATTGTGCAGTCACCGACTTAGTAGGGAGAGGCAGTACAGAGAGTCGTCCCTTTGCAGGTAAGTGCTTTCCATGCTTCTTGATTGTGTGACTACTCTGAAATGAATTAAAACAGTGTTTGGTATAGAAGGAGTTGTGGTGACTGGTGGGTGAGTTTATGGGTGTAGCGGAACTCCGCAAAATTCAACAGAGTTTTTATACAACTCAGCAAAATTCCACGTGATTCAACTTCGCGAACTCCACCTACCCTGGCATTTATGTACAATACAAAGGATATTTTTGATATAACCTTGTGTGGACTCTCTCCATTTCTGTTGTGCCTAGTGTGCCACTGGTGTGTATTTTGCAAATGCAATACACATTGCGTCTAGGATAAGCCTTACTGCTCTTCCAAGCTATCAAGGGGGTGAGCGGGGGTAATATTGCTTGCATATTCCCTTACTCTGACTAGAGTGGTGGGTTCTGCCTAGCTTAAGTGTATGCTCTAGTCAACCAGAAACCCCATTTCCAACAGTCACCTTTAAGCAAGCCCACAAGTTAGGGTGCCTATTATTCTATGCTTAGTACAAATTTCATATTGGCACCTTCCAACAGTGACTAACTGGCAAAAGTTATTTTACTCTATTGGGATTTAGCTGATCCTATGAGGAATTAAAGTACCATTTTTGATAACTTTGGTTTGCAAGAAACTTCGGAAATTATTCAACCACTGTTTTTTATTATAAATCCCTTTCAATCATGATGTCGGATTGTTGATAAATATACAGAAAAAGCATCTTTTGAAAAGCAGATTTTGCCTGCCTGAAGATCCAATTCGCTTATTAGCAGTAGCATGCCAACAAGTGCCCACTGCCGGTGCTTTCCCTTAATGAGGTTTGAAAATTGTTCCTAGAGCAGAAACAATTGCTTAGGCCTTTACAAAGGAAGATGTAACTCTAAGTAATGGCATTTATCTGAGTGGGGATCAGGCGTTTCATTAACTTAACAGGACCAAGGCGGGGCTACCCCATTCATAATTTAGTGCAAATGGAGCTGAGGAGAAGAAAATCCCTTTGATCCTGGGTGTCTAGAGAAGCCAGTTTGGTTCAACTCAATAGGATTGGGAGCTTGCACCAGAACCAGTTTGGTGTGATTGAGGAGGAATGAACTGCTCACTTTCCTAGACACACCTCCAAAGGCAGAAGAGTTCTGCCATGGTGCATTGTGTCTATCGAAATCAACAATATTGTTTAAAACAAATATTGTAGGAAAGCTATTATTTACAAAAATGTTGTGTCCCTGTCCATATAAAGGTGAGTACACTGGTACAAAAGTAAGTTGCTGCAATAAAAGTAATTATTTATATATATAATATATATTACCTACTGGTGGTTGTCTGTTGGTAGTTATAGTTATTACCTAGTTTCCATAGATGAAACATCTTTGTTTTGCTAATAACTTTGGAGTCTTTTGACGAATCTTCACAAAATGTTCAAAACTAGTGTGTAACTCACAATAGCTGCTCTCAAGAAAGGATTGGGGTGATTCATTAAGCGGGCACGAGAAAAAGGGTGGTCCCAAAACATGATTTCCCCGTAGGGATTCTGAGCATGACTACAGCAGAACCGCAGAACGGAATTAAACCATTGTTGGTAGAAAGCTAGATCTTGGTCCAGAAAGAGTGCTGTTTCTAATTTGGTGTGAATTTCTTCTGTAGTTTTGAAGTTTTTAAAGTAAAAATAAATAAAGATATCTAGGCATCCAAGTCCTCCACGGATCCAACAGATCTCAGGTGAGACCAGATTGGCTACCATCACTTCAACCAGGATGGGTTAGCAGCCATCTTGGGTTACAACTTGTCCGAGTTCCAAGAAAAAACAATTGAAATTACAATAAAGGGGCAGGGTAGGAATACTCTGACCTCCTAGGCCTGGTGTTGAAGGCACACAGGGACCTCACTCAATGTTGAAGAATCACAAGCGGGCCTCTGCACTTGTTTTTTCTAAAGCCCCCCTGGTTGGCCAGGTCCAGAGGGGAAGTACCTTTTCTGTTTAGGGGAAGGGGTACAAGCAGCCCCCACCAAAGGTTAATTTCAGAACCAGGGACCCCATCCCAGCTATATTAGAAAATGGGAGCGGGGCTGTGTGGCCCCCTTCCTGGGCAGATGTGGTGCACCACTAAACAGAGCTCAGCCATCCAAAATGAAAGGGAGCGGACCATAGTGGCACCCTTTCCTGGGCTAATTTTGTCCTAAGGACTCTAATCTGCTCTGAAATGAAAGGTAACAATACGTCCCCCCACCCGGGTCCAAATCGGCCGCAGGGACCATATCCCCAGTGGCCCAGCCATGCATAGCGAGGCCAAACCCTCCCAGAGTCATTAATGTCCCTAGAGACCCCATCCCCAGGATCAGATGCCAGCTATATATTCTGGGGTGTCCACCCTTGGGAAATAGCAGTTTCCCTTCCTGCACTAGTGTGGGCAGGTAAACCTCTGTTTGCTCTCTCAATTTCAAGCTTCCACCAAGTGAGAGCAAACAGTAAGCCTGCTTTAAGCAGGCAGGAGCAAGGAAAATGCTATCGCCTGCTGGGAGCTGATTTTTATTTGTTTCCTTACCTGCTATAAAGTGGGCAGGGACACAGTTAAATAAATTGGTCCCACATGTAGGGAGCAGCATTTTTTGCTGCTCCCTGCTTGCGAGAGCAAAGCTGTCTCCCGTTGGAGGTAGGGAGATCACTGGGGCCGGGGGGAGGGCTTTGGGCCGCTCCTCCTGGATCCCAACTAAGAAAAGTGGGTGTCCTGGGTGGGCACACGGGTACCCACCATTAACTGAACGGGCACTGTGGGATGGGTCCTCAGGGCCAGGGGAGGGAGTTGAATGCCCCCTCCTCTTTAATGAATGGCTGGGAAGACCGAGGCAGAAAATGCCCTGGGGTGGGACAAAACACATCCCCCTCCCCATTAATATTCGTGTTTGTCCTAGGGGATGAGGTTCTCTGGGCCAAATTGGCCTGGGGAGAGGGACACATGTCCCCCTCCCCCTTATGTTTGATGGGCCGACCCCAGGAGATGGGGTCCCGGGGCCAAAATCAACCCAGGGAGGGGTGCCATGTGCCCCTTTCCCTATTTACAATATGGATGGACACTGGGGAGGAGTTCCCACATGTTTCCTGGATGTGGGGGAATGACCACAGGCCTTATCGCTAACCTCTCGACAAGCACAGGAGACGGTCATGCGTACCACAGAGATAGGTGCCTGTATAGTGTGGGTTGCAGGCCCTCCAGCCAAGACCCCACCGTGCACGACTGCAGGTTGTGTGTGATGCGGTGTTGTATGCCTACGAAGGGCATGTACATAGGTAGTTGGATTAACATAAGGTAAATACATTTTACTTAGTGTTAGAAAAAACCCTGGAAATTCACAAAAAAAGAAAAGGTTACAAAGATGTAATAGCTAGGAAAGAGAATTCCAAAAACGTTAGAAATTCACAAAAAAATAAAGGTTACAGAGACGATATAGATAAGTTCAGAATTGTCATGCACTGTTAATTACCCCACATATTACATCACTAATGGCATCTCCTATGAAATGAATATTAATATTACTGCAACTTTTGAAGTAAAATTATTGATGAGAAAACAAGTTATAGTTTTTTTAGATGAGTATATCCATAAATGCTGAATTTCAATGATTTTGTGCATGTAAAATCTAAACCTAACTATAACGTCCCTGGAACCTATGTTTTTTGTGTGTAAATATATATATATATATATATTCACTGAAAAAACCATAGGAGGTATGCCACTCTTTCACAAGGATGATGTCATCAGTGATATCATTTGAGATGTCATGAGTGATGTCATGAGTGATGTCACTGACCATGTCATGAGTGATGTGACGTCATCAGCAGTGTATTGCGGGCGCGCGAGTTATAGTTAGCTAAACTAACTATACCTGAGGAATTTCAATGGTATGTATGAGTGAAATGTCCAGCTAACTATAACATGTGTGAAACCTATGTTTTTTCAATGAATTTCTAAGGTTTTTTAAATGCTAATTCCTAACTATAACGTGGCTGAAACCTATAGTTTTTTCAGTGAATTTCAAAGGTTTTGTAAATGATAATTTTTAAATGTATAAATTATTATATGTTTTTCTTTTTATACTAATTTCTTACATTTTCATTATAAATATTTATATTTATTTTATTTTTTAAATTATATTTCATAATCTTAATGTAAAATATTAAGAAAACTAAAATCCCAATTTTCTTTTTATAAATAAATATTTTTTTCAATATATTGCAATTAAATGCGGTATGATTCCTTTTTCATTTTTCTTTTGGTAATCGCACTGTACGCGTACGGTGATTGCACCACACTTTGTTCAGTAAATCGTCCTCTGCGCATAGCCGCCCACTCGTTACGGATACACTTTGACCTTGCGCGTCGAATCAACGCTTCTGCGTGACGTCATGTACGGCACCCCGTAAGCGTACGGCGCGAAAGTTTCTAATTGTTCAAAAACATATATTTATGTATTTAATGTACATATTAGGGGAAGACATTATCTGGGACAATCATGAAAATAGTTTTATAAAACTTTTAATAAGCAATTATTACTTTTAAATGCAATTTCTCAAATCGCAGAAGTATGTTGTGCTTACTCGCATCTTAAGAGCACCGTAAGAGTACAGTAAGCGTACTCAAAGCCATGTGACCATAAAGGAGAGTTTTGATTGGTTCATAATACTTCCTATTCCAACTGTTGGAAGACCCCTCTCATTTTGATCATCCTACTTGGACTTTCCCAGGAGAAACATCTATTATGTGGAGCTGTAGTATTTTGGAACCAAACTCTACAATGGCTGCTCTTTTTGAGACTTCATCAGTACATTCCTCTGAGGAAGATTTTGTTGCTGAGCCACCTCAGAAAAAGAGTAAAGAAGCTTTAATTTGGAAATTTTTTTCATATCCGGAGGGACAGAAAAAGGTGAATGCACCGAAAGTAACATGCAAGATCTGTGAGGTTACACTTTCCAGGGGTGACCCCACTAAAAAGTACTCTTTTGGGACAGCCTCTGGTTCGCCATGTCCCAAAATTTGCATCCAAATAATTATGCAAGGATGGCAACACAAAGGTTCCAGGAGAATCCTCAACCTGCAGTTCCTTCTACCTCAACTGCACCACCACCTCCTCCGAGCAGTCCTCATCCTATTATTGTGCCTCAGTTTGCGGATCTTACAATTCATTGTAAATTTTGCAGAGAAATCCTTTGTTATGGTGAGCAGTATATTGACCTCATTGTGAAGAGAAAAGAAGAGCACCGTTGCCCAAAACAATAATATCTTTTTTTCTTTTTTGTTCCTGTTCCACAGTTTTTATGTTTCCAGTTTAATTTTTTTTGGTTTAAAAAAAAAGCAACTAAAAATTTGTTGAAAAAATACAAACAAAATTGAAAACTAAAAAGAACTACCTCCACTGGCTTAAGAAAGAACCATATTTCTATATAAGTGTGTAAATGTTTGTCAGAATAAATGTGTAGTGCATAAATGAATGAATGAATTAGTAGGGAATGGTGAATGTGAAAGTGCAAAACAATAAGGGAGTGCAACCGTATGAATGTATAAGGTGTTTACCTATAGTATACTGTAGTACCTCCAAAGCACTTCAGTGTAACATATCCATATAAACAAGTTACAAGTCTATGCTTCAATTTGCACTGCTGGTGAAACTGCCTGGGTGAATTTGTATGTGTTAGGAGCGGATTTACACCCCCCTTGTGACTCTTTTACACATCTTTTCCGTCACTTTTGTGATGCAGCGGTGGTGCAAAAGATGTGCCATGGTGTCTGATATTTACAATGTGATGCATATGGAAGGTGCATCACATTCTAAAGCCCTGTGCCAGAAATAGGCTTTCCTGCGCAGAGAAGGGGGGGTGGGTGACCGGCCAGTCCCGGCGGTATGGGGTGGGTGCTGCAATGTGACTGAAAGGGGGGTACCAACTGCCATTATCACTTGCACAATCAAATGTATGTTTTAGCCTGCCGCACCCCGCAGAATGCATGCTCCGCCATTGCGACGCCAGTAAGTGTTGAATTTCAAATGATGCACCATCGCGGTAGCCCGCACATGCGGTTGCCGGTGTGTGACCGTGACGGTCCTTGTACATGTAGCCAATGTAAACAGGTAACGCGGGGCACGTAAGCGATTTCAAAAATAGCGGAAGCTGTGCACCGCCACAGCAGGGCAAGACATTGGCTCATTTTGAATGAGGCAGCAAGAAAACCAATTGCTGCAGACGTGTGCCACTGATATCAGCTCAGGGCCCTATATATGTGTGAATTTCTGCAGCACATATCCACTGCTTCCAGCCACTGCTGCCTGCACCCATCACCTCTACCTGCTTCTGCTGAGCAATCCACCAACTGCTGCCTGCACCCATCACCTCTACCTGCGGCTGCTGAGCAATCCACCAACTGCTGCCTGCACCCATCACCTCTACTTGCTGCTGCTGAGCAATCCACCAACTGCTGCTGTTGTTGTGCCACAGTCCTGGACCTTGCCATGCCGAGAGTGCAAGAGATCCGGTCTCGTCCCTTCACCACAGCGGAGCTGGATGTCCTTGTGGACGGTGTGCTCCGCCACTATGAACGGCTCTACGGTGCCCCCGGACAGGTGGTAAGTGCAGTGGGGGACATGTTGGTGTGCATGAGGTGGTCACTGACTCCTGGCTTCTGCAATCTTGGCGGTGTGCTGTGGGACCTTCACATGTGCTGTACTGTGCATGGCTGCTGAAGGATACGTGTTGCTCCTATCTGTGTGAATGGCCAGATGTCTACTGACTTTCCCCTCTTGTCTCCCATCATGGTAGTTCAAGCTGCCCCTTCGCAAGGCCGTGTGAAGGACCATAGCACGTGATGTACAGGCAGTGGGGGTGTGCAATAGACAACACACACACTGCCACAAGTGCTGGGACGACATCTCCAGGCTCAGCAAGAATGTGGCGGAGATGACACTGGGGCTGATTCCAAGATCCTCCCGGCTTGCACGATGCACCATGACCCCTCTAATGCTCCGTATCATCGCTGTGACGCATCCTGACCTGTCCGCCCGGTTGAGAGGGGAGTAGCAGCAAACTAGCGGTAAGCACACTGAATGTGTTTGTGACTTGTGAGTGCATGCATGTATTGCTGCTCAGACACAGTAGTGACAATCGTGGTGTGTATGTTGTGCTGCAATTGCATGTTGGTGCCATTAGCATTGTAGTGCAGGGTCCCAGGACATGCTGTTGAGGTCTGTGTACCCATGGCACCACATGTGTGGTGGTCTGCATGCACTTGCCCTGTTTGTTTGATGTACATGTTTCACAGGCAGCCCTGGTTCTTTGACATGAGGATGTCTGGTAGGGGTGGTTCGTGTTCAGGATGGGTGCTACATCTTGGTCAGCAGTCAAGGAAGTTTTGATTTTGTAATTTGCAGTACGTGAGTGTGGCACTTAGGTATATCTCTTTTTCCTCTCTTTCAGCTTTGGCCGAGGGCACTGACCCACAAATGACAGAGCTCAGTGGTGGCAATACATCCGGATCTGAGATCACACACACGCAGACTGAGACTGAAGAGAGCAGCCCCGGAGAGGGGGAGAGAACTGTGTCGCATGTGGAGACACCATCGTCCTCATCTTCAGACAGTGTTGGTGAGTCAGCACTGTTGGTAGACACAGGGAGTGGGAAATCTACACCTTCAGTCGGTACACAGCACACAGGGCCTACACTGCCACCAACGGCAACAAGTACTGCTCGTGCTCGCCAGAGTAGGGGGAGCAGAGTGGCCTTCGGTGCAGGCACCGCTGCCCCTGCCCCTGTGACACAAACTGCCCTTTGTGCTGAGGCGGTTGATCTGCTGCGACAGCTGTGTGCAGGGCAGACCAACATGATCAATGCATTCCTAAACCACGATAGGAAGTTGGGGCAGGTGGTAGCATTCATGGAGGGGATGCATGGCAATGTTGGTGGTCTCCACATAACAGTTCAGTCATTATCCAACACAGTGTCTGCAGCCATTCAACAGTCGCATGGACAAGGTTCTACTTCAGTTCCCCCATCCACACCACTTGATGTCTCAGCGGAGAGTGACATTTCTGACCAGGCCCCATTTTCGAGGTATTGCACTAGAAGCAGCCAGAGGAAGCAAGGCAGGGCACGGAGGGCACAGACACCATCCCCTAGGACAGGGAAATCTTTCACAGACCACGACATCAGCTACCCTGGAGTTGACACACAGGATACTCAAGGGGTGTTGGGGGACAGGGATTCACATGTAACACAGGCATCCCCCTCAAAAGGTTCTCCCAAGGAAAGGGCACCTCCCAAGGCCAGGGACACTCCCAAGGACAAGGACACTACAAAGGAAAGGGCACCTCCCAAGGCCAGAGATAATCCCAAGGACAAGGACACTACAAAGGAAAGGGCACCTCCCAAGGACAGGGACACTCCCTAGGACAAGGACACTGCAAAGGTAAGGGCACCTCCCAAGGCCAGGGACACTCCCAAGGACAAGGACACTGCAAAGGAAAGGGCACCTCCCAAGGACAGGGACACTCCCAAAGACAAGGACACTACAAAGGAAAGGGCACCTCCCAAGGCCAGGGACACTCCCAAGGAAAAGGACTCTGCAAAGGAAAGGGCACCTCCCAAGGCCAGGGACACTCCCAAGGACAAGGACACTGCAAAGGAAAGGGCACCTCCCAAGGCCAGGGACACTCCCAAGGACAAGGACACTACAAAGGAAAGGGACACTACAAAGGACAAGTCAACTCCCAGGGACAGGGCACCACCCAGGGATCAGGCACATTCCAGAGACAGGACACCTCCTACGGCCAAGGCACCTCCCAGGGCCAAGGGTTCTCCCATGGACACGAGCTCCACAAAGGACAGGCATACATCACCCCTGCGTGCCCTGAGGCTGATGTTGGTGAAGGAACGTAAAACACTTGTGTCAGCGGTGGAGTCCCCCCTTACCTCTACTCCCATCCACACCCCGCTGAAACAGAGGAAGGAGTACACTGTTGTTGCATCTCCCATATGATGCAGAGGGCAGAAGCCAGGGCCACAGCAAACATCAATCAGGGTCCAGCACGTCCCCAGAGAGCAGACCCCCACAAGCACATGATCCACCTTTGATGGGTGATGTTTCTGATGAGGCCACACCACTTACCAGTCCAGTCATGTCCAGTGTGCCCTTTCATATCCGAAAGAAACTGAGACACACACCAGTGACACCTGCCCACCCCAATGTCGCTCCAGTACAGCTGTCCCCAGCTCCCAGAGCCACCCTGCCTCCTGGACCATACAGCCCTGTGGCTCATCATTTCAGTGGTCCTAGTGGGTCCGCTGCAGTTCACTCTCGTGTGTCAGATAGTGGCACTGTGTCTGTTGTTCATTGTCATGCCTCATGTAGTAGCACTGTGTCAGTTGTGCCCTCTCCTGTTTCAGGTACTGCCAATGTGTGTGTCCGCCACTCTCATGTCTCAGATGCTGGCATGGTATTTGTTGATTACTGTACAGGGACATGTCCTGGCAGTGTGTCTGGGTCTATGGCTCATGTGTCAGTCACTAGAGCTGTGGCTGTGTCTCACACTCCTGTATGTGGGTCTATGTCTCATGTGTCAGTCACTAGAGCTGTGGCTGTGTCTCACACTCCTGTATCTGGTGTCTGGTTCTATGGCTCATGTGTCAGTCACTACATCTGTGGCTGTGTCTCACACTACTGTTTCTGGTGCTGGCAGTGTGTCTGGGTCTATGGCTCATGTGTCGGTCACTAGAGATGTGGCTGTGTCTCACACTCCTGTTTCTGGTGCTGGCAGTGTGTCTGTGTCTATGGCTCATGTGTCAGTCACTAGAGCTGTGGCTGTGTCTCACACTCCTGTTTCTGGTGCTGGGAGTGTGTCTGGGTCTATGGCTCATGTGTCAGTCACTAGAGCTGTGGCTGTGTCTCACACTCCTGTTTCAGGTGCTGGCAGTGTGTCTGGGTCTATGGCTCATGTGTCAGTCACTCGAGCTATGGCTGTATCTCCCAATCCGGTATCAGATCCTGCCAATGTGTCCGAGGCTACTAGGTCGAGCAGTCCACCAGATTCTGTGCTGTGAGGTGTAGTTGCCATCACTCACATGTCATTGTACTTGGTGTGTAGATAGTCCATTGTAACCACCATTGCATTATTGATGTCCATGGGACGGGGCGCTTGACACACTTCCTTGTGCTGCCTCAGATGTACCTGTTCTGTGCCATGGACTGTTGATGGTCTGTGCCCCTCTCATATGCTGCCTTAGATGTACCTGTTCTGTTATGAGCACTGCCCTGTTGCTGTTAGGATGCTGCATTGTGCCCTCGCATGTGCTGCCTCAGATGTATCTGCTCTGTGCCTTGCCATGGACTGTTGATGCTCTGTTCCCCTTTCATGTGCCGCCTCAGATGTACCTGCTCTGTGCCATGGACTGTTGATGGTCTATGCCCCTCTCATGTGCTGCCTCAGATGTACCTGTTCTGTTAGGAACACTGCCCTGTTGCCGTTAGGATGCAATATTGTGCCCTCTCATGTGCTGCTTCTGATGTACCTGCTCTGTGCCTTGCCATGGACTGTTGATGCACTTAACCCCTCTCATGTGCTGCCTCAGATGTACCCGCTCTGTGCCTTGCCATGGACTGTTGATGGTCTGTGCCCCTCTTATGTGCTGCCTCAGATGTACCTGCTCAGTGCCATGGACTGTTGATGCTCTGTGCCCCTCTCATGTGATGCCTCAGAAGAACCTGCTCTGTGCCATGGACTGTTGATGCACTTGACCCCTCTCATGTGCTGCCTCAGATGTACCTGCTTTGTGCCTTGCCATGGACTGTTGATGTGCTGTGCCCCTCTCATGTGCTGCCTCAGATGTAGCTGCTCTGTGCCATGGACTGTTGATGGTCTGTGTCCCTCTCATGTGCTGCCTCAGATGTACCTGCTCTGTGCCTTGCCATGGGCTGTTGATGCTCTGTGCCCCTCTCATGTGCTGCCTCAGATATACCTGCTCTGTGCCATGGACTGTTGATGGTCTGTGCCCCTCTCATGTGCTGCCTCAGATGTACCTGTTCTGTTATGAACACTCCCCTGTTGCTGTTAGGATGCTGCATTGTGCCCTCTCATGTGCCGCCTCTGATGTACCTGCTCTGTGTCTTGCCATGGACTGTTGATGCCCTTAGCCCCTCTCATGTGCTGACTCAGATGTACCTGCTCTGTGCCATGGACTATTGATGCACTTATTCCCTCTCATGTGCTGCCTCATATGTACCTGCTCTGTGCCATGGACTGTTGATGCACTTAACCCCTCTCATGTGCTGCCTCAGATGTACCTGCTCTGTGCCTTGCCATGGACTGTTGATGGTCTGTGCTCTCTCATGTGCTGCCTCAGATGTACCTGTTCTGTTATGAACACTGCCCTGTTGATGTTAGGATGCTGCATTGTGCCCTCTCATGTGCTGCCTCTGATGTACATGCTCCGTGCCTTGCCATGGAATGTTGATGCACTTAGCCCCTCTCATGTGCTGCCTCAGATGTACCTGCTCTGTGCCTTGCCATGGACTGTTGATGCTCTCTGCCCCTCTCATGTGCTGCCTCAAATGTACCTGCTCTGTGCCATGGACTGTTGATGCACTTAACACCTCTCATGTGCAGCCTCAGATGTACCTGCTCTGTGCCATGGACTGTTGATGCACTTAACTCCTCTCATGTGCTGCTTCAGATATACATGCTCTGTGCCTTGCCATGGACTGTTGATGCTCTGTGCCCCTCTCATGTGCTGCCTTAGATGTACCTGCTTTGTGCCTTGCCATGGACTGTTGATGCTCTGTGCCCCTCTCTTGTGCTGCCTCAGATGTACCTGCTCTGTGCCATGGACTGTTGATGGTCTGTGCCCCACTCATGTGCTGCCTCTGTTATGAACACTACCCTGTTGCTGTAAGGATGCTGCATTCTGCCCTCTCATGTGCTGCCTCTGATGTACCTGCTCTATACCTTGCCATGGACTGGTGATGCACTTAGCCCCTCTCATGTGCTGCCCCAGATGTACCTGGTGTGTGCCATGGACTGTTGATGCATTTAACCCCCTCACGTGCTGCCTCAGATATACCTGCTCTGTGCCATGGACTGTTGATGCACTTAAATCCTCTCATGTGCTGCATTAGATGTACCTGCTCTGTGCCTTGCCATGGACTGTTGATGGTCTGTGCCCCTCTAATGTGCTGCCTCTGATGTACCTGTTCTGTTATGAACACTGCCCTGTTGCTGTTAGGATGCTGCATTGTGCCCTCTCATGTGCTGCCTCTGATGTACCTGCTCTGTGCCTTGCCATGGACTGTTGATGCACTTAACCCCTCTCATGTGCTGCCTCAGACGTACCTGCTCTGTGCCTTGCCTTGCCATGGACTGTTGATGCTCTCTGCCCCTCTCATGTGCTGCCTCAGATGTGCCTGCTCTGAGCCATGGACTGTTGATGGTCTGTGCCCCTCTCATGTGCTGCCTCTGATGTACCTGCTCTGTGCCTTGCCATGAACTGTTGATGCTCTGTGCCCCTCTCATGTGCTGCCACAGATGTACCTGCTCTGTGCCATGGACTGTTGATGCACTTTGCCCCTCTCCTGTGCTGCCTCTGATGTACCTGCTTTGTGCCATGGACTGTTGATGCACTTAACCTCTCTCATGTGCTGCCTCAGAAGTACCTGCTATGTGCCTTGCCATGGAGTGTTGATGCACTTAACCCCTCTCATGTGCTGCCTCTGATGTACCTGCTCTGTGCCTTGCCATGGACTGTTGATGCACTTAACCCCTCTCATGTGCTGCCTCAGACGTACCTGCTCTGTGCCTTGCCTTGCCATGGACTGTTGATGCTCTCTGCCCCTCTCATGTGCTGCCTCAGATGTACCTGCTCTGTGCCATGGACTGTTGATGGTCTGTGCCCCTCTCATGTGCTGCCTCTGATGTACCTGCTCTGTGCCTTGCCATGGACTGTTGATGCTCTGTTCCCCTCTCATGTGCCGCCTCAGATGTACCTGCTCTGTGCCATGGACTGTTGATGGTCTATGCCCCTCTCATGTGCTGCCTCAGATGTACCTGTTCTGTTAGGAACACTGCCCTGTTGCCGTTAGGATGCAATATTGTGCCCTCTCATGTGCTGCTTCTGATGTACCTGCTCTGTGCCTTGCCATGGACTGTTGATGCACTTAACCCCTCTCATGTGCTGCCTCAGATGTACCCACTCTGTGCCTTGCCATGGACTGTTGATGTTCTGTGCCCCTCTTATGTGCTGCCTCAGATGTACCTGCTCGGTGCCATGGACTGTTGATGCTCTGTGCCCCTCTCATGTGATGCCTCAGATGTACCTGCTCTGTGCCATGGACTGTTGATGCACTTGACCCCTCTCATGTGCTGCCTCAGATGTACCTGCTTTGTGCCTTGCCATGGACTGTTCATGCGCTGTGCCCCTTTCATGTGCTGCCTCAGATGTACCTGCTCTGTGCCATGGACTGTTGATGGTCTGTGTCCCTCTCATGTGCTGCCTCAGATGTACCTGCTCTGTGCCTTGCCATGGGCTGTTGATGCTCTGTGCCCCTCTCATGTGCTGCCTCAGATATACCTGCTCTGTGCCATGGACTGTTGATGGTCTGTGCCCCTCTCATGTGCTGCCTCAGATGTACCTGTTCTGTTATGAACACTCCCCTGTTGCTGTTAGGATGCTGCATTGTGCCCTCTCATGTGCCGCCTCTGATGTACCTGCTCTGTGTCTTGCCATGGACTGTTGATGCCCTTAGCCCCTCTCATGTGCTGCCTCAGATGTACCTGCTCTGTGCCATGGACTATTGATGCACTTATTCCCTCTCATGTGCTGCCTCAGATGTACCTGCTCTGTGCCATGGACTGTTGATGCACTTAACCCCTCTCATGTGCTGCCTCAGATGTACCTGCTCTGTGCCTTGCCATGGACTGTTGATGGTCTGTGCCCCTCTCATGTGCTGCCTCAGATGTACCTGTTCTGTTATGAACACTGCCCTGTTGCTGTTAGGATGCTGTATTGTGCCCTCTCATGTGCTGCCTCTGATGTACATGCTCCGTGCCTTGCCATGGAATGTTGATGCACTTAGCCCCTCTCATGTGCTGCCTCAGATGTACCTGCTCTGTGCCTTGCCATGGACTGTTGATGCTCTCTGCCCCTCTCATGTGCTGCCTCAAATGTACCTGCTCTGTGCCATGGACTGTTGATGCACTTAACACCTCTCATGTGCAGCCTCAGATGTACCTGCTCTGTGCCATGGACTGTTGATGCACTTAACTCCTCTCATGTGCTGCTTCAGATGTACATGCTCTGTGCCTTGCCATGGACTGTTGATGCTCTGTGCCCCTCATGTGCTGCCTTAGATGTACCTGCTTTGTGCCTTGCCATGGACTGTTGATGCTCTGTGCCCCTCTCTTGTGCTGCCTCAGATGTACCTGCTCTGTGCCATGGACTGTTGATGGTCTGTGCCCCACTCATGTGCTGCCTCTGTTATGAACACTACCCTGTTGCTGTAAGGATGCTGCATTGTGCCTTCTCATGTGCTGCCTCTGATGTACCTGCTCTATACCTTGCCATGGAATGGTGATGCACTTAGCCCCTCTCATGTGCTGCCCCAGATGTACCTGGTCTGTGCCATGGACTGTTGATGCACTTAACCCCCTCACGTGCTGCCTCAGATATACCTGCTCTGTGCCATGGACTGTTGATGCACTTAAATCCTCTCATGTGCTGCATCAGATGTACCTGCTCTGTGCCTTGCCATGGACTGTTGATGGTCTGTGCCCCTCTAATGTGCTGCCTCTGATGTACCTGTTCTGTTATGAACACTGCCCTGTTGCTGTTAGGATGCTGCATTGTGCCCTCTCATGTGCTGCCTCTGATGTACCTGCTCTGTGCCTTGCCATGGACTGTTGATGCACTTAACCCCTCTCATGTGCTGCCTCAGACGTACCTGCTCTGTGCCTTGCCTTGCCATGGACTGTTGATGCTCTCTGCCCCTCTCATGTGCTGCCTCAGATGTGCCTGCTCTGAGCCATGGACTGTTGATGGTCTGTGCCCCTCTCATGTGCTGCCTCTGATGTACCTGCTCTGTGCCTTGCCATGAACTGTTGATGCTCTGTGCCCCTCTCATGTGCTGCCACAGATGTACCTGCTCTGTGCCATGGACTGTTGATGCACTTAGCCCCTCTCCTGTGCTGCCTCTGATGTACCTGCTTTGTGCCATGGACTGTTGATGCACTTAACCTCTCTCATGTGCTGCCTCAGAAGTACCTGCTATGTGCCTTGCCATTGAGTGTTGATGCTCTGTGCCCCTCTCATGTGCTGCCTCAGATGTACCTGCTCTGTGCCATGGACTGTTGATGGTCTGTGCCCCTCTCATGTGCTGCCTCTGATGTACCTGCTCTGTGCCTTGCCATGGACTGTTGATGCTCTGTGCCCCTCTCATGTGCTGCCTCAGATGTACCTGCTCTGTGCCAATGACTGTTGATGCACTTAACCCCTCTCACGTGCTGCCTCAGATGCCCCTGCTCTGTGCCATGGACTGTTGATGCACTTAACCCCTCTCATGTGCTGCCTCTGATGTACCTGCTCTGTTAGGAACACTGCCCTGTTGCTGTCTTGATACTGCATTGTGCCCTCTCATGTGCTGCCTCTGATGTACCTGTTCTGTTATGAACACTGCCCTGTTGCTGTTAGGATGTTGCATTGTGCCCTCTCATGTGCTGCCTCTGATGTACCTTCTCTGTGCCTTGCCATGGACTGTTGATGCACTTAGCTCCTCTCATGTGCTTCCTCTGATGTACCTGCTCTGTTCTATCCAGTGCCCATGCTCCTGCCTACTCTAGGAGTCATTTACTAATATGTGCAATTATTCGTGTCTAGTGGTTTCTCAGTGTCATTTCTGGTTGTCTCCTTGCATTGTTGATATATTAGTGCTATCGTAAATGCTATTTCCCCAACATGCACCTCCACCTCCCCACGTCACAGCCCCGGCAGGTACTCCCCTTCTGACAGCGATTGGTGTGTTTGCGTACCTGCGTCGTCGTCGGTGACTGTCCATGACTTGCTGGTGGTGGAGCATGAAGAGGAGCGGAAATTCGTGTAGAGCTGGGTCCATGACGGCGATCTGCCTGTGGTGGGTATCTCTGGAATGTTTTGCCTCTCCGCTGTGGTGTATCCGCCGTGTTCAGGCTGATGGTTTTTCCGCAGCGATTAGCTGTGTTTTTTTCGCCATCGTGATTTGGAGGACGGTCGGAGACGTCATTCCGTACGGTGGTGTCTCTGGATTGGTTACATCCACCGCAGGGTCGGGTGTATTTCCGCGGCGGAGCATGTTCTTCTGTGGCGTTCGGAAATTTGACAGTGCTTCCATCCTAATATGGCAGACGGACTGCCCGCGGCTGGCGGACTGTAATAAGGCATTTTCCGACTACTCAAGGCCGGCGGTTGTCCTTCCGTCCGCCATCCTAATAAACCCCTAAGATTCCATTCACCCCAAAAAAATTCACCAAAATTTCTTCTGTTAATTACTCTTCTCCACTAACTTTTGCCCTTCATTAAATGGATTTTCTTATCTAGTGATCGAATTTTATTGATTACTTAAATGAACAATTTTGTTTTCAATTCCAAAGCTTTCTCAACTACATTTTCTATACCTTTCTTCTTCTTATAAAATGCTGTTTTTTACACCCCTTATTTACTTTAAGTAAATTTGAAAAAACTGTATAATAAAACATTTTTTTCCTAATTTCCATAAATTGATTTTCCTCCTTTTACTAAACACAATTTTTTCTGTAGTTGACTTTCCATGATTCTTCTCTTTATTCTTCTTTTTCTTTTTCGTTGTAGACACACTAATACCATTTTTTTCTTTGTCCACACTACTCTTATCCTTTAATATTTTCCTCAGAAAAGTGTTCCTTCTCTTACAAGGACTTTTTTCTTTTTCTTAACACACGGTTCTTCGTGTAACTCTTGTGGATGACTTCTCTTCAAATAAACACCTTTCTTTCATTGTTTCCTCTTCTGAGTTCGGGTAGGCATTACACCGTTTCTTCAGTATTGATAGATAGAATCTATTAAAAATATATATATATATAACATTACAAAAACAAATACATGAAATATTCTATAATATTACTTATAAGATCAGAGGCAGAATTATAATGAGAAACATGAGGCAAAGAAAATAAAAGAGTGCCAAGTATAAGAAAAGAGAGGAGAAATGTGACTACAGAGAGAAGAGTATTAGAATAAAAGCAAAACAATTAGAAAAGAATAGGGAGTACCTGCAAAGAACAGCAAGACTAAGAAGAAACACAGAATATAAGAACAGAAGAGTATATATGAAGAAAGAGGAAAGAATGTAAAAAGACACAGAGACAAAAATGTGGAGTAAACACAATTATAATGGTAGACTGACGGTATAAGGACAGAGGGAGTACTATGAGAACACAGTAAGAACTATGACAACAGTGGTGAATATAAAGACAAAAGTGAATATAAAGAATAGGACAAATATGCAAAAAAGAGGAGCAAGTATGAGAAGAAAACCTATATAGTATAATCAGAGAGAAAAAAATAAGACAAGACAGGAGAGAGTATGACAAGAGAGAGTAGAAAATATATAAAAAAGTGTGAATACAGGGGAATATTATCAAGGACCGCTGTTAAAATTATCCCCATTTCATCGGACGGAAACTACCGATAAAACGGAGGACACTGGGCTTGAAAATACACCCTTGTTAATTCCAATAGAAACCCATGTTCTGGTGTTAACATGGGCTACCAAACGAAATAACAAAGGTGTATTATCAAGCCCATTATCGCCGTTTTATCTGCACTTTCCGGCCAATAAAACGGCGATAATTTTAACTCCATCATAATATGCCCCCTAATTCCTTAATTTACACACATGCACAGTGTGACATTAGACAAAAAAATATGAGACCATGCATTTGACCATTTACTACTGAAAAACGTTTAAGTGCCTATACATATTCCTTGTATATAATTACTAGATTTCAGTGAACAACAGTGACTTATTTTCCAAATACATAAGCAATTTACTACATTATTTCCGCCAATACTACATCAAACAAAACTAACAGAATAAAACAACAAAGACGCACAAGGGGCTTGTAAATAACAAGGAGTATCAAGAAAAAAATTAAATATGAAGAGAATAGGAGCAAAGCGGCATATTATCAACAAAAGGCGATACATTATTGCCGCTTTTATCGGCAGAAAACACCCGATAAAACGAAGATAATGTGCTTGATAATATGCCCTTGAGAATTCCCATAGAAACCCATGTTCACACCAGAACATGGGATTCCATGGGAATTCTCAAGGGCATATTATCAAGCCCATTATCGCCATTTTATCACTAGTTTTCTACCGATGAAAGCAGCGATAATTTATCGCCTTTTGTTGATAATATGCCCCAAAAAGGGGAGACAGAAGGAATAAGAGAAGAAATAGGAAAATATAAAGACAAAAAGGGCAATATCACCACAGAGGACAATATAAGAAAAATACAGTACTACCAAGAGAGAGAAAGGAGTAAGGAGTAAGAGGAGACAGAGGGAAGTATAAAAAAGAGGCTAGAAATTATGGAAAAAGTGACAAATATAGGCCCATATTATGAACAAAGGATGACACATTGTCGCTGTTTTCATCTTCAGGAAACTGTCGGTGAAGCAGCGATAATGGGCTTGATAATATGGCCTTGTGAATTTCCATACAAGCCCAGGTTAACACCATAACCTGGCAATTCAGAACGACATATTATCAAGCCCATTATCGCCGCTTCCTGCCAATAAAAACAGCGATAATGTATAGCCCTTTCCTTAAACTACACAGATGCACAATGTGATATTAAGCAATAAAACATAACAGCATGCATCATAGCAAAACACATTTACTACTACTACAGAGGTCAATGTTCACCACTGTATAAAACACTGCTCCTCAACAATTTTAGACTATGCGTAATCACTTACTTATAAGTACCAATAAAAAGAGAAGGTCTCATTACAAGCAACCAACATATAAACACATAAACTTGATACATATCTGTAAAATATATATTTTTTATGGATTTTTTCTTGCTTACGTACGCTTATCTAGCGACTTTTCAAAGTCCGCACAGTGCGCGTACACTAAATATACCCCAAAAATAAAATGGCATCTATCACTAATTTTTTTCAATCCACGGGGACCCCACCCACCGGGGCTCAAATATAAAGTTCAGGACCGTGGGGGAAGCACCAAAATCCCCACGGTCCCAGCTGGCTACCTGCGTCCTTCGAGAGCTGGCATTGCTTTTTGTCAGAGAGACCAGCTTACATGCTGATCTCTCAGACCAAAAGCAATCTGATTTCCTACTTCAAAGAGAACTCTCGCAGTACCATAGCAAACAGCAATGTCCCAAGAGCCACCCCGTAACACTAAAGGAGCCGGTCCTGGGAGGTGGTGGTCCCCAGGGCCATCAAATGCTCAACAAATGCCATCAAACATTTTGACCTTCGGATCATTGTCGACCCCCTACGCAATCCTAGGACAACAGGAAGTCCAATAGCAAATAGCAAACTTTTCCTGTCAATCTACACACTCAATCTACACATATATACAAATAAATGAAAAAATTACATTTATTTCCACATTACATCAAAACGAAACACACTTTTATGTTGCTTGAACTTTTGCACCCTTTCCAACTGACAAAACCTTTAACCCTTCCCCCATTCCACAATCTGCCAGTTTCCATAGAAACAATTCACG
Source organism: Lissotriton vulgaris (assembly GCF_964263255.1). Lineage (NCBI taxonomy): Eukaryota > Metazoa > Chordata > Amphibia > Caudata > Salamandridae > Lissotriton > Lissotriton vulgaris. The sequence goes on from NC_141687.1 coordinate 1,585,423,226, forward strand.
GAACACCTAACTCAGCACACAGGTGAAAAGTTCATCATATATTGTTGCAAATTAAAACAGCAAGTGTGCTTGACTCCAGAATATACCAGCTTATCTTATGTAATGATCTTTTCTATCACTTTTTCTTAAACAATAAAAAGCAGCCTTTTAAAACACAGAAACATTCATCCTAGCTTAGTGCAGAATGTTCTCGAACAACTAATTAATCCTTTTCTTTTTTCAAAACTGCATGTTGTCCTCTATTTTAGAAAAAATCTCACTTTTCAAACTGCCACTTCATTTACAGAGACCTCCTGAGTGCATCCAGACCTCTCTTCAAGATGCTTACAGTATGGATTGTGGGACACAGCTAGGGGTAACTATACTAAGAAAAGTGTTAAACAAAAGATTTAATTGTCGCAAGGACTAGACCCTTGCAGAGTGGGAGAAAATACTGGTTTGCAAGGTCATTCTCTGGCTTGTCTTTCTAAAAAAGTATGCTGAAGTGTTTTTCACCATTTCAGGATGTTAGCAGTACATCATTCTGGAATGAGGAAATTAGTCAGAAGACTGTATTATGCAAAAAGTCCAGCTCTAATGTTAAAGAAGTTGAACAGTGCTCCTTTGCATGGATCTGTATCAAGTGTAAAGAAGGTTTGTGATGAAATTTGAGGTTAGTTATTTTGGTCCTGAGGAAGACAGTGCAGACATTGAGATATTAATAGAAGGAAATGTAGAAGAGAATGGACAACATTGTAGTACAGAACATTTTGAGCAAGAAATTACAAATTTTAATGTGATTTCAGGTGAAAGGCCAAATTATTGTTGTGTGTGTTGTCGACAAACTCATTATAAAAATCAGACCAGTACTATTGATCTGTATTTAAAAAGTGAAAAGGAAAATAATAATGAATGGAAGGATTTTGCAACTTATTTGTTGGTAGAGAATTGTTTTAATTTGGGTTCTGATCAGCGTATTTGAAAATATTGTTATAACAAATTAGACGAGAACAAAATGCCTGCTAGAGCTGTGCATAATAATCTTAAATTGGTAAATATTCCTTCTGAACTGATGGATTTAAATACTATTCTATTTTTATTCAATGTGTGCATCCATTTCAGGCTATTGTTCGTATGGAGCCTAAGACAGGAAAATTGCCTCCTTCTGATTTACAGTGAGGATTAAAGGGAAGAGTTGCCTCTAGATTTAAAGAAAATTATTGAAACAATTGGTGTGGAAAATGTAGAGGATGAACCTTTAGTTATTCTTGATAATGGCGTTCCTACTAACAGTAAGAAAATCTGACAAGAATTAGTGGATGTTAGGAAAGTGAAAAAGGCATTGTTGTATCTGGTAAAAAATAATCAATATTACAGAAATGTGTGTGTGAGAGAAGAAATAACTATAGAAGAAGATAGTGACTTGTCATCCGGACAAATTGAAAAAGTGGATGTGTCCAGAACTGAAGAAATCTACGAACATTACAGTGTTCATCCACTGCATTTTAAAGAAGTGATGGGAATACTATAAAGTTATTCCAAATGAAAGAAGCAAAAGGAAGTCCCAATAGTGTATGGGATATATGGCCGAGATACCCGCCACCCCCTCTCAACACAATCCCCAAAAGGAGGGAAACTGGAAACAGTTCTTGAAGTTTTTGGAAGTGGGATGGAGTGACCATCCCGGCCGTATTTATTAAAACAAAATTAAAAACATTAAACGTTTCATGTTATGTACAATTTCATTACCACATTGCGATGTTTGGCTAACCTTAACAGATTCTCTAATACAGAGGTTCTCCTAGCCGAACTAGCATCCTACAAAACATTTTCTTGACATATTGAAATTGTACATCCTAACGTTTAAGGGCCAACGGCAAGGTCATAACCGGTGTCAAGATCCCTAACCAGACTTACCCCTCCCACTTGGGAGGGGCGACAGCACGGAGGCGTACCTCAAGTGCAACTACTACCAATTTCCCTTGACTTGACGGGGGCACCTAAAAACTCGACGCCAGTTAAAGGTCGTTCGAATACTCGTGTGAGGTATCTAGAAGGTATCGTAGACCTTATCCCAACCCCACACAACTTACCGCATCTGCCGTCGCAGATGTCACTGGCCCCGGGAAATTCCCCAGGAGGGGGCTGTAACCCCTCCTACAAAGGAAGGGGCCTTGACCGCCTTTCCTTTACTTCCGGCGACCCATCCTTAGAAGGGACCGCCTCCCCATTGAGGGGCCAATGGCCACCTCTCCCGAGCGCTCCCATCCGTGTTGGGTGACGCCCACTCATAGGGATCTACTAATTAGTGCTCACCGATCATGACCTTACCGCCTACCAAAATAAATACGACAGTGCTAACTAAACCTAAGAATACATTGGCCACTATGCCCGAAAGAGCATGCTTAAAAATCAACACTATATCTGAATCATTTTAATGGCAAAACGTACTCAAAACAGACCATTCTTTATTATACTCAACATCAACATGACACTACAACCTGCAAACGAAAGAGAAGCAGAATTAATCAACTTTATTACAAACAACTGGCTGTCTTCAGGGGCTGGTGGGTGGGTCAAAATTGGCTCTTCGTTCTGTCCCGAGCTCACGTGCAGCGAGGAGGTGCAGCTTCAGAGCACAAGAACAAGAGGATGTCTTCCGGTCTTGCGTCCCTTTTTATCCGTCTTCGGGGCGGGCGTACACCCGCCCCTGCCTGCCCCGAGGGCGTGGCTGGCTGCGTCAGTGTCTAGGCCAGCCCACTCTAGGGCGGGAAAGGGCGCGCCCCAGCTACGCCGCTTCGGGCATACCAGCCGAGACGCGCCTCCCGCCCAAAATGGCTTCCCGGGGGGATCGAGGCACTCTGCCATACGTTCGGGGGGACCGAGTGGTCGCCCCTTTCCATATGGCCGAGATACCCGCCACCCCCTCTCAACACAATCCCCAAAAGGAGGGAAACTGGAAACAGTTCTTGAAGTTTTTGGAAGTGGGATGGAGTGACCATCCCGGCCGTATTTATTAAAACAAAATTAAAAACATTAAACGTTTCATGTTATGTACAATTTCATTACCACATTGCGATGTTTGGCTAACCTTAACAGATTCTCTAATACAGAGGTTCTCCTAGCCGAACTAGCATCCTACAAAACATTTTCTTGACATATTGAAATTGTACATCCTAACGTTTAAGGGCCAACGGCAAGGTCATAACCGGTGTCAAGATCCCTAACCAGACTTACCCCTCCCACTTGGGAGGGGCGACAGCACGGAGGCGTACCTCAAGTGCAACTACTACCAATTTCCCTTGACTTGACGGGGGCACCTAAAAACTCGACGCCAGTTAAAGGTCGTTCGAATACTCGTGTGAGGTATCTAGAAGGTATCGTAGACCTTATCCCAACCCCACACAACTTACCGCATCTGCCGTCGCAGATGTCACTGGCCCCGGGAAATTCCCCAGGAGGGGGCTGTAACCCCTCCTACAAAGGAAGGGGCCTTGACCGCCTTTCCTTTACTTCCGGCGACCCATCCTTAGAAGGGACCGCCTCCCCATTGAGGGGCCAATGGCCACCTCTCCCGAGCGCTCCCATCCGTGTTGGGTGACGCCCACTCATAGGGATCTACTAATTAGTGCTCACCGATCATGACCTTACCGCCACAGGCCGGATAGTTGACCGGCTATCCGGACCCCCCACAAAACTCCTACCTAAAGGTCATGTTTCAACGTTTTTAACCATGCTAAGAAGTCTCCTATGAGTAACTCATTTCCCACCCGAGACAAATGCACACCATCCCCTAAATACATACTGTCATCATTAATACAACCATGCGAGATAGAATGCAATGTCTTGGAACGGAACAACCTACTCACTTTGTTATTAAGTTTTCTAACAGAATGGTTCAAAGCAGGAATCGAAACAGCCCCCCGCCACACTTTTCGTGGGATCATATGAGACCATGCAATTATGCACCCCGGAACTTTCCTCGCCAACCAACTTACAGTGGAAAGCATTGCCTCTAGGAGAAGTCGTCTACCGGAGGTGACCAAATCATTGCCCCCTAAATGTACTATGACTATAGACGGCGGTGACCTCGTCCGCCCTAACAAACCCTCAAAGAATGCCTGAAACTGGTCAATACAGAGACCGCCCCTTCCGTAGAAGGACACCCTGTACCCGTATTCCCCAGCTACGTGAATCATGTCACCTGCTTCGAATACGTCTGCGGCACGCCTCACGTATGAGTGGCCCACGACCCACACCTCTTTTCTCACAGCCGGTGATGTCTGACCGCTGGCCTGGTGTTGGGTCGACTGCATAGTCCGCCCCGCCTCGTAGGCTTGCGCAACTGAAAACCAAACAAAAGACGAGAAGCGTGAGTACATTATTACAGCTTCACAACATGTGCAACCGCACATATCTCTTATAACAATTGGAGGACCAACGCCCCACTCCTTTTACTTGTTCCACATTAAGACCCCTGGCTGTAGCTTCAGTGGCAGCCCCTATCCGAAAGGAATGGGTCCCAAACTCGCCCGGGTCCAAGCCCGCTGCGGTAATTGACATCGCAAGCACCCGCTGAAACTGAAATTTCGTCAGTGGGGTGGCGTCCGCGTGTCTCAACAATGTCCCTCCCCATGATGCCACCCTTCGTGCTAGGTAGTCTTCTAAACACTTTACCGGACACATGGAGGACCCTGGAATCCTGCGAATGACTATGCAGTCACCTATCCCATCTTGATCGGTCTTGGACCTGACAACGGATACAGTCATCGTCTCACCCCTGATCTGAACGTGTTCCCGGCACAAACCCCCCACCACATCCCGTTTGCTCCTTGCCACCAGCTCACTTATCCTCATCGCCCCGTGAAATGCAAGCGTAAAAGCAGCTCGGAACAAAAAGGCCTCGTACTGAGATAAGCATGTGGCGGGGAGTGTGGCCAGTAACTGGGACAACCTATCCAGACCTATCGGGCGCCTCTCATCTACTCTGCGACCCTCAAGGCGTTGCCACCCACGCAGCGCTTTCTGTACCACAAAAGACGCTGTCGGGTCCTGGATATTATGAGCCCTGGCAACAAAGGAAATGGCAGCACGATGCCTCTGGGCTGTAGCCACCGACTTCCCAGCCCTACGCAAGGACATCAGAAAATGTACTACCCAATCCTCATGCCCCCAAAGCCCCTCTCTCTCAGTCCCCAAAAAGGCTAAATAGGCCCGAAACGCCCCTTCATATGCCTTCCTCGTCCTTGGTGCTAGACTCTCTCCCACGAGGTGACGAAGTTCGGGGCACCTAGAGACCAGAGAGCTTCGGGAAAGGGTGCCGGCTCTGGGTCCGCTGAGGGAAGGAAACCCGAGAAAGCCTGCATTTGAAAACGAGACAGTGCATCAGCCGCCTGATTCATCACCCCTGGGACATGTTTTGCTCTGAATACCACGTTCAGTTGCATACACAGTAAGACAATTTCTTTGAGCAGCCTTAAAATCATTTTACAACGTGCTGCCTGACTATTGATGCATTCTACAACGGTCATATTGTCAGACCAAAATATGACAGAATGATCTTTGAACCCATCGGGCCAGGTTCTGAGGGCCACCAAAATGGGAAACAGTTCAAGGAAAGCAATATTACTCGTCAGCCCCTCTTCATGCCACCATGTTGGCCACCTTTGTGCCGACCATTTTGTGCCGAAGATGGCGCCAAAGCCCATGCTTCCCGCTGAATCTGTCCATAGACCAAGCTCTTCAGAGGACATGGCTGGTTTGTTCCAGACGACTCGACCATTGAAGTCCGCCAGAAATGCTAACCAAATACGCATGTCCTGGCGGACCTCAGCCGATAGTCTCGTGCGATGATGACCCTCCTTTAGGCCAACCATCGCCTGGGCAATTGAACGGGAGAAGGGGCGGGCCATTGGGATCACCCTCAGGGCAAAATTCAACCTCCCCACCAATTGCTGCAATTGATGCAGCGTAACTTTAGATGCATTTACACACATTTGCAGGGCTGCCCTGAATTTCGACACTTTGGCAGCTGGTAAACGAAAACAACCCTCACTAGAGTCCAACTCGATCCCCAGAAACTCGAGGCAAGTCGTGGGACCCACAGTTTTACCTGGTGCCAATGGCACGCCAAATTGATCCATTAACACACAAAATTCAGTCAAGGCCCGGCCACATTCGTCATCCCCAGCGGCCCCAAGGAACAGAAAGTCATCAAGGTAATGCATTACATTTCGGAAACCCGTGTCCTTCGTGAAGACCCATTGTAGAAAACTACTGAATTTCTCGAAATATGCACAAGATATAGAGCACCCCATCGGCATACACCTATCCATGTAATACGAACCTTGAAACATGAATCCCAGAAGACGCTGGTCGTCCGGGTGTACCGGGAGCAATCGGAACGCTGACTCGATATCTGATTTCGCCATCAGCGTCCCGGGCCCCAGGCGATTCAAAATGGCTACGGCCTCATCGAATGATGCGTACCGCACCGAACATACCTCTGGATCAATTGCATCGTTCACAGAAAGACCATGAGGAGCTGATAAATTGTGGATCAATCGAAACTCACCTGGGTCCTTCTTGGGGACCACCCCTAAAGGAGAACAGACAAAATTCTGTACCGGGGGTACACTAAACGGGCCGGCGACCCGACCTCGGATAACCTCTTTCCGGATCTTATCCTGCACTACGGTCATATGCTGCAAGACGGAAAGTTGATTTTTGCACGTCCCGACACCCTGAAAGTCCCCCACCGGGATGCGGAAACCATATGAAAAACCGTTCCGCAGCACCCCAGCAGTAGTACGATCTGGGTATTCACTGAGCCAGGGAATCATCGCCAAGGTATCAATCGGGGTTGGTAAAGGCGCCCCTCGGACTACATTAGACCTGTTTGGCGCCTCCTCTACCCCCATTCTCACCCGTTCTGGCTCTGCACGAGGACTCAGGATGGGGTGCCCCACAACCACTACATTTGTGCTTGAACTTACACGATCCCGAGGGCCTAGTACATTTACCTTTGTTGAAATTGAAACAGAAACCCCTCTTCCCCGTATTGCCGGCAGGTCTCGAATAATCGTCGGTACCCGTACCTGACCGAAAGGGCGTCCCCCCATATTGGCGGGAGGACTCACCAACAGTGCCCCCCACCAACGGCATTTTCAACATCCCTGACTCTTTCATTTTATCCCATGTCAAAGAATCATAACAGTCCCAGGTTAAACTTTTGTTATGCTCCATCGCCTTCCTGAAAAGGTTATCATAACAGAACCAATGGTTACCTTGGTGCGATGTCGAGTACCCCATAATTCGTGACTGATAGACTGGAAACTCAGGGAGCAATTCAGGCCTACGTTCCCCCAAAATCGACGTAAAAATTCCCCATGCATTGCCCCAGTTGCCAATATTCTCATTCACTTTAAAGGCGGCCATTTTTGCGCGCCAAACACTTGGATGCATCAGATCCTTTTGACCCTTAACAGTTTCAACCTCATAATGATCAACAAGCAAGGAGAAAATGTTTACATATTCCCCCGCCCAAATCTTTTCCTTTATTGCCAAAGGAACATGTTGCCCCAATTTTTCTCTACGAGAGGGTGTTGACTCATCCCTCGCGATCGGCAATGGCCGCTTACCTGCACTGGACGCTGCTTCCGCCACTCGTGGCTTGTCTATCACTGCAGCCGGCGCGGGCACCTTGGCTGCATCACGTTTCTCGCGCAACTGTTTCATCAGTGCTTGCGCTTCGGCAGCCGTGGCGCCCTCGCTACTGTCGCCCAACCACGCTGCTAGCTGTGCCGCCAACTCGGGAGGCATATCCTCAGTGGATGTCGGGGTGACTACGACGGGAATCGGATTCCCTTCCACCGGTACCGGGGCTGGCGCTTCGAGCGGGGCACAGGGAACCGGGACGTCTCCCCCGGCTGGCCCCCTTCTTGGCCTCTTTGGCTTCCCTCCAGCCGATGGACGCCCCGATCCCTCCTCCCCGTCTCGCCCCGCCAACCGCTTCTTTATTTCGGACATCTCCTTCATGAGGACTCGAACCATCTGGTCGGTCGTCATTCTCTTCGCGCCTTTCTTGGGCATCTTTCCAACGAAGTATCTGGAAGACAAAAGGAAAGATCAAAACGCTCAAAATTGGCTCTTCGTTCTGTCCCGAGCTCACGTGCAGCGAGGAGGTGCAGCTTCAGAGCACAAGAACAAGAGGATGTCTTCTGGTCTTGCGTCCCTTTTTATCCGTCTTCGGGGCGGGCGTACACCCGCCCCTGCCTGCCCCGAGGGCGTGGCTGGCTGCGTCAGTGTCTAGGCCAGCCCACTCTAGGGCGGGAAAGGGCGCGCCCCAGCTACGCCGCTTCGGGCATACCAGCCGAGACGCGCCTCCCGCCCAAAATGGCTTCCCGGGGGGATCGAGGCACTCTGCCATACGTTCGGGGGGACCGAGTGGTCGCCCCTTTCCAAAAGCTTGGAAGCTCGATGTTTCCATCAATTGTTTCCCACAGGAAAAGGAGGACGATATGATGACCGACCTGTGCAGATTCCTACATCTGAATACCGGACATCAAGATTATATACAGAAGATCCAAGATTTCGACAATGTATTCCGTATTCTTTTCATCTTTTGGTTGAGAGTGATTTGTCTGGACTTTCTTATGCAGTAAACCATATATTGAAAACAGGTGTACATCTGCAAAATGTTTCGGCAAAGGAACTTATGGATAAAGTACTGCAGAAAGATAATGTTTTGAAATCTCAGCTAATTAATCTCATGGCGTGTCAGCGTGGTACTAATGAGTACTGGTACTGTCGTCATGCAGAACTGAAATGTATGCTAAGGAACTTAGGAACTCCTACATGGTTCCTTACTCTAAGCTGTCCTGAATATGCTTGGGATGATTTACTTCAATTTCTTCGAGAGGCAAATCCAAATATACTAAATATTGAATACAAGACACCTGGAGAATTGTGCTCTTTGGATCCAGTTAATGTATGCAGGTATTTCAATCATAGATTTGTAGCTACAATCCCCCACATGCATCAACCTATTTAGGAAGTGCAAACGGTGCGAATCGGTAAATTCGGCCGTTTGCACTTCCTAAATAAGTTTTTGGGATGCATCATTCATTTTTGTGAAATTTGCTATTTTTAGCGATTTCCAAAAATGCGATTGCTTTTAAGGAATCGCAAATTTGCGATTCCTTAAAAGCAATGCATGATTGTTTTTCTAATTGCGAATTAGCAATTAGGAGGTGCAAATTACCATGAGGTTGAACCTCGTGGTAATTTGCAAAAAGTTTTGAAAATGCTCAAAAATGCATTTTTTAAACTTTAATGTTTCAGACACACATGTCCTTAGGACATGTGTGTGTGAAACATGCACTTCAAATTACATTTCTGGGGTGCAGGGGAGGTCCTTTGGACCCCCCTCTGCACCCTTGGAATGCATTAACAAATTGCGATTTTCAAAAAGAAAATCGCAATTTGTTAAAGCCTTCCCATTGATCCCTATGGGCCTTTTGGCCCATAGGAATCAATGGGAATTGCGAATTCGCACTTTGGAATTCGCATAATATTTGCGATTTGGTAAAAATGTTGAATTTCACCGAATCGCAAATATTTTGCGAAAATATACATGCATCTCATTTTGCGAATTCCAAATTGCGATTCCCTATTTTTCGCAATTTGGTATTCGCAAAAGGCCGGGATGATGAATGTGGCCGCTAGTCTTTTATCACCAATAGAAAAAATCCTCCTCTTGGAGAGGTTCTGGACTTCTTTGGGAGTAAGGAGTATCAAGCAAAAGGTGCTCCTCACATACACATGCTAATATGGATCAACGATGCTCCTAAATTTGGAACAGACTCAGATGATACTGTGTTGTAATTTATTGAAGAATATGCTGCATGTGATATACCCAAAAGTACACAAGATAAGGACTTAAGACAACATGATTCCAAAGCCATCGTTGTGGGAAATACTGTTGTCGAAAGTACAAATCTAAAGACAAATTCTACACCAAATGCCGTTTTGCATTTCCACGGCCTTGTAATATCAAAAGGAAGAGTGAACGGTTTTATGTCATCTTTGCGACATACTATCACAAGAAAGTCTCCAAAAAATACCTACAACTTAAGAAGAAATGAAGATTCAAAATATATAAATGACTATAACCCAGTCATTTTGTCCATGTGGAATGCTAATATGGATATTCAATATGTTACGAACAATTTCATTGCTGTTGCTCTACATGTAGCATCCTACATAACAAAATCAGAAAAGACGGAATTGAAGGAAATGTGGGAAGAGATATCCCACGAGAAGAGTCTAAGTAAGAAGTTATATACTTACAGTTTAAAGATATTATCTCATTGAGAAATTGGAGCGTATGAATGCTCAGATCGGTTATCATCTGCAAGTCTTTATTCCAAATCTAGAAGAATCATTTGGGTGAGTCTAGGTCTTGCTGCAACACAAAACCGAGTTCTTAAATCTGTACAAGAAATTGAATATGTAGCTGAAAAAGAGCCAGAAAGTACAGATATTGTGAAAACAAATATGTTGGATACATATCATCCAAATAGATGTCATCACCTTGAGAACATTTGTCTCTATGAAGTGCTGCAAAACTATATTTTAAATGGGATATTACCGAAAACATTAATAATGGTATAAATGTCGTTATTGGTTCTGAAGTATGTCTGGTGAAACAAAGAAAAGGACATTTGATTTATCACCGTAAAGTGAGTTGCGAAACACCTGACAAAAGGGAATTTTACTATTTAGCTCTTTTGCAACTTATCAAAGACATGGCGTTCACAATTGGAAATACTTGGACATTTTTGAGAGCTATGAAGATTCCTTCAATGCAAGTAAAGATACTATAAAATGTCCTGTTTTTTGCTAATTATGTGAAAATGTTGAATGACGAAATTGAGCAAGAAGCTAGAATTGCAGCTGAGATTCCTAGAGACAGTTCTTAAGGCAGTCAAAGTTCTGCTCCGTTGAGACAGGGCCCACTAGGAGAACAAATTGTTCAAAATGAGGCAGCAACTGCTATGGAAGAGGTGGAAACAGCAATGTATCAAGGTCAAGAAGATGTAACAAACTTAGGAAACTTGTAAGAACAACTAAATCTGGAGCAGAAAGAAATATATTAGCAAGTGAGAGAACAGATTGACCATGGATTACTTCATGAGAAGAAAGAGTGCTTTTGCTCATCATTTGAACCTATCCGAATGTATGTGAGTGGACAAGCTGGAACAGGCAAAAGTTTTTTTATTAAAGTAATCACACCTTTTCTACAGAAAACAACTGAGTCACATTTGTCTTGAGTTGTCACTGCTCCAACTGGATTAGCAGCTCACAATGTTAAAGGAATTACTTTACATCGTTTATTAATGCTACCAGTAGAGCATGAAAATAAATTAGAGTACCATAAGCTACCTGGAGAAGCTTCTTATGAAGTTTCAAGAGTCTTGAAGAAAATGAAACTTCTCAGTATTGATGAGGTGAGCATGGTATCCAACTTAACCCATTCCATGCTCATGACGAGCTCAGCTCGTCATGCACTACACTGGTCGTGTGTTTATGACGAGCTGAGCTCGTCATGAACAATGGAAATCTAAAGAGTTCAGCACCAAGCGGGAATTGCTGTAGCATTCAAGGTGTTAATGCTTGCTTTTGTGCATTTAAGAATGCAGCAAATTCTTAAAACAGAGTATGACGTATTATTCGGAGGAAAACACGTCATCGTTTTTGGAGACCTTCTACAACTTACTCTTGTAAAAGGACAGCCAGTGTTTAAAACACTGTCGCATGAAGATACCAGGAAGTCTTTGGGGAGCATTGGAAATGTAAACATTTGGTCATATTTTGAGTATAGAACTTATTACAAATATGCGACAGGCAAATGATGCTGATTATGGAACTATTCTTAAAGATATAAGAATTGGAAAAATGACTGAACTTGGCAAACAAGCTTTACAGAGACAAATACTTTCGAATTTGTTTCCAAATGAAAATATTGTCCCAGAGAAAATATACATGAGAATTGCAGAAAAGCAATCTGTAATCCGCTTAATGCCAACACTACGTGAATGTTCTATATTCAATGAAGAAATGTTAAAGTTGGAAAATGAAGAAATTATAAAATTGGAAGCTATTGATAAAATAGAACATGAAGGAATCACTATTATTTTGAATGAAAAGTTGAAGAGGTAATTGGATTCTTTAGAGAAATCAATAAGTAAAACTGAATGGTTTAGAAAAGAATTTGTATGAATGTGTAAACTGTAGGGTCATTTTACGACGAACTTTGAATGTGGAAAAAGGTTTAGTAAATGGAGCAATGGGTAAAATTGTTGATTTAGTTAATTATGTAAATAGAGATGGGATTGAATTTTTGAAAATCAAATTTGATGAAATTGCTGAAGTACAACAATTTAGTCGTTGTTCATCTCGGATTTGTATGTACGCCGAAAACAGTTTCCTGTGTGTTTGGCATATGGGGTGACCATTCATAAATCTCAAGGTTTAAGTGTAGATAGTGATTTAGTGAATATTGGAAGTACCGTGTTCAAAGAGGGGATGTCATATGTTGCTATGTCTCGAGTCAGAACTTTATCTGAATTGTACTTGATTGATTTGGATGTGACAAAGGTTAGTGCAGATGCAAATTGCGTGAAAGAGTATAATAGGTTAAGAAGAGAATATGCACCCAATTTATGTCAATATCCGGTATTTGAAAAGGGTGTGGTAGGTAGAAAAAGGAGATTTGAGAATATCCGTAGTGAAACTGTAGAGAAAGAAAAAAAACAAGATGAAGTTTCCCCTCAAGCCAAAAGAAAAAGGACAGTGTTTTTTTTTTTTTTGTCCTCATACCCCAATAAAGATATTTTCAGTATTGATTATACCAATATCTTTATGGGAGCTCTTTCTGCAGACACCCAGTATAAATCTCACGGTGCCACCATGTGAACAGTCAGCTCAGTCTCTCAATTTACCAGACCCTTAGACTGATCTTCGGGTGAATCATTCTGCAAAAAGGGCTAATCATTGGACAGAGTTGTTATTGACCATCGAGCCAAATAATGCAGGGAGTCCAAAAATGCTTCCTTCTCTTCCATGCCCTACTATCCAAGCTGAGAGTGTGCCTAATTGCCCTAATCCAATTTACATATGTCGGAACAATGGTGCTCACCCACAATTTACATATTTCCCTACGGGCTAAGACAATTAAATAAAAAAATTACTTATTATTATCTCGTGGTACATTCTCATAATTAGAAGGGATTCCAAAAAAAACTTGTTGCGTACTAACCTGTATTTCATACCCAAAAAGGGCTTTCATACCTTCTTGTATTTCAAACCAAAATTCTCTAAGTGCGGGACAGGTCATGAACATATGCAGGTCGTCTGCTTTTTCCAGATTGCACTTTGGACAACAGGGAGTAGGCCCCTTCGAAAATTTGGCGAGCCTAGCTGGAGACCAGTATACTCTATGGAGAGAAAACAAGTGATTCCGCTTTAAATTGGCAGGTGAGACCGTAAGATGTAATAAGTCAAAGGATACTTGCCATAAGTTCTGCAAGTCGGCGTCCAGTACTTGATCCCTCCATAGCTGATCTGGGAGGGCGAACTCTCCATCTTCTTCCTCGAGTATTGTCCAATAAAGGACTGATGTTTTAAGTGTTCTAGGTTTCTTCATTAAAAGCTCATCCAAAACAGTCTTGACACCTTTATCCCCTGTAATAGCCTGGGTCCAGCTTTTAATTTGTAAATACTTGAATTTGGATAGGTTCTTATCTGTAAGGACAGAGATGTCTTCCCAACTCAAAAGGTTCCCTCCAGACAATAACCCCATGTTCTGATATTTGCATTCTGCAAAGCGATAGATAGTATATCTTTAGTCCATTCAGGAGAGCCAGGAGAGTCCCATATTGGGGCGAGGGCGGAGTAATATGGAATGTTCAGCGCTCTTCTAGCTCTGGCCCACACATATGCCATATCTCTAAGAACCTTTAATTGCACTTTTTTAAAGTAACGCATGTCTCCAAACTTGAACAAAAATGCATTAGATCCTCCCTGGATCTCGGATAACATATTTTGAAACATAAAGTCTGTTTCTGTCTCCCCTAGGGTGTCAAATAACCTTACTCCTGCTTTCAATATTAGGGTCCAGGCATATACTCTTAAATCCGGTGTGCATAATCCACCCTTGCTTTTCTTCCTGCGAAGCTTTTTCCATGAGATCCTTATGCCTTTAGAGGCCCAAATAAAGGAGTTCCATTTAGCTTGAATCTTAGTTAGTCTGGCTTCTTTAAAGGTAAGTGGAATGTTCTGGAATATGTATATTAATTTAGGTAGCAGCATCATTTTTACTACATTGATTCTTCCAATTAGGGTCAGAGGAAGAAATGACCAGCTTTTTAAGGATTCCGCGATTTCTTTCTCAATTTTTAAAAGATTTTTTTCTGCAAGTTGATTTATGTCCTGCGCAATTTGAATTCCCAGATATCTAATTTGATGTTTCAAAATTGGAATGGAGTTAGCATGGGTTATTTTCCAGCACATACATTCTGATTTAGATTGATTAATCAGGTATCCAGAAACTTGGCCAAACTTCTCTGCTGCTTTATATATGAGAGGAATTGATTTAATAGGGTCAGTAGTGTACAACATGAGATCGTCCGCATATAGAGCGACTTTCACCCAGTTGTTATATTCAAAGGGTAAAATATCTTGATCTTGTCGAATCTTTTATGCAAACGATTCCATATATAGATCAAAAAGCAGGGGGGAAAGCGGACACCCCTGTCTTGTTCCTCTCTGAATTTTTATAGGAGAGGATAAGCTTCCATTTATTAGTAATCTAGCTATCGGAGCCTGGTAAAATGCTGCTATTGCCCCACAAAAGTTTCTGCCTAAATTGACTGTTTCTAATACTTTAGCCAAGAATTCCCAGTTGACGCAGTCAAAAGCCTTAGCGGCATCTAATGTAATAACCGCTAGTGGGACTTTATATTGAGAGGCAACATCTAGTGCACCCACCAAAGCTTGTGTAAGATCTTGTATCGAACGGCCTCTGACAAAGCCCTTTTGGTCTAGATGCAATAGTTGGCCTGCTACCCCGTTTAGTCTCTCTGCTAATATTTTTGCCATGAGCTTATAGTCCGTATTAAGGAGGGAAATAGGCCTATATGAGTCACACTGGGATGGTCTCTTCATTGGTTTTAAAATAAGGACCACTATGGCATCATTCCAGGAAACAGGAATTTTGCCTCCTTCCTCATAAATAGAGGTAAAAAGCAATTTCAGAACTGGTATTATTACAGGTGCTAGCACTTTATAGATCTCGGAGGGTAGCCCATCAGGGCCTGGAGCCTTACTTTTTTTGGCAGAATCTATTGCCAAAGCTGTTTCAGTGGAGCTAATTTCTCTGTTAAGATTGATGGAGGCCTGATCATCTAAAGCTTTAACCTGATATTGATCTAGCCATGACTGTATTAATTGCTGTTGTGGCAGGAGATCTTCTCTATATACTTCATCAAAATGAAGGTAGAAAGCCTGATCAATATCTGTACTTTTATCTGAGATCACATCCATATTTGGAATCTGTACTTCCTTAATAGAGTTCTTCTTGATATCCTTTTTTGTTTTCCAGGCTAAAAGTTTTCCGCTGGCCTCACCATATTCAAAATGTGCTAATGAGCTAGCCTGCCAACGTTTCCTCAGCCTTCGGTCTAATAACTGCTCCAACTGTAATTTACATGTTAACAGATCTTTCTTATTATTCTCTTGATCTGTCAGGCTGGGATCTAGTGCATCCTGTTCAAGGACTTTAATCCTTGCTTCAATCTGTGAAATTTGTGCCTTGTATGCCGAATATTTTGCAATCTGAAATGCTAATAGGCGCCCTCTCAAAAAGGCTTTATATGTGTCCTAGACAACCGAGAGTGTAGCTGTACCTAAATTAAAAGTAAAGAACTCGTTTGATTCCTTAAGCAGCTTATCTATTACTTCTTCCTCCAACAGAATACTTCTGTCTATTCTGCATCTCTTAACCAGCTGTGGACCTGTCAATTTTAGAGTTA
The DNA here is from genome assembly GCF_964263255.1 of Lissotriton vulgaris. Lineage (NCBI taxonomy): Eukaryota > Metazoa > Chordata > Amphibia > Caudata > Salamandridae > Lissotriton > Lissotriton vulgaris. The sequence continues at coordinate 1,585,439,299 of NC_141687.1, forward strand.
GTACCACGTTTAAATGCAAAGAGTGGTTTCTGCGTGAATACAATTAAGAAAATTGTATCAAGGCAATGGAATTTACTTCATTCATTTCCTGAATTCACGCAGAAACCACTCTTTGCATTTAAACGTGGTACTAACTTGCAGGACAGAATAATACATGCCCATGATAACACTCTTTCTGAAAACACTGTGGATAACATGAGACAACTAAGTCCAATAGTTGGTCACTTCAAATGTAATAACTGTGCAGCATGTGCCACCACTATGACAGTGAAAACTTGTAAAATCAATGATATTCAATTCACAAACAAAAATTTCTCCAACTGCAATACTACAAATGTGGTTTACTGCATTCAATGCCCCTGCCAGTTACACTACTTAGGCAAAACTATTCAACCAATAAAAAAACGCATACTACAACGTCAATCACGGATAATTTGTAGGAAAAAAACTGCTCCTTTGGTTGAGCATTTTCAGGCCATAAAGAAACAGATATGATATGGTGGGTCCTTGAAGTCATAAAACCAAACAAGAGACAAAACAAAATTGATAGGATCCTCACACTACGAGAAGGCAAACTAATTTGCCTTACCGATACTGTGAAAAGGGGTCTCAATTCTGCAACTGAATGGCATTCTTTGGCATGCCTGCCATGAATAGGTTACCATCTATTAAGCATACCTACATCTCAATGATTACCCCATGTCCTATTAACCAAGAGCTTTCTGAAATCAATATATGTAGGATTGATTGTTTCAATACATATTAAGAAACTTATATGAGGTTTTGACATTGTCCCTTATTGTTTTTCAATATTTATGATGGTCGTCAAACACTCATATGAAACACGATAAGTTGTATAATAAATTTGTTAAATGGCGGATGTTCTATGAGTAAATACCAAATTATATATTCCCCCTTCTGTATCGTGGTTAATTCAGTTGTGAGGCTCTCCTCATGCCTCCATTTAACTAGAATATGTATATATGTGTTGCCGGCTCATTAAAATAAGCCGCATTCACATTTACCCTTTCTGATCGATATTTTGACTAGCTAAATATGGCTGCCAAACGCAGTCCTGTTTCTAGATCATACCTAGAACTTTTTCAACTAGCTCAACATGGCCGCCTAAAACACAGTCCTGTTTCTAGATCATACCGAAAACACAGTCCTGTTTCTAGATCATACTATGAACTGTCTTGACTAGTCCAATATGGCCGCCAATAACATAGTCCTGTTTCCATCTCCAAACGCTGTCCTTATATTGTGGAACGTGAGGCAGTGGACACTTGTCCCGAATCGACTGCACGTCTTGCGGCATTCTGCTTGTTACTAGGTAAGTTCATAACGATGAATCCCTGTGCAGATAATATTGCACTTGGCACTTTACTCGGTTTCTGTGCCACTGATGCCCTGATATAATTTCTATTCCCTCCTAGTTTCTCGCTCCATGACTTGGTGAATCTCCGCTTTGAAATTAATTTTCTGCATGCGGCAAGATCATTTCTGACTCGGCTTGGCATTTATACTGGTCTCAAAGGTTGATATAATACAATCTTTGCTTGCTACTTTAAATAGGTAAGCTCACAACTACAAATTAAGACACTGGCAATATCTTTTGGGAATAATTAGATATTGATGCCTTGATACTTTTTACTATTCCTTAGATTACCACCGTATGGTTGTCGTATTATCTGCTCTGAAATTGACCACCCACGTATGGAAAGATTTATCTTCTAACTTGGAGTTGTGATTTAATTCACTTTTTTGATGACTTACAGGTATGTGATTCCCTCGTTATATTAGCCATATCACATAATCGGACCATACTTAATAACAGATAGGTCCAATATCTCTGATCATTTATGTTTCAGCCCATCGGGCGATTGCATACCTCGAAACGCCACCATTAGCACAGCAAAGTCCACTACCTGCTCTATATGCTAAGAAGGTGCTGAAAACGTCGAATAGGTAAACCACCACCAGCCTTTTCCCTTTAAAATTTGGAATAATGAATTGGGTTATAATAACCAAGTTATATATATTTAGGAGTGGCTCAACTTTGACATTGTAGCTTGGCCCACCTAAAGGCATTACATTTTGGTAGTGCGAGGTAATGAGGTAATACTTTATTAACATTAATTCCCTTGGTTTCATATAACATCCGCACGATTTCCAAAGGAACTGTTTATTCAAAACATGTTTGCTTGTTTATCCATGTCTTTGCTACTAAATTATCATGCTCAGATTTTAAATGAGAATTGACAAGAGTTCTCTTGTTGTTACATTCAGGTGACTATAGATTTCGGCAAATTACAGGATCATGACAATATAAGACTGTCATAGCTATATTCTTTTTGAATTTTGGCATTAGTGCTACAGGATTATTGAACTGGTCGCATGTCCTAATGTTCTAGTGCGTAAAAAACCTTTTGTGTTTTTGAACAAAAATCTGTTTACACCAAGTAATGTGTATATATTTTACTATTCAAATGATCTTCTACAGATGAATTCTAGGTTCACAATGTTTTTTATGTTTTATGTACATTATCATGTCAGTATTTCTTAAATGTCTCTAGTGTTCTTTATATGTTTCTTGTTATGTCACAGAGGTGTAAGGAATAGATATAGTTAATGTAGATTTGTAATTGTAAATATTTTTATTTCAGATTACAATATCTCTGTACAGATTTCAATTGACAGCAGTCCTGAAGATGGTTTCTACAAATAACTCTTAGGAAACCGAAAGGTCGACCCTACATCTTATCCCTATCTTGTTTTATTAAATGTGACTGGGGATAGATGTCTTTTAGGTTCTGTTGAGTCACGTATTGATTTATTTCTGTGTGTACCCACAGACCTATTCTTTGTTTGTTTACTTATCTGTATATGAAGTGTATCCTTTAAAATTCCTTTTGATAAAAATCTATTTTTCTAATACACCTCGTGTTTTGTTTATATGTTGTGTCCTGTTAAAATTGAGTTCATATTGAATTAGAGTCTAATAGCACTCGATTTGTTCACATTAAGGATTATGAATTCATCCTTTTAAAGCTATCACAAATTACAAAATACATACTAAAATAAATTCCCTTGAAGGCACTTTTACCTTTTCAGTTTAATTACCCAAGCCCTCAAGGGTTTATTTGGGTCGCTCACTTTTTGTTAATCACATGTACACACAAGCACTATTCAGGGGTGCAAGAGGGTGTCAAAGTGACACCCTGCCACCCTTGAAGCTTTCCCTATTTTACTGAATCAATAATTACTGATTTGGTAATTGACATTCATTTATATGGGCCTCCAGACCCATAGGAATGAATGGCAATTACCGAATTGGTAATTACCGATTCGGTAATTACGGAATCTTAACGATTCGGTAATTTTTACCGATTTTTTCCCTACATAGGATTTACCGATTCTAAAATACTGAATCGGTAAAATTCGGTATTTTAGAATCGGTAAATCCAATTTACCTACATCTAGCCACTAGTTTCCTGATATAAAGTGCCATAAAATGTCCTAAATTGCTGGGTTGTATCTTCTGATTTTGTGTAAATATTAGAATTACCAACCTTTATGGACTTGATATGAGAATTTGCCTGCTGATCTGCAAGTTGGTACGCCAATACTCTTCCTACCCTCTCTCCATATTCATACTGCTTTATTATGTATTTGAGGAAGTTATTAGCCACTCTATCTTTCAGTCTTCTCTGCAGTTTGGCTTTAATCTCAATAATCTGGGCATTAAATCTCTTGCTCACCACTGTCTTTAGCCGCTAATGCAGAGGCATGTTGTTGGTCTAATTGAATATACTGCTTGTGTTCATTAGCAAGTTGGATATTATTTTGTCTATTCTGTTTTACTATATACTGAAGAGTTGCCCCTCTTACATCAGCTTTTAAATAGTCCCATACCATGGTCGTAGACCATCCGGGTTACTTAACAAATGTCTTGGAAATGAAAACTCCTTCGCTTGTTGTGATCTAGACCCTGCAAGAGCTATATTAATCATAATAGGATTGTGGTCAGAGGTTACCTTTGGACATACAATCATAGTTGCATCGACCAACAGCCCATAATTCATGAAGATCATATCAATCCTGGAGTATTGTTTATGGGGATGGGAATGGAATGTGAACCCCGGTATTAAAGGATATAAAGTTCACCAAGCATCGTCTAATTGATGGATGTGCATTAAATCAAGCATACTGGCCTTTACCTGGACCATTCTGGCCCTTGCATGTGGATTAGTAGTGTCAATGTTTCTATCCATAATAAAATTGAAGTCGCCCATTACAACAAGGTCACCTTCCCAATCTAAAAGGTCGGAATTCAAATAAGAAATAACCTCAGAGCAATCAACATTAGGACCGTATAACATACAGACTGTAATCTTTTTTCCCAAAATCAAGAACTGCGCAATTGCCCATCTCCCCCGATTATCAAATGTCAGTGATGTCATCAGTGATGTCATTTGAGATGTCATCAGTGATGTCATCAGTGATGTCACTGACCATGTCATGAATGATGTAATATGTGACATCATCAGCAGTGGATTGCGGGTGCGCGATATATAGTCAGTGCAACTAACTATATATGGGAATTTCGATGGTTTTGTGCGAGTAAAATAAGGTTTTGTAAATGCTAATCCCTAACTATATATGGTCTATAACCTATGGTTTTTTCAGTGAATTTTCAAGGTTTTGTAAATGCTAATTCCAAACTATATATGGTCTATAACCTATGGTTTTTTCAGTGAATTTTAATGGTTTTTTAATAGCAAATATCAAAAGCTGTAAAATGTATTCTTATTTTAATGCAAAAATATATTTTATATGTTTGTAATATAATTTTTTTATTTATATATTTTTTTTAATTATTTTTTTTGTTTCGCTACCGGTCCGCACACCGGGTAGCTTCCCGTTAGCTCAATTTGGTGCCGCGACCCGGTTCGCGAACCGGGAAATGTTCCGTTAGCGGAACTGCCGCGCAAGAAAACAGCATCGTGACGCGTCGCGTAAACGCGACGTATCGCATTGCCTCGTAATGCGTTTTATGACGCGTCACGTTAGCGCACCCGGAAGTGCTCCGGAGCGCGAACCGAGGCGCGAAGCGCAGCGCCCCGGAAGAGCTCCGGGTGCGTAGCGGGACGCGTAACGTAAGCATAACAGGTCATGTGACTTGTTCATAAAACTTTTCATTGGTTCATTTTACTTTTGGTTTTCTAATGATGTTAGGCTAGGTCATATGACCTAAAAATACCACTTTTCATTGGTTTAGAAAATTTTTTTTCCCAAATGATGAAAGGCCCCACCTTTTTTCTCACTCTGACTTTCAACTTTCTGAGAGGAAGACCTATTTTGATTCTTAAGAAATGGCTTCATTAGTAGCTGCAGCTGGTGGACCCCCACCACCACCACCACCTTCTAGGAAAAGAGGACCACCTCCTCAGGTTATCCTTCAGCAAGAGTAGGAAGAAGAGGAAGAAGAGGAAGAGGAGCAAGGGACGAGGGAGTTTTTGCCTGAGGTGCCGAGGAGGTCCCATGTGAAAGAAAATCACATATGGCAATTTTTCACATTTCCCCGGGGCCAAAAAAAGGTAAATGCCCGCTACGTTACCTGTCTGATCTGCAAAAAAGATCTGTCCAGAGGGACTGATAAGAAATACAGCTATGGCAATTATACCATGCATCGGCACATGGACAGGTGGCACCCTATAAATTATAGTGCTGCGCAAGTATGTTACCTGCAGGATAACCCCCCTCCTGTGGCCAGTACATCAAATGAAGAGACAGTAACGGGACCAGAGGCGAGGGAGACGGTCCCAAATATCCAGCTGAAGTTTGGGAATGTGAAGCCCGTGTGCATTTTTTGTGGCCAATTGATTTGCAACAGGGAGAGTAGCATACATTTAATCAACACAGCTATTGACAATCACAAATGTCCAAAACGCCCCAGAAAATAAATTATCTTTTTTTTTTGTTGCTCCTGTTGAGCCCTTTATAATGAATCATTTTCGTTTCCCCCCCAAAAAAACAAAAAAAATATAAAACCGTTCAAAAAATACAAAAAAAGTAAAACAATGTTCAGAAAAATAATAAAAAAAATATAAAACAACAAAAATAATTTTAAAAAAAGTTCTTTCCAGAACTACCTCCCCTTTCTAAGAAATTGCTAGAATGTTTAGCACTCTGGCAACCTCTATTTCTTTTGATTCGCTTCCTGTTTCGCGCGCCGGTACGCGAACCGGAAGCGAACCACAATTATTTTTTTTTTTTTTAAAAAGAGTAAGTATAAGGGAAGTAAACATAGAGTAATGTTAAAAGAAAGACAGCTAGAGGGAGTAACACAGAGATACTGTTTAAAGAGGGACTGAGAAAAGGAGTGGAAGGAGTAGAGTAAGTAAGTAATAGAAAAAGGAATGAGGGAAGTAGCAAAGGCAGGAAACTGAGGGTTAAAGAAATGAAGCAGTGGAACTAATAGAAATTAAATGTGATAGAGATGTAACGGAAAAAGTACAAAACACTTACCTTATAATTGTCGTTAACTTAGTCACTTGTTATTTTTATACTTTCAATCTGTGAAAGAAAGAACAAAAATTTAAAAATTGATAGAAAGTAGTAAAAGATAAGTGAGCATGAGACAAGATGAGTACATATTAAAAATCACAATTCAAAGTACAGAATTAATTATACATATTAAATGGTTTATTTTTGCTGTTCTCAGAATATATCAAATTTCACTAAAAACAGTGAGTTGAAGGTATTCATCATATAACAGCGGGGAAAAAAAAACACAATCAAAATGATTGTGTTTAAAAACCCCATATAATATAACGAATCAAAGGATGTCCTATGAACAGCTTATACTCTGTTGTGCTGTTATTATTTTCTGCCCGCCACTTTCTGAAAGATAAGCTCCATTGTTTTAAGAAAATGAGACATACAAAGCAATTTAAAACAGCACACTAAATTACAGCAACACCTAGAACCATTATAATCCAGTTACCTACCCTAAATTCTCACTTCTGAAAACAAGTCAAAAGGCAGCATTGCTTCATAGTCAAATAGTAATCATTGCCGAAAGACCAGCCTTTTTTACATTTCAAATAAGCTGTGTAATATCCTAATGTTGTCAAAGGACCATCATGTCATATAATTAAGCATGGGCGGAAAATCCGTTTCGCTCGCTGATTTTGCGGATTTTCGGTAAATTCGCAATCCGCGAGATTTGCGAATCTCCCGCAAAATCCGCAAATCCGCGAGCAGCGGATTTTGCTCGCACTGTTCGCACTGTTCGCGTGAGTTCGCGCCCCGCGAATAAGTGCAAAATTGCAGAAATACGATCTTAGCAAAACTGAAACTACTTACCAGATTCAAAAGTTCAGGCTCATCATTAGTAGCCATTTCCTGTAGTGCTTCCTGAGGGGCCCCTCCAGAGTTCAGTTGCCAGTTGAAACTATTATGTGACCCTGCTCTGAACCTCAGAATAGTTACACATATGCCACAAAGGTCCTGAATTACAGCTAAGGGAGACAAGCAGGAGCCAGGCTGGAAGTTCAAATCCATTAATCAGCCCCTAATTCATTATTGTCAGTTGGGGCAGGGCAGGTGTTGTAACTAATTTTGCAACAATGAAAGCACTTAGCAAGTGCAAAAGATCACTAATCAGGAAGCACTAAGGAAGCAGGTGCCAGCTAAAAAAATATTCTGTGACACATTAATCAGCCCCAAATTAATTCAGGTCACTTGAGGCAGGGAAGGTGTGCTTGCGTTGCCACAATAATGTACACTGACTGGACAACCAGAGGGTGCTGTGATGAAACAGAGGGTGGCATGGGTGGGCCATAGGGTGGCATGAGTAGTCAGAGAGTGGCAGTGGTGACAGAGAGTGGCAGTGATGAAGAAGAGTGTCCCAAACAGGCTGGACACGTAGAAACAACAAGTTCGCGAAACTTGCGACCCGACAGGTAAGTTCGCAATTTGCGACATTGTACAAAACCCTCGCGAACTGGCAGAAACCCGCGCAAACACAAAAAAAAAAATCCGCAAATTCGCGAGAATTCGCGGATTTTGCGGATTGCGAGTTCGCAAATCCGCAAAATTCGCGAACGCGAGATTCGCAAAATTCGCCCATGCTTACATATAATAGCTGCAGTTACAAATGTTCTTCCTGAAATCGACGACTGTGTAGCCAAAACATTTTTAATTAGACTTGACAACTTATTTACATCCGGTTTATATAGTTGGAATTGTAAAATGACATTTCACCCATAAGTTTCTATAAATAATGTGGACAGCATTGCAGACTTACATTACCTCTACTCCTTCTTTTGATCTGCTGCTTGAATTAGCTTATTAAAACAAACAATTTTCGCTCTGTGCTACACTTATCCACAAGGCTATATAGTGTAGGAGCTCTTGAAATTCCTCAGAACAAATCCCGAGATTCCTTCCCTAAAATTTTTGTTGTAAGAACACCAGGTAAGAATTTTTAAGGTGAAAAGGCAATCTTTTTTTGAAAGTTAAAACAGAATCATTGCAGAATGACCAGCCGTTTCCAGACTTCAAATAAGTTGTGTAATGTCCTGATGTTGTTGAAGGACCCTCATGATATATAATTGCTGCAGTTTGAAAAGTCCTTCCTGATATTGACAACTGAGAAGCCACAAAAGTTTTAATTAAACTTGTTAATTTTGTTCCATCAGGCCTACATCGTTGGAACATTAAAATGACATACTGGCCATATCTTCGTATAAATAATGTGGATAGCATTGCAGACTTACATTGGATACACTCCATGTTTTGATCGGCTGCTTTTACTAGCTTATTGAAGGATACTGATTTAGTGTCTGGCAAAGTTAAATATATAAATCTTTCTGAGTCCACACTAGTAGTACTTGATAACGTACAATTCTCACAGTCATGCTGCCATTGATAAGAAAGGCCAAACAGATGATCTGCATCTACACCTTTATCTTGCAATACATTAAGCATATACATTAAAAACTCCTGACAATCTTGCTGAATATTTTGAGAGAATTGTGTTTGACCTGAACATTTGTCTAACAGATTTCGAATTTCAGACACACTTTCTACTCTTGTTCTATCAGCGCTACATTTCTCTAACACAGAATTCAACAAACAGCAAAACTTTGATCCAAATTGATCACAATCTGTTCTTTTAAAGTTTCTAGAGAAAAGACAACATTAACCACTACATTAGCATAGCAGTACACACCAGAACTATTTTCAAATTGAAAACCAACAACATCTTCAACAGAATTCATTTTCTTTCTGCTTACAATTTTGGGTTCATCGACTTTTGGTCTTTTTGCTACAACCTCCCTACTATTAGTGATATTTTTTCGTTTCCGGCCTACCACACGTTTCTCAAACAAAGGATATTGAGGCAAATGTGGCGCATACTCTCTTCTTAACCTATTGTATTCCATAACACAATCTAGATCCGCACAAATGTTTGTGACATCACACTCAATCAAGTACAAACCCGATAAAGTTCTGACTCGTGACAATGCTACATAAGCCCTACCCTCCTTGAACACAGAACTGCCAATATTCACCAAAGCACTGTCTACACTTAAACCTTATGATTTATGGATTGTCACCACATATGCCAAGCAAACAGGAAATTGCTTACGACGAACATATAAGTCTTTTACAAGCAAAAACCTAGCTGTGCAACGACCAATTAGCTGTACTTCCTCAATGCCATCAAATTTAATTTTTAAAAATTCAATTCCATCTCTATTTCTGTATTTCTCAAAATCAACAACATTACCCATTGATCCATTTACCAGACTTCTTTCAACATGTAAATTCCTTCTCAAAATGATACGGCAATTTAAGCACACATTCAGAGTCTTTTCAAAACCAGCAGTTTTAGATATAGTCTTCTCGAATGAATCCAATTTAGATTTCAAATTCTCAGACAAGACAATTGTTGCACCCATATGCTCTATTCTGTCAATAGCTTCCAGTTTCACAATCTCTTGGTTTTCTAAATTCAACATTTTGTTGTTGAAGATGGAACATTCTGCAAGAGTTGGCATCAAACATATTCCCGATTTCTTCTCAGTAATTTTATGAAAAATATTCTCTGGCAGAACGTCTTCTTCTGGATACAAATTTGACAGTAATCGTGCATGTAAAGCTTCTTTCCCACACTCAGTCACTTTCCCGATTCTAACATCTTGTAGAATATTCTTGTAATCTTCATCCTTCGCCTGACGCATATTTTCACGCAGCTCAGCATAATTGAAGTTTAACCATACGTTAACGTTGCCAATGCTCCCTAGGCACTCCCTGGTATCTTCATGCGTAAGCAGTTTAAACACTGGTTGTCCTTTCACTGGTGTCAGCTGCAGAAGATCACCGACAACAATGATGTGTTTGCCACCAAATAACACATCATACTCTGTTTTAAGAACTTCCTGCATTCTCAAATGCACAAAGGCAAGCATGACATTGGAAACCATGCTTACTTCGTCAATCATAAGAAGTTTCATCTTCTTCAGGACTCTAGATACTTCACAACAAGCATCTCCCGATAACGTGTGGTATTGTAATTTGTTATCATGCTCCACTGGCAGCATCAGTAGCCGATGCAAAGTAATACCTTTAATATTATGTGCTGCCAGTCCAGAGCGAGCGGTGACAACACAAGACAGTGGTGACTCAGTTCTTCTCTGCAGATAACATGAAATTGCTTTAATGAGGAAACTTTTTCCAGTTCCTGCTTCTCCACTCACGTACAGTCGGACAGGCTTCAATGACGTACATGAGCACTCTTTCTTCTCAAGACTTAATCCATGATAAATTTGGCTGGTAACTTCGTCATATATTTTCCTCTGCTCAACGTTGAGTTGTCTTTCCAAATCTTCTAAGTTAACCACATCCTCCTGAGCATGTGCCATGGCTCTTTCCACTTCAATCATGGCAGTGGCAGCTTCATTTTCGATAACTGGTCCTCCTAGTGGATCCTGACTCAATGAAACAGAACTCTGACTGTCCTGAGAACTGTCTCTAGCAATCTCGGCTGCTATTGTTGCTTCCTGCTCGATTTCTGCATTCAACATTTCTAGATATTTTGGAAAAACAGGACATTCTATGGACTCCTTGGCTGCATTGAAAGAGTCTTCGTAACAGAGGAAATTTCCAAGCAGTTCCTCTTCTGCACGCCAAGGCTTGAAAAGTTGCAAAAGAGCTAAATAGAAAAACTCTTTTCTTTCTGGAGATTCACAATCCAGTTTTCGATGATTTACCAATAGACATTTTTTTTGCTTGACCAGACATCCCTCACTTCCAATTACAGCATACACTCCTTTATCAATATCTTCTGTGATGTTCCTCTTGAAAATGTAATTTTGTAGAACCTCATACAGACAAACATTCTCCAAGTGACTGCTTCTATTTGTATAATATGTATCCAACATGTTGGTCTTCAAAATATCTGTACTGCTTGGCTCCTTCTCCGCCAAATACTCAATTTCCCGTACAGGTTTGAGAACTCGATTACGCGTTGCAGCAAGACCAAGACTTGCCCAAATGATACTCCTAGATTTGGCATAGAGACTTGCTGAAGATAACCGGTCAGAACATTCGTAAGCTCCGATTTCTCGATGCGACAACATCTTCAGACTGAAACTGTACAACTTCTTACTGAGGCTCTTTTCATGGGAAATGTCCTCCCACATATCCTTGAGTTCTGTCTTTTCTTTTTTTGTGATGTAAGACATCACATACCGAGCCACAGCCATACAGTTGTCAGCCACAAACTGTAGATCCATGTTAGCATTCCACATGGAAAAAATCACTGGGTTGTAGTCATTGATGTTCTTGGACTCTTCGTTTCTCTTCAAATTGTATGTATTTTTGGGTGATTTCCTTGTCACATTATGTCGCAGCAAAGACATCAAATTGTTCACTCTTTCTTTAGATATCACCAATCGTGGAAATCCAAAACGACATTTTGTATAGTACTTGTTCTTGTTTCTGAATTTACGACGACAGTACTTTCCACAACGATGGTTTTGAAAGCGTAAAACTTGTTCTCTTAGACTTTTGTCTTCCTTTGTCTTTGGAACAGCACATGTAGAATACTGTTCTATGAAATTCATCACTAAGTCATCCGGATCTGTTCCAAATTTGGGTGCATCTTGGATCCATAGCAGCATATGTATATGAGGAGCACCTCGTGCTTGATACTCCTTTCTCCAGAAGAAATCCAACACCTCTCCAAGAGGTGGATTTTTCTTGTTCGTGATGAAACACATCATAGCTTCAAATCTATGATTGAAGTACCTGCATACATTCACTGGATCCAAAGAGCACAGTTCTCCGGGTGTCTTGAATTCAATATTTTCAATGTTTCCATTTGCCTCTCGTAGAAATTCAAGTACGTCTGCCCAGCCATACTCAGCACAGCTGAGAGTGAGGAACCATGTGGGAGTTTCTAAGTTCCTCAGCATACATTTTAAGTCACCATGACGACGGTACCAATACTCATTAGTACCACGCTGACATGCCATCAGATTAATCAGTTGAGAATCCAAAATACTGTCTTGCACATTGACTTTATCCATAAAGTCCCTTGCTGAGATATTTCTCAGTTGTAGACCACTTTTCAGGATGTGGTTCACTGCATAAGACAGTCCAGACAGATCACTTTCAAACAATAGATGAAACAAATAGGGAATGCATTGACGAAACCTAGGATCTTCTGCATACAATCGTAAAGTCCGGTATTCAGAAGCAGGAATTTGATCAGGTCGCTCATCATATCGTCCTCCTCGACCTGTGGGAAATAACTGTGGAAAACACTGAGCTTCCAAACTTTCCTCCCAAACACTAATGGGACTCCCTTTGGCTTGTTTCATTTGAAACAACTCAATAGCATTCCCCATGACTTCCTTGGAATGCAAAGGATGAACACTATAATGTTCATATATTTCTTCATTTTTAGAGACTTGTACTTTCTCAATTTGTCCAGCACACAATTCGCTGTCTTCTTCTTCACTTACTTCCTCTTCTGCAACACATACATTCTTGTAGTACTCATTGTTTTTTATCAAATACAATGTTGCCTTTTTGACTTTCCTAACATCCACTAAATCTTGCCAGATTTTCTTACTCTTTGTCGGAACACCATTAACTAGGATAACCAGAGGTTCCTCCTTCACTTTCTCTACTCCAATTGTATTAATGTTTTTCTTCAAATCTAAAGGCAAATAAAAAACTCTTCCCTTTAATCCTCTCTGTGAATCTGATGGAGGCAATTTCCCTGTCTTTGGCTCCATTCGTACAATAGCCTGAAAGGGATGCACACTTTAAATCAAAACAGATTCAAAAGTATTTAAATCCTTCAATTCAGAAGGAATGTCAACCAATTCCAGATTATTATGAACCGCTCTAGCAGGCATCCGGTTTTGGTTTAATTTGTTGAAACAATAAGTACACATACGTTGGTCCGATCCCAAATCAAAACAATTTTCTACCATCAAGTATGTAGCAATATCCTTCCATTCACTATTGTTTTCCATTTCACTTTTTGCATATAAATCCACTAACTTAGTCTGATTCTTATAATAAGTCCGTCGACAACACACACAAGTGTAATTAGGCCTCTCACTTGATTTCACCTGAAAGATGGAAATTTCCTTGTGAAACTTATCTATATTAGAAATCTGTACACTCTCTTCCACATTACCTTCTTCTACTGGGTCAATTTCAACATTGTTCTCTTTACTAGCAAAGTAACAGAACTCAGTTTCTTCACAAATATTCTTCACATGTAGTTCTGAACCATGCAAAAGAGCACTGCTCAATTGTTTAAGCATAATTGCTGGACTCTTAGCATAATACAACATTCTCACTAATTTCCTCACTTTATTATGATGCACTGCAAGCATCCTGCAATGATGAAAAACACTCTGGCATACTCTTCTGGAAAGACAAGCTAGTGAATGCCCATGCAAACCTGTTACTTCTCTCACTCTGCAAGGATCTAATTCTTGCAACAACTTCATTTTCTGTTTTAAACTTTTCTTATTAAATGTACAAACAAAATCACAAAGCAAATTGATGGAATCCTGTCGCACACTACAAATACTACTACATTTCCAGGTGTAGACTGGTCCTTCAGGACGTCTTCCTAAAACCTCATCACCTAACACCTCTTCTGCATCTGCAGACACAAGTTTTTCTTTTTCAACCGGACAACCATCTTTTACCTCATATGCTCGACCACTGGTGTCAACTGCATGCACCAAATCATTGTCCTGAAAGTAACTCTCCTCATTGAAAAATGCCTCACAACTTGAACTATGCATCCATTCTCCTGAGAAAACTTCACAAAAATTACTACGATTAACTACTCTCTTCCATCTACTATTTGATTTGAAATCAGAAATTACCTTGTTTAGTTTCCTAATTCTATTGATTACCAAAATAAATAACTTTCGCTTAATTTCGAAAGCCTGATCAACAATTTTCTCTACATTTTTCTTTTTCTTATAAAATGTCACTTTCTGTTGGCCTTTCTTAAAATTTTTTAACAAATTGACAATTATCCTGTTGCGGAACATTTGCCTACGAATGTCCCTGAATTGATTTTCCCTTCTACTGCCATGCACAGACTTATCTCCTGCTCTAGCAGAAACTTTTTTGACGGGCCTTTCCTTTTCCTTTAAATTGTCTCTCTTCTTATGCACTAAAACATGTTCAATACTGGTATTTTTTTGTCTGCTAATTCTTTTTAAAAATGATTTTATTTTCTTACCCGGAGCTTTTTTGGCGACTTGATACGATTTAATAGTAGAGGACTGCTGCAAATCTTTACCAAGGTGGAGTGTAAGTCGCTTTGCTTCTTTTTGTTTTCTCTGCCTTGAGGGCATTTTTAAAGTTTTCTAAAGATCTTCAGTTAAATCTGTGGAAAAATTTGTAAAAAATTGATATTAACCACTATTACCAAACAGTAAACCAATAACAGAAGGCAAACAATTAACACACTAGTTGTCAATTCTATCTACAGTAATTTAACAACATAGACAAAGGGGCGTATTTACAAGGCACTTGCACCATGGGGGAAGTGAGTTAAAATTCCAAGAACACATAGGGTCGTATTTACAAGGCCCTTGCACCAGGGGAAAGTGACTTAAAATTACCAAGCAGACATGAGGGCGTATTTACCACACCCATGCACCAGAGGGAAGTGAGTTAAAATTGCCAAGCACACATGAGAGCGTATTTACAAGGCCATTGCACCAGGAGGAAGTGACTTGAAATGGCCAAGCACACATGAGGGTGTATTTACAACACCCTTGCACCAGGGGGAAGTGACTTAAAATTACCAAGCAGACATGAGGGCATATTTACCACACCCATGCACCAGGGGGAAGTGAGTTAAAATTGCCAAGCACACATGAGGGCGTATTTACAAGGCTCTTGCACCAGCAGGAAGTGACTTAAAATTGCCAAGCAGACATGAGGGCGTATTTACCACACCCATGCACCAGAGGGAAGTGAGTTAAAATTGCCAAGCACACATGAGAGCGTATTTACAAGGCCATTGCACCAGGAGGAAGTGACTTGAAATGGCCAAGCACACATGAGGGTGTATTTACAACACCCTTGCACCAGGGGGAAGTGACTTAAAATTACCAAGCAGACATGAGGGCATATTTACCATACCCATGCACCAGGGGGAAGTGAGTTAAAATTGCCAAGCACACATGAGGGCGTATTTACAAGGCTCTTGCACTAGCAGGAAGTGACTTAAAATTGCCAAGCAGACATGAGGGCGTATTTACCACACTCATGCACCAGGGGGAAGTGACTTAAAATTGCCAAGCAGACATGAGGGCGTATTTACCACACCCATGCACCAGGGGGAAGTGAGTTAAAATTGCCAAGCACACATGAGGGCGTATTTACAAGGCCCTTGCACCAGGAGGAAGTGACTTGAAATGGCCAAGCACACATGAGGGTGTATTTACAAGACCCTTGCACCAGGGGGAAGTGACTAAAAATTACCAAGCACACATGAGGGCGTATTTACAAGGCCCTTGCACCAGCATAAGGTGTGGCCTATCCAGAGGTATGCTGGATTGTCTGGCAGCCATGGTAAAACCAAAAAATATCTAGGAGCAAAAAGGCAGGTCTTGCAGTCACAAAAGTTTGTTTGAGGTGAGGCCTACTCAGGGTTGCAGATGAAATTTTGGCTTGTTGAAGAGTACAGAGGACATAATACATGTGCAGGCCAACAGATGAAGTGAGTCATGTCCACTGCACACTTCAACAAAGGCCAGAACTCCTCTGTCTCCCTGGACAGGCCTAAACCTCATCTGCACAATGTGATTAGTAATGTTAGGAAACACAGGTGATGTAATTAAAAAACGTGCAAATATTTGTGCTCATTTCACAATCACATCACCTGTGTTTCCTCAGCTTAGGTTTCTCATTGAGCAGATATAGTCTAGCATATCCAAGAGTACGCAGAAGGTGAGGACTGTATGCAGCAGTGCAATGTACATCATTCTCCTCCTTTGACAATTACAGAAGCCTCAGCATAACCATGCCCCCTAAACAGTCCTAAATGTATATCATTATTATCATAGTGACTATGAAACTCTAGCAGTACATATTGTGAAACCTAAATAACTTCAAGAAACGAGTTTTTAAACCGACAAACAAGCAAATTATTCTCCCATATTCATGGTGGGAAGTGAAATATTTATTTAAAAAAGCAAACCCCATGTTGTCCTACTCATAAATATGAAAAGTATTTCTTTTTAAAAAAAAACGTTTTTCTGGTCATAATTTGAAAACACAGCACAGCTCCTATGTACAAGCACACCCTAGCTGGCTTCCTTATTTTCTCCAAAAAGCATACTAATCTCTTTCTAAATTAAAGAAACATTTTCTCACCTTAGCACAATTTTTAAACACATCATGTAAGCAAATTAATCTCCCAGATTCATGGGAGAGTAACTTAAAATTGTCTAGCACACATAGGGGCGTATTTACAAGGCACATGCACAAGGGGAAAATGACTTAAATTTGCAAAGCACTCATGAGAGTGTATTTACAAAGATCTTGCACCACATTTAAAGTCACTTTTAAAATGGGGAAAATGACGTGAATGTGGCTCATAAACCTTGTAAATATGCCCCCATGTTGACTATGTAACTCTTGCACAACATATTGTGAAACCTAAATGACTTCTAGAAATGAGTTTTTAAACCAACAAACACGCAATTTATTTTCCCATATTCATGGTGGGAAGTGAAATATTTATTTAAAAAAACAGACCCCATGTTGTCCTACTCATAAATGTGAAAAGCATTTCTTTTTTTAAAAAAAACGATTTTCTGGTCATAAATTGAAAACACAGCACAGCTGCTATGTACAAGCACACCCTGTCAGTACTAATACTTCACATTATCTATAATTATAATTTGTCAAATAAGCAAAATCTTTTTGTAAAACACTTGACACAAAGCAACATTTTAAATGCACAGCTGGCTTCCTTATTTTCTCCATAAACTATACTAGTCTCTATCTAAATTAAATGAATTTTTTCTCACCTTAGCAAATGCTTTTTGAATTTCAAAACAGTCTCAGACACACACCAATTTTTCTTTAGCAGAGCAAAGGGTATGCACTCCAGAGGCTGAAACCAACAAAGGCACAGACATGCTGTATTTCATTACACATATCTCTCATGTCACCCAATCAAAACTCTTCTCTCACTTTTTTCAAATCAACAGCCTTCCCCCCTCTGCCCTTTCTGCTCTTTTTCCATAGCAACTACCTCCTGAAAGACCTCTCATGTTTACAAGTTCACACAACAATGTTTCAAATGAACTCTGAACTCTCAGTACACCTGATAATCCACTGCAATGTTCCTTAAAATCATTTTTTCTTAACCATTCAAATTACATCTTTCAAAGAACACATCCATGCACCCTAACTTTCTGTTTTCAGAAATGGAAATCCACCAATCACTGCTAGTGAATCATTAGCACTGAAACTCCACAGTTTTTTTTCTTTACAAACTCCTACAGTTTCAACTGCCATTTCATTCCCACACTTCATCTGACTGCAGCAGAACCTCCTCTCACCATGTTTTCTGTCTGGATTATTGGACATAGCTACATCCACTGGGCTCACAGGTATGCTGATAACAGAAATTTACACAACCTCAATTTACAAAATGTGGAAATCAAATGGATTGGCCAAAGAGGATTGAGATGTCACCAATTGATACCATTGGTGAAAACCTTTTTACATTTGCCAAACCCTGACCTCATAATAGTGCACTGTGGAGGAAATTATTTAGGCACTTTGACTGGGGTAGGTCTGGAAATGCTTTTAAAGGACACCTTTGAGCAATTGATGTCACTTTTTCCTCAAACTGCCTTGGTGTATTCTAATATATGCCAAAGACAGAAATGGAGGTGGTCCAATCAATTTTGTCCACAAATTGAGAAGCGAGGAAGCATGTAAATAAGTCTGTTTCAGCTTACATGAGAGACCATGGAATGGGCACCATCTACAACAATAACTTGTGTTACTACATGCAAGATATCTACAGAGGAGATGGTGTGCACTTCTCAGATGAGGGCAACAGAGTTTTCGTACAAAATTTAAGACTGTGTATTGGTACCTACTTATAAGTACCTAGAACTTACACAGCTACCTTAACTATAATTACTCTTTAAAAATTTCGAATGTACCTTTTTCTACTAATTTTCACTTATGTTCGCTTCCTGGTTCGCTACCCGGTTCGCGTACCGGCAGCTAACCGCGCAAAAATTATTTTATTTTTTTCGACATATATGAGCCTCCTCAGCCACCCTCAGAAAACCTAGGGGGTCAGAATACGTCTCCCGTGCCCCCTTATACCCATTTCCCCACATTGTTTTTCCGCCATCTTGTGATTAAATTCGACTGAAACACAAAATGGCGAACTCTCGTTACGCTACCCGTGAGCTACCCGGTTCGCGTACCGGGAAGCGCTTCTACCGCGAAAAATCAATTTTTTTTATTTGCCCCACGGGACCCTTTAATAACCCCCACATCATTCCTAGGGGTCAGGAGGGGTCTACCTTGCCCCCTTTCATTAAATTCCCCCTTCGTTTTTCTCCACCTCTTGTCTCTCGATCCTACCGAGAGACAAGATGGCGGCCGGTCCGGACTGTTTATAATGTTGACAGACACCGGAGAGCCAATCAGCTTCGCTTCGCGAAGTTCCGTTACGAGTCAGGTACGCGAACCGGAGCGCTAACCGGAGCGCTGTTACAGATATATCTGTTTTTTAAAACGTTAATTTCTCAAAATCCACTGGAGCACATATATTGAGACATAGCAAAGGCACGTCGGGCAAACCATATCTACAAATTTGCCAAGTTTCGTGTAAATCCATTCAGCCGTTCGAGCTAAAAGTGATTCCAACCGCTCTACGGAAAAATGAATGGGAAAAACGTGTTTTGGGACCCCCCTTTTTTCTCGGCCCCCCCTTGACGAAACCCCCCAACTTTTCAGGGGCTGCTCAGAAACAAAATGTGCCATTTTCCTGAAAATTCCAGCCAATTCCGTCCACAAACGCCAAAGTTATTCGACATAGAATTTTCAGAAATCCCATATGAAAAAAATCCTAACTATATATACCTACTGGCATCCGCCAGTAGGTAATATATATATATATATATATATATATATATATATATATATATATATATATATATATATTATATATATATATGTATATATATATATATATATATATATATATATATATATATATATATATATATATATATATATATATATATATATATATATATATATATATTCACTGAAAAAACATTGGTTTCAGGCCTTATATAGTTAGGAATTAGCATTTTAAAAACCTTGCAAATTCACTGAAAAAAATATAGGTTTCAGGCCTTATATAGTTAGGAATTAGCATTTAAAAAACCTTGCAAATTCACTCAAAAAACCATAGGTTTCAGGCCTTATATAGTTAGGAATTAGCATTTAAAAAACCTTGCAAATTCACTGAAAAAACATAGGTTTCAGGCCTTATATAGTTAGGAATTAGCATTTAAAAAACCTTTAAAATTCACTCAAAAAACCATAGGTTTCAGGCCTTATATAGTTAGGAATTAGCATTTAAAAAACCTTGCAAATTCACTGAAAAAACATAGGTTTCAGGCCTTATATAGTTAGGAATTAGCATTTAAAAAACCTTTAAAATTCACTCAAAAAACTATAGGTTTTAGGGGTGTTATAGTTAGCTGGACATTTCACTCATACAAAACCATTGAAATTGCTCCTATATAGTTAGTTGTACTAACTATATTTCGCGCGCCCGCAATCCACTGCTGATGATGTCACATATTACATCATTCATGAGATGGTCAGTGACATCACTGATGACATCTCAAATGTATTTTTGTATAAGTATGTAGGTGAGTAAATGTAAGTATAATCAATTGTTTGCATAAGTCAGAAGGATGTCTTTATAAGTGAATACAATATGTGCTGGTGTGTAATGTTGAAATAGGCGTATAAGTATTCTTGATAGTGTTCTGTTGATTATTCACTGCATATAAACTGAAACTATAGGTAAGTGATTAGATGTGTGTATAGTTCTATGAATAACTGAGTGGGTGTTTAGAAATTTCTTTTGGTGTGTCAATGGTTTCAAATATGGCACTTTCTATTTTACAGTGAGTGATGAAAGAATTTAGTAGTGTGTGATGAGGTGTATTTGATCATCACATGGATGATGTCATCAGTGATGTCATCAGTGATGCCATCAGTGATGTCACTGACCATGTCATGAATGATGCACTTTTTGTGACGTTCCGGTGGCGCAGAAGACTGAGTGATATTTATCAGGCAAGACTTAGCCACTTTTTGTGGCGTAATCCTGCCTTTTAAATATCAGTCCCTTTAACGCAGTGTCCTGCGTTAAAGGGGTGTGCAATGGGTGTTGCTGGGGGCGTTCCCAGCAGCATCCATGGACTTGAGTAATTTATAGCTTCCTCAAAGTCAGTCTTTCAAAAATTCCAAAGTATAGGACATGATAATCCAAATCCAAATATTTCTAAAGAAAGAGTTCCAGTGAAGCAATCGACAAAATGAGGGCGGAAATGGTGTTTAGAGTTAAAAAAGAAGAAGAGGTGATCAAAAAACGGACAGCTTTTAAATTTGAGCGAGATCGCTTGGATTATCTCAATGGCCAAATTTTCACTTATGCAAAACGTTATGAAAATGTTAAAATCAGGGCCAGAAAAACACGCAGTACGCAACCGGACAATACAACAACTGTCCCCTCCTCATCTGATGCGAGCTCACTGGGCAGTGAATCGGAAAATGAGGGATTAAGAAACACTGATTTGGGGTTTACCAAACTGACACTGGCATAAGAAGTCAGTGTAATGTGCCAGGATCGTCGAGAAACTTTGAGACCCCGATTTCCAGCTGGCGGGCCAATCGCACAAGGAACAACAGGAAGCACAATGAAAGGCGCAAGTGCAGGGCCTGGAAAACCCGAAAACAAAAAACAGCCGCAAGAACAGAAAATGCGTTGGAACAAGAAGACCATGAAGAAGCAGGGGTCGGTACCAACGCAGTAGTGAACTTAACCCAACTTGAACTTTCCGACAATGACAAAAAGATCTTGAGCCTCGGTCTAACATATTGCCCTCCGTGCAACTTTAGTTATGCAGATACTAGCATGGATGCTTTTAGATTTGTGAGGAAGTTAAAACTCAAGAAATTCTTCCAACAAAAACCAGTAAGGAAGGTAATTTCAACTGCTTCAAATAGTCCAACCCTCCTTAATGTTGATGATCGTACAGATTTCGAAGAAATATGGGCTTTACAAGAGGAAGGGGGGACATCTGGACAAATTCCTCTTGTCACTTCAAGATTAGATATCGCAACATGTGCGACCCCCTTCAAACCGAAATCAGTGTTTCTTCCAATAGCAACCCATGACAACATAGATGTTTATCAGGATTTGGTCACAAAAGATCTCAAAAAACTCTATATAACCACGAATAAAAAACATATGGTAATCAATAAAATGAACCAAAGTTACTACACATTAATAAAAAAACTGGAATTAGACAGTACCATTATAGTCCCCCAAGCGGATAAAGGCGGAAATGTGGTTCTCTGGCCGAGACAAATGTATATAGAGGAAGCCGAATCACAATTAAATGATCAATCCTGTTACAAAAAGAGCAATTTGGGAACAATAAAACTGGCATGGCAGGATCAGAATGCCAAATTGTCTACATGGAGAAGTTCTAACTTGATCACGAAAGAGGAATATGGATTTTTGAAAAAAGAGTTTCCAGTTATTCCAACGTTTTACTTACTTCCAAAGATACACAAACAGATTGAAAATCCACCAGGGCGTCCTATAATTTCTGCAATAAATAGTTCTACTGAAAACATGTCATCCTTTATAGACTACTTTTTGCAGGATTATGTAAAAACTTTGAACTCCTATGTGCAGGACTCTTCAGACTTTATGAGGAAACTCGAAGGTGTATCATGGCAATCAGGGTGCATATTAATGACGCTAGATGTTTCATATTTATACACATCAATTTGACATCATGATGGTATAGCAGCGGTGAAATATTTTCTCAATAGACGTCCGATTAATTTTTCTGCACATAACAATATGCTTATCTCCATGATTACAATGTGTTTATTTATTTATTTATTTAGCGATTTATAGAGCGCCTGGTGACCCGGAGGCATCCCAGCGCTGTGACATTTGTGGAGACGAGAGGGGAAAGGGGACCTTATTTTGGGAAACAGCTGAGTTTTCAATTTTTTTCGGAAAAGGAGATGGTTGGGTTCCAGCCGCAGGGGGCGAGGAAGTGAGTTCCATCCTGAGGACGCGTTCTTGTTCAACAATCAAGTCTACCAACAGGTACGAGGAGTTGCGATGGGGGCCTGTTTCTCCCCCAGCCTAGTGTGCTTGCACATGGGTTGGTGGGAGGATCAGGTCCTCTGGGGAAAACATCGCATTACGATGGAAAAATATGTCCCCTTATACCTTCGCTACATTGATGACCTATTTTTAATTTGGCAAGGGTCTCAAATAGAGGCAGAGTTGTTTGTTAGTCAATTGAACAGGAATGATTTGAATCTTGAATTCACTTCTAATATAAACACATCTTCGGTATACTTCCTGGATTTGGAGGTATATATTGAGTCTGATAGAATAGCAACAAGACTATACAGAAAGCCGACTGCTGGCAATACTGTTCTTCATGCGGCAAGCCAACATCCCCCCATCTAATACGCAGCATCCCTTTTGGGGATATGCTGCATATTAGAAGAATTTGCAGCACAGATGACGGGTGTCTGAAAGCTCAGGAGGCCAGTAAATCTCGCTTCCTGGCTAGGGGTTATTCTTTGAAGACAGTGGAAAAGGCCATGACTCGTTCTAATAACATGACGAGAGCACAGGCACTAGTTCCTAGAACTAAGACAGATGTTTCCTGCACAGGGAGCAAATCAGAGTCATCCAGAGTCATAGTTACCTACAACAAACAACACAAGGAAATTCGTAACATTTTCAGCCGCAACTGGAGCCTGGTAACCGGGGATCCGGTTATTGGGGAACTAGTTGGCAGAAAACCCGAATTTTCCTTCAGGAAATCTATTTCAATGGCCGGTAGACTGGTGAAAAATCATTTAGATCAACCATCATCTAAGACCTTTATGGCACTAAGCAAGGGTTTTAAAAAAGGTTCGGTCGTCAAGGCTTGTAAATATGGTTGCAGTAGGAAACAGTATATGACTCCTTTCAAAACTGAACCTCAGCTAATTACCAAACAGCTTACCTGCAAAACAGAGTTCGCTGTTTATGTGCTGCAGTGCCCCTGTGAGCTGCGGTATGTGGGTAGTACCCGCCTGCCGGCTCACAGGCGGATATTGCAGCACATAAGAGCAATTAATACGAAGGACCAATCCCGTAGCTCGCCATTTTGAGAGCACCCACAATAGTGACCCTAGACATCTGACATAGTATGTCATAGATAGTGTCTTGCCCCTGAAAAGGGGTGGAAATAGAAATGCACTTCTTAGGGGCCTGGATACGAGCTATATTCTAGAATTAGACAGTCGCACTCCAGGAGTGCTCAACGTGAGCGAGGATCTGTATACCTGTTTATGATAACATCCTTATAAGCAAAAATCATAAATCACCTAAGTATGATACTCATGGGATCATTGGGAGTTACCAATGAATTATCTACATTAAGTATGATTAATCACTCTCTATTGATTCAGGTCCCGCAGTATATTATCATCATTATTATTGGGTGAATTCTTTTCTTGGTATACATTTCAACTTTAGGATTCATTCGCTTTAGTAGGGGCTCCTACTATAGTTTCTGTGTATTAAATATTTTCTTGGGATTATCATGAATGTTTTTAACTATTTGAATTCTGCACTGAAAACAGCACTTTCACTTTATCAAATTATTTGCACTATGTTATGATTGCTGCTCTTTACCATTGTATTGGATTTAAGTGTTACTAATAACTCATACATTTACAAATTGTGAGTTAGCACTAGACACTTTATTATAACCCCACTTGGGGTATATATAGTCTTTTTTGAGCTTTTTTCGTTGGAAACAATTCGAGATTTCTTCTATTAAGTTCTATGAAATGTTTTTAGCAAATACAATACATATATTTATTTATTTATTGTAAATATGTAAATATGTATATATGTTATACTTTGCACAATTTTTTATCTTTGAGCAAATGTAAATACTCACTATGAGTTTAATTGTGTTTTTTTGAATGTACAGACTTTGGTTATATATTCATAGTCTTTCGTTTGTTTCATGTGAAAAAGCCAAATGAATTACTAATAGGAGGCGGTAATGTTAAAGTCCGCCCTTTGTGTTGATTATTTAAATCTATTGCAGGTAATGTGACCTTACCATGTGATCAAGACTGTAGGAACAGTCGAAACGCGTAATGGCAGACAGGCTCAGCAACATACTTTAATAAAGCACCCTGTTGTTTAAGCACTGAAGTTGGGTTCAGCTCTTCGTTCTTTTGACCAATTGACTACGATAATTGGTGGTGCAGGCTTGTGCCGGGACGAGCTTTGTCTCATATATATATATATATATATATATATATATATATATATATATATATATATATATAACCTACTGGCGGTCGCCAGTAGGCAGTTATAGTTAGGATTTTTTTCAATGCAAAATCTCAAAATTCTATTGTGAATAACTTTGGCGCCGGTTGATGAATCTGCCTGAAAATTTCCTCAAATTTGCCTCGCGGAGCTCTGGTCCTTCCTAGAAAGTTTGGGGGGGATTTGTCAAGCAGGGGCCGAGATAAAAGGGGGGTCCCAAAACGTGTTTTCCCCATGTTAATTTCCATAGGCGGTCAACCTCACTTTTAGCCCGAACGGCTGAATGGATTTCCACTAAACTTGGAAAAATTGTAGGGACTTGTAGCCCAATGTGCCTTTACTATGTCTCAAGATATGTGCTCCAGTGGGTTTTGAGTAATTTAGGTTAAAAAAAATATATATATCTATGGCAGCGCCCCGGTACGCGCTCCGGGGAGCGCTCTGGACGCGCCACGCAAGGTGCGCACAGAAAGCTGATTGGCTCTTGTGTGTCTGTCAACATTCCAAACAGTCCGGAGCTGCCACCATCTTGTGTCTCGGTAGGATCGAGCCACAAGAGGTGGGAAAAACAAAGGGGGAAATGTCCATAAGGGGGCAGAGTAGACCCCCCTTGACCCCCTAGGCCCCCTAGGTCCGATTTGCGCGGGGGGAGCGCCTGGTACATTCACCGGGGAGTGGACCGGAAAGCGTGCCATGGGGAAAAATGAATGATAGAGTTTTCAAAAAATTTAGCCTTTTTTTAGAAATTGGCTTTTATGAACTATTTTGTATTTTTTTTGGTTATGTTTATGGGGAGAAACAAAAAACAGAGAATTGAAAATGGCTCAACAGGAGCAAAAAAAAATCAGGAAAAAATTAGGGTTTTTTGGGGCAATTGTAGTTGTCACCAGCAAGGAGGATGAGCTTTAGGCTTTGCTCACCACAGGAGATGGTCTTACCACAAAAAATACAGGTGACCCTAAATTCTCAAAATCGTGGTTGAATGCAGGGGATTGTCTCCCTTGTCTCTGGTCCCGATGGAGTGGGTTGTTTTCGTTTGGAGGTGCTGGGTGTAGATTGGGGAGGGTTGCTGGCCAGTTCTCTCATCTCTGCGGCAGCATAGTTGTTAGGTTGCTTGCGCTGCATGTGCCTTATCATGGTATTGTTCCCAAATGAATATTTTTTATTTGGGTTACCCCTTGAGAGTTCCATGTCGCAGATAAGGCAGTCACCTTTGCCGCATTCACTTTCTTTTTTCCCTCAGGGATGGAAAAAAACTCCCATACAATGTGTGGCTTGGGTTGGTATGGGGTATTGTGTTCTTCCAGCCACCTCCTCCTCGTCCCCTCCTCCTCTTCCTCCTCCTCCTCTTCTTCTTGACCACCAATGTGATGTTGTGGTGGTCCTCTTGGTGGTGGTGGTGGTGGTGGTGCAGATGCTCCAGCTGATGCTGCAACTGTAGCCATTTCAAAGTACAAAATATACCTAAAAGATTTCAAAACAGGTTTTCCTCAGTCAAAGGACAAAGTCAGAATAAGGAAAAAAGGTGGGGTCTTTCATCATTTGGAAAAAAAAAATTCCTGAACCAATGAGAAGTGTTATTTTCAGGTCACAAGACTAGGGATTTCATCATTATGAAACCAAAACTGTTCTGCGCCAATTAAAGTGTTATTTTCAGGTCACATGACCCGACGCGCTTACGCAACGATCCCCCGAGCGCGCCCCGGGTCGCGTCGCGTAAGCGCTTCAGATGTTTACGTTGTGCGATCGTATTCGCTCGAGTGCTTCCGGGTGCGCTTATGCTGTGCATAGCACGTGGACGCGGCTACGCGGTATGTCAAAATGTTGTTTTCGTTCGCGGCAATAGCGCTAACGGGACGCTCTCCGGAGCGCGCCCTGGGGCGCTTCAAAAGACTACGCTTTCCGGGGCGCTCACCGGGGCGCGCCCCGGAAGCGCTCCAGGGCAAAAAAATAAATAAATAAATATATACATTAAAAACATTGTTTTCAATACAAATATAATATAGGATAAAATATAACATTTCATAGCTATTGACATTTGCTATTAACAACATTTTGAAATGTACTGAAAAAACAGGTTTGGGGCCTTATATATAGTTAGGAATTAGCATTTAAAAAACCTATGCAATTCACTGAAAAAACCATAGGTTTCACACCAGTTATAGTTAGGAATTAGCATTTAAAAAAACCTAATAAATTTGCTGAAAAAAACATAGGTTTCACACCAGTTATAGTAAACTGGAAATTTTACTGACATAAAACCATTGAAATTCCCACGTTATAGTTAGTTGGACTCACTATAACTTGGGCGCCTGCAATGCACTGCTGATGACGTCACATATTACATCACTCATGACATGGTCAGTGACATCACTCATGACATCACTGATGACACCATCCTTGCGACAGACTGACAGACCTCCTTTCAGTGTAATGTAACCCTTGAGACACAACCTCAGCTAACACTCAGGCACAAAACCACACTGAGGCAGCAATCCAAATAAGCAGGGTTTATTTACGCCATAAGCCCTACCTGACATGTTTTGCGCTTCACAAAGCGCTTGATCAAGGGCTTTGTGAAGCGCGAAACGTCAAATGTGAACCCACATATAAGCGTTTGTTGTTTTCACAATAACTTTGATGCCGGATGACGAATCTTTGCAAAATTCTCAAAACTAGTGACCCGCTCCGGTCAGCTCCTGTCTTGAAAGTTTTGGGGCGATTCGTCAAGCAGGGCCAAGAACAAATAGTAGTCTGTATCTTACAGTGGGTGCATCAAAGGCTTTATTAGAGTTTGAGGAGGTGCATTAGATGTTCACGTGGGTGATGTCATCAGTGATGTCATTTGAGATGTCATCAGTGATGTCACTGACCATGTCATGAATGTTGTAATATGTGACGTCATCATAAGTGCATTGCGGGGAAGAGAGGTGAAGATAGAGAAATGAGAGTTAGACAAATAATGAAGAGGGGTGCTGAAGGAAGGAACGGGGTGCAGAAAGAAGCAATAGAAGTGCCGAAAGAGTGAAGAGAAGTGCAGAAAGAGTCAAGAGATCTGCAGAAAAAACAGCAACAGAGGTACTCGGATAGGTA